>NC_023165.2:3180000-3805000 GCF_000231095.2 Oryza brachyantha | reverse complement strand
AAAGAAATAAAACAATACAAACGAGAAGGTCAAACAAGATTGAAACCTGGATTCTTCTTGAAAAATTCTTTCTTCTGCTTCCAGTTCATCCTCCGCATATTACCTGGAAGAGATAACAACATTAGATTACATAGTCTGAGATCTGACAAAAAATTAGCCATTATAATCTCTAATTGACTTTACGCAAAGACCAGAAAGTAAGTTCAGAACCATCATTGCTATCACACATAAAGATATAAAGGATATTTACATACTACTGGTCCAATGCTAGTAAATGAGCTCAGCCATATACTGATGCGAACAAGATAGTTTACCACTTCACATATTTCAAATACAGATGCAAAACTGAGGCTGGAAACAAAATCATAATCCATGATGAAAAAGAAAAAAGAAAATCATAGTTCAGAGCACAAACCTTCAACAGCTGCAGCAGCCATTGACTTGGCCTGACTCTTAACAGATGGATTTGCTGGGTCCAGCACAATTGATCTATAACAGGAAAAATTACAAGATGTAAGATATAAAATCATAAAACAGAAACTTTGAGGAAAATCTATTCATCAGGATGATCATTAATCAGTAGACCAGGAGAGTTATGGAACAGGGAAAGCAGACAAACTTTCGAGATTTTGAGAGACGTTCAGCCTGCTCTGAGCGCATTTTCACAAGGTTCTTTGCTGATTCATCCAAAATACGCTCCACATTCACCTTGCGCAAAGCAGTGCCACAGTCCAGAAGCAATCCATTTCCATCCTCTCCACTGTGACGTTCTTCATAAATATCACATAATTGACCGCGTTCATATGCCCATGTAAAGTTGAATTCTTTGCCACCAACATCTATAATCTGGCAGGAAAAATATCTTTCAGTACCAAATTCAACAATAAAATGCACAGGAGTAATTTCCATATTGAA
Organism: Oryza brachyantha; assembly: GCF_000231095.2. NCBI lineage: Eukaryota > Viridiplantae > Streptophyta > Magnoliopsida > Poales > Poaceae > Oryza > Oryza brachyantha. The sequence goes on along the minus strand of NC_023165.2, from coordinate 3,804,085 downwards.
TCTCATCGATATATGAATTGTATTTGGGCTAATCTAGTATTGCTAAAAGCATACCAGGCAGGTTGCAAACCACTGGGAACTACCTTACTGCCCCCTTCGTATGCACAAAATAAACATGCATCCATTTCATGAAACATGAATCACATTGTGCTAGACTGCTAGTGGAGAACTTGTGAACAAGTTGATCTTCCCAACCAACTTGCAAAGTTTAAAAGGGTATATCAACTGTGAAACAATAATAGTTAACAATTGTACAACCACAAGTTCATATTGCCAAAACAAGACAAAGAAAGCACAGTAGATGACAGAAGAGATTATTGTTGTATCTAAGAAGCGTGATAGATTTTCTTTAGAAAACAAAGTAAAAAAAGTTCAATTAGGATTCATAAATGTCAGAGATAGTTTCACTAGAGTAAAATGTCACGCAAGCTAGAAAAATAAGAATATGAATAGTCTTGATAGAAGGGATTCTTTGGATTTGCTATTTGAGATGAGCTGAAGCCTACTGAGGACAAATACCCAACATTTGGGTGATCTACACTTATTTAGTACAAAACCAAGTAAATGGTTTTGAAGAAAAAACATATAAAATATACATAACTACCTGTTAGAAATTATTAAAAAACATTAGTGTGCTATACCAAAAGAAATATCAACGACCATAGATAAAAGATGTAAATGAGAAGTACATGAGCTTAACATGCCCTTTCCTAACTGCTAGCAATTACAAAAGTAAGGTTCGATAAAACAATTCCACAAAAGCAATACACCAGTATGGATCATCATTCAGGAAACTTTGAGGAACCATAAACAGCTTAAGAATCCAGATTCTTCCTAGCCAAACAATGGAAACCTCAAATGATAATTTAACAGCCTACTGAGCTCTGATGAAACAGACTAAACGCAAAATATACAAGAAATTCCTTGTCATTTCTGCATTACTATACCAGGTGAAACCATATGATTCATTCCAAACCAGCAAAGGGGACCTACGCAAAGTGAAATCACTTGATAATGATCAGGCAGGAGCTGGATTTGAACAATCCTAGACAACCTTGCAGGTAAACCTGCCAGGGCAATTGAAGAGCTCACACTCAACAGAACACCGTAAAACCATCGCATGTAATAAAGTGAAATTTAACGATCCTAACAGCATTTGGGCTAAGAGTCCAAGACATCATCATGCCAAAACAGTTGGGTCTCTTGGGCACCATGCAGTACATTTGAGCAATATTAATGCAAATTACACGGTGAACTAACCTAAACTCAGGAACGATGTTACGGGAAAACCAAAAACTGGCATTTCTGACAAAAATTAATCTCGAGTTATGAACTTACGATATGCCATAACTGTCAAAACTTCGAAATTGGTTAGGTTTTTAAGTTACAAGGAAGTAACGGGAACAGAACTAAAACGACAGAGTGAGAGGGAGGAGGGGGGGAGCTCACGTTCTCCGAGCCTTTAACGTTAGGGCTGAACTTGATACGAGCGCCGCTACCGGACTCCTCCGCCCGCCGGATCTCGTCGACGAGGTCAGGGGTCAGCTTTATAATTGCCGCAAAGGCCGTCCGACCGCTGGGCTCGAGGCTGAACGACTCCTCACGCCCCGCCGCCGCCGCCGCCGCGGCGGTGGCTGCGGCTGCGGCGCGACCGCGGGGAGGCGCGGACATACCGCCGCCGCCGATAGAGGACCCGGCCCCCCGGCCGCGGCCGTGGGGGGCCGGCGGGCGCTTCGCGGCTCCGCCGCCGCCGCCGCGCCCGCTGCCACGGCCGCCGAGCTTATACATCGCCCCCGCGGCAAGCGGCGCCGCCGGCGGGAGGGGTGGTCCGTGGTCCTTTTGGGGCTCGCGGGCGGAGAGTAGCGAAGACGCCGAAGAGGAGGCCGCAGAAATCGTATAAGTTTTCCCTTTTTCGATTACCGTTTTTAGTTTGGATTTTATTTTTTTGCTTTTGTATAATTGTGTATTTGTTGTTTGGGTTGCGTTGCGTTGCGTTGGGTTGGGTTCTTTTCCATTTCTAAGTTCAACCACAATAACAACCTTAGCGAGTTAAACTCTGACAAATGAAATGACTAGAAATGAGTCTAATTAATTATAGATAGAAAAAAATATGCAATAAATATGTGAACACAAATGTAGATCTTCACTGCATTGTTTCATGAAATATTCATATCTGGTGCAAGTTAGAATAGATTTTTTTTTGCAAAAATACATATAGCCTCTAAAAAATAATGTATATCTATATATTAATATCAAGAAATCCAAAAGCATAATTCATTTGCAAGTCATGTGCTCTTTTTTTTTATTTCTGATCATTTAGGAATAATTGGTTTAGCTAGTTATGGATGGATAAATGTTTTGTGGAGTTCCGTTGCTGAGTATTTTAGCTACCCCTTGACGCAGTCGTAACTAGCTAAAATTAGCGCACATCGCTATGTACGCACATCATATTCATATAGCATGCATTGTAACGTAATCTCAAAAAAAAGAGTAAGCAAATCATAGTAAAAAAACCAGGCCGAAGGTTGCTCCGCTCTAGCCGTTGGTTCTCATCGATTCACCGTTGGGTTATTCGTTAAACTGCTGGTTTTTAATTTATTAATATTATAATTAATTTATATTATTTTTAATATACAAACATCACAGATTAGTCAAATAATAATCCAATATATCTATTATTATATGGCTATAACAAAAAAAATCATAACATGTTAACCTAATAAATTCATTATACAATATTGTCATATGATAAATTGATGAATTTAGACACGTTCATCAATTGATGAATTTAGACAAAACTAGAAGATCTTATAATATGAAACGAAGGTAGTACAAAAGATGCAAATTGATACAAAAGAGTCAATGATGTTTACCGGGCACATTGTTTTAACGTACAATAATTGGTAAGCTTAACAGTACATTATACATTATAGAAAACAACAATGTCGGTGGCAAATCATTAAATCGAGATAGGTGGACTCTCTCCTACATAATATGTCATTTGTTCTACATAGTCATAACTCGTGATGTCACGGTCTTATGACTTTCCTCACCCCTTAGGGCAATCACAATGTGGTTCAAAAACACATATTTAGCAAGAAAAATTTCTAAGACGCATTGTGAGAGCGAGGAGTATTTTCTTCTACTTAGTAAGATGTATTGTGAGAGCGAGGAGTAACTATTACTCAGTCATACAATCTTCGTTTCATAGTGTAAGATGTTTGATATTTTTGATCGTAACGTTTGACCATTCATGTTTAGTATAAATATAAAAAATGATAAGTCGTGCTTAAAGTTCTAAGTCACAAACAAAATACATGATATTTCTATAATTCGGTCAAACATTGTAAGAAAAAATCAAATATTTTACATTATCAAATGGAGGGAGTATTATTTATACCGTGTTTACGAGTTCAATCAATTTCCTCCGTTGACCGGAAGAGTTAGCAGGAATTGAGGATTGATTATATGTTTGAGTAGGCCCCACCTAATACTGCCGGGCCCACGTTATTACCGAGCTCGGTAACAAACACACACCGGGAATGCCCTTAGATAATCCTTTTTAATTGATGATTTATCGAACAACGGTAGGTTGTGTTCTTTTGCACAACTTTTTTTCTAATTTTTTTCTGTATCTTAGACGCAAAGGGAGTAGCTATACGTAAGATCTAATTTATATATATATATATAAATATAATATAAATAATATTTTTAATTTCGCAGTAGTTAATTTTATCGTTTATACCATTATATAAAAATAGATAATCTTTCATTGTCATCTAGAAAAAGAACGCTAAATTGTGGCGTGGTGTAGAAAAGTTTTTGACAACTGCATATGCTATAATAACCTCCAGTTACCCCAACTGTCCGGTTTCTCGCTCTTTATTTTTACATACAAAGTAGACTAATAGACATAAGCTGGAAAATCGTAAATTTTCCGAGTTGATACTCCACTAAAGCCCTTCTTATTATCCCTAACTTTCCAAACAGTACCCACAGATTGGCCAAAAGAACACAATGCGCCCCGGAGCAGCAAGCAACCGGCATCTGGCGCTCGGGCGTCACAAGCACAAGACGCGACCAAACACCCATATGCAGGCAGGTGAATCTCCACACCTCACGCCCGATTCGGAGACACTGGGCACAGGCGCATATGCCTGTCTGTCTCGGTTGATCCCATCCCATCCCCTTCCGAAAAGCAGCTCAAGAACAAGAAAGGCTCCTCTCACACTGCTCAAGTCTCCGATCAGAAAAAGAAGAAAGGGGGTCCGGTTGCTGAATGCTGATGCTGTCAAGTAAAGCTTACCCAGAATCCAGCGTGCCACTAGCCAAACTACGATTAGGTTAATTGAGCTAGTAGTAGCTGACGAGCAAGCAAGCAACAATCCAGGCAGCACTAGTGCTGCTTGCTGGCTGCTGCTGCTGCTAGTGCTTGGACCGGATATGTACGTACCACGAGTGACAAAAGGCATCTCATCTCTCTCTCTCAGGCCTGTTTAGATCCAGCATTTTTTGACAAAATAGATCTAATCACTGGGGTAAGAAAATGATAACTTTGTATTTGGCATTTGACAGTCTAAGTAGTAAATTTCACCAAAAAATATATAAGGACGCGGACCACCTCTCACTTTTGTCAAAAAAATGGTAACTTTTGCATGCCTCTAAACACCAACATGTAAAAATACAATGTCAAAACTTTTGCCACCAAAAATTTTGCCATTTGCTATTTCAAATGCCTCTAAACAGAGCCTCACGGAGAAAAGAAAGTGGTCACTGGACTCCATTGATGCTCCCGATCCCTAGCTGTTCATATGCTGTAGTTCCTCGGCAAAGGCCATTGATTTCTTTGCTTTCATCAAATGAAAGCAAAGAACCTAAGGAGATACGATTCCTACGCATTGGGAACGCATTGGGAAGAAGTTGTTCGCCAAAGCACATTAGGATTGTAATAATGTCATCTCCACTTTAATACTAATAAGAGGATTAGCGCACTATAGTAATCATCGACATAAAAAGGGCGTCAACAACCAGCTATGATGAGGGAATATGCCTCCTGCCGTGGAGTTCGGTCTCAAAGGACTACAGGAGAGAGCTGCCTGAGTTTGCACTTGGCACATTGCAGGTTAAGTTAGTATCATGTACTTCCTGGTCGTATTGGAGCCGTGCCAGATCGCATGAATTATCACAACCAACTCACCGTTGTCCTCATGTATACCCAGAAACAACATTGGCGTGCTATTATATATCGCAACTTCACGTTGACCAGTACGGAAGTTTGTTCGAGCACACTGACAACGTTTCCACGGTTTCAGAGCACAACTGAATTTCCGATCTTGCAAAAATACTGTTACCTGCATAAAACTGAGCAACTGACCGGCCGCCGGCTTAGGAGATAATAAGAGATACGGAAAATAAGACGGCAAAAGCAAACCATAAGAGAATGCCCTGAAGATAACTTATCATAGTTGCACTTGCACAGTGCACAAGTGACTGGAGCATCAGTCTAGGACAAGGCACACAAACATGTTGCCATGAATGCCGCAATCTTAAGGATCGGCATCAGACATGCAAAATTTTGGAAGATCTATTGAGTTTTAGTTGCCTCTTCTACCTCGGCCACGGAAACCACGACCGCCACCTCGTCCTCCTCCTCCCCTACCACCACCGCGGTAGCCGCCAGCCTTCTTACCATTGGACTTGCCGCCGATCTTCATGTCCTCTGGGAGAGGAAGTATGTTGTCAACACACTTACGGAAGCTAAAGTCATCAGAAGATCCATCAACACGTCGGACGAAGAAACAACGGCTCTGCCACACCGGGTGGTTGCGGATCTCAAACGCTTCAACTCCTGGCCCAATTTTCCTATCAGACTCAGCATGGCCTTTTTTCAGCAAGTCTTCCAACACCATATGCTCATACTGCAAAAGTTGAAAAGAGATTCAGCAAACCTAAGAGTTACAGCGGCAATGACAATGCAAATAAATGAATGACATAGTTTCAGCAAACCTAAGTGTGACAGGAGCAATGGCAACGCAAAAAAGTGAATGGCAAAGTTGACATCTGGCTAGTTAGAAGCAGACAAAGTACAGCACAAGCACATAGTCACCTGGAAGCTATGAACCACAATTGGTTACTGAGAAACTCCAGGTCAGGTCTAGCAATGAGTTTTTTCCCCCAAGGGAAGCTACCAATGAGCATATCATTGTAATAAAACATCCCACTCAAAAATAGTTTTATCTTCCAACAGCAATGAAGTAAAGATTAAAGACTCAAGTATGGGATGATTTTGAACAAATATAGATAAACAATCACCATGTCTTTTTAACTCGTATGTGTGCTAGACACCTCAATTTTTGTGCAAACAAATCATAATTGAAGTGTTGATAAATTTTGGATTAAGCTATACACATACAAAATCATAATTGAAGTCTTGATGAATTTTGGATTAAGCTCTATGCATACAAACAATGAAACCCCCTTCCGCATCATAAAGCATATAATACAAATTCCAAACACATAAGTGAAATAAAAAATAGCCTCCAATACAAATTGGTACAGTATAATTATAAGAGTAATCAGTAAAGCCACTAGTCTGACAGAAAAAAGAATGATCACTTTTACCCCTCTACTGCTGCACTTGCTCAAAAACAGGAAGGCCACAATTTTCTTATCAAAGAAAAAATTGTTACTAATGGTACTGGTCAATAACTCAATTTTAACAAGCCAAACATCAAAGGACCATTTGGAGGTCGCAAGAAAACCAGATTCAAACTGCAAATAATAATATAAAACCTCAAGCTAAAGTGCTAAACAAACAGGCCTGAAGCCTCAAATAGAATTTGTTATCCTTGTGACACGACCTTAAATCCATTGCATATGAAGACAAGATCTTCAAATGATCTGCAAATAGTTGGTGGCAAACAAACACACACACAACATTAATGACCACAAACAACAAAGTAAACAGCCCTGTTCATCAAACACCAAATACAAAAACTCATATGGAGTCCCAACATATGAAGACAATGTAGCTTAAAGAGTATTTAGCAGCATATATTCTGAAACTTACCATGGAACCTAAAAGAACAGCTAAATAATAGAATGGTATTGTTTAAGCACTAAATCACCGATACTATTGAACTTAATATAGCATGTCAATTCACAAACATCGTAGGATTAGAAGTACAATGTACAATTATTGGTTTACAAGTACATAACATACATACAAAATGTCTAAAGTAACCCCTCCAAGCTTAATTGCATTCCTGACCATGACGGATCAACTTAATGGACCTGGGGGCTCTATGGATTATGATGCGATCTGGCTAATTACAAGGTGGACAGTCAATTATCACGTCGAATTAGATAGCCAATTGGAGCAAACCGCTATTAAAGGCAAAGGTCTACCTAATCCAGGCACCATGACGTCGATAAAGCTAATCAAATCAACCTACCAACTTGTCACGACAGAGCAATGAGGTATTGAGATTAAAACTTTTATATCACTACAGTTTAGCTACAACAACACGGATCGGAAATAATCACAAAGGAAGAGACATCTCGAGGCCCAAAACAGCGAGAGGCATCACCTTGTTGATATCAAGCTGTGGCGCCCATGAGTGGAGAAGAGCGAAGAAGTAGTCAAACATCTCGACGCTCGTGGCGAACTCCTTGGGACCCAGCTTCACCGGCTTCCCCTCCTCTTCCTTCGCGTTCTCTTCCTTCCCCTGCGCCTCATCCTCCGCTCCCTTCGCCTCCTTCTCCTTCTCCTTCTCCTCCCCTTCCCCTCCCACCTTCTGCTTCTTAGCCGCCGCCTCCTCCGCCGCATCGCCAGCAGCGACGGTGGCGGAGTCGTCCCCTTCCTCCCGCTCCCTCTTCAGGCTAGGATTCGCCGCAGCCGGCTCCTGCACCTCGGCTTCCATCGCCGCCGTCGCCGCCGCCTCAGGTTCAGCCATGGCCGGAGCTCCGAATCGCGCGTGGGAGGCGAGAGAGACCGAGCTCGAAGAATCGGCGGAGGCGGTAGGGTTTTGGAGGTTCCAAGCCGAGAGGAGGGAGGGTTAAGTATCAACGCGAGAACCAAAGCAAAACTTGATGCGAGCCCAGGTGGGCCCACCAGAGGAAGGCCCGGCCCAATAGCAAAGCGTCGGGTACTCGGGTTGGGAAGGAAAGGAATCGGGTTCGCGAGGGGGAGGAAGGAAGGAAGCACGCTGACGTGTACATAAACCGCTCGGGGGAAAATGCAACTCGCCGCCGTCGTCCCCGCGCCGTTCCGAGCCGTCGCGCCCGCCGCCGCCGGTGAGGGCCAGGCTCAGGCCCTGCTCCGCGGGCGCCGCCCGTCGCTCTCCGGGGCGCTTCTGTTCCTTAGCATCGGCGCCTTCAGCGCCGCCGTCGCCTGCAGGAGCAGGACGGGGTGCGCCTTCTCCCACCGCCGCTTCCCCTTCCTCGGGTAACTATAACCACCACTCTTTCCTCTTAGCTGTTCTAAGAAATTATGCTGCTTCCTTCTTGCTTGATGCGAGGGAGGCGATCTCATTGGGATGGGTTACGCCGCGCTGCCTTAGTCGTTTGGATTGGTCGCCGTTGTGCGCCTGGTTGAATCGCCAAGTAGTACCTAGGTGCAGATTTATGAGGAATCCACATAATTGAGGTAGATTGTGCTGCTAAAAACTAAATATTGTGGCATGGTTTGGTCTATTATAAGATTTTATTTATGCAATGACATTGATAGATGTGTGAACTTTGAAGGTTAACAGTGCTACGCTGTTATCTAGTTTCAGTCCTTGTAATGAACTAGTCCCATTCATAATTATGATACATGAATGCAAATTTCTCAGGGTAAGAGGTCTCAGCTCTGCTCGGATGGAATCCGCTTCCACCACCGTGCCGTCCATTGTTGTGTATGTGACTGTTCCAAACAGGGAAGCAGGTATTTATGCATCCTTTTCGTGGAACTTGCTACTAAATATATTTCATTTCCTCCACGAGGAAACAATTAGATTTGATATTGATCTTGCACTATCTATCTTGTGAGCATCAAGTTTCTCCCTTGAATTTTGTTGTTTAGTGTTTTATTTTTTTCTAATTATTACTGTTGCATTTAGTTCTGGAATTCGTTTAAGCAGTCTTTAAAAAGTATCATGTTTCACATCTACTGCAGGGAAGAAGCTATCTCAAAGCATCATCAGTGAGAAACTAGCTGCGTGTGTCAATATAGTGCCTGGTTTGTCATTTTGCTCATTTTTTTTAAAAAAAAGTTAATAGTATTTCAATGGATAATCGCAGATTTGTGTGTTGAATACACAAATTGGAAAAATGGGGGCCTGTTGAACTAGGGCTGCTTGACAGTTATTTCAATGGATAATCGTAGTCGGCAGTTCGACATGTACGGATGTACCTATCACTTTGTTCTAGGCCGACTAGGGTCTAGTCGCCTCGCCACTATTCGACAGGGGGCCTGTCGAACACCCCTAGTTTGATAGGCTCCTTTTCGGCCGACCCTTAGTCGAGAGTTTTTAAATGCACGGAAAAATATATTTGCCTAAATCTAATAGAAAATGGTAAGAAATCTAACTATGTTTATTGGTAAAACAATAGTGCAAAATTTTGTATAGGTATGGAGAATTTGGGTTGCTTTAAGTAGAAGTGGAATAAAAAAAATTTGTATTTATTGAGAACAAAGGCATAATATATTGATGGTTTGCAAAGTTACCATGAAATCGTCATCAATAATGGTTGGACAGGCTAACAACCTTCGACCTAAAGCATTTTCTCTTATGGACCTGACGACCATGCAACATCTGCCGCATGAGCACAAGGGACGTTCCAGCCATGGTGGCAGCATGTGAGGTTGCACCCTCCAATCATGGCGCTTGGTTTGAACACGCCGCTCTTCTTCCTCCTTTAGTCTCACGTATTGTTCTAGTGATTCATCAGGGAAAACCCACTGCCCGTGGATGAAGTAAATGTTTGGATCAAACTCGGGGTTTTCCATGTCAATCATTCAAAGAACGGCCATTAGTTTTATTAAACAACCCAAATTTTACATACCTATACCAAAATTTGCACTATTGTTTTACCGATAAACATATTTAGATTTCTTACCCTTTTTCTATTATAGATTTATGCAAATATAGTTTTTCGTACTTTTTAAACCTATTGACTATGAGTTGGTTGAAAAGGAGCATGTCGATCTAGGGGTGTTTGATAGGACCCTTGTGGAACAGTGGTGAGCTGAGAGGTCCCCAATGAACCTAGGCCAGAATGACAGGTGCCTGTTGAATTGTTGGTTGTCGATAGGGCCCCTGTCAAACAGGCCCTATTTTACATGTCCCTACTTCTGCAAATTTTTGTATACAGGCCATATTTCTGCAATTATTTATTAAAATACTATTATTTTAAAAAAAATATTTTGCTCCTCTTTTCCATTTCTCTACTTATGGATGACACTATGTGATGATGAACCCAATCATAATTCAGTGTTATTGCTCTTCTGTAATCCATAAAAAAACATCTTTATTACCTTTGAAAAAATTAATGATAACGCAGAAAGGTTTTAAAGCCTCATCATTTTGTTTTTAGAAAGCATAAGTGAAACCACCTGTTGACCATAAATATAATGTTTGGGTTAAATTTTTATATACGTGCTAGCTATTGACGATATAAAAGCAAATGCTACAAAATAAACTATGATGAGAAAACCCCAAAATCAACTCTAAATTTAAAAATTCAAATTTTGGCTTATAAGAATAAGCATAAGCGAAAATTAAGATGAGGGGCTTCGTAAAGTTGTCACTGTAAACGAATTAGATTGAAAAAACATCACATTATCAGATGTGGGAACAAACTCTGCTAGACCTTTGCTAGTTTGCTTAGCTTATTTTGTACTGAAACAAGTACTCGTTGAATCACAAATTATAATGGTGCTTTGGTTGTCTCATGCTTGGTGTGCTGCCCTTGTACGGTTAGACAACAGATATTGTGCCAAGATTTGCAATTAGTTTTTTTCCATGTTATCATTTGTATTGAATTATACTGAAGTTCTCGTTGTGTCAGGCATTGAATCTGTTTATTGGTGGGAGGGAAAGGTGCGTTGCTGAAATACACCGCTAGATTGAATAGATTACTGATTCTTATTTTTGTAACTGAGCAATTTGTCAAATTCCTTGAGATGATATAGTTCCTCTTGAGCTCCTTGGCAAACTTAGAACTTAGAACTTGGTTATCAATAATCTGCCCGCTTGCAGGTGCAAACTGATGCCGAAGAGTTGCTCATAATCAAGACTAGAGAATCTCTTCTAGATGCCTTGACTGAACATGTCAAATCTAACCATGAATACGAGTAAGCTTCATTCTTGTTGTATGTATGCTTTTACTACCAGTATAGTTTAAGCGGCACTGGTCATGTTCTGTCATATTTACTGGTCATTTGTTCGTGCAGTGTTCCTGAAGTTATTGCTCTTCCCATAACTGGTGGTAACACCAAGTATCTGGAATGGATCAAGAACAGTACAAAGGAAAACTGAGATGGTTTACAACCTGCTAGCTTGCTTGGGTCTATGAATATGGTTATACACGAAACCATATCTTAATTCATATAAATTGCTGACATTGGTCGCAGCTCTACCACCTGCATTTCTGTGAGGTTGCAAACAAAATTCACACCGGTAAAATCTGACTAAAATTCTCTAGCCTATCGGCACATACACACGAGACAGGCACCCGTGACAATCTTTTGATGTCACGTACCTTATTGCACAGATCGATCGGAAAAGCTAGTAGAGCACATCAACAAGAGGACACCACCATAATTTCACAAAGGAAAAAAGGAGAAGAATACAGAGGGAGCTGAGGCTGCATGCACAAGCTGTTCTCGTGCATGGCTAGCAGCTGGCTCACTAGTAGTAGCAGATGATCTCAGTTGCATGACTCCTTTGCGAAGCCGACGCGTGAGTTGGTGACGTCGAAGACGACGCGGATGTTCTGCTGCTGCAGGTTGGCAACGACGTTGACGACGGAGTTGACGTTCTGCGGCGCCTCGGCCATGGCGAGGCAGGCCAGCGGCGTGGCGCTGCTGTGGATGAGCGTGTTCTCCATCGGCAGCGTCAGGTCCACGCCGCCGTCCATGTGGATGGTCACGGGCGGCGCGCCGCCGGCCGCCACCTCGTCGGTGTTGAAGCACGTGTCGAACGCGCCCAGCGACGTGTACCCGCTCGGCGCGGCCACCTGGCGCCGGAACTCGTCGCGCAGCGCCGCGTAGACGGGCGCCGTCCACCGCGTGATCACCGTGCCGGAGTCGACCACCGTGCCGGCGCCGGTGTTGGGGTCGAACGCGAACGACCCGGCCGGCGCCTTCACCCACGCGCGCCCCACGCTGAGCCCGGTCACGTTCACGTAGTAGAGCGACGACCGGTGCGGGTTCCTCAGCATCGGCGTGTACCGGACGCTCCTCGGCTGGCCGCCGGCGCCCAGCCGGAGCGAGCCGGAGAAGTAGTACGACTTGTAGCTGGGCAGGCAGTAGGAGAAGACGCCATTGTACAGGCTCCCCGCCTGGGAGAGCAGCGCCATGGGGCCCCGGCCGAGGCCCAGCAGCCCCTGCTTCGGCAGGTTCGTCGTCGGCCCGGTCACCGCGTTCACGCACCCGAACGTGTAGTTGGGGATGCTGTCCCTGCCCAGCTTCAGCGAGTCGCTGGCCAGCGCCGCCTGGAAGGAGGCGTCGGCGAACGGCTTCGCGAAGGCGCACGTCGGCAGCGGCGCCGCGCTCTGCGACGGGTCGCTCTGCGCCGGGCACGCCTGGCCCTGGAAGAGCGGGCACCACGACGAGGAGCAGGGGAGGGAGGCGTAGGAGGAGGAGTTCGCCGGGACGAAGAGGCTGCTGGTCGGGCAGGTGCTGCACGGGGAGCAGTGCGCCCAGGTGGCGTCGGCGCTGGTGTCGAGCGCGAGCAGGACCTGCTGCGACGGCGAGCCGAGCCCGGCGCGGACGACGTAGGAGGGGGGCGTCTGGCCGGAGGCGACGGGCGCGGAGGAGACGCCGGTGGATGCGGCCTTGGAGGAGAGGAAGAGGAGGCGGGCGTCGTCCTCGCGGGCGAGCGCGATGATGGACTCGAGCGGGGAGGGCGACGCGGGATGCACGTTGTGGTACACGGAGAGGTCGGCGGCGGCGGCGGTGAGGAGGAGGAGGAGGAGAGGAATGGTGGTGGCCGCCATGGCGGTCGAGATGGAAGCAGCTGGGCTAGCTTGCTGGGAGAGCGTCACTGAGGGGAGTGTAGACCGTGTGAGTGGTGTGGGTTTATATAGGGTTTCTAGCTGTTGATTCTGTAGTCTCTATGTGCCATTATTTTGGCTTGTGGGGCCACTTATTTACTTGTGTTAATAAGTACAGTATCTCGTTAATTTTATAAAGTGTATGTTAATTAAAAAGTCTTTAAAACTAATCCCCACGTCACTAAAATATGAGGTGTACTGTAAAAACTACTACATATCTCATGATATATTATCAACAACCGCAAAACTGATATCACCAAAAATAATCATCATCATAGATCTAATGCTTTTGCATGCATGACACTAAATATATATCTTTTGAGTTTAATTGCTAGTAAAAGTTTGTAAATGTTGATTAAAATTTAAAAATATGGGTAACTTACATGAGACGGAGAGTTTAAGGGTTATGGTTTAACTTTTTTTAATAAAAACAAACAACATATTTATAAATAAAAAATAATTTATAAATAAAATTTTTATATACGTCTTACTAGTGATCTAAAAGCAAAAAGCAAAAAATAAACTATGATGAAAAATATCAAAATCAACTCTAAAATTAAATTTTTAAACTTTAGCTTATAAAAATAGGCCGAAACAAAAAAATTAAATTGTAACTTGTTTTAGACTTCTACTTAGTCTTTGTTTAAAGACAGGCATCTTGTTAAATATCTCATTTTTGAAATATTGTAGTTTAACTTATTGACCATGTACACGGGATCAGACTTTTGCTCATTTTTTCCCAATTGAGGTACACATAAACCATTATACATGCGGTCACGAATATGCCCACGCACAAAGAGAGTGAAGTTACCTAACACACACACCAAAGGAGTGAGGTCACCAGCATCTGCTTATACTCCGGTACCTAATTTTCACCTCAGGATTAAAACCGATGGGTAAGTTCTGTACACTACCGGTGGCGTCTTGACAATGTTCTGCTTCCCCTAAGAGTGGAAAGATTATTTGGCGTAACAATCTCTCACTAGACGAAAAATGTCACAAAGCGTAATTACTACTCCATTTTGGAGCAGCAAAATATAGGCTTGTCAGGTGCAAAGTTGTGGTAGCTAAAGTGAGGCACACCCAACCAAACTGACACTTACTCTTAGTTAAGCTGAGACAGTGAGGAGGACAGATTAAGGAAGCTAAACTCCGCGACCAAAAGTCACAAAGATGAACAAGAACATTGTACTACTCCCACATCCTGTCACTTTTTTTTTTGTCCGGCTACTGCATGTAAAACCTGACGAAATCCCGAATCCTGACACGTCCTGAGACAGCTTCTTCACGGGTCAACAAGGACAAGGATCGTCACACCCTGTCGATCGAGTCTCACTACCAGGTGTTACCGTCAACCAATCAGCAACCGTAGAGTGCCTTTCAATGGCCTTAAACTAGCGTTATTTCTCTGGATCACTGTTCGTTGGTGGATGATGACGAGATTAACTTTTGTTTATTAACCCAGATGTGTACAGTAATTAAACGTAGTAGAGTAGGAGTATTGATGTAGATGCTCGCTCTCGTTGTGCTTTTATATGTAGCGGCACGTGATCCGAATGATGTTCAAAGGACCATGATCCATTGGCATGGACTGTGGTCTCTGGTACGCATGCAGATGCAGGCACGTACGTACGTTACGTTGATAAGCACTCTGCCCATGCTAGGAGTATCTTTCACAGAGATTAGATTAGAATACTGCTATGTCCTACTACGTAGGTACACTAATCTGTCTAAGAGCATCTTTAACAGATAGCTTAAATACTTATTTAGCCACTTCTTATTTTATTTGGTCACTCAAATTTATCTTTTACTCCAACAGTCTCTCTATCCCCTCTCTATTCTGAGTTTATGATAGGTGGGTCCCACGTATCATCTCCTTTCTTCCTCTCCCTCAGCCTCCTTTTCTTTTTCTCTCTCTCACCTGAGGCAGACGATGGCGCTGGGAGTCGGAGGGCGCCGGAGCCCGCGGCGGCGCAGCCGGCCACGAGGCAGGAAGGCGGCGGGGCAGGGAAACGGCGGCACGGCCGGCCGCGGGAAGGCTTTTTTCATCAGACTCTCTAAATTTTAGCTTGGAGAGTTGGATGGCCAGTTTGTTGGACATACTCTAATCGATCAGTGCACAATTAGAAATAACTATATTTATACAATTCAGAACAACTGTTATATTTTAAGGAGAATGGAGTGATTAGTTAACTATGCTACTTTTTATATTTAGATAATGAGAGCATATATCCTAATTAATATTTTAGATAATGCGAATGGTATGTTTAGCGACCGTCGGTCGGTCACATGGGAGGGCGGATAGGTATGATACAGCAGCAGCAATCTAGATCGACAGATCACGTATACATGTATGCATGTACATACGTGACGCCAAACGATCCGGATATATATGTAGACACGCGTGATTCCTTCCGCGGCCCCTTTTCCGGGCTGGATTCTACTGTTCCGCTTCACGAGCAGAGCAGGCAATGCAAGGCATGAGCTCCAGCTCCGGCCGGCGTCGCATCCATCTCCATCTCCAGCCTCCAGCTCGGCATGCCCACGCACGTACGTAAAAACGGTGTGTACTGCTACACGCCTCGAGCGGATGGCCCGTGCCCCGCACTGCGCTTTTGCTTATAAAATTTTTAAGTTAACTTAGAGTTTTTCTTATCTTAATTTATTTTCGAGCCCTTATTTTTATATTGTTAAGAATATTTATAAATTATTTTATGTTTGAAAATAGGTCGTTTGACCTTTTCAAAGAACCAAATTACAAGGTCCCGAGCTTTCTCAGTTAATTTCTTAGGAAATTTTAGGGTACATACCAGATACCTACTGTATTAACTTTTTTAAAAATATATATGATATTTAAAGTTATCGTTTCAAAAATGCTAACAAGAAAAAGACTCCGATTTCTTTCCATCAGCATGATCGATATATCATTTGTTTATGTGACATGCTACTCGAGCTGCTAAACAATATCTTTTTAAATAAAATATTACAAATTTGTTAAAAATCATAGTGATATCTTTTTAAGTTTTAATTAACAGTTAATTAATCATGGGCTGCTCCCAAGCTCAGTCTAAACAACGTAGTAGCGGGGAGAAATTCTTCAAGAGAAACATATAGCATGGCACAAATAATAGAACGGACAATCTTTTTAAAAAGGGGGGCTTTTCGTTTACACGGCCAATTGCTGCGATTTGCACGCCATTAAAACACCTTACAAGCAAGCATCATCAACAAACCAGCCAAAGGAACAGATGAGCAGTCAACGGTGCAGAGCGCTACTGAAATCCAGCAGGAAGATCATCGTTCCAATCCATGGCTAAGGACAATCTTTACCCACTTATCAGCAAATTGATTAGCAGGGGAAGCACAAAAAAAAAAAAAAGAAGAGGAACACACACAGATCTTCCAACTTATTAATGCATCACTCTCGTGATCGAATTGTCGGTGAGAGTAAGCCCAAAACACTCCGCTGTTTCCTCCTAACACAAACAGCACAAAATATACATTATCTAACGGGCACATCTCTGCTAATCTTCTGGACGCCTTAGGGCCCCTTTCAAGCAAAGAAAAATCACAAGAATTCTTAAAAGTTGATCCTATAAGAAATAATCATATGGAGCCATGTGAAAAAAGGGGGATTGGATCCCACCAATTCATTTGAAATTTATATGAAATATGCTATTTTATAGGATTCTGGAGGAAAATAAGTATGGTACGTCACCTCATGTTTTCCTCTTCTTGCTTCTAAAGTTCATGCATTATTTTTTCAATGTCTCAATCAAACGTTAGTTTTCAAGTTTTTTCTATGTCTCAAATCTCTATAGAAATCCAATAAACATGGCATTTCATTTCTTTTCTACGTTTTTTTAGAAATCCTTAATTTGCTACAAGCTCGCTTCCTTCGCTACGCTTCCAAAGGGAGCGCAGGGTCACGGGAAGCTTGTTCCTTGCGGCGAATTGGCGATGCATGCAGAGCTCTTGCCCGCTAGTGGGGACAAATCCTTGCTTTGGATCGTTCTAATTCCACAGCTAATAATGCAGATTTTGTGTCTGCTTCATGCGTGCATGCGGTTGTTGCAGCAGGGATCAGATCCAATCCCGTGCAAAGAAAAGAGCTAGCTGCTCGTGGATTGTTGCTGAAGGATGCAGTTTTATCCAGATGTGGTACAGCTCATCTGAATATTTTCTTGGCAGAGTGATTTGTTGTTGTGCAAATGTGCAATCCAGTGGAATCAAAGAACCCATGGGTTTGATGCCTTGATGATGGATACTGCAGAAGAGCAAACAGGCTGGATTGGAAAAGCATGCTAGTGCAGTTCCACTACGTTGGCTGTGTTTCCCTAATTGTTCTCATATATATATATATATATATATCTCTTTTTTACATGCATGTTTACCAAACTAATAAATAATAGTGTATTTTTTTAAAAAATATGTACAGGTTTCATCATTTTGTCTTTTCTAAAATAGATTTTAAATTTGTATTATCTAATTCTATCATTTACACCATCACAAAAATTAAATAATCTTTCATCTTTCATTTTTTGTTAGAGAAGAACATAACCTTTGTGCTATGAGGTGCCCATCTTTTGACATATTCAAATGGTATATTTGAAAAAAAAAGTTATGAATAAAAATTTTATATACATGTTCTTAACGATCTAAAAGCAATTATACGTGGCAAAGTTGGTAAAATTCAATGAAGCATCATACAGTCGTATATCTACATATGCAATCCAATTATGATGTTTTACACAAAAGCACTCGTAAAACGGCCAAGTGGGCAGGCACCGCAATAGAAGATAACATAGAAAATGGGATATAACAGGGTGTTCGTCCTGCACGATGGCCGATGAATCTCAGCGAAGCGAGGTCTTGCCGGCGAGATGCAGCAACGCCTGTTTGTGGTAGGCAGTACGGAGCTTCTTGTACTTCTGCACAAAGGTCGGGAGGTCAATGTCTTTCTCCAGGAACTTCTGGTGCAGCTCCTCGGACTCCTCATCCAACTTCGCCGTCGACTCTGTGCAAGCACCCAAGGAAACGCATGAACATGTCAGCGGTTGGGTGCTTGAGGAATAACAATACAACATTATATGCCCGTAGTTCAATCGATGTCAGAAGCAACTGATCAAGTTTTCTTGGAACGGAACTAACATATACACCGTTATGATGCACTCAGTTTAGGTTGGCTTCGTTGTAAAGCTGGATTGATCCTTGACTGAACTTTGGTCTAAGAAATATAAACCACTATAACGCCAGTACCAGCACTAACCTGATCATTGACTGTCTTAACTACACGAGTGTAGTGCAAATGCATGGAATACATTAAGATACTGTGCACACAAATAACATGCACATGTATTTGGCGCTAACATTTAATTTATTACGGATAATAAAGCACAGAATCTGATTGAAGTATGCAACTGTTCAGAGCACTTACTTTGAAGCTTGTCGAGCAGCGCAGCAGGGGAATAGGACCTCATAATCTCATCTTTCTGCCTTTCCAAATCAGCCAACCTATCTTGAGCAGCAGCAAGTTCTGTAGTTCTTATAATACTGCACTGCATAATAATAAATGTGATCTGAATGTCAGGGAAAAGATTATGACATGCGGACAAAAACCATGGCATTAATTGTATTTAAAGTTCTTTATAATAATTTGTTCAAATAATGATGAATAGCATGGCTATGGTAGTTTCTATTTCTGAGATGGAAGTTAGTAGAAAACCTGATTCCTGAGCTCCAAGATCCGTTGCTCCTTTTCCAAATTTTCCCCTGTAATAAGTTGACCATGTTCGATTAAGAAACTACCATAAGCTGTTTATATCTTCTTTGTAGTTCAGAAAATCCAAATAAAACAATGGATGCTGATTTATAGAAGTACAAATAACTCACTTGCAAGTTGCACTGTCTCCTTTCTAAGCTCATAGCGTAACTGAACATTGGAAAAAGAAGTGAGCAAATTGACAAGAGGTCTCTTAGGAATTGTCTATGTAGGATGAAATATCTTGCCAAGATCTAGCATTCAGTCAAGTCAGTTACTATTTAAGGTTAAAAGCGGTCAAAATCAAATATAAACAAGTGTAGAATGCACCCACATTAATTCCCAAGTCATATCAACGCATACATGAGATGTGCCACAATCCAAAGACCCAAAGATGATAGGCTACGAAAAAGGAAAATTAATTGGAGCATATCGTTTGGAGTGATGTGAAGGACTTTCCAATGTGACATCTTTAACTACCGCCCTACCAAGTGGACCCCAAAATTATATTCATAATTACTTTGACTAATTAGAAATACAAATATCAAACAACAATATACTCAGAAACAAATCTTACATTGTTCTGGGTTTTAACTTGATCAAGTGAATTAAAGAAAGCATTGTATGCCTCTTTGTCTTTCAACAACCTCTGCAACTCATCAACACTGCAAAAATAAGGGCAATATTATTAAAAAAACAGCTTTGCATTTCAAACAAGTATGCCCATAAGGAATATTGTGCAAATACAAACATAGTAAATATTTGGAAATTACAAACAGCAACCCAACCATGCCTAACACTGCTTTTTAGAATATAGTTACATCCTTCTGGCTTACACAAAGTGTCATATCCTCTGAAAAGCTTGCAGTTCTTCGTTCATCACCAATCGATAGAATATAAAACATCATCCTTCATATCATTATGCAGTATTAACTAAACTACTTTAAAAGTTCATTACACTGTATTATTAGTTACTCCCTACATTCGAAAATGTAAGCAATAGGATTTGAATCTTGTTCCAAAATGTAAGCATTTTTGGTACTATTCACAATATTGAGTCACATCAATCACTTCCCATTCAAAATCTTTCCCATTTTATCTCCACCTATCCTTCTGCTCCATTCATTCCTCATTTATTGAGGGGTGCCATAATATTTTTTTTCTCAAACTTAATATTTGCTAAACAACCTAGAAAATGCTTGTATTTTGGAACTGAGCTAGTAGATTATAATGCCTCCCATTTATCAATATGAATATTGGTATTGTGGTAAAAAGTAACAAATCAGTTGTAATTTGTAAGCTGTCAGAGTACAATACAAATACATCTATGTATACAAGAAGCTACAAGCAACTTATTAGAAAAGAAGGTTAGCTGCTTACCTTTTGTCCTTTAAACGGGCAATTATCCCTGCAGCCTCAGCTGGAGATGGTTGACCACGCGATGAAGACTGGGGGTTATCAGAAGCTCTTTGATGTGGACTAACACTGGAAGAGCTGGGCGTAGATGGATGTGAAGATGAACCGACCACAGAGGGAGGATACCAAGGTTGCGGCTGCGCAGGGTTGTCTTGGAAATTTGGGTCAGGTTGCTGCTGCTGTGAGTTGCTGCTGGCAAGCATTCAGCAAAGACAAAGGCAGTGAGCAAGAGGAGCACATTTTGCAAGCAAGCTGGTAATCAGCTAATCATATTAAATAGCCATGTTAATTTACTTATGAGAATATTATAATTCAGCATAACTGACCCAACCATAAGGAATGGCAGAGTAGTAGATATGTGAACTCTATTTGGATGACAGATAACTTTTGGGACAAAAACAAGCAAAGTTGTAAGCAGTAACATCTGAAGGCTTTTTAAAATGAAATTAAAGATTATGAATGGCATCAAGCCTGTTAGCTGGCACTGATAGGCAAAGACAATATTTGTATTGAAAAAGAGAGGTGCCTCAGTTCATTGAATACAAATGCTCTAAGAGACTAGGCCCCTCGTCTTTTCACTTATGCTTATGGTCATAAACTAAAATTTGAATTTTAAAACTTAAATTTGCAGTTGATTTGGGGAGTTTTTTCATCATAGTTTATGTTTCCAGCCTTTGCCTTTTAGCTTGCTATTAAAAGTTTTAACAACAAATTATGTTTTAATTATTAATAAGTGGTTTCGCTTGTGCTTATTGAAAGAAAAATGATGAGGTCGTAGGGTAGACTCATAAATCAGAAGAAACAATGACAAAAATTATTGCTTTTAGTGAGAATAACATACCCGAAAAGAGGAAATCTCCAGCTCATTATACTAGGCTAGAGAAATCTGCATCAAAAGAAATAGCAGGTTAAATATGTTCCAACCATTGGTGGTAATCAATAAACAGAACACGTATATAAATTCTAACAGAAACGAACTATAGACGGTAATCATCAACTACCGCTGTTGGTTGCATCATCACTAAAATTGATCAAATCTTAGAGAAAACTGAATTCAAGCCCATCACTATTAGGTCCATTGTAAAAAAAAAAAAATTGAGGAGATAACGTGATAAGTCATACGTTCAACAGGACGTGTTTTCTTCTCTGAAATTACTTCCTGCGTACGCTATACAGCGAGATGAAGGGGCGGATGTATTATTGTGAGACATGGGGGTTCAGTTGAACCCCAAACTATTTGGGAACAAAAAGAACCTGTTATTAAGGTTATTATTAAGGAAAATTAGGCCAGATCCAGAAGAGAACCTATCTAGGGTTCATGATGCTGGTTCCAGAAGAGAAAAAAAAGTAGAGCGCGTGGATAGAGAGATGAGGAAAAGATGATGTGGATGGATGCTCACACCGAGGACGACAGCGCCCCTGCTCGTGGGGGATCAGCGCAGGCGGTGGGAGGAGAAGCCCGCCGCAAGGGTGGAGGGGTCACGGAGGACGGGGCGCCGGCGAGGATGGGATTAGCGCAGGCGGTGGGAGGAGAAGCCCGCCGCAAGGGTGGAGGGGTCACGGAGGACGGGGCGCCGGCGAGGATGTGATCAGCGCATGCGGTGGGAGGAGAAGCCCGCCGCAAGGGCGGAGGGGTCACGGAGGACGGGGCGCCGGCGAGGATGGGATCAGCGCAGGCGGTGGGAGGAGAAGCCCGCCGCAAGGGTGGAGGGGTCACGGAGGACGGGGCGCCGGCGAGGATGGCCGCCGCGGTTGCTTCGGGTGGAAGGGGAGGGGAGCAAGATTGACGGTGGCTGGTCCGTAGAAGAAGCAAATTGGGGGACAAGACGAAGAAAAGAGAGAGGAAGCGACGGGACGCGGTGCAAGCACGGTGGGCTTCGAGAGGCGGTCCACCTTAGGCCCATTCGAGGAACTTTGAGAGGTGGTGAACGTTTGGTTTTTATGAAAAAAAAAAGTCGGACGATATATTTGTAAATAAGAAATAATTTGTGAATAAAATTTTATATATGTATTCTTGATGATCTATAAACCACGCTGGAAATAAAATATGGTGAACCTTAAAATCAGTTCCAAATTTATGGCTGGAAATTCAAATTTTGGTTAGAACCAAGTAGAAGAAAAGATGGGGTGGGGTTGAGATTTTCTAGTTCTATTTTTATTTTCACACTCAAAATTAAAATTGATTTTATGGGTTTTTCATCGTAATATATTTTACAGTATTTATTTTGAATCGCTATTCAAATACATATGTTAAAGTTTTATCTATAAATTATTTTTTATTGTTAACGAGCCATGCAAATAAGCATAAGTATATACCATATAATAGGGTTGTTCGACTATACTGCTATAATATCATATTCCCTTTGTATCCTCTCATACGGATTATTATTTCTTCCTTTTCCAACTTCTACTTCCTTTTTAATGCACATTCCCTAGACTGCTAATTAATGTGATTCTTTTACAAAATAAATCTATAGATAAATTGCTTCAAAAACCATATTAATTTATTTCAAAGTATTTTAGCTAATAGGTATTAATCATGCGATAATGAGCCATCCCATTGCTTGTGTTGGGAAGAAAGTTTCCCAACCCCTTTCCCGAACGCACCCTGATTCAGTGTTTTTTTCTAAGTGAAAATCTTTAAGTTTGATGAAATTTATTAAAAAAATCGTAATATTTCTAATACAAATAAACATATATACTAAAAAAAATATGTTCTAGATTTAATGAAAATAATTTAGTGTTGTAATAGATGTTAATATGTACTCATATTTTCTTATAAACTCGGTAAACTTGAGTGGTTTTGATCTAGAACAAATCCAAATTAACCTATAATAGTATGAAACTATAAATACGATGGGAGTGGTTTCTTATCTTTTTAGAGAGACTAGATTCTTGTTTGGATTAAAAATTACCCATCTGTTCTAAAATGTAACCATTTGTGAGATTTATATCATGCACCAAAATATAAGCATTTTTATGTACTACTTGTTTATCGATCATTTCTTATTGATATTTTTCTATTTAATCCCTACACGCCCTTTTACTCTTATCATTCCTCATTTACTAAGGGCAATATAGGCTTTTCTTTCTAACCTTAACCTTTATTAAATAACCTATAAATGTTTATATTTTGAGAAGGTAATACTCGCATGGAATTTCAGAAAACAAGGTAGTATTAGCTAGCAGTAGAAACTATAAACGGTAAAAGCCAGCATTCGTTTCTTAAACACAAGGTGAAATTACTACCTTTGTTTTAAAAATAGGGTTAATTAGATCCATATCATTATAAATTTGCTAGTTTTAAATATTCCATTACTATTCGATTAATTGTAAGGATGTCATTAATACTACAAGTAATATGCACCGGAGTCGGCATGTATTTTTTTCCCTCTGTTCTTGAACAGCTCCTTCCTTTGATGATTAATTAAACGACGGTCTGAAGCTGCAGATGTCCAGGATGTCAAGAATGGAGGAGATGCAGCCCGGGGCTGATTCAGAAGTTGTATACGAGGAGGGGCAGTCATCTGAATCTGTTACCAACGCTTCATACCCGCGAGCTCCACTCGACAACGAGGACAGCTCTGATACATCGCTCAGGCTTGGGTGAGTTCTTGCTGGATACTTTCAGTTACAACTCCTATCTGAAAAACAACAGCAGAGGCTAGTTCGATGATGAAAATTCAGATTCGGATCAGATGAGCCGTTACTGATTGATTTTGCATGTGGCAGGTTGCCACTCTTCAGCTCAAAGTGATGGCTGGAAATTAGTAATCTGAAACCGGGAGCAGCTGGGATTAGCATCTCTGCATCGCGAAATGATCACAACAAATAAGACCGTTTTGAGATTGCCAGATGATGTGCGCGCGCTGAGAGTCACTGGCTATTGCTGTACACGTAATAACAACAGAACGAAAAAGTTCTTGGATGTTACCTGATTACTACTCCAATATATGTTGTCAATGGCTTTTCTCCTGATACACTGTCATCAGAGTTCAGAATTCAGAGTACAGAAACATGACCAGTGCCTGCAATTGCAAACCAGAGCAACCAATTACAGGGACAGCGACAAAAAAATAAAAAATAAAAAAAGGCTTCGTCGCTCACGAGGATTTTTAAAGAAAATTGGAGCATTTTTTAAGGGTAAATTGGAGCAATTAAACTGTTTCGTATGAAAATCCTGAGAAATTCTTGTGGTCCTAGAAGGCACTACCACAAACGAAGCATCCACTTTAAACTTTCAGGCTAATCTGCATGTGTTGCAGAAAGAGCGATTTTTGGGGGAATTAACGAATGCGACATGCATCCTCCATTAAAATAGAGGCCTGAATCAAGGAAGGGTAATGTCTGATGCTTTGTGCGAGCAGAGATATGTTCCCTTGCGTCCTATGGATTGGACTAAAGTGAGATGTCAGCTTTAGAATCTTGAGCTGGAAACGCATTACCTGACAGCTCAATGTGGAAAGGGTTGGAGCAAATTCATCTCGTCACTGGGAAGAAGATAAAACGCGTCCAGATCTCGCTCACATATATAAACATTTCTATGTTGCGATATTATCCCGGTGTTAAAAGTTAGTATGTTACTACACTGAAAGTGCTTTTAGTGCAATGACGTAGAAACCTTTAGCGCGTTCTAGATCGGAAAATCAGTAAAAGTTTCAATTTTGTCGATTCTGACTATCAGATTAAGCAATGTAGTTATTAGTAGTGATGAAAAACAAGTTAGTAGCTTTAGGGCTGTTTGAAAAGCTTCTTCCAGCTATAGCTTTTTCTAAAAGCTGCTTCTGCCCTAAACGATACATAACTTCTGAGAATTTATAGTTACAGATTTTAGAAAATGAACTAAGATCCAGAAGCTGAAGAAGTTAGATTTAGAAGCTTTCCAAATTCTTAGAAGATGGCTACCAAGCATCTGTTTCTCAGAATCTAAAGTTTCCCAAACAGACCCTTAGTCTGCTTGCATTTTCTTTAGCGTTTTTCAGGTTCTAAGCTTCTGAAGTTAGAGATTTGCAAGGTTAGCAGAATGGCCAAGAATGAAGAATGCATGGTGCAGAGAGACAGGACCGAAATGTTTGAAATTTCTTAATTTATTCCATAACCAGATGCTACATCAGACGGCAGCGACCCGCGGCCGCGGGACGCCGGCGGTGAAGACGATGGCTTCGTCACCAGGGCCTGGGGCTCCCTCGCGAAGAAGCTATTGGAGGCGCCTTCAGAAGCAGCAAACATCTTGTAGCATGGCGCCACCTCCTTTGCTCTCCCCAGCAGATGCCCGGAGAAATGGTCTCCCCAGATGTCGTACGTGAAATCTTTCTTCTTCGTTGCTGCGGCCGCGCCGTCGGTTCTCTTCACGGCCTTGTCTTTCATCAGGTTGGAGCCAGGAGCACGAGAATGCGGCGCGATAGGGGTCGATGAGGACGGCAATGGCGAGCGCCATGCTTTCATCGGCGCAGTGGCTGAAGGTGAAGGTGAAGGTGATGGATTTACTGATGTTACTGAAGGTTGTGCAGAAGGTTGCTCTTTAGCAGTTTGCAACCAAGAAGTCTTCTCATGGTTATTCTTAGTAGATGGTGGCCTTGCCTCAATATCAGATGTGGCCTCAAGTCTACTGTTGTGCTTCAGTTCTGATGGTGTGCCAGAAAAGGACCAGCCTTGCTTTGGGGTTGAACTAGGTGACAATGGCGAAGACGGTGTCGAATTCCCACTGTGGCTGCTGGAAACCTCAAACTTTGCTGCCAGTCCTGCACCACCGACTTTCCGCTTTCTTCTCTTTCCTTTGTCTCGAGCAACTCTGATGGTTAGATTTCCACTGTTTTCTCGAGCTTCAATTGATACCTTGTCTTCCACAGTATTACTTGGGGGCAGAGGTATAGTTGAAGTTGTATTCAGTTCATCTGCATTGTTCTTTTCTTCTGTCCTCTTGGGGCTATTATGAATATCGGCAGGGTATTTATGAGTTTCTTTGTCTCTTTTGTGCTCCCTTGTTGACCTGTATACAAGGCATAACCAGACCAAATTATAGATCATGTAAGATTCAAAGAAATGCGAGTGACCAGCATTGATCTAAACGTTACCTGGAAGCTTTGCTGCTACGCTGAAGGAAAGAGGGCTTAGCAGGCTTGTCGATGGTACTTTTCCCATCATGAATCTTGATATAGCAATCTTGAGAGCCTCCTGACAAAGAGGTTGGGACACCTCGGGCAAACACTAGTACAAACACAGACATGGTTCCAAAAAAGAGTATCAATGTTTTCCAATGGATCGATCTGAGGTAAGACTTTCTGCACTGGTTAAGCATGCAAACAGGAATGTTTGCAGTCATAGGGATTATGAAGATCCCAGTAGTCATAGCCAACTCAAGATCTCTCTGAACCATAGGTGAAGAGAAGTCAGCTTTAAAAGAAACAAGCATTCTTATTGATTCACTTGGTGCTAAGCTAAATCCCTTGCAGTTATCTACCATAAATCCATCCACGCCGCAATCAGCTCCAGAAATTTTAACTTTTGTCACTTGAAGAGGCAGGTCACCGCTATTTTTGACACTTATTTCTTTGGACAAATGTTGACTGCAGAAAGGGCTGGCGATCTCTGCTTTCGACACTGTTGATTTATTCTGAACATTGGAATCGAGGTTAAACTCTAGCTTCCAAACAGGTTCAGATTCCTCCAGAAGGACAATAGATTGACGTCCACCATGTGCTTCAAGAGGCAGCCACTCCATGCCTGAAATATTGCTTCTGATCAACACCATGCTTGACCACATGCAACAGTTTGATGGACGGAAGATGATAGGACCAAGTAAAGCCCTCTCCAAAGGACCAACATTAGCCTCAGTAATTGTTGCATCACTTAATGAGAAGCCAAATCTAGTCTCTGTAGAGTCAACTTCAGGGGACCTGCTTGAGAATGTGTGTTCACATGCATCGTTTATGGTTTTGCAGTGACCAATAATTTCCTCAGAATTTAGAACCAGTTGCATGGATGCATGCTCCAGGCTTGGGTTATGGACGGCTATCCATTTAGAATATTGTGATCCAACTTGGACAATAGGAAACAGCAGTTCTTGATCTGTGAGAACAGAAATTTCAGTCCTTGTACCATGAGACCTCCATCTTCTAAGTACTGTATCATCAGCTTTAAATGCTCTTGTAATTGTTGGCTGCATTTTATTAAAAAAACATGAGCATATTAACAAGCAACTTTGCATAAGAGAAAAGGCACTTAACATAAGCAATCAATTTATTTTTCAATTATATACGCACAACAAAAAAGTAGGAGTGGACTAATATCTAAGAACAGCATTTCAGTTCCAAGAGCTGCTAACTACTTCATTATTGTCTTAGTGCTCCATCTGGATATGAACAATATAATTATATGATAAATTCATTGTATAAGTGCATCAAAGTCATCACGAAGATATTATCCTGCTATAGGAATCTATCTTAAGGTCATACCAATTTATACCTAGAAATTACATCAATGTATATTGGAAATATCATGAAATGAACATTTACTGTGAAGTAACAAGCATGAGACCATTAATGGCCCATATAGATTCTTTTCTAAATAAATAATGACCAGTAGATTCTAAAAAATGCAGCTTCCTGCTGATTAAGGTAATACAGGAACAGAGTCTACAAAGGATTGACCTTGTGGGACTGAAAATATAACAAAACAGCATGAAGCATGACAAAGGTGCTACGATTACTAGGTTCATACATATCATATTAGTACACACACAACATAAAGTTTGCATAAGATACTTGAAAAAGGGTAAAGGGAAACCCGACATCCAATACTGACAGAACATGTAATATCAACTTAGACAACACAGGTTGCTTACTGGCAAATTAACCAATGCACAAGTAGTACCTTCATGTAATGCAGGCCGTCTACTTCTACAATGCTGCCCAAAGATCCTGTCCTTGAGTTAGCAGATAACCCGTCTTCAGAAAATGGTCCATCAGATTTAGTAACAGCGCTAGCCGTATAAGACAGAGTTGCAGATATCATATCTTGGCAGGGTATCAGGATTGAACTACCAACAGAACTGTTCGTTTCTACCACTATGTTGCAGTTGTCAAATGAGCTGTCCATTGGAACTGAAGAAGTATATCTTACAAGAGCTACATCTGTTACAGTATCAGGAAAGAGTATTAGTCCATTCAGGTACTTAACCTCAAAATTCATTGATCCATCCCTATTATCTTCAATTACTCTTACAATTCTCAGTAACTTTGTTCCCTCATTCCTTAAAGAAAGGGAGAAAATTGATCCAATTCCAGCACAAGATGATACATGCTCAAATGTGACCGAAACTAAGTTAGTGGGCTCATAGTAGGTCCGTGCACGCACCTCTAACTCGATAGGTATAACAACAGTGTCCACTCTATTAGATGTGCAATTGCGCAACTTCATGCTGATAGCACCAAACACCATTCCTTCTGAAAGAGGTTGCAATTTTAACTCTACAACAGTGCTGCTTTCTGTGGGAAGCACCTCCCATTTGTCACTAGGCCTGATATTGACCATTGGCAATCCGAAATCTGTACTACTTGCTGTGTACCAGTTACTACTCAAAGAAGTAAACTCCAATGACTCCTCAGAAGGGTCTAACTGACAAACTATATGAGAAGATTGTTTTGTGCCTTGAAACGAAGACATCCAAATAGCCACTTCCTCAACATAGAAAGAATCATCAAAAGGATTGAATATCGACAGGTTCCTCTCCAGGCGCCCACCTATTATGACATTCATCCCGGTTAGTGGCTCTAACTGATAAGGCGATCCGATAGCCATGCCCTTAGCTTGTATAATGAACCCACCAAAATTCGTCTGCAAAACCAAATGCGCTGATGAAGAGCCCAGCAACTTCGGTAAGAATATGAAGGTGATTGATGCATTCTCTCTGGGCTGCAGCACCAGATCATCATAGCCGTACACATAAAACTGCGAGTCAGTGCTGAATGGCTCATACACATGCAAGGCACTGTCATTGTTCAAATTCACCACTGTCAAGGTGGCCATTGAAGCCGAATACAAGTTACTCTTTCCCCAATTCAACACTGGTGGACTTATCTCAACATTCATCGACGACGAACCATAGAGGCCATCCGGGCCGGCATCCCCAGCCACGCCATCCACCTCCGGCGGCGCACCGGCCATTGCCCGCATCCAATTGTCAGGCACAAGGGGCGCCTGGCACGACGCCACATTATACCTCTCACCATCCTTGCCCTCCCGTCCCAGCCCGTTCCGCGAAGTGATCAGCGCGTCGGCCGACGAGCAGGTCACCACGCCGCGGCCGGGCATCGGGAAGCCCAGCGGCTGCGACGACGGTCCCCAGTCCCTCGACACCACCAAATCCGGCTCCTTGATTCCATCCCCGCTTGCAAGCATGGCCTCAACCGCCGAGGAAGAGAAGCACAGGGCGCTCCGGTCTGCGCAGCCGTCCCGGAAGCCGAGACAGCCCAAGTCGCCATCACTCCCTCCCCCAGCACCCTCCTCCGCCGCCGAGACGCACAAGGCAGCGACCAAGAGGCTGCACAGAGCAAGCAGCGACACCCTGCAAGAAACCCAAAATCACCAGCAAAGAATCAAACAATAGCATCAACAACTCCCCGGTTGATCGCCAAATAGCCAGACTGGGTTGCTCACCACTAAAGCACCCAATAAACCTCCACAAAAACAACCACAAGAACCCAAAGAAAACAAAAACAAAACAAAAAAACCAAACCTTTCCCATCTCCGAGCGCTCTCAGCATGGATCACGCTGGAAGTGGAGCACACCAGCAAAGAAGACGAACCAAAAAAGAATCCTTCTTTATTTGCTCCAGGCATGGCCAGAAGCCCGGAAGCAAGAAAACAAACAGAAAGAGGGTAAGACCGTGGGGGGTAGAAGTTACAGAGCGAGACTAACCGAGGAGCGGAGCCCAGCGACGACGTAAAGCACGCCGAAGCCACCGCCGCCGCCGCCGAAGAGGAGGAGCGGCGGCGGCGGACATGCGGCGGCTGCGGCGGCGGCCGAGACTTCACTGTGGCCGCCATGGGAATCCACGGAAAAAAATAATGAAAAAAAATTACATAAAAAGGAGAGGAGAGGAGGGGGGTGACGAGAGGGACAGAGGAAGCAGTGCGGAATGAAAAAGAAGAGAGGCGAAAAGAAAAGAAAAGAGAAGGAAAAAAGGTAAGGGGGAGAAAAAAATATGCGTTGGGTGCTGGTTGGTTTTGGTGTGGAGAAGAAATTCTCGGAGATTGTTAGCTTGGCAAATGACTCTTCTGCCCATGTGCTGCTGCTGCGGCTGTTTTGTTGGGAATCACATGTTCTTTTTCTGCACTTTGAAATCACATTTTTGAGTGAGCCCACAGTTAAGAATAATATAAACTTTGATAAAGGGAATGGGAATAATTGTGTAGCTGTATGTAGTGGGTGTATGATTTTTTTTCATGTTAAAAGGGTAATTTTATGAATTTATGTATTTATGTTCTTTCTGTTTTCTATGAACCACTAAACTTAATTTTGCATATTTGTATCTAGTAGAAATCGTCGGCTTCTCATCCTCTTTTGATCTCCTTACGTGTGTGCGTGCACCGTACACCTGTCTCTCCTGTTGTTTGTCTTCTCGCCACATCGGCCGTGCTATCATCTTTTTCTCGCTATTGTTAAAATCGCTTGAATAAGGGTGACGTATAGATGCAAAACCGATGGAGAGTAGTGAATAAATGAGGTGGAGGAAAGAATAATAAGTGAACTTACATTTTAATGGAGGAAACTTACGGTTTTGATTGACATGCATATCACAATAGTAGACCACAATTCTGGAAGAAGAAAAAAAGAAAGAATCAACACGTTTAACGTGTGTAGTCCAACTAGTGCGGAACCACAAATCGGACAGCTATGACTCAAGCTATAGACCTAGTATCCAAACTCTATATAAAATCTATACAAATTTTAGAAAAATAAAAGATTATAGATTTGAGTTGTAGACGTGGCTCTTGGCTGGTTCCGCCCCTTGTGCAACACAAGTAAGAATGTAACAATAAAGTACATGGTCTAGTAAAAAATAAGCAGTAAATAAGTACTTTAATTTCAGTGTGAAACTCCATGTCTAATTATACTCATATAACATGGTACTACAGTACCATATATCATATTTGTGAATATCAGACCAGATCAGGTTAAGGGTTATTTAACCGTGAAAATTGAAACCAACGAACTTGGCTCAATTTGCTTGAAAGTTCTCTAGGGAAAGTGGAAAGCATTTAACTCTGATAAAAAAAAAGGGTCAACCAGAATGAGTTTGAAAAAAAGAAAAGAAAAGTGTGATAGGTGTTGGTTGGTTTTGGTGCAGTAAAGAAACTCTAGGGCTTTGTATATGTAGTTCAAAATATTATGGTTCCTCCCTGGTGCTAATGTGCAATGGGTTGATAATCGCATTGTCCTTTTCACAGGAAATCACATTATTATGTGAGTCCAGAATTACGAATATGGGTTAGAGATCACATTTTTTTTTCATATGAAAACACATTTTTAGAGACCGGAAATATGAATAGTGTAATTTAAATGCAACTTAGCACAAACTTTTCTTACTGGCATGATACAATAGCTCAAGCACCTTGTTTTTTCATTAGAAAGCTAATTCTTGGACACCTAGATATCGATCCAACAACCCGAATTATTTCCCTTTATATACACCACTAAACGTTGTTCACCTTCACATCCCATAGTCAGCTGCATGGTATTGCTAGTCAATAAGGACTTATCTTGATACAGATACGATGGGGAAAAATACGCTTGCAACTTGTAGAGAAACAAAGGAATCCCTGAACTTATGTTTTATTGGATATGCAACTCAAGAGCTTATGTTTTAGTTTAGGGGCATTTACAAATTTGCCACTCGTTTTTTCTAAGTTGTAAGAATGTCACTTGAATGATAGTTCTAGTGATATTTTTATAATTTTTTAGTTTTACAATATATTTTAAACGGATGACAAATTTACAATTGTTCTTAAACATTATGACGATAGAGCACAATCTAGAGAAAAAAATAGTAACTTTGCTTGTAGTGTCAACTGGAATGCCTAATCATATACGAGTTTGCTACCGTCAAATTTACAGGATTCCTTACTTTCCCTTGATATCTGACACATGGCTGAACCTACGTGTCATTGAGAGAATGAAGGGCAAATAAGAGAATAAGTAACTTTTATGGGCAAGTAACAATTTTATCTGAAAAAATACAAGGTGGACTGGTGTCTAGCTAACCGAAGAAATTGAGATGAATAATCTCAATTGCTTGGCTTACTTCAATCCCCAACCCTGAAATAAAAATATATTAGAAAACATTTATGGGACATCCATTTTCTTATTAAAAAAGTGTGTGAAAGACATTTTGAGTGTTTAGTATGTAGTTCAAGAAAAAATGATTGTTCTACCGTTCGGACGTTGTTAGGAACCACATTTCTTTCTAGTAGGGAATCACATTTTTACGTAAAACGTAGTGACAAATTAGCATATCATTAATTAATTATTAGCTATAAAACTTATTAAATGGATTCGTATAATTTTTAAAACAACCTTTTTATAGAAACTTTTTATAAAAAAATAAATTGTTTAGCAATTCAGAAAACATGTTCATGGAAAATGAGATAATATGTTTTAGTTAACCAGGAGAAGAACATAGCTTTATAATATATATGTTACACAAGTCTGACCATCCATTTTTAGTGTTTGGTTAATTTGTGGTACACTTCTTTTTAACGTGTCATAAACACATTTTCTAGGAAAGGAACTTACCATAATAGTGCCTGTCGGTTTGGGAGACAAAATCCGAATCGTACTGCACTTTTAGCACAGAATCAAATAAATCAACACAAACCCAATGTTCTATATGAGTGTAAATAGTCATCTCCTTAATGGAATCTGAATGTGGTGCCCAAAACAGATAGGTTAGAATAAGCATTAATTTTTTTCTACTTTCTTATTTTAATTGGATAAAAATCCCAAGTATCTCAAGCTAACCATGCATGTTCCATGAGCTATAACCATTCTTCATTTTCCATACCATCTACCGCTGGCTAGCTGCAAAACCTACAATCCCTATATTTACTCGCCATATATAGCTGCAAAACCTACAATCCCTAGCTGCAAAACCTACAATCACTATTAAAAAACAATTTTTGCAGCCACCCAGATTTTACTTTTCTAAACGTGTCATAAAAAAATTGATCTTTCCGCCACCCATTTACAAAGGAAGCGCCTTTTTAACCACCCAGCGGGACATATTTTACGATGTGTAGCTGCTCTTATTTTTATTAGAAAAACAGGAAAATCCGTTTTATATACTTTTTTGCACGCACGCTCCTAGGAGCAAAAGCATACTTAGGGATTGTTTAGATAAGACTACACTTTTTAGCCACGTGTCATATTGGATGTTTGGACACTAATTTGAAGTATTAAAAATAGAATAATAAAAAAACTAATTTTATAATTGAGTGGTAATCCGCGAGACGAATTTTTTAAGCCTAATTAGTTCATAATTAGAGCATGTTTACTGTAGCATCACATATGCTAATTATAGATTAATTAGGCTCAATAGATTCGTCTCGTGAATTAGTTCAAAATTATGAATGAGTTTTATTAATAGTATACGTTTATTATTTATAATAAACATACAAATATTCGATGAAACAAGAGACAAAAATAAAAATAAGTCTCTTGTTCAAAAAACCACCTTAGCTTGTCATGCTTGCCTGCTAGCTCCATGCATGTCTGCACATCTTCCAAGCTGAAAGATTTGGTTGCCTTGCAAGAGAGATAGCCCTGAATACATCCATCTTGGCAGGACCCAGAACCACGTACGTACACGTACTCTCTACTGCTATCTCGATCATCTTCTGCATGAACATATATGTGGCCAATTATTAATGCAAAGGCCATTGGTGTTTTGGCCTGTCCAATCACACATAAAAAAAATGAAGCGGTCAATGTCTAAGACAATAGAGAAATTTAGTGTGAGAGGCAGTACCAGGGTGTAAGAAGTAGGCTGGCCACGAACCCGCATATAAGTCAATTAAGTGGGTAATCCGATGAACAACTCACTTAATTGGTTTATAAGCAGGTTGATGGATAGGCAGTACTTACTTTGTATTTTGTAACAACCAGAGGTTTTTCTAATTGAAAATTGGTACAGCAGCAATTATTATACGAAAATAATTGGCAATTCATGTACATGCATATTAATATAATTTTTTCGTTGTGTAAATGAAATCGTCAATACATGCTCACGGCCCTTTCGACGACGAAGAAATCGTCATGTTATGTTCATGGTCATCAGGTGGAAGACCAATAATGTTTAATGCCCTCAGGTTAATTAGACTTAA
Organism: Oryza brachyantha; assembly: GCF_000231095.2. Lineage (NCBI taxonomy): Eukaryota > Viridiplantae > Streptophyta > Magnoliopsida > Poales > Poaceae > Oryza > Oryza brachyantha. Next base: position 3,769,266 of record NC_023165.2, on the reverse strand, counting down.
AATCATTTTGTCAAACCAGCATTGATTAATTTCCCCCTTTGTATTATTGAGCTTCTGCGTGACATGCCACTGTATACCGATGGCCATCGTGCTCGCCACTAATCGCAGCTAGCTTGCTTTAAAGTTTAATCTGCTCCCTAATTATTACTCAACATTAGGAGTAATTTGTTTAAGCACAATTGATCTGGCCTTGGGTTAGAATACTTCCACATTAGGAGCTCCAAAGAATCGCCATTGGTCAGGGCAGATTCCCTGATCAGCATTAGCCAAGCAAAAACGATGCTTCTTCTGGCTGTTACTGTTAATTTAATTTAATTCTTCACGTACGTCAACTTTCATTGGAAGCCGGTTTATGTCATACGACATTGGATCAAAGCATAAGAATATTAGAGTTTGTGGCATGGATTCTACTTCAAGCTGTTTTCTGTCATGCAAATCGCTTTAAGAAACTGCCCACATGAGACATGACCAATCATGCATGTGGTTTGCCCAAATTCCCCATACAGCTTTGTACTGTTGTAATATATGTTTTACATACATGACAAACAAAATTAACAATATACTAATAAATTTTTAACCATTTATTAGACCTGGCATTCATGTGGCCCTCATGAATTTGGGGAATTGACCATATACTAATAAATTTCTAACCATTGTCATAACTTTGGTGGACCCTACACGTAAGCTGTGTTAAGTTGTAGCCGTTTCGGACCAACACCGTAGGTTTGGTGGACCCTACATACAACACATGAGAAGGAGGGGTGCTAAGCTATATTTGTTTTAAACCAACGACATTGGTTTGGTGGACCCCACACGTAAGTTTTGTTGAGTTGTAGCCGTTTCGAACCAACATCGTAGGTTCAGTGGACCCTACATGCAACACATGAGAAGAGGGATGCTAAGCTATATTTGTTTTAAACCAATGACATTGGTTTGGTGGACCCCACACGTAAGTTTTGTTGAGTTGTAGGCTTATAGCCGTTTCGAAACAATACCGTAGGTTCAGTGGACCCTACATGCAACACATGAGGAGGGGTGCTAAGTAATTTGTTTTAAACTAGTGACATTAGTTTGTTGGACCCCATTTATAATATGTGTTGGTCTAAGTTATAGCTATTTCGAATTGACAATGCTGATTTTGGTGGACTTTACAGGTAAGTAGAGTTAAGCAATGGTGTATTGTGAACCGATGTTATTGGTTTGGTGGTCTTACATGTAAGAGGTATTGAATTAAGAGTTGCTTTCTAACAAGGAGGAGGTTTGGTGAACCACACAAGTAAGGGGTCTGAATTGTAACCGTTGGAGGGATCCTACACATATAAGGATATATAGTTGAGTTGTAGCTATTTTGAATTGATGCCACCGGTTTGATGAACCATGCAATTATGGAGTTAATTTGAGATGTGGTCGTTTAGACATTGTTGTTTTGGCATATCCTAAATTTAAGGTTGCTCAGTTATATACAATTGAAACTGATGCCATATGTTCAATGGACCATATACCTATGGGTGTTTGAGCTATAGCTTTCAAACCAACCATGTAGGTTTGAACAACATTTAAAAGGTTTGAGTTGTAGCCGTTTCAAACCAAGGCTATAGGTTTGGTGGACCCCATGTATAAATATTAGTGATGCCCTTTCTGAATAGTGAAATCATACTTTTAGCGGCGTTTGAAATTAATTAACCTTTTTCACACTAATCATGATGAACATCGAGGAAAACCATTTTAAACAAAAAAAAAAGAGCATGGAACAATGAGCTGAATTCTCATTCCGAAGTTTTGCATGATACTCTCTCATTCCAAGAAGGCAGCATGATGCCTCAAATCGATAAAACAGGAAAACAATTAGGTTTAGATAAGCACACATAGTCCAAAAGCTATTTGCCAACTTTGTTAGCCCCTAAAAACACCTAGGTGCGAATAAATTGAAAAAAATTAAATAGAAAGTGATTGATATGACAAGTAGTAATATAAATAGTATTATAAATATTATATTTTAGTACTACATGTGATTAAAAATATTTATTCTTTATGATAAAATTTGGTCAAGCTTTAAAAATTTCCCCGAGCAATTTTGTGTTAAAATAAATTTATAAAATCTAATTATCGGTTTATATCATTTATCTTTTCGAGGAGTATATATAAATATTATTTGTCTTGTATTTAAATTAAGAATTTAAAAAAATTATCGCTGATCAGAATTTTAAAAATTTGATTAAATTAAATAGTTATAGGCCAAATTCCAAGTTACCAAGCCCCCGGAGCCTCAACTCGTCTTGAGCGTCGACACGTGTCCACCAAACGGTCGATCCAACGGCGGAATCTCGCGCCTGGCGGCGCTGTCGCTGTTCCGGGGGATTCCTCACATGCTCCGCTCCCTACCCGCCTAACGTGGCGCTATGCCATTGGCCACACCTCGTGGGTCCCGTCCGGGTGGCTAGAGATTCCGGTGACCATAGCCCACCGCCGCGCTACGATACGTGGACATCGAGATGCGGGGCCCGCGGAATCTGACGGTAGGGCCCGCGCTCGCACGGCCGTGTCCTTCAAGTGGTGACGTGTCGCTTTCCGCTTCGGCAGGAGACGAGGCACCCTACGCTTCTACCCCTGGAAACGCACTCAAATTACGACTCTGCCATTATGTTTATTGGAGAAACAGTATTTGTTTTTCTTTTGGGACACCGCTGACCGGTAAAAGTGATTGTTCGGGTGTTTTATAAAAATAACAACGGTATATTTGCAGCGTAAATTTTAAGATAAAAATTTATATACATATTTTTAACGATTTAATATATTTAAGTTTAAAAATAAACTTATGTGAAAAATCTCAAAGTCAACTTTAAATTTATGGTATAAAATTTAAATTTTAGGCATAAGTAAACTTATAAGCGAAAAAAATAGGGTTATTATATTTATTTTTTTGGGTAACTTTGGTTTAGGTGGTTTTGGATGTCATCGGTGCAAACAAAGTGTATTGTTTAGCTACAGCGCACGGATTGTCCGTGCAAACTTTCTTGACTAATCGCGGGTGTTAGCTACCGACCGTGGACGATTAGCACGCTAAAGCTGATGATGGCGATTGCCGGTTTGGCACCGCACGCCCGTACAACTCCCGCACGACTACACGTACTCCCCGGTCCTAAAATAAAACAAACTTTTGATCATATGTATCCAGCGTTTAACCATTTATTTTATTTAAAATTTTTTCATGAAATTAAAATAAAAATTAGTTACAAGTAAAATACTATTCATGATTTATCTTTAATAAAAAATATTAATCATAAAAGAAAATTAAATAAGACGAAGAATCAAACGTTATAGATAAAAAGTGAAGGATTGGTTTATTTTGAAACGAAAGGTGTATTTAAAAACGTCATCTGCTAACTCCGTCTTCCAATAAAATCATGTTTATACCGTCATTGCATTAGTCTGTGAAAATAAAGAAATCAGTGCATTAGGAATACCTTAAGCCAACAAGAGAACACCGAGGCATGAACAACTGAGGGTACACTCACGGTAACCTGTCAGGGAGCATTTGGATCGACCGATTTCTATAGAAAATAAATTATTCCCCAAAAAATGTCTACATGGTTGTCTCAAACAAAGGAATGGATCTCACAAATCTTACGGATCTCCTTAGGAATAGCCAAAATCATATGAAATTTGAAGGATTTTAATCTTGGGTTCCAACCTCACGCGGATATTTTTCTTCTCTATTCAAATGATGATTGCTGTTGTTTTTCTGTGTTTTATCATTCATAGGATTTTAAGTGTTATGGTATTGTAATCCTATCTTTTCTTATTTCCTTTTTTTAAAAAAAACTGGGTTCAAAACGAGTTCTAATTGCTATTTTTTCAAGTAAAGTTAGAGTGATCAGAACTGATAAGCTGCTGAATTAAAGCCCTGCTTTGCCGACAGAGGAGGACGAGTAGACAGGGGCATTCATAGCTTAGCCAATGCTCTCACAAGACTAATTAATTTATCCACAACTTTAATAGTTTCTTTAAGACTACAGACAAAGTAGCAAGTGACCTATCTTTTCCAGTTTGGAACGGCAGTAGTTGGGAAAGCAACAGTTTCTGATACGTGATGACTGACCGTCGTTTCTGAATATCAGCAAAGTTCAGAGTTTAATCCAAGAAAAAATCAAAATCAAAGTCAGTACACGGCGAAAGTGCAGAGATGGTATACTTCCCTACCAGTTCTTGTCCAGACAGGATGAGAAAGATCTATTAGGGCATCTGTCACCAAAAAGTACTTGCTTATAAATCTATATGTAGATGATATAAACATCCAGAAAAACAGATGCATATTATAGGATAGTTATAAGCACATGCTAGTAGTTTGTAACAGATTTGTGTAAGAGAGATGCATGTTCATCCCAAAGCAAATCATTGTCTAGCAAACAATTCATCCTACTCTATAGCAATTGCAATTTGTTTTTTTTTTCCACAATCACTGATATTGGATTGTACCCACACATACCATCTTTCACCCAAATATATCCAATCGGTATAAATGCACTATTGCTACTCTCTCCGTATCATAATCTAAAGATGTTTGACTTTTTTATTGCGATGTTTGACCATTTGTCTTATTTAAAAAAATATAAAAATATCATTTATTTTGCTTGTGACTTACTTCTTTAAGCACGACTTGATATTTTTTATATTTGTACTAAATTTTTAAATAAGATGAAAGATCAAACGTTATAACCAAAAAAGTCAAACATTTTACATTATGAAACGGAGGTAGTACTAATTTAGACATATACGCCTAAAATGTGAAATGTCTCGATCAAAAGAGTTCTGAAGTGACGATGTTTTCAAGATAATCCCTACGAAATTTGTGCGTCCCAAACAATACCGCATTTTATTGCATTGCATGGCGAAGTGATAAACCCAGAACATGCTCACTACCAAACCTTTCCCTCGCTCTCATTCGTCTGCGATCTTTTCTTGTCGTTTGAAACAGTTCCATGTTTGCCGTGTGGTCCTTCGATGGATGCCTTGCCTTGCCTGCATAAATATGTGCCATTTTGATTGGCACACGAACAGTAGCTTAGCTTTAGGCTACAGTAGGACGTACAGTGTCTCACGGCTTAGCCCTGTTCTTTTCGTATTAGGGTGAACGGTTTATTTGCAAACGAAAAATAATTTATGAATAAAACTTTTAAATATATATCATTAGCGATCTAAAAGTTAATGTTGAAAAAATAAACTTTGATGAAAATATACCAAAATCCACCTCAAATTTAAGATTAAAAATTTAAAATTTTGTTTGTAAGCATGTTGAAGCGAAAGGATGGGTGATCATTCATTGGATTATTAAAATGAATTTACTTTATAGTTTGAAAAGGATATTTTCTTAAAAAAATCTTCTATTACATTTTAAACTATTTATTAAATTTGTGTATTAAGATACTTATCTTGTCCCTATCATTAAAAAGTTTAAATATAACAGTAATCCGTCTAATAATGTAAATCAAACTCGTCCTAGTTCATGGCTGCTGCTGTTCATGATTGATTGCGAAATGATGACCGAATCAATTATTTCAATAGCACGGCGAACCTACTGTCTATGACAAATTTGACAAGGCGATTAAATGATCTTTCCGGTCCTCAGATGTCCATGTCCAACGTACTGCATAATTTCCAAAAGCCTTTTTGGGTTCAGGTTTTTGTCAGTTGAGAAAACTCCGTCCTTTATTCTAGGCAACAATGTTTATCTGTTTTTTTATAAAAAAATCTGCAGTACAAATATAACCAAGATTTTAATTCTAGGAGTTAATTATATATGAATTTATTGTACTACTATTTTATTAAACAACTTTTTCAACTTTAAAACAGTTAATTCATTCGTTTATACCCTGAATAATTATCATGGACATGGATGGTTCATGCATTTCATTCCATTCAACACAAAAACACTCCCTGCACTTTTAAGGCATGCATGCATAATTTTTATAATTCGAATTTATACACAACTAATTAACCAAATTAAACTCAGTTCCATATATAATATACTGATCCAAATAATATTGCGCCTAACCAAATTGATTGCACCTTATAATTATCCATGGAACTAGAACATTTTTTCCCCCTTTTCAGTGCTAGGTTTGGCAGGTATTGCGAAGAAATGGAGGGGACAACTCCTGTACTTTGGCTTTTGATTCCATTGCAGTCTTCCTCCAACAACTCATCCAATGCTAATCCTTTCCTTGGCAACGACCACATTTAGGAGAGAATATCTCCAGTTTACTCCAGCAAAATCAGACGGGCAGACAGTTGACGTCGATCTGAACGCTCCAACCACCGTAAACTACGATGTGATAAGGAGAATCTACTCACTGATCATCACTCTTGCCAAGTTAATTAGTGGTATTACAGACAAAAACAGTGCACTGGAGGGTGTTCTTTTTGAGAAAAAAAGCGACTGGTCAGTTTTTGTCAGACTCCCAGCATAATCAGCAGTAATAACCAGTACAGGTGATTAGTACTTAAATGTACATGTAGTACTCACATGTACAGGTAGTACTCACAGTGTTGTTAGTTAAACAACTCCATATTTAATAATATCAAAATAACTTTATTTATAACCCATTTCAGAGCTTAATAAATCTACTTTACACTGTTCCTCACTACCTTACACCGTCTCACGCTTTCACAAACTATAGTGCAATAATCTGTTGAAGTAAACTAGGTTTGACGTTTGACCATCATCTTATTTAAAAAAGTTAAAAAAAAGTTAAAAAAAAATAGTCACACGTATAGTAATAGTTATGTTTTATCATGTAATAACAATAAAATATTAATCTTAAAAATATTCAAATAAGATGATAAATTAAAAATTCTATAGAAAAACTTAGAAATTCGTTTATTTTGGAACGGATGTGGTAAATAATAGCTGCCTAATTGATTAATTCCTCTCTCGTGTGCGGTGAATTATGCCTCGAATCTGTCCACCGGAGTAGCAAGAGAGGCCAAACTCTCCATAGATTTCGAGGAGCATATTCACCAGCATGCAGAGAGACACAGAGAACTCTTCGGAATGCACAAATTTTGTAGAAATTTTAAGAACAGTTCACTTCTTCCATAAAATTCTCCAAACCGAAGGTACCATAAACTCGCTCGCTGGTCTCGTGACAGGTTACAGCGCATTGGTTAGTTAAGCCGGAGGGTTAGACCTGCAACAGAGACGTCGACGTGAGCTGGATGTGGACGTCTTCCCGTCCAGGAGGGGCCGGACTTAGCAGCAGTAAGTGCTAACCGAGTCATTACATAAATGAAAAAAATGTCCATTAGGATGCTGACACCGACGGCCACAGAGATTAGCGAGGTGTTAACGCAAGCGAAAGAGTGTTTATGAGTGATAGTGCAGTTCTCCGTGGGCAGTCAATCACGTCCTCGAGAGGAGGATTCCTTGCGTGGCTGGCTCAAACGCTGGAATCGGAATCTTCTTTGTTTGGTGGAGCTGAAGAGGACGGAGATTCCATGGCGATGCCACGTGTTCGGTTCAGACAAGTTCAGATCATGGCGGCAACGTATCTGGAGAAGTGGAGATTCACCTATAGACGGCACTGATTGTGTCAATGGTCAACGTCTACAATTATGAATCATCGAGTGAGAACATGCTGCAGTTACGAGAGCTGAGATGAGAAGCAGTAAGCACTTAATTGAGAATTATAATGGCCTAGTGCAGCTTTGGGCCTTTGACATGAGAAACACCTCTGGGTTCAGCACGCCCAGCACAGGAGCCACACAGCTTTTCTAGGAATATATTTGGTAGGAAATACTATAGTATCTATAGAAGATTGCAGATGGTTGGAAAACTATAAATCAGCAACACTTTGAGAGTTGGAACAATTTGGGGTAACCCTACCAAACTAGTACTGTACATCACTTGTTCAGAAGCTACAGTAAACGGCTCGCAATTTACAAGTAATTCTCCAGTAGTTGCCGGTTTGCTTTCTGCCCTCGCTTACATTAAAAACAAAACAAAAGTGTGCCATCGATTAGTCAAGGATGAACAGTGTTCAATCTGCAGCCGCCACAAACGTCACCAACCTCTAGCATCTGGTACAAAGTACATGCCCGTCTTCAACACCCTGGGGCCTACAGTAGAAACAGAGAAGGGTGTGACGAAAGAACGTAGGAAAATCAAGGAAAGTATCCACGAGGACAAGTGAAGTACCTCTTTCGATTGCCCATGGGCTTTGAGAGCTTCAAGGATGCTTTCAACCCACCTGTGAAAAACAATGTGAAAATTATGCATATGGATGAGACAGTAGTCAAGTTTGCTTCATAATAGTATATGATGTTACTCTGTATGATACCAGTTCTGAATGGCAGACATTCAGACTTGTCCATGACAACTGGATAATGGTATTCAAAAGGCACCATGACGTGTGCGTACCCGTCAATTCCCGGGGTGGTAGGATAATATATGCTCTTCAGGCCAAATTCCTTAGCTGCTGAGGCGGTCGTCTCGCCTATGCAGGCAATGGCGTTGCCCCAATTGTCAACTTGTGAAACGAGATTTAGCCAAGCTCTGCATCATCATGATAACTCAAACTGAATAAAGTAAGCAGTGTGAAAAAGTGATGGCAATATGTGACAAATAGAATCAACCCAGGGAGACAGTTTGCAAATATTGTATTTCATGATGTATGAATAAACTGTTGGATGCCTTTCAGTATAGCCCACTTTGCAAAACATAAGGAAACACCTCCAGATAGAATGTATGTTTTAATGAAGAATTTGTTCTCTCACACACACATACTATACCTGAACCATCTAATTATGGAGTACTAGTTTACCCTCATTATTATACAACACAGTTTTAAGTTGTATACCGTCATTATTATACAACACACTTTTAAGTTTCTTCAGACTTCAAGAGACAGCCATATGCACAAAATATAGTTACCGGAGAGCAGAAGGAGAAGCTACTGCAACAACTGGAGCTGAAAGAGCAGGCTTTAAAATTAGAGGATCAACATCTTGTACAGGTACCTGCACATGTACAATCACTTCATAGGTTAAAAATCCCAAGATACACACGGGTGTATAAACTATGATAGGATGATATGCAATCCATGAAAATTACTTCTGCTTATTGAACACAAAATCTCTACTGACTTAACTTCTGTCACAGTCAAGCTTATCAAGCTAAATATGATTCTATCAGGTAAGGGAATCAGGCTGAATTATAGATCAATATAATGAGGTCCAGAGTGCATAAGACAAGAGGACAAAATTCCATATTACTGATAGGAATACTCTCTCCCTCGAGAAATATAACAACATCTAAAGTTTGAAAATTGTCCAACAATATAAAGACATCCCCACCAGCTTCCTCATCTCAACCAATCACAGCCATCCCTCACTTAATTTTCCAACGAATTCTCCATTTCAACCAATCACAACCCTCCCTCATTTCAACCTTAATCTCTCAAAAAAGCTCCAAACGTCATTATATTATTGGACGGATGGAGAATAATCATTTAATATAAAAAGAGAACATACGGTTGTGTATGTGTTCAGTCTGGTCACCTCAAACCCTCGATCTGATAGCCCATTCTCTGCATTCCACAACAGAATTAGTTAACATAACGCCTGAAGATTTCATGCTGGGGCAGTTATTGTGGAAAATAAAAGCCACAAGGATAAAATAAGTACTAAATCTTTTGCAGATGCAGGATAACCAGAAGGATAAACCAAATTTGACTCACGAATTTCATTGCCAGCCTTCGCAGATGCAGGATATAACACCTTACAAGTAGTTTCCGTGGTCCTTGGAAGCTCTGAGGCCAAAACTTTACCCATAGCTGATGAAATACAATATTGAAAAAGAAGCACCTTACTGACTGAAAGTAGTTCCAAGTTTTCAATACATGAGAGAAAATATGAACACTTTGAAATATGATGCAATTACATTATGTGAGGCAAGATACCTTTAGAAGGAGAAAATGCAACCTCAAGGGATCCATCATTGTATTGCATTACTTCGTCAAAAACTCTTGCAGTACCTGATCCAACAACTGCTATTTGTACCTTAGGATTTCCAGCAGCCCTGATATTTTTGGGTTGTTATGTAACTTGTGTTATATATGGTGGTTTTGGATTGTTCTGGTGCACCACAGAATAATAGATTGATTGAAGGAGATAAATGGAACATATCATGTATTGGGGTAGACAACAAGCAAATCACAGAGTGCACAAACCTCCGCCACAAAGCCCACAACTTAGGATGAATGAAGTGCATGACGCATAATTTCTATTTCTGTAGCAACATTGCACACAATAATTGCAATATGTTTGAATCTTACTTCCATCCCTCAAGGAACACAGCAGCTGCCTCAGGAGATGTTATAGTGATCCAGTCAAACTTTTCATCTGAAAATACCAAATATTTAAGTGACTAAACTATGGCAAATTTTTGTTGTGATTTTGCAAAGCAGGTGTAATATGAGAATACACTATATGTTGAAGCAAATGGATGTACAAAACAAGAGAGAAACACACAAAGTTATGTTGCTGGAAATATAAAGACTGAACCACTTACCACGCAGGACATCAGAAAGCCTATCTGTATCAGGTCCTTCAACATGTCTAATAAGAGGAAGCTCCAGAGTTTGTATATTATGTATTTGCTGCAAAATTCAATTACAAATTTGATGCAAAAGCTAGATAGCAATAAGCTGAATGATAAAAAACGAATACTTGTTTCTGAACTTGGAAAACTCCGCGACACAAATTGAATCTTCTTCTGAGAAAATAATGTGGCTCAAGCAGTTCATGCATCATCTAAGCAATACTCATTTCCATTACACAGTCAACTGGCAAAGAATCCAATTTATCAGAGTATTGAGTACATTAATTAGCTTCTCCAAGATCAGTCCCAAGCCTTCTGTTAACCTACCACACTGTCCAAGAAGGCACACAGGAACAGTTGCATTGCTCTAATGTCAATTGGACATTTTCACAAGTACCACAATGTAGGAATGTTCTGAAATACATCAGAACTACAAATATCTATGGTCTAGTTGAATATGTATAGCAGTTAGAATGTGACTAGGCATGATCAGAAAAATTCTGACTTCACGCCCCATTATTAATGATGTCTCGTGATTCATGAATAACGGTAGAGATCTCATAAATTTGGGTCCAAGACAAACTCCTAGATTAAAGTTTTAATAAGGGCAATGATTATGAAAGTGTTTTACAATGGTCTCTACTAGTAGTAGAAATCAATCTAGACCATTCATCTCTTCTAGTCCAATGGATCTTATATATTTATACTACCACCTCAACTTTTCTAATGGTAGTACAACTTATAAATCAACAGTTGAAATAACTTCTACCAGTGATAATACTGGAAGTACAATACTATAAGTAGAGACCACCATAAAGTTACTTATGTTTTAATAAGTTTTAGAAACAATGAAAGGCATACCATCTACGCAAATTTTCCAAGCTAATCAAAACAGGCAATGCAGCCGATATTCCCAACTTGGATAATATGAAATGGATGAAAGAAGGGATATATTGATATTCTTATATGAAAGATTGCTACTAACAAAATGACAAATGGTTTCCCTAACATAGCATTGTATTCATAATCAGACAAAACTGAACTGCATTGCAGAACAACAAACTCTAAGCTCCAAGCTCCAAGCTCCGATCAGTCTTAGACAGACCATGAAGTGAGGAGTTCCATTAGCAAACGGCACCATGTTCATCAGAGTTAGCCCCAACTCATTCATATCCAACACACGCCAACAATTCCCTCAATAGAAATCAGTACATTTACTGAAATATCGCATCAATTAGTGAGCCTCACAGGCCCTAAACGGTATAATTAACCCGAAAATTTGCCTCTGTAAAGTCGGCCACCTAGAATCCCAACACTAAAATTCAGGACTATCTCACAGGATATCACTAAACAGACATGGGAGACGCATCTTCTCCTTGCGACGACTAATCCCCTACGCTCCCCCCAAAACCCAACGTGTTAGGTACAAGAGAACAATGCAGGGGGGTCTCGATTCGGGAACCAACCAGCGCCGCGATGAGCTTGGCGTTCTTCCCCCGCTCGCGCGTGACCACGACGTCGGGAGGGGGCGAGGAGCACGCCATGAACCTCCCAGTGGCGCCGGCTCGGCCCCTTCCGGCGGCGTGGCGGGCCCTGGGGAAGGTGGCGGAAGGCGCGGGGAAGGGGAGGAGCGACGACGACGCGGCCATGGCGAGGCGGAGGCGACGCCGAGGGGAGCTTGTGGAGGAGACGATGGCCTGGCCTGTGGGCCCCGCACATTCCCCTCAACCAGATTGGGCCGACATGAGCTGATCGGACGGCCCAGTTTATACGATGGGCTACTAGTCAGGGACTTAATGGGCCTATTAAGCAGATTCGATTTAGGAATAGAATAAGTTTATCTGAGATCCTTTTAACTTATCGACGAATCCGACCTCCGTCCTCCAACCGAAAACTCAGATATGACGAGTCTCCCGATTAATACAAAATAAGTCCTAAAACGGTTTGGATAGAGAATTTAACCGACGTGGCGCCTACATAGCTAATTTGAATTGGTCTTCATTTGACGTGGCACGGGAGGCAAAATTTAACAATTAAAAAACAAACAAAATATGTGGACCCACATGTAGTCAAATAATAGAAATAAAAAAATAGTGGGACTCACATGTCAATGGCCCCTCCCCCACTTCCTCCACCTCACCCCTCTTTTCTCCGTCCACGAAAATTCATCGAAGACCAAGGAAGTCGATCTGGTGGAGAATATCGCCGCAAAGAATACACATTTTCTTAAATTGTTATATTTTTTCACTGCCACGGGGGATAGGGGCCAAGTCAAACCAACCATGTAGTGACCATGTTAGCCAAAACTGCCATATAAATCGCTAAGGGATCTCGTCTGAGGAATATGTTATATCTGGTTGGGACAAAAATCGAACTCGCTCAGATATCTCAATGAACTTATTTCTTTATGAATCCTTATATTGGGCCGGGCCTGTACCTTCGTCTTTTCTTTCCTATTATCTAAAGGCTACAAGTCTAAACCCATTTGAAACACGGAACTATTTTTCAAATTCATGCGAATTTAATCAGTTTATTTATAAGCGGAGTAGTTGGTACCTACTCTCGCTTGATTCTTACGTGTATGTGATAGCCAAAAAAAAATGGGGTGGTTGATCACGCAGTGTTCTAGCTCGGAGCTGATCTCTCTATATATAAGCTTATCAGCTGCAAGTAATAAGGCAAGGTGACGAGGAGGTGTAGGTACGCTCAGATGGAGATCACGAGCACGGCGATGCTGAGGCCGGTGTACGGCAAGCCGCACCCCCTCGCCGGCGCGGCGGTGCAGCTCACCGTGTTCGACCGGGCGGCGTTCGACCTGTACGTGCCCAGCGTGCTGGCGTACCCGGCGCCGGCGCCGTCCAACGAGGCGGTCAAGGAGGGCCTCCTCACGGCCGTCGCGGCGTACCCTCACCTGGCCGGCCGCCTCGCCGTCGACCGCCACGGCCGCCGCTTCCTCCACGTCAGCAACGAGGGCGTGCTCGTCGTCGAGGCCACCGTCGACGGGGCCGACCTGGCCGACGTGCTCGCCAGCGGCGGCCGCGCCATGGCCACCGACGCCGACCTCTACCCTGCATTGCCCGAGGCACGCACACTTTGTTTTTTTCCTTTGCTATTAACATGTCACGTATCGCATGCGTGCATGCAACTGTGCTACGTTTTGTTGTGACGTTGTGGTGGTGTGCGTGGTCGGCCATGGCAGGACAACGTCGGCGCGGCTCTGCTGCAGATAAAGCTCATCCGCTACAGGTGCGGCGGCCTCGTCGTCGGTAGCATCTGCCACCACCACACCGCCGACGGCCACTCCATGAGCGCCTTCTTCACCGCGTGGGCGAGCGCGGTGCGCGAGGGGGAGGGCTTCACCGTGCCGACGCCTTTCCTCGACCGCGCAGCCACGGCCGTGCCCCGCAGCCCGCCTGCGCCGGCGTTCGACCACCGGTCTATCGAGTTCTTCGAGGGAGGAGAAGCCGCCGCCGCCGGCGGCGGCAGGTCGCACGCCGTCGTGCCCATGGACAAGATCAGGGACCTGAACGTGCACTTCACGGCCGAGTTCGTCGCCGAGCTCAAGGCCCGCGCCGGCGGCCGGTGCAGCACGTTCCAGTGCCTGCTCGCGCACGTGTGGAAGAAGGTCACGGCGGCGAGGGACCTGAGCCCGGAGGAGTTCACGCAGGTGAGGGTGGCCGTGAACTGCCGGGGGAGAGCGAACCCGCCGGTGCCCATGGACTTCTTCGGCAACATGGTGCTGTGGGCGTTCCCGAGGCTCCAGGTGCGCGAGCTCCTCCACGCCAGCTACGCCGCCGTCGTCGGCGCCATCCGCGACGCCGTGGCGCGCATCGACGACGAGTACATCCAGTCGTTCGTCGACTTCGGCGACCGGGCGGCGGCGGCGGGGGAGGGGGAGAAGGAGGAGGAGCTCGTGGCGACGGCGGCGGCGGCGGGCACGATGCTGTGCCCGGACCTGGAGGTGGACAGCTGGCTGGGGTTCAGGTTCCACCAGATGGACCTCGGCACGGGCCCGCCGGCGGCGTTCCTGCCGCCGGACCTGCCCGTGGAGGGGCTGATGGTGTTCGTGCCGTCGCGCGCGGCGAAGGGCGGCGTCGACGTGTTCATGGCCGTGGCGGAGCATCACGTCCAGGCGTTCGAGCAGATATGCTACTCGTTGGAGGAGGGACATGGACGTCACGTCGGGCCGTGTCACCTTTAGACGACCATGCATTAAGAGTATGATTATATATATCACTTTTCACGTATTTGGCACTTCGTATTACAACGAATCGATCACATGTCTAGATTCGTTGTTAAAAATTGTTAAATCCAATAGTAGATAGCTATATTTTAGAATAGATAAAGTACGTGATCATACTTGGTTATTACTATGATGTAATGTTCTCTAGCTCCATGTAAATATATGCAGAGACTGGAGAAGCGGGTTT
Source organism: Oryza brachyantha (assembly GCF_000231095.2). Taxonomy (NCBI): domain Eukaryota; kingdom Viridiplantae; phylum Streptophyta; class Magnoliopsida; order Poales; family Poaceae; genus Oryza; species Oryza brachyantha. The sequence goes on along the minus strand of NC_023165.2, from coordinate 3,754,239 downwards.
GTGTTAACTGCTAAGCGTGATTAGCAGTAAAGTAATGTGCAAATTTGTTCTATAAGATATATAAGATTGATGTCTTGATGGGAAGAAGCAAAAACAATGTGTACTCCTGTGTGATAATAAGTGAATATCTGAAGCAGGCATGTGAAGACGAATATTCTATGTTGTTTGCTGGACGGGTAGCGTATTATCCGAGTATAGAAGTGCTGAAGTTTATTTTTTAAAAAAATGGGGCATTATCATTGGAATTTCTAAATACTACCCCCTCTGTTTTATATATTATAAGTTATTTTGATTTTATCATAAATCAAATATCTTATATTTGTAAAAGAATAGTATTTCTAACAAAAATAAACATAATATAAAAATATATTTGATAAATTTGATGAACTGAATTATTGTTAGAGATGTCAGCACATTTTATATAAGAGAACAATCTAAAAAATATTATTGATAAACACCCAAGTCTAACAAATACTATCGATAAGTATGAGTTGTACGAAATATCATCATGCAAACAACTTTGTATATGAAAAATCATCATCGTTAGGGATCCGTTCATCTTCTGCCGTTAAATACATTGTTTATCATATATTCATATAACATTTAACGAGGGACTACTAACAGGTCCCTAACGGCGATGACGAGTCATTTGAATAATAACATTTCGTAGAACTCATACTCATCAATACCATTACTCTAAATTAGGTTATCAACATTTGTTATATTTTCTCTTTATATAAACTTGTCCAACTATGACGGATCTTTAGTGATTTATAATGCGATGAAACAGGGAGTAGTTTTCTCCCCTGAACTAGCTACTCCAACGCTCTAGAAACAGAACAGTATGCATGCGTAAGCTAGTTCGAGAGTTGTCGCGCGTCTTTTATGTTCAAGATCATCTCCACGGTCTAAATCCCAGAAATCATGTGTCAGCCTCTAGTTTATGATCAGTGCGTTAGGTGCCCGTTTTCAATAGTGGCCTGTGGGTGTGGGGGATCACCGATCAAGCAGTGACGATTTGATCATATCATCGTGGTTGATCCAAATAACTAATCCAAGAAGAGAATTTGACGTCAACCTGATGCTTGTCTGACGCAGGTATGCAATGGTGCATGCTCTACGATTCGGACCATCACAATGGTGATTGAGCTTGCTTCACACCGGGGGAGCTGATAGAAACTGTCACACTGAATGCAGATTGAGGAAGGCATTCTCTTTTACTCATCTACTCTAAAATATATTTTTAGCATTTAAATCTTATACTAAAATATAAGTATGTCTGACACTATGGTACTATTTGTCCCATAAATCATCTCAGTTTACTCTTGCCTATCCTCCCACCCCCATTCATTCATCGTTTATTAAGATGCACTATTGTTTTCTTCTCAATCTTAATCTCTACTAAATAACCTAAAAATGTTTATATTTTAGAACAGAGGTAACATTTAGGGCTATTTTGTGTATGCCTACACTGTTATGTTGTCTTGCTGTTCGCATGTTCAAAGTAATAACATACTAGCAGGATCAAGGGAATGGACAAAACATGACAACCAGGACAAGTCATTCTATCCGCTCCTTTCTGGAGATATAATAATTACAGACATGGTCGAATGAGGGATATACTCGAAGGAAATTTTCCAAGAGCTTGAAGGTCCTGCTAGCTTTCCTCCAAAATCTATATGCATTGTGCCATTCCTTAGAAATTTCATAGGATTTGGAGAACTCCACTCCTTTGTTTCAAAAGGCTATGTAGAAAAATTTTCTATAAGAATTGAATTCCAACAAAATTCCCACAGAAATCCTTTGATTCAACGGGGAAGCTAACTTGAGCAGAATAAGGAGCTTTGGAAGCTCATACGCAGCCAGGTAACTGGAGCAGGAAGCATTGCATATACAGTTGTAAGATTAACTAAAGCAGGAAGCTGCAAATCTTTCACTTCTCTGTATGCTAGCACTAGGTAGCAACTCCAGCAAGCAATGCTCATAATATTTATCTCTAAAGTCTAACTCCAAAGTCTGAAGACAAATGCCAGTGTGCAACATATATCACCTCAGCAAGTTCTGAAACTCTTGATATGAAGACATTGAACTACAATCTTGAGGTAAATAAGTAATAACCATCCTACACTTCCTACTCAGACAAACAGTAGCAGACATGATTTTGTATCAGAATCAGCACCCTCAGGCAAGAACACATTACATTAAACACGATAAGCATTTCATCCCAAAGGGGTAAATTCACCTCTGATATTAACTACCTCTGTCTCATATTATAGCTACCCTGGGATGGAGGTAGTAATAAATTTAGCCAGCGTTATTCGCCAGCCCGGCTAAAGACTCAACCTTGGAGACACCTCACAAGAAACATGGCATGGCACCTGGCAAACACAATGGGGCTAAACTGTAGGAAACGCATTTGTCGAAGATCAAATGTGCAGCACAAAACAATTATGATCTGTCATTGACCTCTTCCATTCCTCATGACTTATAAACGACAGCTATGGATGTCTGAAGCTCCTAGGCAGGAAGCATTGCATTAGGAATAAGAGATTGTTGATTTTGGTACCTAAAACAAGGTACAGCGATGGCTTACATGGGTGGCCATGGCTACATGAGGGTGGAGGAGAGCTTGAGGCACTCGCTCTGGCACCTCTTGAGGCAGACGTCGTTCCAGTTGGGGACCTGGTGCTGGTTGACGCAGACGGTGCGGGCGCAGGCGTCGGCGCAGGCGTCGAGCTCGGAGACGCCGCACACGGTGACGCAGGTCTCCGGGATGGGGTCCTTGGAGAAGGCGCCCACCTTCTTGAGCATCCGCTTGGAGGTGCACACGCGCTCGCAGACGAAGACCTCGTCGGAGCTCTTCTCGCGCCCGCGCGCCGCCTTGAGCCGCTGCTCCTCGTCGCGCCGCCGCTTCACGCGGAAGGCCTGCCCGGCCACCACAGCCGGGATCGCCGCGGCGAGCAGCGGCCACCACGCGTCCACCATCCCGGGCGCCCCAAATCCTCCCCAACGCACGCACGCACGCCGCCTGGGGATATAGACGAAATCGCCGGCCGCGAGGATCAGATTTGCCCAAATCCCTAGCAAGCCACGGGGATCTACGGGGAAACCGAAACGACTATCAAAATGGAAAAAAAAATCCAAGATTACAAGAGGAGAGGAAGAAGAAGTGGGTAATTTGGAGATGCACCTTGGGGGTGGGCTGCCTGCGTGCTCCGTTGCTCGTCGGCGTGAGGGGGAGGCGGAGGAAGGCGAGGGTTTTAGGCGAGGAAGACGACGTCAAAGTGATGGTATCGCTTCCTCTTGGGGATGACGCTGAAGCTGGGCTGCAAATGGGCCGAAAGTTTGAGTCCGTACACAAACTGTAGGCCCATGAACTCAACGGCCGATAGCAATTAGCAACACGAAGCCCATTTAAAATACTGGACTCCAAACCAAATACTCATGCTTTGAATGGTTTGTTTAGGAAAGATTAAGAATAAAGGATAATATTTCGTTTCAGTCACCAAATTGATCAAATTTTGAATTGTTCAAAATCCTTCTCTAAGCACCTAATTGGGCTGAAAATGCATACATTTCCATGGACTAAAATCAGTGTCCGAAATATTTATATTATGTATAAAATTTAAATCTTAGAAATACTTGTATTTGCGAACTGAGGGGTACCGTAGGTCACAGAAATTCATATTCAACGGGATAAACGACGTATGGGAGTACGAGACTTTGAATTTCAAGAGGAAAGTGCAAAACAATGCGACATATTTCCCTGTCATAAAGAATTACATATTCAACATTTGGGAGTTATTTACAGCTAGCTATCCTCTATTTTGTGCATTGTGTACATTTGTACAATGCGTAAACTGTGGGATTGGGCACAGGCTTCATAAAACACAGCCTACCCAAGCCGCCTCTTGGAATAAACAGACAAGAACGAGACAAAGTACTCCATCGTTCCACCGGAGGAAATCCTACCCAGAGCTCTCACCGGAAGTGTCATTAGGATTCTTCCGTTTTGAAACGCGATTTCAAGATTTTCTCCAAAAATGCCAAGGTGTCTGCGTACGATGGATCATTCTTATTGACTGGTTTACACGAATTTATATGATCAGTGGACGGAAGGACCTGCAAAAAAATTAAGTTAACCGTCAGTTGTGCATCAACTGCTACTACCTCAAGCCGATTATAATATGGACGAAATTTGGGTAGCATACAAGAAGATGAAATATATTAGAGAAAATAATGATGAGGTACACAATATAATGGTTGATCTGACTCTAAAGTCTCAAAATACATTGAGATACCTACAAAATCAACATATAACAGATTTTATTTTTCCAGACTATTTAGTACTGCTAGGAAAACTTAAACTAGCCTGAGTTCTGTGTCTTACAGCACATGTGTAATGATAAATTGTTGACATCATTAAGCGTGTTAAAACTGAGAGGAGTACTAGAAGTGGTCTCGTGGATGCATGATTTATCGAGTATATCATAGCGCAAGGCACCATTAACCATTAACTACGCTGGTGTGAACGCTACAATGTGATGAATTGTGAGAGTGCTTACAACGAGTTCCCCATATCCTGGGTATGCAGATTCAATTGGTACTATCTCCATCCGAAGTGCCCAGCCACCATAACCTTCAACGATCGGTGTGACTTGGGTCTGTTGAGGCCAGTTGACATAGGTATAATAGTATTACAATAATGAAAGCATGATGTATAATTGAATGACAATATCTCCCGTTACCTCACTAAAACTAAGAACATTGAGCAATCCTTTACTATGGCGTTGCCGCACAAAATCATTTAACTCAACAAGTCTTGGGGATCCACTTCTTAACTCGCCAATCTAAGAAATCAGTGTCATAAATATACAGTGAGATGAACAAAAAAGATAAACTGAAAATTTGTTGTTAAGAACAAACCGATGGAGCTGGACGAAACACCAAACCCATACGCCATGGCATGTCTGCAAGTTTACTGCCAAAATGTGGACAGCTATAGAAAACCTGCAATATGAACAGTTAGATCTCACAGTCAAAGGTGTTCGAAATAATTAACAAACAAATACATACTAGCCCATTTGTATTGTTCAGGAACTTGTCATAATTGTTCAGCTTCGCTTGATACAACATCTGCTTAACCACCAGTCCTCCCATACTGTATGCAAATGAGAATAAGTGAGCCTTTTCATCTGTCACAGACTTTCAACAATTGCGAGCACAGCATCATGAACCAAGGAACCATCATTACCTATGAGTCACAAAAACAACAGGACGGTTGCCAATGCCAGCAGCAATCAACTTCCTTAGGAGCATAGAGCTCACCTCCTATACATAAATATTATCTCAATTGAATAAATTTCACTAAAAAAAAGCCTGAAGAAAAACTTTGAATATCTCCAACTACACAAGATATCAATCAGAGTATCACAAAATAGGATTATGGAATCTTTTGACCTAATCAGCAGACAGCAGTGGAACAGGAAAAAAAACTAACCTGAAGTGGCAAACTGGCTCCGGTCCATTGTGTCAGATTGGTCTGCATAAATCATTTGAAACCAGTAAGACCTCCAAATAAATAAAAGCAACAAAAGAGGCCAGTTTAAACCTCCCTGCATAAAGAATATCAGAGCATTAAACAGCAAACCTTGTATTTGACTGTCAAAAAACGAGCTCGAGGAAAATCTGCAGCGAGCCATTCTCTTGGCCAACATGTGCCCTCTTTGCCAGCATCTTCATCTATACTTTCCACTAGACCTGCCTTGGTGGTTGATGACTTGTCTTCAGCTATTCGCCATGAGTTGAATGGACCACCACGAAGACCATGGACGAACACGACATCCATTAAAGGGGGTGCATGCTTGGATGCATTGCCTGGAGTATCTCCAGTTTCAGAGTCACCACCTTCAATGCAGCAGTCATCCTTACATCTCTCTCTTGAAATTTTATGACCATTGTTGTCCAAATGAACCTCAAGAGGCAACTCTGGATTTAATAAGAACAACGCATCTCCAAACTGAGGACATTTTCTTTTATACTCACTTTCTGAATCAGGGTATTCATCAGAAGCGCTTCCTGTATTTGGATTCTCAGAGCAGAACACATTTAACAAAGTTAACCTGCAGTAACTTTTTAATTTTATATCATTGCAAGGTACTCGTCCACTTGCACATTCCTCAAGCCACTTGCACCATACATCATCAGAAATAATTGCCTTCTCTGAGTTTGGTAGAAGAGAGAGAATCGTAACCAGCCGGCCAGCATGCCTTCGAATATGAGCTGCTGGAGGAACTCGTACACTGGAGGGATCAGTAGTAGCATCACTAGAGGAGTCATTAGAAGCAGGCACATTCTTGTCCTGCACTTCTCGAATTCGTGATGCATCATATGCTTCAATCGCAGCAAGTTTCTCATAATCATCACCCAGGAGGATGCGTCTCAACAGAGAAAGAACTCCTAAATCAGCAATTCTCTTTTGGCATGCGGCATCCTCAGAACAAAGTTCTGCTAGAGCTTTTATTCCCTTCAGTGTAGCGGATGCTGAGTCAGCAGCGTCAAATTTGGGTGGGTTCTTTTTATTCAAGTTCTTCAGAGCTGTAGCAAATGGTTCAAGAGAGAGAAAATCGGAAAGGGGTACTTTGTCACCAGAAGCAGGATCGTAGTCTGATTGAACAGTTGCCAATTTCACAACAGCATTAGCTAATTGATTCAAGATCTGAGTTGCAGAGGAAGCATTATGGTGATCGACTTGATTCTGTTCATAATAAAAATTAGTATCAGGATTCAGGACAACAGGAGGAAGAACAATATTGTGAAAGAAAGTTAATAGGAATTTAGTACTTCAGGAATTATTAGTACTATCAGGAATTATGCTAAAGCTTCATAACATAAATAGTATAAGTTATAATGTAACATCCAAAAAGAGTAGCACTACATAAACAAAAAATGGCAGATGATAGAAAATCTGAAACTCTGAACAAGAAAAGTAGCAGCAATCAACTATTCAAATTTTGTTCCAAACAATACAACATAATCAAAAGAAATATATCAAAACATGCCTGTGTTCATATAAATGTTCTAAAAAACTACCCTAAACAGACATGGAGCATTTATAGTCACCAAATAACAGAGCAAAATTCATTTATAAAATGTTCATATCCTGTTGCTCCATGGTTAATACTTGTCATAAATCTGAACATATGACATACATGCAATCGTAAGTCCTTGATGTTCTACCGTCTATGATCCAGTTTATTTATGTACAACTAATATGTCAACCAACCAAACTATTAAGAACAGTTGGCAGCACACATTCAAATAGACATTTATAACAAACAATACATAGATTCTTACCTTCACTCTCTCTGGTTGAGGCTGGGCATTTCCTTTCAAATTCTGTGTCTTGTTATCTCCAAGAATCTCAGAAAGCACGAGAGCCAACCATCCCTGAGAAATTGGCACGGAAGCTGGTCCATAGTCTTCAAGAATGCATGAAAGGATTTTAACAGCGGTGAGATTTGTAGTTTCAGAAACAGATTTATCAAAGAGCCAGCGAAGAAGAATGCCAGACCATCTTTGAGTTTCTTCAAGTGACAAAGGAACTTCACCAGCATAGAGCAAACTCAGTGTGACTGCCAATGATTCCTTCATCCTGCTCTGAGCATTCTCATTTTCTATCTTTTTAGCAATACTCCGAAGAAGATGAAGACCCTTCTGTCTGATCACAAATTTCGACTCATTGCACCTTATCATGGATAATAGGAAAGTTGATAGTGACATTTGGGCCAATGACATGTCACCATTCTCGGCAGCCTGAGAAGCTGTCAAAAGAAGACTTGAGCACCAGCCAGGGACAGAAGGAGCCAGAGTCAAGTTCTGGTCTTCCAAAAGAGCTCGAGCTACCATGGCCCCATGCCACTTGACAGTTCTTTCAGGTGCTTTCAGTGCAGTTGTGACAGCATGTCCATCGCTGTCAAGTTCTTGAATACGAGAACGGTTTAAATCAGATGCTATAGCCCAATTAGCAAGAGCCCACGTAGCAAAAGGTACAGCTACATGCTCCCTCTGCAAATCATCCCAGAGGCCTGGAACAGCAGCAGAATTTAACTTCTCCACTAGTGGAGAGTCAGTAGAAGTCTCTTGCAATGATATTCTACTGTTCAAAGCTCCCACAATATCATCATCTGAGTTGCGCACCTCCAATGAGTTTATTTCTCTAGAGAATCCTAAGACAGTAGTCCCACCAAGTACCTTAATCCCTATTCCCTTTAATCCACTGTCACCATCATCACTTTCATTATCATCATGGTCATCAAAATGCATCCCCCCTTGCTCAATGACTTCGATGGCTGCCGCAATGTCTCTTGTATCAGCATCTGAAGGCAATAAAGGCTGAAATGATGAATAATCTGCATTATCACAGTTGGAAGTGATGATGTCCATAAGTGCAGCAACAAGCATGCTCCTTCCTTTAGAATGGTCTGAGATATTGAATGAAGAGTATCCCGAGTTCTGTATTAACAAGAAGGTAATATATTAGTTACAAACAACTCATAATGTTGAAGTCCAAGATAATTGGAAAAGCTAAATTGTTTAATACACACACACATCAAAAATGAAAAAAAAAAAGATGGACGATGAAGTACTTCCAGCAAACAAAAAAGAAAGCAAAGAAATTGCATATAGGAGAGTAGAAATCAGTAATCACTAAGCCACCAAGGAAAATAAATTATATTTACCACTAACTCCTAGATCTTGATAATCCATTAAAAATGACAAATTTGCATAACTGGCATGCAGGTACATAAGTACATAACTCATCCCCTGTGTAGATCTATCATCTTAACATTAATTACATATGTGAAGAGTTCCTAATCGGAAAACCTACAGAGCCAGAGGTTCCATCCATGCCCACAAAGACATGGGATGAACATAAAAATGACAGAAATCTCAGATCACATGAGGATGCAAATTTATTATCCACCTATAATCAAGCTATATTGATGCACATTTCAGCATCTGAATCCTATAACATATGGTATGAATACTGAAATTCCTAATACAAGAACAAATCAACCACACCAAATCAATAATTCTCAACTAAAGAAACGAACAATTCAATATGAACATGTATCAGCTTTTCTCGTCTATATATTGAACAGAGTGGTTACAGCTTACAACAACAATCACCCAGATTAGAGCCAGCTACATCCTACATCGGCATACTCGCACTGTCACATAATTATACTAATCGCAAGATTCATTCTGTTAAGCCACATTACGGCAACCAAAGCAAACAGTAAAAAACTAACACGTGACATCACCTTCTTGCTGCGTTTGGGCTGGTAAGAGAAGATGAATTGGAGGAGGCAGGGAACCGCCCGTGGTCGACCAAGCACAGCAGGCGCAACCCAAGGATCGGCCAGCAGGTGTGCGAGCGCCCGCGCGGCCTCCGCCTGCGTGGTCCTCCGCACGACGCTCTCGAGCAGCCAGTCGATAACGGCGCCGCCGCCAGCTGACACGATTGCCGCGCGGCGCGCGGCGCTGGCAGCCGCAATGTCGGCCAGCAGCGCGGCCACCCGGAGCTCGAACCCCGACCGCACCTCGTGGTTGGCGGACGACAGGACGGACATGAGAGACCTGCACAGCACCTTCCCGGCCGCGCAGGTCTGCTGCATCCGCTCGACGACGCGCGCCGCGGATGCCCTGGACCTCTCCAGCGTCCCCTCGAGGTCGTCCGCGGAGAGGTAGATCGCGCCCGCGGCCGTCACGAGGGAGAGCGTGGACAGGGCGAGGAGGGGCGTCAGGCGGCGGCGGGGGCCGCGGTGGGGCGGCGCGAGGTGGTGGGGCGGGGGAGGGGCCGCCACGGGGAGCGACGACGAGGAAGACGTCGACGGGGCCGAGGACGCCGACGGGGCGGGGCTCGAGCAGAGCGGGCGCCGCCGGAGATGAACATTGCGAAGGCGGTTGGCGACGAGGAGGCCGCGCCGCAGCATCGCGCTCTCCGTGCCAGGCCAGAGGAACCGTCGAGTCGGCGCCGGCGAGGATGACCACTCTCCGCGCTCCAGGGACTCCGGCGGGGGCGTCGTAGCTGTTGGGGTGCGCGGGCGGTCGCGCCGGCTTCGCCGCGGGGAGGGAGGCGAGGTGGGGAGGGCTAGCCTCGCGGGAATATTCGCCGGAGAGATAGAGGGAGAGAGAGAGAGAGACGGAGGTTCGGTGGCTGCGGCGAACGGGCGGAAGGGGGAAGGCGAGGCGAGGCGAGGCGAGTCGCGCCCACGGGCTTTCCTTGATGGGCTAAGTTTGGGTCGCCGCGTCTACAAGCTTCGCAAACACTGTTTCCGTGAGGCAGCCGGAACGTGCGGAGCTTGGCACGTTGTTTCGCGTGTTCCATTTCTCGCTTTGTAAATCATAACTTCTTTTACCTTACCCCTCCGCGCGCGCGCGCGTGTATATATATATATGGGGATGAATCTATATATATATATATCAATTAATGAATTTTACGTTTATAAGTTAAAATTTAAATTTTAATCTTAAAATTAAAGTTAATTTTGAGTTTTTTACTTAAGTTTATTTTTTAGCTTCAGTTTTTAGATCGCTGAGAGTACGTATATAACAGTTTTATTTATAAATTATTTTTTGTTTGTAAATATATTGTTTTGTTTTTTCACCAATGATCTTCTTCATTCCCTTTTTTTCTCTCCACTCTGTCTCTTATTTTTTATTTCCCTTTTTTTACGGGATGCACTGAGTAGGAGGGCTTGAGCCCCTGCACCCATACTAATCCACTCATGTGCCTCTAAATCTTAAAATTAAATTTTAGATTAAAATAATCTCTTCAAAATTATTTTTTAAGGTCCGCAAATTTGCCCGTCAAGTTCAACAATCACCCAGATCAGTCGTGCGTGCAGAACTAGCATTGTGAGAGGCATGACTCTAAAGCAATATGGTCGACTGGAAAACACTTTATGGCTTTATTTACAAAATATATTTTTTTAGCATACATGGAGCGTTTTTAGGAATTTGATATATTTTAGTTTACTAAATTTTTCGGATTCTCATCCACGTAAAACTGCACGGCGCTGACCCTAGATGTTATGCATTGACGTTAGCACAATATGTCGAACCAAATCTATATCAGTACTCCTCCGTATATTAATAGTTAACAACATTTGACTTTTTTCATACATTTGATTGCTTGTCGTATGAAAAAAAACTCTTGGAATTATCATTTATTCATTTTAATTAGATTTATTATTAAGTATATTTTAATTATAGCTAGATGTTTATATATTAGTATATTTTTTCTTAAATAAGGCAAATGATTCAATGCCGTCATCTATTAACTCCTTTTGTAATCCTTTACCCTACAAGTATAAATTAAGAAACATTTAATTGTGTGAGTACAAATATTATAAACTTGACTACATTTGCCTTGAAAGTCAAACAGATATGAAAAAAACAAAAATAAATTATGGATTTCCAGTTTCCTTTAAATGCAACGGAGTTTACTTGTGCGTGTCAATCAGAAATTGAAGATCCATCAAAAGGTCCTTTCAAATACGTATGATCCGTGTATTTTCTAAAAGAAACGCTGAACATGCTAAGCAGTGGGCGCACCATATTTCCAGTAACCACACTTTTTACAGCTGTAGCTATTTCCAACGTGTAATTTTCTAGCTATATGAATTTTCATGTGAGACCATGCTCATTGTTTGTGAAAACAAGAAGTTCATCCGAAACTCGAATGATTATTGAAAGGAACTTTTTGTTCACAGTAATTGTAAGCCGTTCGATTAACTTAGAAATAAATGACATTTTTATAAATAAAAATATAAAACTTTTACCTATGTATTTTTAACGATTTAAAATTTAAGGCTGGAAACTAAAAATTTAGTGAGGAAAACTATAAAGTTTTAAAATTTAAAATTTTAGCTTATAAACATAGAACGTAAGAGCATCCCCAACAGCTCATCTATCCTATCCCTTATCCTGAAAATAGAAGATGGAGACTACAAATTGAGCTCTAACAACGGTTATCTTATTATCTATTTTTGAATGTCATCCATATTATCAGAGAAACTTTATATTAGATGATCTATCTCCATCCCCAAAGAAATATAAAGGATGCCATATATAGATAATTTGGTAGAGTACAAAGAGATATAGAGATATGACGGATAAAATTATTTTAGATAATTATCTAAGTAAAGATATACTCCCTCCGATCTTTAATATTTGACGTTTGGACAAACAATCTTAGGTGGTGTTTAGATTGAGAAAATTTTTGGAAGAAGTGTTACGTTAAATGTTTGACCGGATGTCGGAAGGGGTTTTCGGACACGAATGAAAAAACGAATTTCACGGCTAGCCTAGAAACCGCGAGACGAATCTTTTGAGCCTAATTAATCCGTCATTAGTACATGTTGGCTACTGTAGCACTTATGGCTAATCATGTGCTAATTAGGTTCAAAAGATTCGTCTCAAGATTTCTTCCATAACTGTGCAATTAGTTTTTTGGTTCATCTATGTTTAATGCTTTATTTAGGTGTCCAAAAATTTGATGTGATGTTTTTGGAAAAGAAATTTGGGAACTAAACAAGGCCTTAGGCAAAAGTTAGTTCATTTGATTGTCCAAAACATCATTTATTAGTAACCGGAAGGAGTAGATGACTAAATTCATATAAGCCGTTGGGACGCTCCGGCGAGGGGGAACGAGACATTAATCAACGAGAAATTTGAGATTTTATCATTGCTTAATGTTGGTTTCGATGTTATGCCATCCTACAAATTAGTTTCGATACAGAGCCACGCTTAACTGGGTGGGCTTCGATATTTGCCATTTTAGCCCATTTATGTAGTTTAGATGTATTTTCGGTGAAATTAATTATAAACGGGACTGTTTTGCCCCCTGCTACCTGATTAAACCGGACCAAAACGTCCTGAACAGGGGAGAGGGATATCCAGAAAGGGAGAACGCGAACTTGCGAAGGCGACTGCGGACGCCGCCGCCCATCCGCGCCACCCTTCTCCGCCACCGCACCTCCTGCTGCCGACGCTTGGGCCAGCCGCCACTCGCCGCCCCTCCAGCCCATCTCCCCGGCTCGGAGCAGCCTTTGGGCCGGAGGGCGTCGCGCCGGCCAGGGCGGCGTCGCCGCGCCTCCCCACTCCAAACCCTAGATGGAGGGAGGGAGGCAGAGCTGCCCGCGTTGAGCCCTTTCCCCCTTCCCCGTTGTTTATAGCTATCCTGCAAACCTTGGCCGTTCCTCACCACTCATTGCAATTGACATATCTGAAAATTATTTCTCTGGTGAATTTCCAAGGTTCCTGTGCCAAAACCACAAACTGCAATACTTGCTGGCTTTGGAAGCATACTTCCTGTGCCAATTTCCCAGCTTCAGAAGCTTGTTGCTTTCAACAATAAATTCTCCGGCCAAATCCCTGCAAAGATTGGAAGTCTGAAGCTGCTGTCATTCCTGCACTTGGAATAAAATGCTTTGCAAGGATCGATACCACCAGATATTGGTATGTGCAACAGCCTAGTTGATCTGAACCTTGCAGACGATTATTTGACTGGCATCATTCCAGACACACTAGCCTCTCTGTTCACTCTGAATTCACTCAACCTACTCACAACATGATCTCTGGTGAAATCCCTGAAGGATTGCAATCTCTGAAGCTTAGTTATGTTGATTTCTCCCGCAACAATTTATCTTGACCAGTGCCTCCACAGCTCCTGATGATAGCTGGAGATGATGCATTCTCTGAAAGATGGCCTTTGTATTGCTGGAGTTTCAGAAGGTTGGAGGCAAACTGCCACCAATTTAAGATATTGTCCATGGGAATGACAACCATCAGAACTTCTCACGGAGAAGAATATTTGTTGTGCTAATTAAATCAGTTCAGGATAATTAAGCTGGCCTAATTAAATTCCTCGCCCGCCACGCGCGCCGGCGTCGGCTCTCCTCGCCCGCCATGCGTTCTCGTTGGGAGGAGAAAAAAGGAGACAGGGGCAAATCGGTCAGCAAATCATTTAATTTCACCGAAAATACATCTAAACTGTATAAATGGGCTAAAATGGTAAAATATAGAAGCCCACTAGTTAAACGTGGCTGTTTATGGAAACCCATTTATATGGTAGCATAACATCGAAACTAATATTAAACAGCGGCAGAATTTCAAATTTCTCGTTAATCAACGGTATTACAGAGCACGCACGGCAATGTTCGAGCACGCCAGGTGCTCGACCTCGGCGGCCCCCGCCGCCGGCGAGCGGCGCGCTCTCCTCCTCGACCCTCTCTCCCTCCCTCGCCTCCTCATCTCCGCCGCCACGTCCTGCACCTCCCCCGGCGGCGCCACCGCCGCCCTGGTCGTATCTTCCCTACACGCCGCCGCCCTCAAGCTGGGCGTCCTGCCCTCCTCGCTCCCGGCCTCCAACGCCCTCGTCTCCGCCTACTCCCTCTCCGGTCTCCTCCCCTGCGCCTTCCGCGCCTTCTCCCTCATCCCCCACCCCTCCACCGGATCATACACAACCATCATCTCCGCGCTCTCCCGCCACGGCCGTCCCCAGGATGCCCTCTCCCTCTTCTCCAGCTCCCCAGTCTGCCCCGACGCCGAGCTCCTCTCCTGCGTTGTCTCCTGCTGCCGCCGCGCATCTGCCTTCCTCCCCGCTCGCGCGGCGCACGCGTACGGCATAAAGACGGTGCCGGTGGTGGCCTTCTACGCCTCGGCTGGTCCAGCACTTGTCGCGCTGTATGCGATGTGCGGGAAGGTGAATGCGGCGAAGAGGATCTTTGATCTTATGGACGGCGAGGACGTGGTGTCCTGGAACGCGATGATTGGGGGCTTCGCTGGTGCCGGGATGAACGGTGAGGCGTGGGATTGCTTCCGGGAGATGCGCGCAAGGGGTGTTCGAGGGAATGCCCGTACGGCTGTGGCTGTGCTGGGGGCTTGCGATTTGGAGTCTGGCAGACAGGTCCATGGGTACATCGTGAGAAACCATGGTGCTGGTTCAAACGCCATTCTGTGGAATGCGTTGATGAACATGTATTCAAGTGTTGGCTGCGTCGGCAATGCTGAACATGTGTTCTTTGAGATCGAGCGGAAGGATGTTGTGTCATGGAATGTGATGATCGGTGCTCTTGCAAAGAATGGACATGGAGAGAGGGCACTTGAACTTGTGGATGCAATGTTGCGGTGTGGGATGCAGCCAGATTCTGTGACATTCACAACTGTTCTCGTGGCGTGCTGCTACTGTGGCTTGGTTGATGAAGGTCTTGCACTTTATGAGCGCTTCATGGAAAATTATTCCCTCATTCCTTCTATGGAGCAGTGTGCTTGTATTGTGGATTTGCTTGCACGTGCTGGGAGGTTTAGAGAAGCTGTTGAATTTATCCGTCAGATGCCAATCAGACCAAATGCAATTGTATGGGGGGCTTTGTTATCTGCGAGTAGAACACACCATAATGTGGAGTATGCACAGATTGCTTTTGAGCAACTGGTTCAATTAGAGCCAGAGAACCCTGGAAATTTTGTGACTATGTCTAATATATACTCAAAGGCCAGAATGGTTGAGGATGCAAAGAGAGTTCGGATGATGATTGACAGGGATGATTTAGTGAAGCCCTACGGACAAAGTCGTGTTCGAGCTACGTAAGAAGGTATATGTTTTGGCTATTCTTGCTTGCATTCTAATTCATCGTCAATGCTGACATCTTTATTTTTGTGCTGGCACTGCAATATTACTTATTTCTAGCCCATCGTCAATTCGGGCATGCTTGTTAGTGAGAACTAACTATTACCTTACACCATGAACAATCTGGTGTCAGTTTAAGTTTACTCTGTGACAGAAAAGAAAATCTATTTCACCCCTTGAATAACCAGGTTACCTACTTGAGTACCAAGAGGTACCAAAATTTTATTCTGAAATTTTGGTACCTCATGGTACCTTCTCAAGTACTGTAAAATTGTTCTACCTACTTTACCAAGTTAAACAAATCCACCTAATACTACCCCTGTATCGTGTGAGAACTTATTGTTACCTCTCTGAAGCGGTTTTGCCACTGTGGATTCCCTTTATGTTTAAATGTTTCATTCCATATTTTCAATAATCATGCCTAATTATGTCTTCTATGTCCATATCCCATAGAATGACAGCAAGTAAATACCTTGGCTGCTAAACTGCTAGGCCTAAGTTAGACCTACCCTTTTCTGTAAGCTCGGTTTCTTGTTATAACTTATACCTTCCTTTGAGCAATTGTATAGCTACAAAAGGTGCACCACCTCTGTGGCCCCTGTTGTTTTTGTTCTTCACAATGATGTACCCATGTTTTTTTTTGTTCTTCACAATAATTTACCGTTGGTTCATAATGGTATTCCTTCATTACAGAGATGGCAAAGACTATGACCAATAACCTACCTTCTTCTGCTTTGTAACTTCACAAAATGGTTTATGAATAACCAGCATAACTTTGGTTACTGTGATTTTATCCTCTACCCAGGAAGCCTACACTACTTCTCTTGTTCAATTTAGTCAAAATATAGTGATGTAGTATAATGTGTACTGATCCTTTGTTAATGGTTTTTACTGTCGCTATGTTTTTTTAAATAGTAAAAGAAAAGGTAAATCCAGAGCGATGAAAGATCAGGTGTATTGATTACTTGTTAATGGTCGATATACTTTGGTTAATAGTCTCGATGGAACTTCGCAAACTTAACCCCTTATTATCAACACATTGTAATCAGTTGATTTTATCTTTTTACGTGGTTTACAATATATTGATTTTTTATTAATTTAATATTAGAAATATTTATAGAAATGTATTTTCATTTCAAAAAATTGCAAAACAAATCTCCTTGCACCCAACTAGTGGATGCAATGTATAAAACTCTCTCTGAGAGGGCGCAGTAGGTGAAGTGGTAGACGACGAGTGGGACGCGAGAGATGGTCGTTGAGGGGGATTTTTGCATGCAGCTCCCTTAAACCCTATGGTAGGGCATTTTATCGACCGCAAGGGGTCGCCTGTAAAAAGGGCAACGCGGTAATTTTGCAAGCGGCCTTATTAAAGCCCTCTGCTATGATGTTTTATCAGTAACAAGGGGTCAATTGTAAAAAAAGGTAGTGTGGTAATTTTGTAAGTGGTCCACTGGCTGCCGATAAAATGCCCTTACAGAAGGAGGCAAGAGACCGACCGTAAAATTCTACACCACTTGTCATCGGCCACGTCATCTACCATGCCTAACCAGAGGGCGTTTTATACACCGCACCCAACGGTTGGACGCGAGAAGGTTAGTTTTTTTAATTTTTTGAAATAGAAATATATTTATGTAAATATTTTTAAAAATAAAATTAATAATAGAAAATTCCAATATATTGACGTCATGGCCCAACCCAAACTGTCAGATGGGCTCGGCCCAGCTAAGCCGACAGAGCCATTTGCCGCGAAAAGAGGCAGCAAAGCGCGGGAAAAACCGCGGAACCGCCTGCCCTTCGTGCGAGTGCGCCCTCCCCCCCCCCCCCGTCGTCCTTCATCCTCGCGGCGGCGGCGGCGGAAGCAAGCCCCGATGGCCCCGAGAGGCGGCCACGCGGCGGCGGCGGGGGTAAGCTCCGGGTCCGAGGACGACGACGAGGAGGCGGGGTTCTCCAGGAACTACTTCCTGGCCAAGGAGAAGGAGCCCTCCTCCGGCAAGAAGCGCGCTCGCGCCGCCGGCAAGCTCGCCGACCTCAACCTCGTCGACGAGCAGGTCTACCCGCCCCCCCCTCTCCTCGAAACCCTAGAACTAGTCGTCCGATTCGTGCTCCCCCTTCGTTTCCGTGGCCATGGCGGCGGCGAAATGGCCTGATTCGAGATCTGTGCAGGTGCTGCGAGCTTCCCTCGCGGAGATCCCCCCGAAGCACGAGAGCGAGGTGGAGGCTCTGACGAGAAGCTACAAGAACCAGTACAGCAACTGGCTGTTCGAGCTAAGGTATCAGCACGCGATCCTCCTTTTGTTTCGACCTAGTTTTGATGTGGTTCAGACCAAAAAAAAAAAAAAAACGACGTGCTGCTGTGCTGTAGATGTGGGTTTAGTCTCCTGATGTATGGATTTGGATCGAAGAAGCTGTTGCTCGAGGATTTTGCCTCCACGACCTTGACTGATTTCACTGTCATTGTGATCAATGGCTATCTCCCGTCCATCAACTTGAAGCAAGTATGTCCTTCTGGCTAATATTGACCCTTTTGCCTGCAGAATGGATTGTTTACTGCGTTGCTGTTCAGAGAAAAAAAAATCATGGACACCATTGAACATACAGTCCTTAAAGAGTTAACGTTTAGGATAAATAAATTAAACATCAAAGGCATTGATTCCTTATCCAAAGTTGATTGTGCAAGCTTAATTTTCACTGATTAGTGCTCAAATTGTCATCAAACATTACTCTTTAATAGTTCTGAAGCTGAAATAGATGATTCATGGAAATTCTATGAGATTCCTTTATCTTGGTGCTGCATATGGTCATATGGAGATCCTTACGTGCCTATGTGGATCGTGGCCCCAAACATCTGTAATTTAATATATTGAAAGATCTGTATACCTTTTATGTGTTCAACCATGCCAATCTTGTTAAATTCGGTGCCTCTAGTAAATTCATATGAATTGTATTTCTTCTCTAATCATTAATGAGGAATTTCTTACATGTTAAATTACCATTAGTGGATTTTTTTTAATTTCTACATCAAAGCTCTTAAAGCTATCAAAATTTGTCTTGTTCCCTTTTCAGGTCATAGTTACAATAGCTGAAATATTTTGGGAACAAACAAAACTTAAGAGAAAATGCCAGACAGCAACAAGGCCCCAGTTACAATCATTTGGCTCCCAATCAATAGATGATATTATCTCCTTCCTAAATAACCAGATATCTGACAATGGAGATGACAATGTGTGCTTGCTTATCCACAATATTGATGGACCTGCCTTGCGTGATGCTGAATCACAGCAGTACCTAGCTCGACTTTCATGCTGCCCGCAGGTCCATGTTGTCGCATCAGTAGATCATGTTAATGCACCTTTGTGTAAGTTCCTAGCATCTGTAGCTTTGTCCTCCTGTAATGCCTTCATTGTTTAAGATATCCTAATCTGTCAAATAATTGCAGTATGGGACAAGAAGATGGTGCACACACAGTTCAAGTGGAGCTGGTATCATGTCCCAACGTTTGCACCTTACAAAGTTGAAGGTGTGTTCTACCCTTTGATTCTTGCCAGCGGCGGTTATGCCCAAACCACGAAAACTGCCCTTGTTGTTCTGCAAAGCCTGACACCAAATGCACAAAGTGTCTTCAGAGTTCTTGCTGAATATCAGCTGGCAAATGAGAAGGAGGAAGGCAAGTTTGTTGTATACTTAATTTATATAGGATTTCCAGTGGCCAACAAACTAAACCTCATTACCTTGTTTGCCAGGTATGCATTTCAGTAGTTTATATACCAAATGCCGTGAGCGTTTTCTTGTTAGCAGTCAAGTGACGCTGAACTCCCACCTGACTGAATTTAAAGATCATGATCTGGTGAAGATCAGAAAACACTCTGATGGCCAAGATTGTCTCCACATTCCTCTTGTTTCTGATGCGCTGGAGAAACTGCTTCAAGAATTGGCCTGACCAGCTGGATTTGAACTTGTTAAATTTTCGAGCGATCACCATGGAAACAATTCAGTTGTGTATTCCAATCTGTAACTGTATATGGATTATTCACCATCTCAATTTATCAAACGGCTGGTTGTTTGATGAAATGTGATTGGGCGTCACACAAATTCCCTTCCCAGCTGGAGGATTCAATCAATGGCTCACAGCAGTCTTCGTAAACAAAGAATAGATAACGATCTCTGCGTACATCTCTCCCTCTCTCCCAATGTTAGGTAGCAATAAAATCCGAGTTAAACAAGTTTTTTTTTGTTGTTGTTGTAGCTACTTGTGTAAGTGCAGGCTACAAAGAATCGGATTAACCAATATTCATTTGAAGACCAACATATTTTTCCTTTATTGAATGAAACCAGTACTACAACGTTACATATCAATTTATTACTGACATGATACAATATATTGCTACACCAAACGTATACTCCCTCCATCCCTAAATGTTTGACGCCGTCTTATTTAAAAAATTTACTTAATTATTACTAATTTTTATATCATTTTATGTATTGTTAAATATATTTTTATGCATATATATAGCTTTACATATTTGACAAATTCTTTTGAAGAAGACGAATAGTCAAAAGCGTATAAAAAAGTCAACGACGTCAAACATTTAGAAACAGAGGTAGTACATCTTACAGTTACTAATAGATTTAAATCAGATCTTAGCTTACATTGTGTCGAATACAACAGAAGTTAACACAAGGGGTGAGGTGCTAAAACTTGATCAGTTTCTCTTCCTTTAGCCACAATAGCACCTCGGATAGACCTTCAGTTAAGTTTCTTGGACTGTAGCCCAGCTCCCTCTTGGCTTTATCACATGAATATGCCCATTGATGTCTAAGAACATGTACTGTCTGCAATCCACAGTGTGAGAATCTAGTAAGCACAACGGGTTGACCTATGTACAGATGGTAAACTTAAATAAGGAATAATACTGAACATACAGGGTAACTGATAAATGGGAGCTTTCCAGTGATGCGAGAAACAAAAACTGAAATCCACCCATATACTTCAATCAACCAGAGAGGTACATGGAATTGGGGTGCCTTCGTGTTTGTAATGTTAGCAGCCATATTGAAAATCTGCTTGAATGATAAGTTTTCTCCAGTGAGGAGATATCTTTCCCCAACTCCTCCCTTCTCCATAGCTGCTATGTGCCCATTAACAACATCGTCAACATGGCAAAACGATTCTCTATCATACCCATCTCCTATGTAACCTGGTAGGCGCCCATTAAACCGTTCAATTAACTGCAAGAATCACAATAGTCGAAAGTCTTGGTCATGGCTATTTCTCAGGAAATGTTATATTTTAAAATTCAAGCAAATACATGATAATTAACTGCATATTTTACACAGCCATAAGTAAAAAAATCCGCTTACAATACGGGAAACAAGATTTCCAGTAGTTAGTTTTCCAGGCCCATAGATAACTCCAGGGTAGAGAATGGTGATTGGCACCCCTTCTGCTGCTGCCTGCAATGCAATTCGGTCTGCGACAACCTTGGATTTCTCGTACTCTGTGCAAAATATTTTCTCTTGATGCCTCTGCAGTTTAGAGCTGAATTCTGTTTACACCTTATAGAATTCCTTTAATGTATAAAAGGTCTTTTTTGCATATTAGTGGATAATTCCAAGAAGTGGCTACTCCATTTCAACATACATGCATTCGGTGGATAAATGTTACTAAAAGTTCAAGGGAAACTGGTGTATCAAACAATTATACAAGGGGCAGAAACCAGAGAATATCAGAGGTAAATCCAAGTACTTCGGAAATAGGGTAAATTGAACAGCTAAGATTCCATTACATAAAATTTATAATTAAGAGTTCAATGGAAATCAAGTAAAATGAGTACCTACTACCTATCCTCCTCATGCACACCTTATATGCTCTTATTAGCATGAATGTCAGGTTAACCAAGTAAAAAGGAAAAAGAGAGACATATCAATGACTGAGCTTAGAACAGAACCTATGGACAAAAGTCTTAAGCACAATCATCCTTCTATTTATTTTTCAAGCTTTCAAAGCAAAAGGCCTACACAGTTCAAATCATGGTTTTACCTGTGTCTCATCTGCGACATAACCATCGGTTGGCCCAATCGCAAAGAACGATGACGTGTAAATTATCTTCTTTACAGTCGGTGTTCGCTTAGTAGCCTTCAACACATTCTTGAGTCCTTCCACATTGACCTGTTAGTGCCAACCATGCCCATTTCTTATACCAGCCAACCGAATTTTTGCAGAAAAAATCAACTATTTTTGCTGTTGGAATCGTAGTTCACTATTTTTGTTGTTGGAATCGTAGTTTTCATTGCACGATAGGTGGAATGTTTGCGCTCACATAGTCTATAATACTCCCTACTTGCTACACGAAAACCTAAGAAATGGATCAGCGCACATACGGTGGTGAAAACGGAGGGGTCAGGGAGCCACGGCTCGACGGCCGCGGCGACGTGGAATACCGCGTCGCACCCGTCGAAGGCGGCGGCGAGGGACCCCTCGTCGGTGACGTCGCCGTAGGCCAGCTCGACGGACGCCGGGAGGCCGGAGGCGTCGCTGGAGCGGCGGGCCAACGCGCGCACGGCATGGCCGGCGCCCTCCAGCGCCGCGCACAGGCGGCCGCCGAGGTACCCCGTCGCGCCCGTCACCACCACCCTCATGACGTCGGCCGCCGTCGAGCGGCCGCCGGAGAGCAGCCAATCCAACTAGTACTATTCAATGATGGCATCCAGCTTTCCGGCGATGAAAACCTGTCAACCCACAAAGAAGTGGGCCAAGATAACAAAGAACACTTTGTGGGCCGCAACTGGGCTCCCTTTTGGGCTTGGGCCAGCCCAAATTTAAGTAGCGAAGTTTTACGCTTCTCAAGTTAGAATAAGTTCACTGTCGTCCTTTAACTTTACATCAAGACATCCTTAAACTCTAATACCAGAAATCTTCACCCCTAAATTATACAAAACCGTGCAATTTTAGTCCCATGGCAGTATGTATTCCTGGTTTCGCTAATGTGGCATCCTAGTCAGCAAAAATAATTTTAAAAAGGTATACGGAGCCCACATGTCAGCCTCCTCATATTATTTCTTCACGTGCCTCTAGTTGCCACCCCTAACAGAAAAGAAAAGAAACGAAAAATCTCTAGTGGACTAGAACTACAATGCATGCATGGATCTGCATGCGGAGCGGACGCCGGT
This sequence comes from Oryza brachyantha, assembly GCF_000231095.2. Taxonomy (NCBI): domain Eukaryota; kingdom Viridiplantae; phylum Streptophyta; class Magnoliopsida; order Poales; family Poaceae; genus Oryza; species Oryza brachyantha. Next base: position 3,731,375 of record NC_023165.2, on the reverse strand, counting down.
GGACGTGGCCGGCTGGTTCACGGTTAGGCGGTCTCATTCTCCCGTGACATCTCCTCGAGCGACTTGCCCTTGGGCTTCGGCACCAGGAAGGTGAGCAGGAAGCCGAGCAGGCTGCAGCCGGCAAGCGCGAACAGCGAGTTGCGCACGCCGATGCCCGGCCCGGGTAGCCGTGCACAGCCTTGGCCGGCTTGAAGTTGGCGAAGAAGAAGGTGAGCACCTGCACGGCGAGCACTGAAGCTGGCAGGTGCTCCACATCGAGCTCTGGCACGAGCTCCATGAAGCCTTCACGTTGTGGCTCGACGTCGCCTGCGAGGCGGCGCATGCCGTCGAACGCGCTCTCGTCATCGTCAACGTGGTAGTACTTGGCCTCAGGCCTCGATGAACTTGACGCCCGGACTGCTACGCCGCGCGCCCCGCCGACACGCTCGCCACCGTCGTCGACGACGTCTTCACGGGGCTCGCCTTCGCCGACCAAATCCGCAACGCCCTCGCCTTCACGGACCCTGACGTGCCGCTCGACCCCGGCCAAAAGCTCGTCATCCTGCTGCCCTGCGTCTGCTTCAACTCCTCCGACACAAACTACAGAGTAACCAAGTCTGTAACGAGCTTGCTCAATCAGATTAGTCATACGTTTTATTGCATTGAGTTGATTTGCATTGAGCTCTGTCCGTCGCCGCCACCCTAACCCACCGCCCGCCGCCGTGCACCGGACGAGCTGCATGCTGAATAACGCTGTGCATCGGACACCGCGCATGGTGCTCGCGGCGGCGAGCAGCAGCTGGCTATGGCATGTCATCACGACCGGCCTGAGCAGCTCCGTCGCGACGAGCGACACGGCGAGCGGGTCCGCGCTGAGCTGCTCCATGAACCACCCGCCGGGGACGACGAACGCGTCGTAGCACCACGGGTTGGCCGTGGCCGCCACGAAATCAGCCGGAGCTAGGCAGTCGGACGCCGCCGGTCATCGACGTGACACTGGAGTTAAGAAGAAGAGAGAGGAGACGAAGGGAGAGAAGGAGAGAGAGAAAATTAAAAAAAATCTGACATGTGGGTTCCACCGGATGCCACGTTAGCAAAACCGGTAAAAAAATAGGTCAATACTGACGAGGGACCTATTTTGGACGGATTTTATAAGTTTAGGGATACACATTTCAGGTATTGCGGTTAAGGGATGAAAAACAAACTCGCATTCAAGTTTAGGGACCTCTGGTAGACTTTTTTCTCTCAAGTTTGAATAGTACTTTCAGTATAAACAAATTTGACATTGTTGGGTTTATTATTCATCTTCGAATTTCAAATCAACATTTTGTTTAATTTAACTACGAATAGTACATCCTACGTAGGATCAAATGGATCAATATTCATTTATACCTTCTGCGAACAGGTTTATAGCCTAACGATTGTGTTAGATTATGCCTCAAATATACTAGTCCTAGTACAATACTAGTCCTAATCCTAGTCCTAGGGCCCGTTCGTAGTGCTAGATAAAGGCATTCCCAACCCATAACACTAGATGTAGTTTTCATAAACTCCACATCATCAAAAAACTAGTACTAGACACTACTCTTCCAATACAAACACCACTATTTCATACTTCAATTTAATGCTACTTATCTCACATAATATCTTGAATATTGTGTAGAAAACATGTCTCATGTAAAACATGATTTCATTTTCTTTCCTCATTATTCACTTGCCACATCATCTTTCATCCTAGATGGCAATTTGTTTAATGTTATGGACACCATCCTAGTCATTGGGTTAGGAATGTCCTAAGTTATCTAGTTCGTCTTGTTTTCCGTGTGTACGCCTTTTGAACTGCTAAACGGTATATTTTTTGAAAAAAAATTCGATAGGAAAGTTGCTTTAAAAAATCAAATTAATCTATTTTATATTTTTTATAATTAATAATTAATTAATCATATACTAATCTATTACTACGTTTTCCGTGCCAGATAACTAACCTTCTTTTCCTTACTGCCGAACACGGCCCTAGCACTAGTACTAATCTTAGTGCTAATCCTATATAATTACTATAAATTTAGGCCACCCTTGTACCTGTAATCCTATATCGTTATTATTGGATTTGTTTCCTGTATTTTTTTTCCTCTTTATTTTAGAGGAGTTTTTTTCACATTAAATTCTCTAGATCTATTATCCCAATAGATTGTAATGCTCCAGTAGCATTGTAGCACATAAGGGCTGTGTTCTTTTCCAGACAAAGATGAAGGATAAAAGATTATTTAATTTTTATGATAAATGTAAATGATGGAATTAGCTATCATAAAAACTTTTTGTGAAAAATACATTGTTTAATGGTCGAGAAATATACATATAAAAACCAAGAAAAAAATCTGAGAATAATCTAATTAACTAACACAGCCAAGGTGAGTGAATTTTTAGAGTTGGTACCTTGGTGGCCTTTCTCTAAGGTTTCTTCTTAGCTTACAAAGGGCGTGGAGTTATATTTCTCTCACCGGTTAACCTTTTTATTCATTTACACTTCTACTAACTGATTTGCTTATATGACACAGTAATGCTGACATGTTTACATGAAGATCTCTTAGGCCGCGTTCGTTACCTCCTCAAATTAACTTATCCCTCTCGTTTTCCGCACACACGCTTCTCGAACGACTAAACGGTATATTTTTTATAAAAATTTTTTATAGGAAAATTGTTTGAAAAAAGCATATTAATTTATTTTATATTTTTTAATAATTAATAATTAATTTATCATATACTAATTTATTGCTACGTTTTTCATGCCGGGGATAAGTTAACTTACCCCCTCCATCCGAACGCGGCCTTACAGCAGGTACAACAGCAGCCTATAAGCCAGCTATAAACATATTTTAAAAAAATAAGAGTGAAGAGAGAAAAGAGATGGTCTACTAATTTATAGCTAGCTACATAGAGACTTCAAGACAGAATGTGTATACGATATGTGGGACCATGTACTAATGTTTTATAGGTAACTATTATATGAATTAACTATTAGATTGACTATAGATGAATTGGAGCTAGTGGTTAGCTATACTATTGAACTTAGCTCTTACAGCAGCAGTAAAAAGTTGTGGCACTAGAATCTGATCATCTCGCTATCCTTAAGCCACACGAGCGTCTCTGATAGACCTTCAGTCAAGCTCCTAGGACTGTACCCCAGCTCCCTCTTGGCCTTCTCACATGAGTATGCCCATTGATTCCTAAGAGCACGTACTGCCTGCAACAAACAACCCAAATCATGCAAAGTAAAAATGTTCAGTGACTGACCACAACAACATGTGCAAATGCTGAATCAAAGTTCAGAAAACGAAAAAAAAGGCACCGAAAAGACGTACAGGATAGCTGATGAACGGGAGCTTCCCAGTGATCCTTGAAACAAGAACTGAGATCCACCCGTACAGTTCGACCAGCCAGAGTGGTATGTGGAATCTGGGCTCCTTTGTGTTGGTGATCCTGGCAGCCATGGCGAAGATCTGAGCCAGCGACGTGTTCTCTCCGGTGAGGAGGTACCTTTCCCCTGCTCTGCCTTTCTCCATTGCTGCTACATGTCCACTGGCAACATCGTCGACATGGCAGAATGATTGTCGATCATGGCCATGGCCGATGTAACCAGGCAGGCGTCCATTGAACCTTTCGATTAACTGCAAGAATTGGTGATATTCTAAAAATGAGTTTTTTTTATCATCCTTAAAAAATATCCTATGATAGCATATTTTTCAGTGTACAAAATTAGTATCTTGAGATGCAATTTTCAAGGTACTGGAATGGAAAGAAATTTTGGTATCTTGAGTTAATTTTCAAGAACGGTAAAAAAAAAAAACCCCTTTTATCATTCATACATATGCAAGATAAATAGCTATGAAGTTCTCTTACTATACGGGCGACAAGATTTCCTCCTGTAAGTTTTCCAGGACCGTACATGAATCCTGGGTAGACGATGGTGATTGGCATCCCCTCTGCTGCTGCCTGCAAAGCGATCTGGTCTGCAAGAACCTTTGATTTCTCATACTCCGTGCAGAAGGATTTTCCTTGATGCATCTGCAATTTGAGCAACTGAACCCCGTTACAGTATGTAGTTACTCCTGTTTACTGTGGAAAATGTTCTCTTTTTTGAAAAGAAAGAAAGTGTTCTTCTTTGACTGAAAATTAATGTAGTACTGTGCAGAATGATTTTTGGACATACTCCTAGGACTGACAATGATTTGCACCAGTAAGAATTCATGAATTTGATACCTGTGTCTCATCTGCAACATAACCATTGGTTGGGCCAATCGCAAAGAATGATGACGTGTAAATTATCTTCTTTACTGTTGGTGTTCTCCTGCCAGCCTTCAAAACATTCTCAAGTCCTCCAACATTGACCTGTTAATTGTAACGTGAAACAAACTCGCAGTATATCCATTTCTTACGCTCAATAAACAAACTAATTACTACCCCTGCTCAATAATACTTACGTTTAGATAATATTGAGTTCAAACTTTTAAGACTTTAAAACTATAGATAACTTATAATATTTAATTTATAAGTATGGAGACCATATATATATCAAATCTGAAAGATACATCATTTTTGTTGGGCCGAAAGATACAGTACATCATTAAAAGGATATATGTGTTGATATTTCTTTTATATATATATATTAATAAAAATAGTTTATTAAAGTTGTTTTTTGAGACTGTATTCTTGTCAACACGATAATTATTTAATTGGAAAATATATTGCAAAAACGACAAAATAAAAACGAAGAGACCATTTTTTTTTCTTGTCACGTGTACACGTACCGTGATGAAAACGGAGGGGTCGGGCAGCCACGCCTCGACGGCGGCGGCGAGGTGGAAGACGGCGTCGCACCCGTCGAAGGCTGCGGCGAGTGACTCCACGTCGGCGACGTCGCCGTACGCCAGCTCGACGGACGCCGGGAGCAGGCCGGCCTCCTCTACGCTGCCGGCCTCGCGGAGCGCGAACGCGCGCACGGCGTGGCCGGCGCCGGCCAGCGCGCCGCACAGGCGGCTGCCGAGGTACCCCGTTGCGCCGGTCACCACCACCCTCATGATCGTCGCCGGCGGCTACCCTCAGAGCAGCAGCACGAACACCACAACGAATGGACGATTTGCAGCTTAAAGCAGCAAAACCGCAACAGATCGATCGATCAATGCCCGGAGCATGCAGCAGTAGAGGCGCAGGCGCAGCTACTGGAGTAGTAAATAAGAATGCCTGACAGTGATGGCGGCTGCGTGATTTTTTTTATTTTTAAACCTTTTTAATAAATAATTTTATTACTAAACCGTGAGAGAAAATATTTTCACTATATGAACCTTTTGTTCATGCTATTAACATGGGTGTGACAAGACGACGCTGAGCATGTAGAGTTTTTGTCGGTGGCATGACAGCGTTTTTGCCACACCACCGACACTGGCGTGGTCAAAAGTTTCATACGATGAATATATTTTTCTTCAAGTTTTAGTAATAACATTATTTATTAAAAGAGCAATTTTACGGCCTTTGAGTAGGTATTGAGAAGTATTAAAATTTTAGTATAAATTTTTTTACCTCTTGATACTACCTATTGATACTTCAAACTACTCTTATTTAAAATGTTTAAAAAATAAAAAAAATTCTGGCTTCGTCTCCATCAGCGGATCAGTTCCACATCATCCATCCTCATCGGTAATTCTTTGAATCTTTCATGCGTATACGAGACATCTTCGTCTTCTACCAGATCTCACTCGAACGTCTTCTGAATTAACCGAGACTCTTCTATGCATCCATACATCTCATCCCGCCAGAATTCTTCCCATAAGTAAAATTTTAACAGTGAAATAAGGTTGCTCGTGATGTTAACGGTCGTAATTAGTTTTTGGTTTTATTATATTAAACATTTTTTTCAAAGTGGCCAATTTGTCAAATTTACGGTATTTTTTGGAGGTGTCAATATGGTCGTCTTGTCATCAACATCAGCTGTGTTGAGTTTGCATTTATCGCTTGCAGCGCCACGTTGTCGCAACATCAACTTCAGGATCATGGCAGTTGGCATCATTAAAGCCTAATCTAATACTATGAATCTTGATACATGGATTATTAATAGGTTATGTCACATTAAATACTGGAGTAGATTTTAATACTTCAAAACTAGTAAGGTTTGCCATAATTCAATCGTTATTGCTGATTATCATGATTCCCATCCCATCAATATTTTAATTAAGAAGGGAAGGAGTAGTTAGTGCCTCGTCCCAACTACTAGCAGTCAACTGTACCTTTGACTTTGTCCAGTAGTCAAGTTGCAGGACAGAAATATTCCTTTTCACTTATACTAGGCATATTGTTCGTACGTTGCAACAGTATTTAATTTTTTTAAAAAATATTATAACATGTTATTAACATTATTTTTTTATGTGCCATATTAATCGTTACATATGTTTGTTATTGATATATATGAGTCTATTAATCTTATGTTCTTTTCTTTCCTTCCATTATAAATAAGTATAGTTAGTGAGAATAGAATTCACTATTATGTTTTCTTTAATAATGTATAAATAATGTATAGATAAAAAACAAGAAGTTGATGGTGGTGGTGGCAGATAATTGACTGATTGTACACGAACATCAGTTCATACCTTAAAAAAAGTATACACATTAGTATCTTCTTTGTATAGTGAAAACAACATATGAAACAATAATAATTTTTCTTGTTCTTTTATATTTCAGACGTATTATGTGATGGAAATACAATAACTTTATGTCTCTTTTGTTTCTCTTTATATATTCCCTCAGATCATAAACATTTGACATTAAGATAGTATTTTGTTGAAAAGTTTACCATCGTTTTTATATCAAAATAACTCTTAAAAAATCGAATATAAGTTGTATTATGATATTTTTTCAAGGTTATCTGTGCACCACTTATACCATCTCATTTTGTTTTTCAAATAAAGTGTTCTCTCCATTTTAATAGATGATGTTGATTGGTTCAAAAAATAGAAACATACTACCTTCGTTTCATAATGTAAGATTTTCTAGCGTATTCTAAATTCATATAGATATCAATGAATCGAGACATATATATAAACAATATACATTGGTTAATAGATGAATCTAAGCATAGCTAAAACTTATTACATTATGAAACGGAGGGAGTAGATAGTATTCGACTATTTGAGAAATTATTGGTGGCAAAATTTTGAAAGTTAGTCCAAATTTATCCTAGCCGTGAAATATTTATGACCAAAGTTGCATATAATTGTTACTGCTATCCATCGACCCCATGATATCTTTCCTTTTCAACAAAAATATAGAACTAATGAGTGGTTGACATGCGGATCTCGTATATACATATATTATACGGAAGTGGTAACGAACTAACTTTTCTACCAACGAAATTTAATGTTTGGGGTCTACAATGGGATAATTTTCGAGCTAATTTTTTTTGCAAATTAAATAGAATTGTGAAAGGATCCAAGAGCTTTGGTCTATAAGAGCATCTTAACGGCTCATTTAAATTTGGTCATCTATATCTTTATTTAAATGATCATTTAAAACAACAGATTATTTATATATGATATCCTCCACATCTCATTGGAAGATGGAATAAGAACATTTAAACATCGTTTTTCTCAATCCTAATATGATGATATCTAAAAATAAAAGATAAGATAGATGCTCTTCTAGAGCTTAACTTTTACTATCTATTCTCTATTTTTAGAACGAAGGATGAGATAGCTGATCTGTTTATTATCCTTTGTTTCTAGAACGAAAGATGAGATAGCTGATCTGTTGATTATGCTCTTCTCGTCCCTACCTTAGAGCCTACCGGAACAAAATTCTTGGCCAACCCCATGGGACAAAAACTCCGACAACTTTTCAGCCCAAGATTTGCTCCCGTCCAACAAAAAGTACTTCGAGGTATCAAATCATCCTCCACCATTAGATTTAGCTGAGTAGGATGTACATGGTTAGATCCAACGATTAGAAATAATTTGATATCACGGGGTATCCATCCCTCGAGATACTTTTTATTATTTTTTCCCAGTCACGAGCCCAGCTAGTACTATTAATATAGCCTTCTCTTAGCTTACCCATACAGTAGTTAGCTTTTTATTATTAATGTAGGACCAATATGTCACTCTGTGAGATTCTTGGTTTCTGTGCCTGAGCTGGCTACAAGCTTACAGCCCACTTACACTCTCTCATCTTCTCTCTTCTCCACATAATATTTAACTAGCTTATAGCCTACGTTATACTTGCTGTTATTTAAGGCTCCATTCTCACTCTGCCGAGAAAAAAAAAATTACGGGCGCACGCGCACTGCACGAAGCACGAAACGTCTTCTCCCCCGCGCGCCGGCCCCGGTAAATTCACCGCTTTTAACCCCGCCGCCGCGCTCCAACGGTCGACTCCGCCACTGCCAGTGAAAACCCAAACCCTTCGTCCTCGCCTTAAACCCTTCCTCCTCCTCCCCCTTCTTCTTCTTCTTCTCCGGCGGCCTCGGCAATCCCTGCGGCATCACGCAAGAGGGCGGAGAGAGAGAGAGAGAGGGGGGGATGGCGATCGACAAGGGGATGTCGCCGTACGAGGCAGCGCGGGAGAGGACGGTGGAGGAGAACAAGCGCAAGATGGAGGCGCTCAACCTGCGCCACCTCTCCGCCGCCCTCGCCCTCGCCCCCAAGACCCCCTCCCCCATGGTACTTGGTCATGACGCTTTCAGGCTTACAGCTCCTTCCACGTTGCTCCCCTCATTTTAATTTGGTCTCTGGGTTTTCTTCCATGGTTTTTTTTTCCCTGACCGTGCAGAAGCAGAAGAGGCGCAGGATCGTCGAGGCGGCCGTCGTGGCCCCGTCCCCGCCGAGGAGGTCCCGCCGCCTCGCTAACCTCCCTGAGGTCAAGTATGCAGAGGTAACTGCTGTGGTTCTGCTCTGCTCATCTGCTGTTTCATCTATCCCCAGTTATCCCAGGACAAAAAAGTTCAGCAATGTTCAGGAGAATAAATTTAGTTCAGATGCACTTGGTCTTGTTCTGATGCATTTGGTTCTAGGTTCAAAGATTGCAAATTATTGAGCATGATTTGTAGTGTACATCTGGCTCGATGCTGTCATTCCGGTTAGTGCAAACTGTAAAAATGGCCCATTGCACAGTGAAGAAACTGTATTTCGCGTTTTCTGACCAATTGAATTGTTCCAAAATGTGAAAAATTAGCAGGAACTACTGAGAAATAATAAGTCTCTGAAACAAAAATATGTGTTTTAGCAGAACTTAACAATCTTTGTGTCAAATGATATAGAGTAAATGGCATTGTAAACAGTGCCATTGTTCCTAGCATCCGTACGTTTTAACCATAACAGATGTGTTCATTACTGACATGTAGCATTCGTCAACAGGGAGCATCCAATGGCTCAGAGAGGATGAAAAGGTACGTCTTTATGTGCCAAAATTTCTATAGCAGCGTGAAGCCTGTATCGCTCCCACTAAGTAGCAAAACTCTGTCCCCAATCTTGCAATTTCTTCTGCAGGTCTCCAAGAAAACCGATTGATAGCATCTACCTGGCGACCCGTGGATCAATTTCCATGGAAGCTAGGCTTGAGGCAGCCAGAAAAGCAGAGGAACTGGAATCACAACTTGACCCTGAATTCCCCTCCTTCGTGAAGCCAATGCTACATTCACATGTGGTGCGTGGATTCTGGTTGGTGAGTACGGCTTTATCATATTACCGTCCTGCAAACTTCACTTCTTAAGGGAACTGATGTCATGGGATACTAATATTTGTCTGGTGACATGATCAAAAGGGTTTACCCAGGCATTTCTGTGAGACTTACCTGCCAAAACGTGATGCCATTGTCACTTTGGTGGATGAGAAAGATGAAGAATTTGATACCAATTACCTTGCCTACAAGAATGGTCTAAGTGGTGGCTGGGCTGGTTTTGCTTTGGATCATGGATTGTTGGATGGAGATGCGACAGTTTTTCAATTGATCAAGCCTACCACCTTCAAGGTGTTAATTTTTACTCCTATGCTCGAATAATTTGTACCTATAACTTAAGCATGTTTCATCTCTGAATAATGTGAGTAATCCTTTCAAAATCATCAATTTCTGTCCAGGTACATATTATCCGAGCTACTGTTGGTGATGGAAATGAGGCAACCAAGTGAAATCAACGCAGATGGCGCTACTAACATATCAGGAGACCGCAAGTTGCATTTTGGGTGTGTTTAGGCTTCATCTTATTTACTAATCTATCATTACTAGTAATTCTGTTACTCTGTTAGTATGCAGAGCATCTATTATGTACCCAGGGATTATTTGCATCCTATGTTGTTTGTAATTGTATGTCCACGAGTACTGCCAATGCCACTTAAGGAGTGTTTCTTAACTGACAAATTTGGAGTATCTACTATTTATGTGTCTGGCTACTCCGCTACTGCATGGTGCTGCCCTAATTAAGTTTTGATGGAACCTGGTACACCTTTTTGGCGTTCAGATTGATTGGATTATGAACTGCTTGTTTGACCTAACAATGGCCCTAAACTAATGTCATCTAATGCAACATGTACAACAAATACTAAGAACACAAAATGGATCAAAAGAATGATGCTAAATATCACATCAATCTTCAACTCACATACATGAATATCATCCTACAGTTTCTGAAGCCTTCGCTCTTCTCCCTTCCATCATCAAACTGTATCTTCTGTACATAAATGTAACATTAGACTGTAAATGATCATCTTAGATATTCCTTCCTTTCCAGCCTCAACCAAGTTTGTTCCCCTCAGTCCTGTATTTTTTTTTTCCATGCAAAGCAATACCATCAGGATATAAAATGAATCCAAAATGTGAAGACTTTGTTCTCCATCATACCTCATGTCAAGTCCAGGTTTGTTTTTCAGGCTTTCTGGTATCAGGCCAGTGAGATTGTTGTTGTTCAGGTATCTGTCTTTCGCAAGAGCAAACGCATGAGGCAGGTTAGAGATATTGACCGATTGACACACAGCAAAAAGAGGATTATGATACTTACAGCTCTTTCAGATTGACGAGTGTTCCCAGTGATGGGCTGATTGCTCCACTTAACTGATTGCCATCAACACGCCTTCTCGAATTCAGAAAAAAGTCAGTACGATTATGATTGTAATGAGTCTCTTAGCTAGGATGAGTGGGTAAATAATCTCATAGTTAGGCATCCGTTGAGCTTACAATGCTGTCAAGATGTGCATGCTGGTCAAATCAGGTATGGAGCCTGTGAGTTTGTTGCCACTGAGATAGCTGCAGACAAGATTTTACAGGAAAAATCAGACCAAGTACTTGTTCCATTTGGTCATTCAGTTCACGCGATTATGTCAATCTTACATAGTTTGTATCCCAGTCAAATTTCCAAAACTGTCAGGCAGCGATCCTGAAAGACCGTGATTTTTTAGATCCCTGTAGTATACAGAAAATGGATCATATTATCACAGCAACAATGATCAACATTTCGGTAGCTTATTTATGGAGCACCATCCATAGGTGCCAAAAACATGGCAATCTGCACACTTAAACCCCCATTGTTTGGCTTTTCTATGGAAAAAACCGAACGTCATATTTACAAACGAAAAATATTCAGTGAATAAAACTTTTATTTACATGTTTTTAGCGATCTAAGAGCAATGACTAGAAAATAAACTATCATAAAAAACCATAAAATCAACCCTAAATTTAAGATTAAAAATTTAAATTTTGGCTTATAAGCATGAGCTAACAGATGAGCCCCTTACAGTGATGTGACGCGCACGGGTGAGCCCTCGGAGCAGACAACTCCGGTCCATGAGTTTTCCCGCGGCAGGCAAGGGTCGCCGGCCCAGTCCGGTGGCGGGTTCTTGAAGCTCCTGGCAAGATCCTCCATTGCAACCACTGCACAAATGAAGATCTTAAACTTTTTCATCACCCTAAAATTAATCAATCTCGCAAACCGAATCGAACAAGCTCAATTCAATGGTGAAGTTTTGCACAAAAGAAATTGCTTTGACATCTGGGCAGTCAGTCTGAAGGGTGGTTACCATCTCTGGTAGCCGTCCGGCCGCCGAGCGGCACAATCTGGTAGATCTCGCCGGCGTTGATGAGCGGGCCGACCGGCGACGTCACGCTGGGCGTGAGCGCGATAACCGTCTTGCCGGACAGCTGCATCATGCTGGAGTACACCATGACGCCGGCCGCCGAGGCGTTGAGGTCCCGGAAGAACTCCTTGCCGTTGACGGCCACGTCGAAGACGCGCCAGCTGTAGGGGCTCGCCGTGCGCGAGTCCTGGAAGTAGAGCGCCACGTAGTAGCTCGCCGCCGGCAGCTCGACCGGCGGCCACTGCACGGCCAGCTTCTTCCCCCGGCTCGTCGTTATGCCGGCCCTGAGTGCCTTGGCCGGCGGCATGTTCCAGAACTCCTCCGGCGTGATCGGCGAGTGGCTCTCCACCGTCGGGTTGGCGTCGGCGAACGGCGCCCAGTACCGGTTGTACTGGTCATCTGGATAGCTAAGAATGCCAGCCACGTCAGGTTAGGATAAGATGATGCGCCGGCGAGCGACGGGCGGCGGTGGGCGGCGGAACGCGCGTACCTCACGATCTCGCCCTTGGCGCCGAACCGGCTGCGCGCCACCGTGCTCATGACGTACTTGCCAAAGTCGGTGGCGTTGTACATGGAGTCCTTGAGGCTGACGAGCTCCAGCGCCGAGATGAACGGGCTCGACGCCGTGTCCGGCCGGCGCGCCAGGCACACGCTCATCGTCTTCCCGCTCGCCTCCGCCACCATCTCGAAGTAGGTGGACATGCCGCGGCGGAAGTTCTCGGTGGTATTCACGGCGCTCCAGCGGGTGCCGTCGACGATCTGGTCGAACACCGGCGGCTCGGCGCCGCCGTCGAACCCGCCATAGAAGTAGGTGGTCCGCACGAGGTACCGCGACCCCTTGACGACCGGCAGCTGGTAGCAGTACTTGCGCGCCGTCGCGTCGGGGAAGTACCGCACGGTGGACAGCAGCGGCAGGACGTTGGGCTTGTCGACGGCGGACACGTTCCCGACGGTGATGAACCCCTCATCCTGGATCCACCTGATGCTCCCTATCTGCTCCTCCTTCTCCGCCCCACAGTTTATGTAGAACCCTATCAACCATACATGGATGCAAGTAAAAACAAGAAACCACACCTCGCATGCATGCGTGGATCCAAGAACAAGAAGAAAGATGCAACACCTGGAGGTTGCGGGACGGCGGCGGCGGCGACATGGGAGGATAGAACGACGGCGAAGAGGAGGAAGAGGAAGGCAATGGCGATTGGCATCGTAATGTCATAATAGAATTGGGGGGAGAGCAATGGAGCGCGCCCGCGAAGGGGGGGGCTCCGCGAAGGGGAGGAGGCGAAGAAAAGGGGGATCGCGAAGGGAGGAGACGAACGCTTTATGGATCGTTCGCGCCACGAACGGACGGACGGACGGAAACCGCTTCCGTTGATTCGCGCTTAAATTTAGCCAGCGTTGAAACGGTCAAGCGCGTCATGGGCCTCAAGGCCCACGCGACAGATTCGGCCCAAGAGATCAACGGATCGAATTATTTACCTGTGATTTTAATTATTCGCCATGGGCTTAATGATCTATATATATATAGTCCCTGTGCGTGTGTAAATATGAACAGAAGAAGAGGAAAAAAATGAGTTCCAAAATTCTAAATCCGGCGCTCGCTAGCTGCCACGTGTCAGGGACGGGTCCACGGCGGCGAAGCCAAGGCTAGCTCACTGCTTCCATGGATTGAGAAAGACGTTGGGCGCTGCAGTGACCATGTAACGGTGGAAAGCACGTCGGAGGAACTGCGGCGCCCTACTCCCACTTGCGGGGGTCGGTGATGTTGATCTTCCAGTGGTGGTCGGAGGAGGCGGCCTGCTCGGCGAGGTGGCGGTCCCAGGCGATCTCGATCTTCCTCCGCTCCGTCAGGCGGCACGGCGCGCGCATGACGTCCCCCATGTCGTCGTACACCTGCCACCACCGGGCGTGGGCGGCGTCGCTGGCGTAGACGCGCTGGTCGGGGATGTTCCAGTTGCAGTCGTAGTCGCGGTAGCACGTCCATGGCTTGAGGCCGAGGTAGTGGATGGACCACACCTCCGGCGGGTCGGAGCGGAACAGGCGCTCCTTGAGGGCGCGCTCCGCCGTCGTGTTCGCCCAGAAGTTCTTGAGGTAGTTCACCCGCCGGGGGAGGCGGTGCCACCAGACGAACACCTCGTTGAGGAACCCCTGGTCACCGCCGTTGTAGGAGCGGATGGTGCGGCGCTGCCGGATCAGCGACTCGAACGTGCACTGCGACGGCTCGATCACCATGACGCCGGAGTTGAAGAGGGACCCGTCGTTGCCGACCGCGGTGAGCTGCGGGAAGCGGAACAGCGGGTCCAGGTCGCGGAGGACGAGGATGTCGGCGTCGACGAACACCACGCGGTCGTAGTCGGCGAGCTGCCATAGCCGGAACTTGCTGTAGTTGTACTCGTTGTAGGTGCCGCGCTCCGCGCGCGGGTTGCGGATGCGCTTGATCTTGCGCGGGGTCCAGCCGGCCGCCGCCAGCGCCCGCAGCGCCGCCTTGGAGACGGTGTGGTCGTGGAGGAGGACGAGGTCGCGCGTCGAGCCCGCCCGCCGGATGCTCTGCGCCAGCACGATCGCGCCGCACAGGTACGTGTCCGACGAGTGCAGCACCGTGGCGTACGCCTCCCGCCGCCGCCGCTGCCCGCTCCCGGCCGACTCCGCCGCCGCCAGCTCCGACACGTTGAACACCTCCTGGATCCCTGCACGCGTACGTGTTCCTTGTGTTAGTTAGTTGATTGTGTCAAAGAAGACGAACACGTGCTACATTCATGTGCGTGTTGTCAGGTGTGTTAATCTGACGATCTACGTAAATATCCATGAAAATTACTCCATTTCCGAGGTCACAACTCAAATTCGTACGACGATGAAATTAAACTGTCTTCTAATATTTTTATTAGCAGATTGATCTATTTCTTAACTACTCTGCCCCTGTTCGAGGAGGTTTTGCTAGCTGCAACTTTTTCAGCTTGTTCAAACAGTTGAATTTCCAATTTAGATTATGAGACTCGGGCATTTTAGAATCTACTACTACCTCTATATCCAAAAGTTGGCGAGCTGTACTGTCGTACCTATTATGTGCATGTAGCTAAAATAGTTATAATTTTTTTTAAAAAAAATAGTAGCGATGGTTAGGATGATTTAAGGCCATATATAAACATTCGAGACTAAATTTGATCAACAACTTAAAACAAAAATAATAAAGCCAAACAACTCAAACAGTACCTGCGCAACGCAAATAAAATTTGTTATTTTTGTTTCTCGATGTGTACACCGAATTTCAACTTATATGCTTATGCAGTTTCTTTAAAACATCACAAACTATCTTGTAAAATGTTATCAAATTTTTCGATAATTATTTAGACAGTATGCATACACTTAGGTGTAGAAAAACTTTGTTGAACCCAACTTAATTCAGATTCTCGCCTGAATAATAATGCACTCGATCAATAGTGGCACATGCACCACGCATGCAGTTCGATCTGCAACGCTACCAGATTAACTATTCCAACGGAATAAACTTACCTTAAAACAAACTACAAGTGCCAGTCAAGTCAAAACCACCAAGGAATCGAATTGCGGAAAGCAAGGAGAGCTACCAATAAACCCTATTTTGTTGCGACGATATTGCATACGGTTGGCAGGCTACATAGCCAGCTGGTCATCCGCCATTGAAGATGAAGAAGGCAGTAGTAGCATGCAAGTATTAATTGGCGCATGCACAAGCTAACTATCAATCTTAGCTACACGCAGCTGTCCAGCCGGCCGGCTGGCCACCAACCTAGTTTAATCATCCGTCTCCGTCCTACCACTTATATTTATACTTATAATATTAAATTTAAAGCTAATTTTAGAGTTATTTTTTCAAATTCATAAAAAGTTCGTACATCAATACATTAAAAGAAAAAAATGATGCTACCCTACACAACCCATAAAGGCTAGACCGGCCTCATGCAGGAACCCAAGAGAATAATTTTTGGGGTTATTTCAAAGTTTATTTTTTACACTACCGTTTAAATCGCTAAAAATATACATATAAGAATTTTATTTATAAATTATTTTTCGTTTACGAATATATCTCCATCGATGTGTATGCATTTGTTGCCATCATGGTGTTCTTCTGATCGGACGGCTCGGAGGTGAAAGACTTCCAACCAGCAATGACGCAACGTTAGGTGAGGAGATCAGGAGGCCCCAGTCTCTGGCCATCATAGGCTTCTAATTAATCTGAGTGGCCATCTCATATTATAATTAGATCTTCTTGGTCAATGCTCATCTCCATGTGCATGCATTTCTGAATTTCTGATGTACTGGTATGTATAAACAGTACAGTGTCTGGTACCCTATGAGTAATTGATTATTAGTACATTGTACATGTATATATGTAAGTATTAGTATTAGGTGTCCTCTTATCAGATGAATTCCTTAAGTAATGCTTAGTGTCTATAGTTTAATCTCCAACTGTGACTGTGCTAGCTGTTGATGGATTGGTTGAAGGCAGTAGACCTAGATCTATCTGCCTCTTGAAACGACAGGTTTTAGCTCACTAATCTTGTGGATAACACTGACATTGATAGATTCCATGATCACCACCAGTAGAAGTTTCCATTCAGGTGGGATGCCACTGTGCTGATCAATGATAGGCTCGGTTGCTTGTTTTCGGCTGATAGTACACTCTAACCATACTAATTAATCAACCTGAGATTGATCATCGTCTGAAGACCAACGGTTGCAGATTCAGTTACGAAAAAGAAACAGGTTTACTGTTACACCAACTGAATTAATCGTCAGCGCTACAAAACAGGTTGAATTGGAGGAGGGAGCTTCAGTTTCAAGCTTTCTTGATAGCCATGATCCTGAATGATCAATGGATCGTCACCTCGATCGATCGATTTGGAGCTAGCAGGGATCAGATTCTTCAGGGTTGGTGCTAATGGGGACTACTCGCATGCATGTTTTGCTAAAGAGAAAGTCGAGTGATGATGACGAATTTGATGAGAAACTGAACATTATCAGCTCGTGGCCTTTGGCAACATTTTTCCGACCAGATTCCTATGCTCTTTGGGTGCCTTGTCCCACAAAACCCTCGTTAAATCAACCTCACACACATGTAGGGCTATAGGCCTACTCTTATCACACATATATTCATATTCGAAGCGAATAGATTACAAATAATTAAGGGACAAAAGCAGGTTGGTTAATTATTGTGTGCTGTATTGATGCTGATCAGTTTTCATTAGGTGGCATGTTATGCATCTAACCAGTTGTGAACACTGCTCTGAATTGAAAACATGTCTTAGTCTGATGCTAATGTTCTATTTTCCTGCCTCCCAAATTTTTTTTTGTTCTTATGTGCATGCATGGCCTTGGCATATTGAATGTTTTTTTTTTCGGACACAAAAGGCAGTAGAAAGATATTCCTTTTTGGGGTAAAAATGTATCCGAAAGGTCTCCTTAGCCTAGGTACTTGAACTTGTTTGTACAATTCAAATGCAAACCACTGATGGTCATACAGTTATCTATTGATGATAGCGTGGATCAAGCTGAAAACAAATCTGTCTACTGATCACTGAAACTAATTTAACCATTCCTCACTTCTTAAATGTTTTTCACATCTGTATCCTGTCTCAGTGTCATTATATTCTCTTTTAATTAGTCTCTAGAAGCTGAACCACATTTGTGCTAGGCAGTGCCTATATATTTTTTTCCCTTCATTGATCACATATATGTTAACTATAGAGCAAAATTCATATCATTTACTCCCTCCATCCCTAAAAGTTTGACGTTATTTTACTTTTTAATGCACGTTTGACTATTTATCTTATTTTAAAAAATTACATAATTATTAATTATTTTCATATTATTTTATTTATTGTTAAATATACTTTTATACATATATCTAGTTTTACATATTTTATAAAAAAATTAAATAAAACGAATGGTCAAACATGGGTTATGAAGTCAACAACTTCAAACATTTAGGGATGGAAGTAGTAAATAGTTAAAAAAAGTTTAAAATATTTGACAATGGTGCTTAGCTTACCTCCGGGTCCCCAGAGCGGCAGGGCAAGGTTGCATGAGCCGACGGGAAGCCGGAGCTTCTCGTCCAGCCGCTCGACGTCGACCATGTACATCCACCACTCGCCGTCCCTCCCCACCGCCTCGTCGCACCGGAACAGGTCCATCATGGGCTCGCACTCGCTGCGCAGCACGACGCGCACGCGGCCGCCGCCGCCGTGCCTCCTCCCCCGGCGCGCCGCCATGTGCGCCGCCACCAGGTGCACCTGCAGCCTGAACACGTCGCGGTTCCAGGCGCTGTCGGTGCGGTTGCACGGAAGGGACGCCACCACCACGTCGACGTCGCCGTAGCGGGAGAAGTCCGGCATGGGGAGCTCCGGGCAGGACGGGCCCTCGTCGTCCTCCTCCTCGTCGATCCACTCCGGGAAGAGGTCCGACCACCGGAACACGTCGGAGACGCGCTCGAAGTCGACGGCCACGGCGTCGCCCTCCACGCCGAGCGCCAGCAGCTCGTCGCGGCCGATGTTCACGAGGCCCATCAGCAGCCGCCCCCGGAGCTCGTCGAACATGGCCGGCGCCCGCCCCGCGTTCACGATCCTCTCCGCCGCCACCGCCTTGTTTGCCGCCACGCCGCCGAGCTGAAACGACGACGGCTCAGACACACGAGCATCTCTCGCGTACTGACACACGACGACTGGTGGTGGACTCACCTTACCTTCCGAGAGAGCTGGGACGTCGTCGTCGCCGTCGACGTCGAGCAGGCGTCGCGGAAGGCGTTGCAGCGGGCGAGGGAGGAGGCGCCGCGGTCGAGGAGGTACGAGTACTTGGGGTGGAGGAGCAGCGCCATGTACGCGAGGAAGAAGAAGGCGAGGAACGCCGCGTTGAGCTTCACGATCGCCGCCGCCCGCAGCCCGGCCATCGGCGACGACGATGTCGACGACTTGAGCGCCTCCCCGGCGCCGCTGGTCACCCCCATGGCACGCACGTAATTAACAACAACGGCAGCCTCTCGCCGGCGTACGTAGGTGTGTGTGCAGTAAGTGTGTCTCGTTCGTCTCCGGCCGGCGGCGTCGCGAGCTCGGTGCAGCGGCGAGCGCGTTGCATGGCGCGGGGTTATATAGAAATCGATGTGGCGCACGGCGAGGGAGGTGTGCGTGCCAGTGCGTACAGTAGTACTGTACGGTGAGGTGAAACGATGGTACAACGAACTAAGGGGCCACGTGGCAACTTCCACCCACCCATTCCTTCCTTCTCGAATCTCGAGGAGTCACCACCACTTCACTCCTTGATTTGATGATCAAGCTCAAATTGCCCGTACTGATACCTCAATCATAAGTACAACAATATAATATAATATAATATATGGATAATTATAAATTGTAAATTTACCATGTTATCGTAAAACTATCACTACAAATGCAAAAACAGCACTGAAATTGTTATTCCGGTGGTTTATTTGCTATATCGAAAAACTAATGACAAATTTTAGAAACCCCAATAATATAAGCATGCTATAAAAATTTAATTATCAGATTAATTGCTAAATAGGTGGGAATGCAAGATCGAAGAAAATCGATTTATAGATTTATTACCGTCACCTGTGGCCTACATATAGGATCTAACAAACTATGCAAGAGATAGTGTTAGTTACTAATGGTGTAGTATATATCTATAGTTTATGGTTGCTCGTGTGTTAAATTTTATAGCTAGCAATTAACTTATTAAATTGATAGAAACATTTGGATTTTACATCATGGTAATCACATTTCCTTGATATTCGATCTCCACCCAGGCCATGGTCGACAACCTCACAGTTCAAGAGCAAACTATTAGGAATAAAAGACTAAAAGAGATACGATTTAACGTGAAAAACTCCTCTAAAATGGAGAGAAAAGAACCACGAAAGATAAATACACTAATAATAATGGTACGGAGGTACGGAGTTATATGTTCAATGATAGCCTATATTTATAAGCATTACATATATAGTACTATTATATTTGAGACATATCTAACACATACCACGAATAAAAAAATTGAATTAAACAAATCATCTCTTAATGAACGTTTTTAGTTAAGTTCACACATAATGGTTTTCTTTTTGACAAGCGGAACATCTGGTAAAGCCAAAATATTGCTCCTTATGTATTTAATATATAATGCCGTTAACCTTTTATCCCACATTTGATTATTTATTTTATTAAAAAAATATACAATATGTAAAAAATTAAGTTATAATTAAAATACATTTGGTTTTAATTTCAATTATAATAAAATAAGTAATATTTACATAATATTTTTAATACGACAAATAAAAAAAATCATCAATGTTATAAGGAGTAGAAGTTTCCCACCCAAATTTTGACCTGATCCACGGACGTTGATACCTGATCTAAATAATAAAAGTACGGCTTTCCATGGTCATGAGGAACGCCCTCTATGCAAGCTAACAGGAGAGACAGTATTATTTTTGACCGGACCTAGCAATGTACTTTATTTTTGTGTTATTCAGGTACAATAGCAGGCTATAAGCTAGCTATAAACATATCTTAAAGAGAAAAGAGAGGAGATATGTGGGTTACTAATTTGTAGTCGGCTGCACACGGACTCAAAGACACAGTGTGTGTATGACATGTGAGACCATGTTCTAATGTTTTGTAACTAACTATTGCATGAATTAGCTATTAGATTGACTATAGATGAATTGGAGATAGTAGTTGACTATACTATTGAACTTCCTCTTAGGTCTAGGTAGAGAACATAATTTAATTTTTTTAAAACATGTACTACTAGCTCTGGTTATCTATCAGTCTGCACCAGACTGATCTATACGACCTCCCCTCCAGTTATATCGACTGACACATGGGCTTCACCCTATTTAGAGCGGTACAATAGTAGACTATACGTTAGTTGTAAATATATTTTAAAAAGATAAGAAAAGAGAGAATAGTAGTGGGCTACTAATTTATAGCTAGCTGCATCACGGGCTCCAAGACACACTGTGTGTATGATATATGAGACCATATATTGATGTTTTGTAGGCAGTGGTGAACCCAGAACAAAAATTATCGAGGTCCTATACATATCATAACACATATAATATTTTTATTTTTAATTAATAATATGATTAATATAGACTAAAATAACTAAAAATTTTAATTCTACCCGGGGTACTGTGACCCCAGGTATAACACGTAGGATCACCTCTCTTTGTAGATAACTATTGTATGAATTGACTATTAGATTAACTATAAATAAATTAGAGCTAATAGTTGACTGTACTATTGAACTTGCTCACACGACCTACATGTCAGCGAGAGCACTGGATCTATTACCTACATATCCATGTGTGTATGAACGTAAAAGAAAATGAACTACAGGTGTAGTATATACTAGTTCAGTCCTGTTGCAGTTGTTCAAAAACAGTTCAGTATATGTTGATCTGTTGCTACTGCAGTTAATTAGCTCTGGGTTGCTTTTAGTTTATCTATTGTTACTTCATGTTAATTATTAGCTGTGGTTGCTTAGTTGATCTATTTTGCTAATGGCTACTGCATGTTAATTAGATTTGGTTGCACTAATCGATCAATTTAAAATCATCGAAATGAATATATAGTAGCTTCAAGTATGACATACCACCTTTCCTACCTTCTGGTGGATACTCCTCTCTCTGCTTCTTTTTAAATTTCTGCAGTAAGCTTCAAACATAAGCAGACACTGCCATCAAATAAGAACAGTGAATTAACCCATATTTGTGTAATCTTCATACTAACAAAATTAGGTTCGTGCCAATTCAAGGCAGCCACAACCACACACAGGCGATCCATATTATTGATTGATATATCTGATCCGTTTGTTGAGGTTGGTGCATCAATAATCCTCCTGAAGCTATGGCGAGCCTAATTGCGATTTGATCAAAATTTAATCTCCCGTCCAACGATTCATGAGTTGTTCTAATGATTTGATCGGTACAGTGTTTCTTGAGTGCCAGTGCTAGTTTTCATTGACAGGAACTCGTCGGATTTGGAATATATGATTGCTGATGTGGTGTCGTTTTTGGTGAGCCCTTGTACAGCAAGGTACGGTTTGGTTGCCCTGGGTCAATCAGGAGACCATTCAAGGACAGGTAGACAGGAGCAAGAACAGCACCTGGAACACTGAAACTGAGCCAATCTTGGCCGTCCGTTTGTGATCTAACGAGCCAGATCAGATGGTAGTAGACGACCGACAAAAATCGGACGAGAAAATTTTTTTTTTTTTTGGAGCCAAGGGGCGGTGAACATGCGTGTAAAAAGCACAGGGACGCCACACCTAGGAGAAGTGATCGTAAGGCTCCCCTGAGAGCTTCCTGGCATGTGAGATTTTAGGATTAAGCTATTAAAATTGGCCTAAAAATGGTCATTTTCTGTTGCAAATGGTATATCATTTTAGAGCAATTTTATCATCTTTAGAAAGGTACCAGTGTTTTTTTAAAAAAATAGTGGTATCTCATGATACCTTCTCAGAGATAGAAAAATACTTATCATTTTATTGGGATTTGGTAGTAACAATACATCAACTGACAAGAGCTTCCAAGGAATTCGCCTGTTCCAACTTACAACAAAGCTAGACTGGTTAATTGGTGTAATGCCAAATATATGGAAATTAGTATTGCCCATTTCTTTTGAAGTATCTTAACTAAGTATAGTTGGTTTTAAAGTGTCTAATCTAGTGAGCAGCCGTATGTAACCATCATAATTAAGGAGAAAAAAATACCACCGGCCTGAAGTGCCACATCCCAATTAATTCTGATATGCATCTCCATCAAACCAGCTATGATCAGTGTAGAACGTTTCATCTCCCGTACCAACTTGACAGGCTTGGCTTTTATCCCTTCGCCTTCAAGGATCCCCAGTAGCCGATGAATGGATAAGCTACAAGCATAGGGCACACTGTTGCTGATTAGATCTTCTGAAATGCTAGCTGATGGTGTGATGGTGTCAACAATCTCTTGTGCACTTCAGTTCTCATTGCAGCAAAAGATAAATTAAGAAGAATTAACCATCCTGAGGACCCGTTCAGAATCTTCTTTTCCTTCAGTTCTTGTTTTCTAGTGATCGATCCTGATGCAATGAACGAGAAACACAATCAGTATATTACTTCAGAAAGGAAGATCAGGTGTGATGAACACAAAAGCTTCTGAATTTAAAAAATGCTTCCTGATGTGTTCCCTTTTGTTCTTATTGACATCAGATCAGATGCTCCAATCCAAGTTACAGGCAGAGGCGAATTGGTTCTGGTCGTACATACACGTCGTGCTCAAGCTAACACTGCGTGGCTTTCATACGTGGAAAGACGACGACGCACAAAGTTGTAAGTAATCCACATTTAGCAGTGATCTGATCTAAAGCAGCCAATTACTTGGAACCAATGCTTCGAGGCAGTCTCCTTTGGTTTCTTCTTTTCTCTTTGCTGTGTTCTTCTCTCCTCTTTTTTCCCCTCTCCTTTCGGTATCAGCGATACTTTCAGTAACTTTACTCCACTGTAATGTAAGAGAACAATTTTTCAGACAAACCTATATGACGTTGGAGAGCCGTTTGGGGGATTAATGATGTTACATCTCACCTAGAATGGCCGTTTAACTAGTGATTTGGAGCATAAGAGAAGCACTCCTAAGTGCCAGCTAAGTCATGTAAAAATCGCTTACACACCAATTAATTCTAATCTTTTAACCAAAGAAATACTACTGCTGGTACTGTTAGGTGAAAATGTGTTCTCCTTTACTTGAACTTTATGTGTTCTGTTACTACTACTACTACTACTACTACAACTAGCCCCTGCTGGATCCCTACTCCTCTCTTTTGGTCTTGATGTACTGTTCTTTGCAATCAATCTTAATTAATGGCCGACACAATATCTTTCCAAAAGTTTTAAAGAAAAGAAATCAATCTACTGGATGAATTTTCAGGGTAGTGCTTGATCAAATCTAACAGGTCAATTACACATGTAGCTTTACTAATTATTAGCAGTAGCAGCTGAAGAAAGGCAAAAGGCAATGTTCCATTCTTTAATCATGTGTGTTTGAATGCAAGGTTTACATGCGTTTACAATTATTAGGCTGCATGCAGTCACAAAGTTCTTTGGCTGGCACATTCGCTGAGGGTGATTAAACATGGTTGGTCGCATAGTCTAGGTCCCTCTAGAGCACACAAGATTTAACAGCAAAAGTTAGATAAAAAGCTGAGAGTGAGAGTAAGATTCAGAGGAGAGTAGTCGGATCACTGGTTACACAGCCTTGAAGGCAACTCCATGCCCAAACCTGACCTACCCCGGAATTGTTATTCTTCTCGTTCTCTGGATGATCACTTGAGCATCAGTTGTCTCAGTTTTTCTTTGTCTCACCAAATCTTGGTGGGTTTCTTTGTCTTTCAGTTAAGAAAGTTTGGGATGAAAAAAGTTATGTTTTTTTCCCAATATCCTCCCCAGGAGAGCACAAAGAAAGGTGATGGATTGATGGATGATTTGACCTGGATGCTTGGAGGGCTTTTCTTTGGTAGTGGAAATCTGGTTGTGAGTTTTTGCCTCCCTCATCCCACTTCAAGAAGACGATGCGCATTCAGCCTTTTTTTTTTCTTTCTGAAATAAAAAGAAGACACATTTAGTGATAATTCAGACAAGATCCAGAATGGCGGTACAGCTTGGCTCTTGTCAAACCAAATTATGTACTACCGCTACGCAATCTAGACGATTTACCTACGGGCTATGTGATTGCTGATGAATGGGATCATCTTCGTGTCACCAATATGGTGCATAATGTGAAAGAGAAATAATGCAGAGTATATGCGTCAAACAGCAGCACATACATACATACGGTTCTTGGTCGACGGCGGCGCGGATTTGATCGCCGGTTGCTTTCGGCATCCTTTCGCCGGGGGGCCCAGCGCGGCGGATCAACGCGAACAGGTTGAGAAATTCACACGACCATCGATCGAGCAGAGCAGCGGCCGGATTCCTCTCCTCGTTCGGACGTGGGAATGTTGGGTGGAGAGGGGCGAGGTGAGGTCTGGTCTTGTCTCGCCGACGGCGCACCTGCTGCCGGCAGCAACCGATCGATCTGGATCTGGGCGTTCAGAAGCCACGTTTTTTTTTTTTTCGTTTTGTTTCGTTTGATGATTGACGTGATCGCACGGGGAACCACGAGCAGTGTGACCGGCGATCTGATCGGCCGAGGCCGAGAGGGCTAGAGATCGTAGATCTTGCTGTGTCCCGTCGCCGGTACGCGCCGTTGCCACGTCCCGTCGCCGGCCACCGTAGGCAAGCTCTTCGTCGTAGATCTGTCCGGCCGCTCCGCTTCGCCATCAAACACCAAACCAACCATGATCAGCACTGAATACGTGAGGCTTCCGACGCATCACTGAATGTTGTTGATCAGCACAGCACAGGATAGAAAATTCACTGCTTATCTAATAATCCATGATCACAGTTGTATATGGCACGGTTGCTAATTTCTCTATTTCATTTGTTCAGTTTTTCTTTAAGAATGTGGAATAGATATGTGTCATCTTTTATACTCTCTTCTATTTTAATAGATGATGTCGTTGGTACACGTTCAATCCATCGTCCAAGCCTCCGCCAGTTGCTCTTTTTTCACATTGACAAACGATGTGCCACTTTAAAAACCACCTACCAGAGGTTGTCTTTGTGGGTTTCTTTAGAGAGATAACCTAGGATGCTTGCAAGGGAAGCCTGCGAGGAATCTCGACATGGATCACTTTGATCTCATCATCCAAACATTGAATTGGTATGGCTAAGGATGTCTTAGTTGATTTAGAGGCCTGAAACTTCTCCAAGAATCTTCAAGATGTTCTAGACTATAGTAATCTCAAGTGAGGAGCGACAATGAAAAAGCACCACGTTGTAGTGTAGTGATGTGGTGAGGGACTGGTAGCAACTGCAGAAGTCCTAGTTTCTCTATTTTGATGAACATCGAGTTCAGAATGCCCATGAAGATCACAGAGATCATCGGATATAAGGGCTCCCCTTGGTGAACCTCACAATTGCAGAAGATGTGTGCCTAAGGGACCCATTGAGCACCATTCTGGTGCTCGAAGTTCAAAAGAGAATGGTCATCCACACTCATCACCTGCATCCAAACCACTTACGGGATAACAACTTTTAAAATGAAGCCGAGATACCGAATGAATCAAAGATTTATCGGTACTCCTGTAGCTTTCTTATTGATTGTTGGCCCATCATGAAATTATTGTTTTGACCCAAGGTCATAAACCAGAAAATGAATAGGCGGGAAGGTAACTTCCTTCGCCTATCTAATATGAATGTGAACTCAAGCATAGAAATGCTCAAATACTCATGCCCGTTAGGCAAATAAGAGTAAGGTGAACCTGAGCCAACAATTATCATGAATGCAACACATCTTGATTAAAATGCCAAAAGAAGGGAGAGGATCTTTGCGAACAGTGTCGTGAAGTTGTGGAGAAACCTAATCAAATGGTAGTCGCAAGGGCTTGATGCATCATCCTTTTTAGGGAGTAAGGTGATGAATGCCTCGTTGATCACGTTGATCAAGGATGAGTCCAACCTGTGGAGTTGTGTGATGATGTCCATGATATCTGATTTATTTGTAGTCTAGCAAACCTGGAAGAAATCTGGTTTAGTTGTAGTCTAGCACACTAGGAAGAAAAGGCTAGAGAAGCCGTGAGGCCCTAGGGCCCAGTCGGACGGGGTTTCCTTGATGGCCACAAGGACTTCCTCTTCAGAGAATGAGGTATCCAGATTCTGCTCTAGAGGAAGTTCAAATTTAAGGTATGCAACCAGGGACGGAGGTGCCTAAATCTTTCTTAGTGCGTTCAAGAGATGCCAGAGCAAGAACTTTTCTCTTGAGCATCCTAAAAAGTTGTTGCTCCCCTCTAAAGGTGAAAGCTGTCTATTTTGTTCCACCACATCCAAGAAGCTTATGAGCTTCCTGGCCATGGATAGCTACAATTTTACATTACCCATCCTTGAAGCGTCTTTCTAGTGGTTCACAATTTGGTATCCATCCTTCTTATCGGGTCTCTAACCACATAGGGAGGCTGCAACCACTACTTTCAGAAACCCTATTGCTTGAGCCACAAGGATTCAAAGTGAAAATGGCACACGGATGTTGTCGCTGGCTAGGAGGCGAGGTGCAGGGGTAAGGATGCCACCATTAATTGATTACCTACCAACATTTCAACACCCATGTCATTTGGGTAGGGTTTGAGTAAGAACAATTATTATCCATTTAAATTTTGAGTATGGGGGGATATTACCCATTTTACCGATTTTGCTTATATTCATTTAGTACGTATAAACTAAGACCTAAAATTTATAAACCCGTGTTCACACAAAAAATATCAAATTTAAGTGAAATTTGGTGGAATGATTTATTACATAGAAGAATAACTTTGTATAAATTTTAGTTCAGTTCATTTCTACAAGTGGAACCTACCTACATATCTTCTCTTATCCATTGTGTAATACTCATTTAGTTTAGATACGGATTACTCAGTACCCTCCCTGATGGCAAGCCTAAGCAGAGGTAAGTGGTCTGAGATCGACATTACTTCGGTGTCATGCTACAATCTGTGTAAAATGGAGCTGTGGCAAAACGAATGATGGATTTTGAA
Source organism: Oryza brachyantha (assembly GCF_000231095.2). Classification (NCBI taxonomy): domain Eukaryota; kingdom Viridiplantae; phylum Streptophyta; class Magnoliopsida; order Poales; family Poaceae; genus Oryza; species Oryza brachyantha. Next base: position 3,703,639 of record NC_023165.2, on the reverse strand, counting down.
CCATCATATATTTTCTTCTTGTGGCAAACATAAATATCCTTTTAGCCACATTGCAAACAGACAGCTGCCAGACTACAACACAGAATTGTTGTGCAAACAAATAGTAGTAGTTGCTAGAATACAACACATAATTGATATGCTCAAGAACGAAAGAACATGATCAGTAATTCACTACTAGTTCTTAAAATTTTCAGTTTATACACAGAAACTAGTTTAAAATATTCCATGTTCGCATTTACAGATGGTCACTTTATAGTTGTTAAAAGATCATTCTGCAAAATCGTTGGTCTTTCACTCTTTCAGTATCATGCTACATCTTTGTACAATGAAAATGTGCCAAAAGGAATGATGGATCTTGTATCATCCCCATCTTGTGGAAAGTACAAACATATTACTCACATTGCAAACAGGCAGTTGCCATAACACAGCAACAAACAAAAAACATCACATCCATATGATCAAATAATACGTCTACCAAGTTGTGACTGATCCTATTATTTTTCTAACAAGACAAACCTCTACAGAGTGAACTATACTACTAATTCGCCAAGACTAACTCATCCAGTTCTCACTGATTGCATATTCAACCAGAACTATTCTTCCAAGTCTTTATTCCAGAGCACCTTTCCCTCCAACAGGTTTTGTGGCACCAAACAGTTTGTCAAATGGAACAACCTGCACATATAGAACAAACAATGTCAGGGTTATTGATACTCTGATTTTTTTTTTAAGTGTGCTGCCTTGCAACAGATTAAGCTAATTAAAATCCTGAGAGATTACTTGGTAATTCCGTGTAAGAGAGCTGCTTAATTTCCTTCTTTTGCATGCTTTACTTGATTCTGCATCGACGTCAGCTTCATCGTCCGCAAAATTCTGATCAGAGACCTCTGTATAAAAAGAAAATAGTAAGCAGGGCATTAGAAACTAGTTCATCACATTATGAGTACTGTTTTGGAGCATCATTAGTACAATTCAACTTTGTTGTTCTTATTGCTTCCTTGGAGATATCCTAAAAAAGTCGCATGCTATTTCCCGGGCTTAAGCATGATTGATTTTGTACAGTTCATGCCTCTTGCATAAAATTAGTGGGGTGCTGATAAAGCATTTGTATGGATTATGATCAACAAATGATTAATCCCAGGAAAACCGTGGCAACATATTCTACATAACCTTCATTAAATCATAAAACCGTGGCAACATATTCTACATAACCTTCATTAAATCATAACCTATGAAGTGCATGGCTATTCAGCACACCTTATATGTGATCATTAATAGTCAGAGAAGATGATGAAACAGAGAATTCAGACTTACAAGCATTACTGGATGTGAACTTCTTTTCTTGAATACTACTTACTGTGAAATAATTCCAGTTTGCTTATATGATTAAATTTTGTTTAAGCACGCCATGCTTTTGCACAATTCATGAATGTGTACATAACTACTGATTGTTAAACCCCTAGATTAGATAGCTATGATGTTTCATGACTCACTAAACAAATTAAATAGTTGGATGCCTCCATTGGTTTACGTAATTTTGATAAAACATTTCATTTCACGAATAGTCAGAGAAGTTGACGAAACGAGGATTTCAGACTTTAAGCATTGCTCAATGTGAACTAATGAGGTAATTGAGTTAACCACCCACCTGTACTTTCACCAAGAGGTTTTTCTTCCTTGCAAGCCTCCCACTCCCTTCCATGTGACAATGGAGTCCTCCCTTGGATAGTCTGAATACCAGATTCATGATCACCCACCAATGTCTCCGCCGCATCACTCCTTGCATTGTTACTGCAATCACGTGGCCTGAAATGCTGAATCCAGGGGCTTGCAGGCAGGCAGTATTTTTTGCCTATTCGTGAACAAGCATTGCTCCTATCAAATTTGAGTTTCTCCCACACCCCACCACGGAGAACCTTGAATCCGTTGCCACAGTCGTTATGATTCCCATTTTGTTCATGATTGTAGAGTTGCTCAACGAAAGAGGCCTCCATGGAGCTTATATAATGCATGTGCCGCTCATTGGTCCACCCTGATGACATCATGTCTAGAATTCGATTGCCCTGTCAAAGAAAAGAGACAAGACCCATTTTATTCTTCAGGGTTCAGGTATTTGCTAACAACAACAGATACAAAAGAGGGCCTGAAGTTCATGTTGAAAACTCAGACTAGTATTGCATCACTTAAAATTATGTGCCTTCACCGCATCACAACTCACAAGCAGGAGTATTATTATCTCGAAATGACATTTCTTGAACAGTTGCATAATAAGTTCAGATAAACAATTCAGTGTTACAGACTAAACATTTCATACTATGAAAAAAAAAGAGAAAGTTTTGGAAACAATTCAAGCAGGCACGCGTTCTCCAGTTGAATCACACGTACAACAGCTCAACTATTTTCATCTGAGAAATAAGAACAAACAGGATTGTAAAACAAAATAACCTTTCTTTTTTATTACCTGGCCAATGCCGCCGGCAGCTGGCTCTGCCTTGATCGGTCGATTGAGTGACACATCACCCATTTCTGCTCTTCTCAACGAAGGAACCAACCGGCAAGAGGAGAACAAAATCCCAAGGAATATTTACAGCTAGCACAAAATCACTCTCTTGAAATATGTACAGCTACAGAGAGGCACTAGGTCTAGGGATCTGAAAGCAAATCGGGGAAGAAACCAACGAAAATCCCCTTTCCGCGGACGACTACGGAGAAATCCACCAGGGCGAAGAAGATTTCAACTCCAAGAACCAAGACCCAGCAAGAACAAAGAGAGCCGAAGGCCAAGAAAGAACCGAACTTTCGCAGGATTCAGCTTCGCCCAGAAATCAAACAACCCTCCCTCGCACCAAGAACAGAAAATCTCGCAAGATTTGGCCCACCCACTCTGACAGGCTCAATCTTCGGACAGAGGGGAGAAGAGAAGAGAAGAGAAGAAGGTCGCAGAGCGGAGGAGGAGGAGGAGGAGGAGGGAAGAGAGTGGAATGGAATTGCAACCGAAGAAGCAAAAGAGGAGAGGAGGAGGAAGAAGACCTGAAGCCGCTCGCTCGCTCATCCCCGGTCTCTCCTTTTACGGCTTTACCGCCTACGTGCCAGCGCTTTTCCACGTGGCGAGGCGAAACGTGGCGCCGGGTACGAGAAAATATCTCGGGCCAGATATTTCGCTGGCCGCCGCTGGCGCGGCCCAAAAGATCTCTGCAGCTGGGCCCACCTGCCTGTCTGGAGAAGACCGGATGCGATTTTTTTTCCTAAAAACAACTTTTTATTTGTTTAGATTAAACATTACTCCACCTAAACTTATTTTTTCTATATTTTTGTTTAAAACTAAGCTCCACTAAAATTTATTCCACGTTGTTAACCCGCGCGGAAAACATATTAGCACATAATTAATTAATTATTAGCTATAAAAATAAAAAAATAAATTGATATATTTTTTTAAATCAACTTTCTTTATATAATTTTTTTAAAAAGAACACATCATTTAGCGGTTTGAAAAACGTACGAAAAACGAAGATATAGGTTAGTGAACTTGGATAAGGAACATGCCTCAGTCAATTAATTCCCCCAAATAACAATACCACAACATAGGTAGTTGGCGTGAGTCATGTGACATGGTTGTTTAGCCAAGCTTTAAAAAAACAAATTATGGTAAATTTTAGTTTGAAACTAAAATGTTAAAATTTTGATAAAATAAAAAAATATCCTAGATACAAATAAATTAGACGATTTTGGACCCACGTGCCAGTAACACCAGCTGACGTGTGTACAAGAATTCGTTTCGGAGAAGATCACCACCACCTGTGACTGCGAAACAACGGGCCGGCGCCGGCAGGGATGGCCGCGTCCGCTCGTAGTTATCTCCACGGCGACGGCTTCTCTTCTCTTTTCGTTTATTCAGCTGGGATACGCCAAGTGTTTTCAGGTGACTCTGCAGTGAACAAATCTGCTGCCACTACTGTACAAGATTTTCTTTCCATCTGATGCTTACTGCTGCTACTTCCAGTTATGAGTTATCCAGGGGAAAGTGTGATTTTGCAAACTTTCACAAACAAGCATCTGTGAAGCATATACGCAAGATATGTATATATCCAGGAGATATAATGATATGACTTGTGAGTTGTGTCATGTAGGTTAATACTGCTAGTCTCAAAAGTGCCAATTATTGAGTCACCCTGGAAATATCTCAGGGCTGAGAGAAATATCTGAGGGGATAATCCAGCAGTTGCCTCTTGTTTCCTAATTGCAACTTGTGAGCTGAATATAATACAGTATGACCCATGTTGACAAAGGGCATGGAGTTGTTTTTGAGGCTGCCCATGTTTTTCTTTTCTTGTCCCTTTCTGACGCAAACCTTTGGATATGTTCAGTGAATGTTTATGCTGACAGTTATATACTGTAGTAGACAAGTGGTGGATTGCTGATTCAGTTTAACTGAAACAAAAGTGGGCATATCTCCCATGTGTAGCAGAAGCAACCAGCTAGAAAAGTGCAAAGAAGATAATATCAGAGATCACATAGAGAAAAAAAAGTAGCTTTATCACTTTTGCCTTTTCCAAAAGTCTAAGAATTACTATGCAGGTCGTTTTACAAAATGTTCTTTTTCTCCAGCATGGCATATTGGCATCAGCTCTCAGTCGCAACTCAGCTTTACAGAAATGTGAAAAGCCCAAAATAGGCCCCTTTCAAGTTCACTCGTGTGTGAATTGGTGGGGGTTGGGCACCCACTGAATAGAAAAAATGACCAGGGGATGACACACGCACCATGGGGAATAGTCCTAACTACAACTAGGAGGCGACAGGAATTTCGGATTGCAGACTTTTCTGGCTCCTACGAGATAGCATTTTATAATCCTGAAAGCAGCAAGTGACAACTCATTAGCCTACAAAACTGAATCATTATGAACTAGACCAGGATGATAATACAAATCTGATACATCTATTGTATAATCAGAACCATGGATAACACTTACCTGCACTATAGACTGGGCACAAAGCTTCCCAGATAGAACTGCACCTTCCATGGAAGCCAAGTATTTCTGCTTTGTGTAGTCACCAGCCAGATAAAATCCTTCAATCGGTGATCTTTGCAGAGGTCGGCAAGGTTCACAATTCGGGATGGTCTTGTAAACAGATCTGTAATAGTGAGCCAGAAAACAAAGGAACGTGAGAGAGGTGTGCATCCAACTATTCGACCAACCTATGATATACTAGTATCAGATAGGGACTTGTGCATAATGCCCTCACCTTGGTGTCTTCACAACATGATATTTCAGAATCTTTGCTTTACTCTGATCAGCAGCAATTTCATCAGGAAATAACTTGGCTAGCTCTTGCATAGTTGCTTCAATGATTTCAGTGTCACTCCGTCCAACCCATTCCTCCGCGGGAGCAAAGACCAGCTCCAGCATCGAACGGTTTGGGTCATAGTATTCCTGTAAAGAGTTTAAAAGCCAATGGAAATAAAACTGTTCAGTAGACATCCGAATCGTTAATTTCCTGAACTATTATGATCCATGAAATCTATAGCCAACTGACATGTTTTTTTTTTGGAGTGAAATAGCCAACTGACATGTTACCAACTACTATAATTCAATCCAGATAAATGAATTTTAAATAAAAAGATAATAGTTTTGAAAGTTTACTAATGATTTCCTTCTGTAACACATGCACTTTGGGGGCCTGTTGTAACAGCCAGTATATAAAATATCATATTATGCATGAAGATGGTAAAGCCCAAGAATAAATACAAGAGCAATATTGCATGACTCATAGTCATAGTTACTCTTTCGCAATACAGATAATGTCCTATAACCCCTAGGTTGTACCTTGCACGTTACTGACATGTCTGCATAGACACTTAAAAGTGAACTCCTGAAAGGGAAAAGGAACAAGATCAAGACACACATTGTTTGATATTAATAAAGAACATTCGCATAAATTCAGCATAGAATGTGCCCAATTTGGACAAGACAACATTTTAGTTCATAAACCAGTCATACTACAGGGCAAATGCATTATTGAAAGGAAATAAAAAAATGAGCAGAACTCAGAAGACACCTGCTGAAAAGAAGGTGATCATATGTGTTCTTCAGTTTTCTATCGAACCTGAAAAGTTCAAACCAACAGAAATACTAGTATGAGGCAAATGGAGAACCATAAAATCAAAGATCAGTAATTTCTGACTTGGAACTAAATATTTCAACCAACCATATATGAACATTTATAACAGGAACTCCCACCAACTTCTCCAGCTTCTTGAAATAAGAGATCTCTTTCCACTCTTGAGGTACAAGAAGCTTGAAGATATCAACTAAATACAGGCTAGTTAGTTAAAATGAGTAGCTGCACATGTAAAATATGAGCTGCAAAAGAAACAAGATTCTTGAATATAAATCACACCTGGTGTTGCAAAAACATAAGCATCTCCAGTTATCTGAGTTCCATCACTGAGAGCAAGGTGTTTCACTGTTCCATCAGGATTCAGTTCTATTTTTTGAATACGAGAATTCAGGCGAACCTCACCACCCAAAGACCGAACATGTTCAACAATAGGCATGCATAGCCTTTCAGGAGGATTACCATCCAAGAATGCCATCTTGGAGCCATGCTTCTCCTACACATTTACATAAAGTAGCCCTTTACATTATCTTTATGATGTGAAAAACTGAAAATTCATTTAACTTTTTTCAAGGTAGGAAGCAATAGAGACAAGAAATACTAAGGATGTAATATGTAGGGTACTACTCCCAAAAGAATAGAAGAATTACTCATTTAGAACACACATGTACATAGAGCAAAAAAAGAAATACCTGAAGAAACCGGTTTAAAGCAATCAGAATGCACTGCATGGATAATTCATCAGGATTTATGAAATTAAGCGCCTTTGACATTGCAATGAAAACCTCATCATTCACTCGATCAGGAACACCCTGTGCTGATCAAATAACTGTATCAGCCATCATATTAATTCATTATCCAAAAAATAAACATTGATAGGTACAGCACACAAATTGTGTTTTCTGCAGAAAATGGTTCTGTGTATTAGCTAACAAAGAATATATACTCAACAGTATTGTGTGTTCTGTCAACCTATCCACTGGCTTTTCTAAGTGGAGGAAGAAATCATGCAAGGTTGTTGACCTTTAGCTGAAACAGTTATATAAAACTAAAAGCATAGCTCAAGCTTAAACTGGTGCAGACAAATCTAGGGCAAATTAGAAGACATAAACTTGAGCACATCAAGCATTTCATCCGCAGAACTGCCAGTTTATTTATTAGAAAACAAAAGATTTCTTGCTTTCAACACCTCCTCCCTATATACAGTTTAAATTGATGAGGTGGAAATGCGCCTTGCACGCAGAGACTTGCCAAACCAATATAGTGAATCCATACCTGCTTTCTCATCCACTCAGAAACAGTTAGGCCATCTTGAGCTTCAACATAAGCTTGGCCACCAGCCATTGCTGGCAAGAGTCCAAGAGCAAACTTCACCTTCTCTGGCCAAGTTAGCATTTCGTTGTTTCTCAGTATGGCCCATATTCCTGTTAAATGCATGCATAGTCAATGATAAATAGGCCTCAATTGATAACATAAAGCTCCATGGCATGATCTTTTATTATCACTGCTAGGAATATACCCTCATAATTACATTCATGTGTTAGTAAGAAAAAAATAACTATCACTAGGATGTACTTCCAGGAAGCTTGGTTTTATTAAATGGTTTTGCTGCTGTATATAATCTTACCATTTAAGGGAGCTGGTAATGTTTCAGGAAAATCAAACCGGCTGAATTCTCCTGGCTTGTTTGGCATGGCAAATATCATGGAGTGTTCCTTCCATTGCAAACGATCATTAATACCAAGCTCGCCAAATAAGTTCTGTATGTTGGGATAAGCTCCAACTTAAACCAAAAAGGTACATGGTTACATACAGGCACAAGATGAAATGTGTCATATATGTACTGTTTGGAAACGGAAGGAAGGATGAGCATCATATGATATACTGTTTCAGAATGTAATAGTAGGTTGAAAGAAATGTATCTATGAACAAGAGAATATATATATATATATATATATATGTATAAATAGGTCATGGTGTTTATGTGACATTAAGATTTATCAAACATATGTGCTAGTAAAAAGTTCTTTTTAGTACTGTGAAATAAAATCAATCTAAAAATTTCTTTCAAAATAAAACTAGCATATGTGCGAATCCTCAGGCTAGTTCAAAACCTTACAGATATTTCAGTGTGGTGGTAATAACCTAAATAAAATATAGCATGACAAGAACCTAAAAAATCCAGAGATATAACTTACAAAAGATATGAAGTCCAGTTTCGTACCAATCTCCGTCTTCATCCTTCCAAGCAGCTATCTGTTGAAAGCATATACCCCCAAAAAACAATAAACAACAAATGGTAATAACAGTGTATATGAGCTATTAAGAATAAATGCAATAAAATATTAAAGAAGATAAATGACCAACATATTTTACAAGAAAGCATAGAGTAGAACCTTTCCACCCAAAACATCTCTTGCCTCGAGCAATATAGGTTTATGGCCAGCATCTGCCAGATATTTTGCTGTTGATAAACCAGCCAATCCTGAAAAGAAATCAGCCAAAAACTTATAACGCTAAGAGCACACTGCGAGCCTGTGACAGCTCTCAAACTTATCTAATATATGCAAATTGTTCATCTGTCTAATCCTAGAATTATATCATACCAGCTCCAGCGATCACGACCTGCAATGGTTTACTGGGTTGTTCACTGTTTCTGAAAAATGAAGATAGCTGTCCAGCTTCCAAAAAGTTTATTGTGTTTTCTAGTGGAGGTCTCGGAAAATCTTGGCAAACAACCTGCAGAAAATCCAATCAAATACATTTTCAAAGAAATGAAATGCAAGGAAATAATAGAGTACAAAAGCTGAACCTGTAGAGCACACAGTCCCCGGCGAAATCTTTTTCCTTTATTCCTTAAGACAAAAGATTTCAAGCCAGAGTTCACATGCTGACTGCTTTTCAGTGCTTGGGCACTGCTACTTCTGAAGCACCTATTAGTAGGAAGTTGTCCCACAAAAGATCTTGCTTGGCTGGCTCCCGTTATGTTCATAGATGACAGGCAACCAGTATCCATGCTGAAGCAACTCCTAAAATTATATTCAGCTTTGATTTGACAAATAAGCACGACGAGCACCTGTATAATCAATAGTAACCATTAAACACACGATTCACAAGATTCTTAGTTATGATTATCAGCCAAGTATCAACAGCTAAATTGATCTAGTATATTATTACTTTGGGTCAAAGAGTTGCTATTTGCTGGGAAAAAAAGAACAATGAGCCAAAGAAACAGATTCTGATCCAGTCCAGTCATCAAATGGAAACATAGCATGGCATGAACAAACTGATACAAAAAGGAAAACAAAGTTGACCAGCTGTATACTTTCTCATGGATATGCATGGCATGACATACCTGTTTATTTTACAACTACGTGAACAGTGAAAATACAGGCCCTCCCTAATATTCCAAGTGTCTCTATGTGGCCGCAGTCCATTAAATTTGTATGGTTGAGCAGCAACATGAGAGGAAAATTGCATATGAATGCGTACTTTGTGGGACAAAGCAAATGAATTAGAATAGACCAAGCAGGCATGATAAGCATGAATGCTCAATGAGATCACACTATGGAGAGGACCTCCTTGCTTCTTCACGCAAAAGTGGTTGTTGGTGCAAACTGAACTCACATCATGCACCACTAATCTCTAGAGATAAACCCCAAACTAAGAACTAGTAAACCATGTAGCACCAACAGTCAAAGCCATCATGGGTGTGTTTGGTTCTCTGTACATCCCCAGCCAGGCCCATATCCTTCATCCAGGCTGCTTTCATCCTGGCAAGGGTAATGCAATTGGCTCTATTTGGCTACTTGTTTGGCTTTATCCTGGATGATCAGAGATGACGTTTGGTTGGTTGTATCTCTAGATGTTGTATCCAGAAGATGGCGTTTGGTTGGATGTTTGGACCCTGACTTCAGTCACCTCTTATGAATGGCAAGGTTACCTCATCCCAATGAAGAAATTTACAAGTCCTATCTGTTGTACAGTAAACAAATTGACAAGCCAATTTTATTTCATTTTAAAGATTGCCATATGGTAAAAGTTCTCTTATATCCTGAATGAATCCATTATGCCAGTTGAAGAATGGGTGATGGTTTCATTCATGCCTCTGTAACAACGGCAATCCATTCCAGCAGTTTGACAAATTCTCTCGGGCTACTGAAAAAGAGGTGACTGAACTATATATTGATGGATGCAGTTGCAATACATATGCACAGGTTACACCCTCCAATCCATATATCATGGATGCAGTTTTAATTATATAAAAAATGACAAAGTATTTAACTCATCAGATCACTTATCACAGAACTTAGCCTCTTGTGCTAAACCCCCTTAGTTTTTTAATCTCACCCAATTGACTTGGGAACCAAACCCAAAAGATCACATGAACATAGAGTAAAAACAAACATGCCGCAAGAACACCCACATATAATACCATACCACCCCATCAATCTAAAATAGCTCTAGCCATTTGATGAAGAACACAGGTCTTACCAAAAAAAAAAAAAACGGGGGCGCGGGAGGCGGCGGCTCCGGGGCCGCTGCCGAGCGCGGGAGGAGGGGGGGCTGCCGGCGACGGGATGCAGGAGGAGGAGGCGGCCGGCGGAGGAGTCGAAGTGGTGGGGAGTGGGGGAGGGGGTGGTGCGGTAGGGAAAGGGACAACCGGACAAGGCGGGGCGGGGTGAGGAAGATGTGGTGGTGGAGATGCCTTTTGGCGCGTGGTGCGCTCTACGTTTACGTGGGTATATACCACCGTCGCCTTCCTCCAATCCACTGCTTTACCCGTCCAAAAAACCATTTTTATTTTTTGGATTTGAATATGGATAGGGCGGATTTAGTACGGGACGGCGAGGGTCCTAGAGTTTCGCTAACTCGTTAAAGCGATGGTAGAATAAGACTTATCTAAAATTGACAAAAAATAATAAAAAGAGATTAAAACTCTATCTAACTTATTCGGACCCATATATTCTTGTTGGTTAGATCCGTCATCGGCTGTACATATATTTAGATGTACAAATTTACTTATTTTATCGGCTGTACATATATTTAGATATAGAAATTTATTTATTTTTGATAAGAGTATTCTAGTTGTATCTATATTTTGATATGGAAATTTATTTATTTTGATAGAAAGAGTATTGTATTGTAGTAGCAGCAATAAATTTTGGCTGGAAATGATAGGAGTACTTAGACGCTTTTTGGAGTTTATAAGCTAACTTTTAAACCAAAATGTATAAGACTAAACAAATAAATAATTTTTTATTGGGATTTTCTACTCTTACACTATTTTAAGCCAAAAGCGAGGTGTAATTAGTTTTTTTTTTTGGCTTGGAATAGAGGCAACACCCCGCCGTTAATTTGGTAGATTTTTAGTCACCGACTTATAAGTTATAATAACTCATATAAGCCAAAAAAAAGTCAATTAAGTCCAAACAAAAAGGAACTTAAAACCAGTACTCGTACTCCAGCAAAAGAGACACCCTCCTCTCCTAGACCATCATAGTACTACTAGCGTGGTGTGCATATTCAGATAAGAGTCCAGATATTGTACTTATGTTTTTGGAGATTCAGGTAACTGTATATAATTAAGCATATGAGCCGCTGAACATAATTTGAAAAATGAATATGAGCTCGGGAAGAGAAAAGTCTTACTCCCAAAAAAAAAAAATCAGAACTCAAATGCATGTAGTTCAGTAGTGATGTGAAAAAAAAATCTGGTGTAACAGTCACCAGAAAGAAAAGGCGGAGGCGACTGTTTGGTTTTGAAGTGACCGTCGGCTCACTGACCGGAGGTTTGAACGGTGGTTGGATCAGCCCAGACTCGCGGGTAAAACTGGGGTATCCCCATTGTAGCCATCCCAACTTCAAGAACCGCTTAAAACAAACTTTGCCAGAATCGCTCGTGTGTTTGATTGTCCAGTGCATGGTGAGATCGTCACTGCAACACTGGAATGATAACAGTGCTGTGGCTGTGTTCATTCAAGAGTGTCACATTCTCTTCCAGCTGACAGATTTTAAGCTGGAAGCATGGATGAACTGGGTGAAACTTTGCTTGGGCTTGAGAATGATTTCTTCACCGAAGATATTGATTTGGTTAGTGCATCGGTTAGGGATACCTCGGAGTTTATCTGAAACATTTTTCTGAAAATGCTGTGATGTATGTGGATATATGACAGGAGAGTCTGCCCCTGGAATACGTTTTTGAGCGCCTGAAGACATCTGGCAGGGGCCTTTCGTCAGCAGATGCTGCAGAACGCTTGCAGCTGTTTGGTGCAAACAGATTGGAGGAGAAGCATGTAAGTTGTTAGTTTTCAATGCTTATTGTTTACCTGGTAGATGTTCCTACTCTGAACTTCTGAATTTTTACTTCTTTTTTGGCAGGACAACAAGGTCATCAAGTTCCTCAGCTTCATGTGGAACCCTTTGTCCTGGGTGATGGAGGCAGCAGCAGTGATGGCATTGGTCCTAGCAAATGGTGGTGTAAGCAACCTGATCTGTGTTATCTGAATATTTACATCCATGGTTTGTTACAGAGAAGACCAATTCAGCATAAGCAACCACAATGGATTTAAATGATGCTCACTCATTTACTGTCTTTGTGCAGAGCCAAGGTACTGACTGGGAGGATTTTCTGGGAATCGTCTGTCTCCTGATTGTCAATTCAACAATCAGCTTCATCGAGGAAAACAATGCTGGCAATGCTGCTGCTGCACTCATGGCCCGGTTGGCGTTAAAAACAAAGGTTATTCACTTCTTAACATAAAAAAAATGCAAATGAATCCATTGTGCTAGTCTGGTCTTGCAGTGTTCTATATACATGTATTTACTTTCAGGTTCTTAGAGATGGTAAATGGCAAGAGCTGGATGCTTCTACATTGGTACCTGGAGATATCATCAGCATCAGGCTTGGTGACATTGTCCCTGCAGATGCACGCCTACTTGAGGGAGACCCTCTGAAAATTGATCAGGTATTTGAATTACGGCACACCGTTCATGCGAAGGATATCAATCACTGGAATGGCAGACTAGTTGATCTGTCAAAAAAATTGATTACTTTTTTTCTGTCCTCCATCTTGCAGTCAGCTCTTACTGGTGAATCCCTTCCTGTTACCAAAAGAACAGGTGACCTAGTGTTCACTGGTTCAACATGCAAGCATGGTGAAGTTGAAGCTGTTGTCATTGCAACTGGGATCAACTCTTTCTTTGGCAAGGCAGCTCATCTAGTAGACTCCACTGAGGTTGTTGGCCATTTTCAGAAGGTGAGTCATCAATCTTCAGACTGTATTAAAAGAGCTACATAAGTGATTGTTCTTTAAGCGACTTCTAACTACTGAATTTTCAGGTTCTTACCTCCATAGGGAACTTCTGTATCTGCTCAATCGCCATTGGGGTGATTGTTGAGGTTATCATCATGTTTCCAATCCAGCACCGGTCGTACCGAGATGGGATCAACAATGTACTTGTTCTTCTTATCGGAGGGATACCGATCGCAATGCCTACTGTTCTGTCAGTCACACTTGCAATAGGTTCTCATCATCTGTCCCAACAGGTGTCAAGATATTGTTTTCATGTTTCTTCAATTAACATGAGGTATATCATGTCATTATTAAAATATTTTTTCTCAGGGTGCTATCACTAAAAGGATGACAGCCATCGAAGAAATGGCAGGAATGGATGTTCTCTGCTGTGACAAAACTGGAACTCTCACTCTAAATCATCTCACTGTTGACAAGAACCTAATTGAGGTAGAAAATTTTGATACAAAAATGTGGCTTATTATTCTTAGATATTGACCAGTTATGCAGGTTTTCAGCAGAGAAATGGACAGGGAAATGATTATCCTGCTGGCTGCAAGAGCATCAAGAGTGGACAATCAAGACGCAATCGATATGGCCATAATAAACATGCTAGCCGATCCCAAAGAGGTTCCGAATCCTTCTTTTTCTTTGATTTCAGTATCCCAGACATTCAGAATGGTTCATGTACATCATATTTGCGTTGTCAGGCACGCTCTAGCATCACTGAAGTTCACTTCCTTCCATTCAATCCAGTCGATAAGAGGACGGCTATAACGTACATTGATTCTGATGGTAATTGGTTCAGAGTCAGCAAAGGTGCTCCTGATCAGGTACACATTCTAAAATTCATCACTGTATGTATCTCATTTGCAGATTTGCTGGTACCATCAGACAAAAATAGTTCTTGGTCAGATATCGAGATCATCTGATACTCTGATATTTCTCGTCTTCAGATCCTCAGCCTGTGCTACAATAAGGATGATCTTGCTGAAAAGGTGCAGCTGGTCATCGACAGATTCGCAGAGAGGGGCCTCCGTTCACTTGCAGTCGCTTACCAGGTGGTAGCATCAGACTCAGTTCAGCTCACTTGTTGCTAACGAAGCATCTGATGGTTGAGTTCACCCGATGGCTTGAGCCAGGAGGTACCAGAGAAATCGAGGCACGGCCATGGCGGACCATGGGTGTTCTGCGGCCTCCTGCCGCTGTTCGATCCGCCGCGGCACGACAGCGCCGAGACCATCCGCCGAGCGCTGGATCTTGGCGTTTGCGTGAAGATGATCACCGGTATCATGCGATGGGGAATAAGCTTCTGATCGCCGCTGCAGAAATCCAAGAACTTTCTTGATCTTGGTCTCCGCCCTCTGCAGGCGATCACCTGGCCATCGCGAAAGAGACCGGCCGCCGTCTGGGGATGGGGACCAACATGTACCCGTCGGCGTCGCTGTTCGGCCGCCGCGGCGGCGGCGGCGACGCGGCCGTTCCGGTGGACGAGCTCGTCGAGAAGGCCGACGGGTTCGCCGGCGTGTTCCCGGAGCACAAGTACGAGATCGTGAGGATCCTGCAGCGGGAGGGCGGGCACGTCTGCGGGATGACGGGCGACGGCGTGAACGACGCGCCGGCGCTGAAGAAGGCCGACATCGGCATCGCCGTGTCCGACGCGACGGACGCCGCGAGGGGCGCCGCCGACATCGTGCTCACGGAGCCCGGCCTGAGCGTCATCGTCAGCGCCGTCTTGACCAGCCGCGCCATTTTCCAGCGGATGAAGAACTACACGGTGAGTGAGCTATTGGATATTTGGATTAGCCTCTTTTTGCTTGATTCACATGGTTCTTCTTCCCTGCAGATTTATGCAGTGTCCATCACTATAAGGATAGTGGTATGCAACGTCAGAATTCCTCATTACAAAAAATCTTAAACCTTGTCAGATATAGCATCAGATCGATCTGTTTTGTATGGATGCAGCTTGGGTTTGTTCTTCTGGCATCGATTTGGGAGTATGACTTCCCTCCGTTTATGGTTCTGATCATAGCCATACTGAATGACGGTAATGATCATTTCTCTGAATCTTACCGCATCCAAAAACAGATGAGAAGCTCGGTTTCTTGATGATTCGCCATCTACTTTGATCAGGGACTATCATGACAATCTCAAAGGATCGCGTGAAGCCATCACCAAACCCAGATAGCTGGAAACTGAATGAGATATTTGCAGCTGGAGTTGTCATAGGAACCTACCTCGCATTGGTCACGGTGCTGTTCTACTGGACAGTCGCACGAACAACATTCTTTGAGGTAACATAGACTATCTGCAACTTGTGCAGAATCTGAATCTGAACGTCTCCTTGGTGAAGTAAATCAACAGCCGAGGTTTTATGTGTGTATGAATTGCAGTCTCACTTCAAGGTGAGATCCCTGAAGCAAAACGCAGACGAGATCTCGTCGGCGATGTATCTGCAAGTCAGCATCATCAGCCAGGCCCTGATATTTGTGACACGCAGCCAGGGTCTCTCCTTCCTCGAGAGGCCTGGAGCTCTGCTGATATGTGCTTTTGTCCTGGCACAGCTGGTAACAAGTCTCTGATGAACTCTTGAAACATCAAAACTCTCTTCTTTTCTTTCCTCCAAAGCGAGATCGCATCAAAACCTTCGCTTCTATCAGACAAACACTTGCCATTTCACCTTGTGCAGAAGAAGCTTTCTGAATTCTGAAATTCTTTGACGCGCAGGTGGCTACACTGATTGCTGTCTATGCAACGATCAGCTTCGCGTCGATCAGCGCGATCGGATGGGGCTGGGCGGGCGTGATATGGCTGTACAGCGTGGTGTTCTACGCCCCCCTCGATGTGATCAAGATCGCAGCCCGCTACTCGCTCAGCGGCGAGGCCTGGAACCTGGTGTTCGACAGGAAGGTAGGTACAGCAAGCACCTGTTCTTGGGTCCTTTTCCCTCGCCCAGATCGAGCTCGTCCATGGCGTCAGTTTCAGATCTGTGCCGTGATGGCCATGGATTCTGTTTGCTCCTCAGGCCGCGTTTACGAGTAGGAGAGACTACGGCGGCAAGGAGCACCGGCCGCCGGAGACCAGGCAGCCGCGGCCTCATCATCAACGGAGGAGGGCGCTCTCCGATCATGTCCTCAGCAGCGGATGGCGGCCGTCGCTGATCGCGGAGCGAGCCAAGCGGCGTGCAGAGATCGCCAGGTATACGAAAAAAAAATTCTTCCGTTTTACATTAATATAGGAGAAAAAAACCACGGAAATATAAGTTTAACGTCGAAAATTTAATTTTTAGTTTATAAGTATAAACAGAAATAAAAGGATGGTGTATATATTTCTGCAGTTCCTGTTCGCATGTATATATTCATACAAAATGGTTCAGAAAAAAGTATATTTTTAATAAAGAATCTCATGTATGAAAACCGCAAAAAAGGGTTCATAGAAAAAATCCAATCTTTTTTTTTGTTTTGTTTTTTGGATTTCAGATTGGGAGAAGCGCACATGCTGAGGGCGCATGTGCAATCGGTAATGAAGCTGAAGCGGGTTGATTCTGACTTGATTCAATCGGCTCAGACTGTTTGATTTGCTTGGGTAGATTCAGGCGATATCTTGAGAATTAAAAAGTAAAAGCCGTCAGTTTGTGTGGAAAATGTCCGCAACATTATAATGAGAGATGATAAATTTATTTGAACCTGATGGAAAATGTCCGCAACATGTACTCTTAGCCCTAAGCTGGTTTAAACTCTTGATGAAAAACTGTTTTTTTTCCCAGAATGTTGCCGTGTATGTGGAGCAGAAACTTACCGACTCCGCTTGCTGTAGATAAGTTCAGAATGTTATCGTGGCCTCCTGTAATGATTTGCACACATGAACATTGTAAATAGAATAATAGATACGCACGCATCTGTGATTTCTTGAAACCTTCTCCAACATCAAATTCTTGTAAGCTCCTTCAACACCATGTAGAGAAACATTGTGCATGCTAGTAACACTAGTTCTATAATTAATCAGTGCACTTGATGCTATACTGCACTCTGCTTATTTGGGAGCTTATGCAGATGATAATAACCAAATGATCTTGCGGGACGGCATTAATGGAGAATCAGCATGCTGATCTGTAGAGATGACACAATCACACAAACTGGTCCTACATTTTATAACAAGCAACACCTGTGAACTGTGAATATGTACTGGTGAAACCAATTCTGTTCCTATTTTTCTTCTCCCATGCCTCTCTCCATTAGGCGCTAGGCGAACAAAATAAATACAATTTGAGAATTGAGATGTAGCAGGAAAGCTAGGGTTTTTGTTTTTTGTCATATCATATGAAATCTTGGTCTTGGTCGTCTGCTCGGCGCGAAGAATCTCCATCGAGCATTCTCTTCGTCATGTTGGCCCTCTGGACAAGCCGAACCAATGCTTGCACCACCTCTGACATTGGTGGCCTGAATTCTGGTTCAGGCTGTAACATGAATTTGTTTCATAAGGTTCAGTTCACATGTAGGTGGTTAGTTCTTCCTCCGATTTTTTTTAATCGACATCGTTGATTGTTATATCTATGTTTGACCATTCATCTTATTCATGCTTAAAGTTACTTTAATAGTAAATCAAATTATAACAAAATAATTAATAATTATATAAAATTACTGAATAAGACAAATGGTCAAGCGCAGATCCAAAAGTCAACAGCGTCAATTGAAAAAAAGATGGAGGGAGTATTGCAAAACTTCTGCACAGAAGAGGGGTGAAGTCCTACCTGGACACACAACGCGAGCACGTCGGCAAACCGTGACAGAGACTTGGCAGGGTACAGACCCTTCAGTGCAGGATCGACCATCCTGTCCAACGCATCGATGTCATGCAGCTGGGGAGTCGCCCACCGCACGAGCGACTGCTCTGGCCTAGGTTTAGTGCTGTAATGCAAAGTCACAATCACACAAAGGTCCATCGGTTACTAAATTTGAAATTGTGCACAAGCTGAAAACTGGTTTGAGCTGATGAGAAGATAGATACCTATCGAATGGTCTGCGTCCCGTCAAAAGCTCTAGCATGACTACTCCAAAGCTGTAGACATCGCTCTTGAGTGTATATTGACCAGTCATATCCACCTCTGGGGCAGTGCAACCAGCACTCTGTTGCGCTGCCTGCATAGTTTTTTTTTTCCCACAATGAACATGAATACAATCATTAGTTAGTCATGGTTTATAAAATGCTTGGGTGGAAATAACTCATAAATATTGATAAATACAAGAATAAACAGGAAACGGAGACATCACTGCCAGCAACTTCTAGCCTCTAATCAGTTCCCCAGCAATTTCTATTAGCCTATTAATCAGTTTCTTGATAGTTCAGCAAGCCAAGGGTTATCTCAGTGCTGATTTTTTTTATTATTATTTAACACAACTGTGTAACAGACTAACAGCCTCTTAAAATGGGTAGTTGGATATATCAGTCAGAGCTATACCTGGAATTCTGCATCAGAAATAAAGCTTGCAAGACCAGCATCTGAAAGGTGTGGATTGAATTCTGAATCCAGTAGAATGTTGGATGACTTGAAATTCTTATGGATGATGGATGGACAACATATTTCATGAAGATATCTACAAATAATATTTTCAGAAGAAATGATAAGGCATCTACAAATCATATTTCAAAAGGAGCATAGAATGCTACCATACATAAAGTGGCAATACTATTCCATAATTTATAACTGATATCCCACATTCAAATAAAGCATGAGAAGAAACACACAACTGTAGTTCTACACATAAACACAATATGCAAAGGATATTTCTAGTTTAAAAAAATTCAGATTATATGATATGGTTGTCAGACGTATTCATACTCTGATTTGTGATTAACAAGATTTCCAATTAAATTTGTGAAGCTAGCAATAAATCATTTGATCTGTAACTATTATGGATAATGGATGAAAATAAACAGGGCCCTTCTTCTCCTGTTTAATTGGATACGAACACACAAGACAGCTAAAATTGTACAAATTTAATATGTATAATGCCAGAACAGCAGATCAACATGATATAGAGACTTCGTTTTTCACTTACTCCAGTGCACGGGCAGAGCCTAGTGCGATCTTGACACGAGAGTTCCAACTAAGTGGCTTGCTGTATTCGTCTGAAAGATGGAGTAGATCATGGAGCGATCCATTCCTGTGGAAATCATAAACAAGCAAGTGTTGCCCATGTTCCATGCAATAGCCCACAAGCTCATTGAGATTCGGGTGGTGCAGTTTTGAAATGTCTGAGGCTAGTTCAGCAAAATCATCAGATGAATGGAATGGCATCACGGTACTATCTAGTTTCTTCACAGCAAGAACCTGAAAAGAGTAAACAAAAAAAGTAAATCTAAATATCTCAAATTGTGTCACTACCTAAATAGCTTCAAAAGCAAAAGGGGAAATATGGTAACATAAAGAACTAAAAGGCATCCAATTTGCAAGGAATACTTATATGCTCGTTGATTTTTACTCATGGGATCATGACAGAATTTAAGGCATAATTTTCTTCTTGGCTTTGTATTACTTGCACCTTTTTGCCAATGTGATAATGAATGCATGGAATGTTATAGCAAGAGTCTATTGCAGTTTGCAGGCATGTTGTGCATGACTACCAGAAATCCAGAACCACAAGTATAGCCACCTTTTTCAAGGACCTTACAATCGCCACTAAAGGCAATTTTCATTTACTTCAAATATACAATAATAGCATAGAGAAAATTGTAGCATACCTTTCCATCAGTGAACTGGGCCCTATAAACACGTCCAAAAGTACCCTCTCCAACAAGGTTGTCCATGTTAAAGCTATCTGTTGCCATCTGCAGATCTGCAACTGAATAAACATCTGCCTTTATAGGTGGCACATTGGTTTTCTTCATGACAGGCTTGTTTGATAAATCATCGTCATCGAATGACTTGTGGCGTTCAATCTTGGGGGGTGGCTTCAAACTAATTGAGGCAGGGGAAGGCAAAGACTCTATATCTATTGTGGCAGACTCTTCAATAGGCTTCATGTCTGCAACATCTGCAGAAGCAAATTTTCAGATAATTGTATAAAATGGAGAAAAAAAAAGTATGATGACCAGCAAGGTATCAGTCAAACAGACCTTTAACTTCGTTTGAAGGGAATGAAGTGAATGGCTGGTGCTGTTCAAAATGTTCTTCCATTGCCGCTTTGCGTTTTCTTCTTCTTATCACAAAGAATGCAACGACTGCTCCAACTACCAGCAGTGATATGACAATGCCTGCTACGCCTCCACCACCTATCCCAGAGCTTCCACCAGAACTTGAATCACCATTGTTTTGACCTGGGCTGTTTGGCCGGTTTGGTGGAGGGGGAGCTGTATATGGCGGTGGTGGTGGTGCTGGCCCAGTACTCCAAGAATTTCCATCAGTTCTGTACACAAGGACCATATTGGTTCAGGATACATCTCTCACAAATTTGCATGTTCATAAGCCAAGAGAACTCACTGTAGACTGTTTATCTTCTTAAGCTGACTAGGAATCCAGCCAGTGAAACGATTGTTTGCAACATTCCTATAGAAAATCAAAGATATGAGATGTGGTACTGCACATGCAAATAAGGATTGATTACTTATAGGTTGATTTCTTACAGATCATCAAGGGGGAGATTAGCAAGGACATTGATATAACCAGTAAATTGATTGTTCTGCAAATATCTGGGAAGAATGAGAATGGATCAGAGGCAAGTCACTCTTAAAAGACATGTCTACTTAGATAAAAAGTCCATTTCTTACAATTTTTTCAGGCTTGATAATGAAGTGAATCCTTGCGGTAGGTCACCGGTAAGAGAATTGAAGGAAAGATCCCTGCATCACACATCACATAGGGAAATGGAAAGTGAACAACAAGGATTTAAAACACACAAGTTAAGACCACGCTATAAAGGCTATGATTAAACACACAGAAGTACTCACAGTGTTGTCAAGCTATAAAGGCTGGAAAATACATCAGTTATATTTCCTTGTAATTGGTTATGATTAAGATTTCTGCACGTACAAGAAGAAAACATTTAGGTCTATTAACATAGAAATTTATAGGGAAATCAACTTGAGGTTCGCGAAGATACTCACAGATACTTTAGATTATTCATAGAGAAAATTGAATAGGGCAAATTTCCAGTGAACTGGTTTCCTGCGAGATTGCTGCAAACAATAACCACTTAGCACATCTGGCAACAGAAAATCTGAGGTACTTTCTAAAGCACAGCTTCATTTGAGGAACTTACAGCCTCTCAAGCTTAGAAGTGGGAAGATTGTACTGTATCTGTTGGCCACCACCAAGGTTGTTTTGGCTCATATCACTGCATCGAAGAATCAATTAAGACTGTTATCAACTGAACTGTCACTAGACGTGACCAGGCAGGAATAACTTCAGATACTCACATCTCAATCAATGAACCCATGGTATTCATATTGTAGGCCAAATTCCCTGAGAGCCCCAAGCTTGATAATTTGCTACAGCATCAAACACAAGAAAATGTACTAAGAGGAAGTAAGAAAGAAGATGGTCTAGTAACTACTACTTTGCTTCATGATGAGGCTCACATTGCAGTAACTGATGATCCTGAGCACGTGATACCCTGCCATGATTGCCCACAAGGGTCTCCACCACTTGCCTGCCAACCTTTGAGCTGGCCCGGAGAATTCAGGCTAGTGAAGAGTGTATTGAGGACAGTAACTGCATGGAAGTGATAAAGAGCAAATAATTACAACACTTTTCTCACCGGGCCTAATTATAACACTAAAGACTAGATAGTAGATAATGAGTGTCACTAAACGAACCGTTAGCAAACTTGAAAGCTCAAGTGTCCATATATACCAATGCATGGATTCAGGTTTACAAGAAAGAACAGCATAACAGCTTTAGGGGAAAATCGAAAGGAATAAGAAAGCTGAAATGCTCATAGCAAATCTGGGCCAATTTTTGACATGTTCCACCGAACAATAAGGGGAAAAAAACGAAAGGTGAAAGAGGGTCAAACAAAGGAACGTGAAAGGAAAGCGACTGCATTTTGTGCTTTGAACTGATAAACTAAAAATTGTTTCTCCCCAAAAAGAAAAAAAAGAAGAAGAAGAAGAAGAAAGCCGTTCACGATCCAGACAATGCTTTGCACGAAATTCCTCCTTAATTGAGATTCAACAAGTACGAGTGTAACCATAACTGAGGTAGCGAGGTCCAAATTTGGTTAGTAGGAACAGAAGGAAAACAATAGGCATACAAGATTTCCCACCAAATCCGGTGCATTTCCTTGCTCAGATTAGCAGAAGTTAACCACACCAGGGCAGAAAGGCCCATTTCTATCAACAAAAATCAGAAAGGTAAGCTTGACTAAACCATCAAAATATGTACCGTCTTGTTCACTATAAGGAAAAGATGTACATCCAGATCATTCTTGCGCAAAGATCAGATTTTGCAACCTAAGAAGTCTAAAACGAACAAAGATTTGGATAACCGGAAGCTTGTCCAAGCATTTCCCCGCTCCAAAACTGAATCTACCAAAAGTCGGTACCAACAGCGAACCAGCCGGACGAACAGCACCAGAAAACTCTCAAACACTCAAATTCGAGCAGAGAACTCCACGGATTAATCCAGCAGCTCTGGAACAAAAAGACCAGCCCCGCAAAAAGAGAGAAGATTCTAGATTCTGGCTCACCATCATTAGGGTCGGTGTCTGCAGCAACCAAGATTTGCCTCTGGGGCCAAATGCTGCAGAAGCAGCCCAGGAGCAGCAGAAGAGGCAGCCATGGCGCATCCGCCATTCCGCCACCTCGCCCCCTTCTTCCCATCTTTTCCCCCACACACCAAATCACCAATGCTCTCCCAGTCACACGCAATATCCCCCTAAAAACGCAAAGAAATGCGCTTTCTTGGCATTAAAAGATCCCTTTTATGGCCTCTATCCAATTTATTTGTCTCCTCTCTTCTTCTGCTGCTGCTGCCGCTGCTTTCAAAGTTTCAACCTTTCTCTCCGTGTTCTTGAATTGTGCAGTGGGGAGTAGCGCAGCAGCAGCTGGCACCAGGAACGGGACAACAACGATGAGGTCAATTGCAGTTGCAGGTGTCCCTTTCAAGGGCTTTCTTGTCAATTGAGCAGCCGGGCTCATTCAATAGTAGAACATCAGATTCGGGGACGAATTATATTCTTCAAAAAGAAAAAGGTAAAAAGGAAAGCTCGGATTTTTTTAAGGAAAAAAAGCTGACACATTCGACAATTTTACCCCTGGATTCATTTAGCGAGATTAAATTACTCCAGGATGCATCTGCATTTTCATGTGCATGAACAAGAAAACAAACCAGTTGTTCTTAGCTGTAATCATTCTTCAGAGGTTGGATTTGGAATTACAAAAATGCACTAAACCGCGCACAGATACTTGTGTCAGCGGCTCAGCGGTGGCCCCTGAGCTCTGAACCGCAGAATTTGAGTTGGAATTCGTGAGGCAGCTTCGCATCTGGTACTACTAGCAGTCTAGCACTAGTACTAACCTCCACCATTAGTTGATGATGCAGAGAGCCTGCAGGTGTCTCAAACAAAAGAAATTCTTGAGTTGCGTCAGGGTTACTGCTGCTGTACAATTTTGGACAAAGTACGATCCAACATAATAAATCATCTGAGTGTCCCGTGCGGTTTACGTCCGATGCATGCAAAGGTGTACTGTAATTGTCTAATAATGTGTTCATCCAGATGTCTAAATGTTTTTTCTTTTTCATGGAAAAGAGAAGAAGAGAGGCCACAATTATGCAGGATGGAGTCGCCGTCGTCGCAACATGGGTTAGTAGGAGTGACACGGTGTGATGTTTCAGACTTTCTGTGATTTGCATGTGTCATGCTAACTAGCTGGATCCTACCAATAATACGATAATAATGTGGGTTCTTTATTTTGATAAAAGAAAAGGAGAAGGAAAAAAATAAATCTTGGAGGTCAAACATTGTACGTTGTATGTCTGTATGCCAGGATGGTATTTCAACAGCGAAAATTCACAAGAACATGAACAGCTGGTAGTGGAGGCGAACTCCTTACGCGTATCGTGATAGCATGGTCTCCATGTCGTGGCAATTAATTAGCATTGGCGTTTTTGTTTTGTTTAGTGAGAATTTGAGACCTGACGGCCCATCGAATATCTGACAAAAAAATTACACCTTTAGGCCCCTTTGATTTAAATAAAAAAGCATAGAAATTTTGTAGGGTTTTAATCCTGTGACTTTTTACTGTATGGTCCTTAAAAAGGATTAGGTTCTATCGAATCATATGAAATTCACATAGAATGTCTGATTTCATATAGTTTTTGGAGAAAATTTAACATTATGCTCGATCTCATAAAGGGTATCCTTGAAACACACAAATGTGAAATTGTAGGAATATAAAAAAACGTAGGAATCACACACGTTAAATTTCTATAGGATTTAAAGACACATGAAAACTTAAAAAATGTTGTTTGATTGGCACCCAAGAAAAAGGTAGGAATTCAAGACACAAAAAAAAACATGATATGAGACATTATGCTTATGTTTCTCCAAAATCCCTCTAGAATGACTCATTTTATAGGATTTTCAAAGGAATTGGTAGAAGTCAATCATTTGATTTTTAAAGAGCTTCATAGGATTATTTCCTATAGGAAACAAATCCTTCATAATACCTATGGCTTTCCCTTGTTAAAAAAGGGAGACAAAAAAGTTTTTTTAGTCTTCATCTCTTCAAGTTTAAGATTTTTTTATTGCAGCCCAACCAAATTGCCGTTTTTTCTATGTTTTGCGATACTCTATTTTGTACTAGTCTACTTGGCAAAATCCTATGTATTTGTATTTCTTGATTTTTGTCAGTCATGTGTTTCAAAGGAGCCCTTCAGGGGTAAAATCTTAAAGTTAAAACCTTCAGGCTAACATACCAGAAAACTTTGCAAAAGCTATAAATACGATCAGGATTCAATGGAAAGGAGAAGGGACAAAATCGACATTAGCACTGAGGCGTTGCTGATGATGATTAAGTCCACGTTAGCACCTAACGAGTGACTTAAAAAAATATCATCAGTTCCATTACAAAAATTCCGGGAGCTAGCTAAGCTGGAATGCCTAGCGCCATGGACGGACAGCAACATGTGACCGAACAGCAGAGCGAGACATGCCGATCTGATCCTAAATATAGGGCCAGTCTATGGAGCTTTAGATTCTAATAAGCAGCTGCCTGGTAGTCAGTTTTAATCTGAAAAAGCTTCTAAACCCAGCTTCTCTAGATTCTGGATTCTTAGTTCATTTTCCACAATCTGTAACTACAGATTCCCAAAAACTATGAATCGTTTGAGACAGTTTATGATAGAAGCAGCTTTTGAGAAAAGCTCTGGCTAACAAAAGCTCCAAACAGGCCTGCTTCGCTCCACGCTCGCACGCGTCAAGCGAAAATGGTAGCATCTCCCAATCAGATTATGTTTTCTTTTTTTCTGAGAGGTCTTAGTCAGATTCGTGCACAAGTGTCATGGAGGTTGTCCATTGGAACACTTTCGGACTTATGTACTATCTTTTCTTTAATACTTATAAGTCAAATTTTTAATTTTTTAAGTTTTTTATCATATTTTATTTTTTAGCCGTTGCTTTTAGACTATTAAGATTACTATATAAAAGTTTATTCATAAACTATTTTTGGTAAGTAAATAAGTTGTTTTCATCTTGCACTGGAGGTGTTCTGAATGACAGCTTTGCATTCTGATCGAGATGATCTTTCAAGAACGCCGTGCAGGCAAACTCGTGATAGCAAGAAATCTGTCAACAAAAAAGGCGGTAAAAGCAAGCGTGGCGAGATGTGTGTTTTAAGGATTTTGGTGGCGTTTAGAGTGAGAAAATTTTTAGGAGAATTGTCACGTCAAATGTTTAATCGAATATCGTAAGTAGTTTTTGGACACGAATAAAAAAACTAATTTCACGGCTAGCCTAGAAACCACGAGACGTATCTTTTGAACCTAATTAATCCGTCATTAGCATACGTTGGTTACTGTAGCACTTATAGCTAATCATGGGCTAATTAGACTCAAAAGATTCGTCTTAAGATTTCTTCCATAACTGTGCAATTAGTTTTTTGGTTTATATATGTTTAATGCTTTATTTAGGTATTAAAAATTCGATATGATGTTTTTTTTAAAAAAATTTAGAAACTAAATAAGGCCTTTGTTGCAGATCCTTCTGAATTCTGAATATCTGGCTCGGTTTATAGGACTTTTCTGCTTCAGTTCAGACTTGGAGAGAGTAACTCTCCAACTAACCACTGGGGTGGATTGTTTTGTTTTCCATTAAAAAAAAGTCAAACGACAATTTGTAAAAAAAATTATGAATAAAAATTACATATATATTCTTAAAGATCTAAAAGGCAAGGCTAGAAAATAAACTTCAGTAAAAAATCCAAAAAACAAACTCCAAATTTAAGCACTCGTATTTTTCGCTGTCGCCTATACTTATAATAAATTTTCAACCTTAAATTTGAAGTTGATTTTGGGAAAAAATTCATAAAAGTTTATTTTCCAGCATTTGTTTTTAGATCGTAGGAATACATATATAGAATTTTTATTTATAAATTAACTTCCGTTTGTAAATATGTCGTTTGGCTTTTCAAATCACCATCGGAGTAATGTCGTTAAAACCAGCAAGTGCGGTGCTCTGATTTACGAATACGACTCCAAGATGCTGCAAACGTACCCTGCAAAACAGCAGAACATGGTTTCACACAACTACATGTGAGCCCTTCTCGATTAACAGATGCTGTTTTGGTTTGTCGTTAATGTTGGGTTGGTACGAACAAATTAGGTTACCAAGGCACGTACGGAGCAAGGGTTAGGTTTGGTGGACCGTGAGGTTGGTGACACTGTGTCTGTGTAGTGCTTTGTTCCTTTGGGCCTTATGGTTTGTTTCATCACTTTCATGTTCGTTTGCTCTCACTCAATACCTGTTAGTGGTTGCTAAGTGCTAACGTCTTTTTATGTTGCTATTGTTTAGTAGGATCATTCTGCACTTCTGGTCCTTTTGTTTCTGTCTTTTCCATTTAGTGGTGATCGGGTGCTGCTCAATGGAGACATGGCAACTAACTTCATTTGAGCAATGTGATGTCGTGCATGTATTCACTAGTTCATAAATGGGGAATTTGGGGTGGAAAAAAAGAGAATTTCTTGCAAAGGTCACAGCTTGTAGTAACTCGCAGAACGTCACATTGGTATCTGTTATTCCATCCACATCATTAAAATTAGATGCTCAAGGTTAAATATGTGATCCGAAATATAACTGGAATTATATTCGGATTAGTTTTCTAGTAGATTTCTCCCAGTTGTTTTCTACTAGGAGTCAGATTAGTTTGCTAATAGGATTCTTTCGCCTAATCCTACTAGGACTCTTAGATTTTCCCCTTATATATACTCTTGTAGTCTGCACAGGAAGATGACAGTTCTCATTGTTTCCCCTGCATTGTAATCATATCCTCAGTGATTAATATCGGTTGGCGCCCGTGGTTTTTCCCGCAAGGGTTTTCCACATTAAATTCGTGTCTCGTTTGTGCCTTTGTGTCTACCAAGTGGTACTCCGCGAAGATTAATCTACGCTACGCTGCTGCCGCCGACCGGGTTTTCTCGGCGATCTACGGAGTCGCTGTTTCGTCGAATTGCATTATTCAGGCGAGATCAAATCAAAGTCTGTGCCGTGACTCAGCAGGCGCGCGCACGCATGGAGGAAGCAAATTGTTTTTTTTCTCTACTGCTCTCAAGCACGTAGAGGAGAAGCAAACAGCTCGTTCCATCAAATCCATCCAGGTTACTGTAGCAGCTACAGTAAATTATTATTTTTGGTTCAATTGCTACGTTTACCCGATCTTGTGTACCCCGAAAGCTATCAGATCATCTATTGTGCCACGTTTCGAGCACTGGAGTTTCGCGTATCTGCTAGGGTTCAATAAATTAATACCAGCAGATTCATGATTTATTCCCAATGGCGAGTTTGAAGTATGATCTACCTCTTTTGGATCGAGACACAAGATTCTCATTGTGGCAAGTGAAGATGCGTGCAATTCTTGCACAGCAAGATTTGGATGATGCGCTTGATGGATTCAACAACAAAAGGACAAATGATTGGTCCGACGATGAGAAGAAAAGAGACCGTAAGGCTATGGCATATATCCATCTTCATCTATCTAATAATATTTTGCAGGAGGTGCTTAAGGAGAAGACAGCCGCCGCACTGTGGTTGAAGCTGGAACAGACATGCATGACAAAAGATTTGACCAGCAAGATGCACCTGAAGCAAAAGTTATTTTTGCACAAGTTGCAAGATGATGGGTCTGTGATGGATCATCTCTCCACTTTCAAGGAAATTGTTGCTGACCTTGAGTCCATGGAGATAAAGTATGATGAAAAGGATTTAGGCCTTATTCTGTTGTGCTCGCTGCCTAGCTCATATGCAAATTTCAGAGATACTATATTGTATAGTCGTGATACTCTAACTTTGCAAGAAGTTTATAATGCTTTGAATGCCAAAGAAAAGATGAAGAAGATGGTACCTTCTGAAGGTTCTAATTCACAAGCAGAAAGCTTGGTTGTTCGGGGCAGACAACAGGAGAAGAACACGAACAACAAATCAAGAGACAAAAGTTCTAGTAGCTACCGCGGGAGATCAAAGTCTAGAGGCAGGTATAAGTCGTGCAAATACTGCAAGAAAGGTGGACATGATATTTCTAATTGTTGGAAGCTACAGAACAAAGAAAAGCAAAAGGGAAATTACAGATCGAAAGGTAAGCAAGAAGAGCAAGGTAAAGCCGCAGTTGCTACTGATGATAAACCAGATGCATAATTACTGGTTGCTTATGCTGGTCGTGTACAAACCAGTGACCAGTGGCTTCTTGATACTGGATACACCTATCATATGTGCCCTATAGGGATTGGTTTGCTACCTATGAAACTGTACAAGGTGGTAATGTTTTGATGGGTGATAATACGCCCTGCAAAGTTACGGGCATTGATACGATACAGATCAAGATGTTTGATGGCTGTGTTAGAACATTGTCAGATGTGCGGCATATTCCCAGTTTGAAGAGAAATCTCATCTCTTTGTCTACTTTTGAGCGCAAAGGATACAGATATTCCGGTGGAGACGAAATTTTGAAGGTAATAAAAGGCTCTCTTGTTGTGATGAAAGCTGACATTAAGACTACCGATTTATACCATCTACGAGGTACTACGATAATAAGTAATGTTGCTGCAGTTACCGATCCATTATCGAATTCTAGTGTTACTGATCTTTGGCATATGCGCCTTGGGCATATGAGTGAAATTGGTTTGGCAGAATTGAGCAAGAGAGGATTACTAGATGGACAAAACATCGGAAAGTTGAAATTTTGTGAGCATTGTATCTTTGGCAAACACAAGAGGGTGAAGTTTACCACATCTACACATACTACTGAAGGTATTCTTGATTATGTGCATTCTGACTTATGGGGTCCTGCTCGTAAGAGGTCATTTGGAGGTGCTTGTTATATGATGACTATCGTTGATGATTATTCGAGAAAAGTTTGGTCCTATTTTCTAAAGCACAAATTTGAAGCCTTTTCAGTATTTAAGGAGTGGAAGACTATGGTCGAAAGACAGACTGAAAGGAAGGTGAAAATCCTTCGTACTGATAATGGGATGGAGTTCTGTTCTAGGCAATTTAAATCATATTGCAGGTCAGAAGGCAATGTGTGCCACTACACCATTTCGCATACACCTCAATAGAACGGTGTAGTTGAGCATATGAACAGGACAATTATCTCAAAGGCCTGTTGCATGCTATCAAATGCAGGTTTACCTAGACGGTTTTGGGCGGAAGCCGCTTCCACTGCTTGTTATCTCATTAATCGCTCACCCAGTTATGCCATCGATAAGAAGACTCCAATTGAGATGTGGTCTGGTTCCCCAGCTAATTATTCAGACCTGAAAGTATTTGGTTGTACTGCTTATGCTCACGTTGATAATGGTAAATTGGAGCCTAGAGCTATTAAGTGCATTTTTCTTGGTTATCCTTTTGTTGTGAAAGCCTACAAGTTATGGTGTCCTGAAACCAAAAAGGTTGTGATTAGTAGAAATGTCATCTTCAATGAATTAGTTATGTTGAATGATAAGTCTTCTACTAATGTTCCTGTTGAGAGTCAGCAGAAAGCAAGCGTGCAGGTGGAGCGCTTGATCAGTTCAGGACATGCACCAGAAAAAGAGAATATTGCTATTAACCAAGATGCACATGTTACTGAAGAGTCAGACTCTTCTGTTGTTGAGCAGTCACCAAAATACTCTATTGCACAAGGCAGAGCTAGACGAAATATTAAAGCCCCTCAAAGATTGATAGAAGAAGCGAACATAGTTGCTTATGCTATGAGTGTGGCGGAAGAAATCGAAGGTAATGCAGAGCCTTCTTCATATTCTGAGGCTATTGTTTCTGCCAATAGCAATAGATAGATAGCAGCCATGCATAATGAGATGGAGTCACTTGAAAAGAATCAAAATTGGAAATTGGTGGAATTGCCAAAGGAGAAGAAACCTGTCCGTTGCAAATGGATTTCAAAAGAAAGGAAGGTATATCTCCAACTGATGAGGCAAGATACAAAACAAGGTTAGTTGCTAAAGGATATAGCTAGATTCCAGGTATTGATTTCAATGATGTGTTTTCCCCAGTTGTGAAGCATAATTCAATTCACACTTTACTTGGTATTGTTGCAATGCATGATTATGAACTAGAGCAATTAGATGTGAAAACTGCATTTTTACATGGGGAGTTAGAAGTACATCTATATGGAGCAACCTGAGGGTTTTGTTGTTCCTGGTAAAGAAAACCTTGTCTGTAGGCTGGATAAGTCCCTATATGGGTTGAAACAATCACCTCGGCAATGGTACAAGAGATTTGACTCTTTCATGCTTTCTCAGAATTTCAAAGATCACAATTTGATAGTTGTGTTTATCTCAAAGAGGTTAATGGTTCAACTATATATATGCTTCTTTATGTTGATGATATGTTGATTGCTGCAAAAGACAAATCAGAGATAGTAAAGTTGAAGGCACAACTGAGTAGTGAGTTTGAGATGAAGGATTTAGGTGTCGCGAAGAAAATTCTCGGTATGGAAATTACCAGAGAAAGACAGTCTGGCAAGTTATATCTTAGCCAGAAAGGTTATATTGAAAAGGTCCTTCGTCGCTTTAATATGCATGATGCAAAACCAGTGAGCATTCCTTTAGCTACACATTTCAGATTATCTCCAGATTTCTGTCTACAATCAGAAGTTGATATTGAGTACATGTTTAGAGTTCCATATTCAAGTGCAGTTGGTTCACTCATGTATGCCATGGTATGTTCGCGTCCTGACTTATCACATGCATTGAGTGTTGTCAGTAGATACATGGCTAATCCTGGCAAAGAGCATTGAAAAGCAGTTCAATAGATTTTCAGATATCTGCGTGGTACTTCTAATGCTTGTTTGCAGTTTGGGACGTCTAGAGATGGACTTGTTGGTTATGTGGATTTAGATTTTGCTGGAGATTTGGATATGAGAATATCGCTTACAGGTTATGTTTTCACTATTGGAGATTGTGCTGTTAGTTGGAAGGCAAGTTTGCAAGCAACTGTTGCCTTATCTACTACTGAAGCAGAGTACATGGTTATTTCTGAAGCTTGCAAAGAAGTTATTTGGCTCAGAGGCTTGTATACTGAGCTTTGTGGAGTTACGTCTTGCATAAATATATTTTGTGACAGTCAAAGTGTAATTTGCCTTATAAAGGATCAGATGTTTCATGCGAGAACTAAGCACATTGATGTCCGATATCACTTTATTCGAGAAGTTATTGCTGATGGTGATGTTAAGGTATGCAAGATAAGTACTCATGATAATCCAACTAACATGATGACAAAGTCAGTTCCTGCCACTAAGTTTGAGCTTTGCTCAAGCTTGGTTGGTGTTACAGTATAGTCCAAGAGACTATTTGGCGCGCAATCAATTTGATCTATGAGGTGTATATTGGTGATTGATGATTTTGATGATACAAGAGGAAATTCGTTTCAAGGTGGAGATTGTTAAATATGTGATTCAAATTGTAACTGGAATTATATTCGGATTAGTTTCCTAGTAGGTTTCTCTCAGTTGTTTCCTACTAGGAGTCAGATTAGTTTCCTAATAGAATTCTTTCGCCTAATCCTACTAGGACTCATTTTCCCCTTATATATACTCCTGTAGTCTGCACAGGAAGATGACAGTTCTCATTGTTTTTCCTGCATTGTAATCATATCCTCATAGTGGTTATTGTCAGTTGGCGCCCGTGGTTTTTCTCGCAAAGGTTTTCCACGTTAAATTCGTGTCTCGTTTGTGCCTTTGTGTCTAACATAGGTTACTGCAACACCAACATGCATGATACCAATGTTCTTGCAACATTTAAGTGTGCATTGGTTTAACAGACAAAAAAGTTCATGCGCCATGCATCATCTGCATCAGGAACTGAAATGGATTATGTGACCAGGTAAAGAGGGCCAAATTCTTCTCTGCTGATTGCATGGGTCACCTTGTCAAGCTGCGTGTGAGGCAGATGGTCGTAGTCCTCATCAGCACCTGACGATGGCGAGAAGCAGACTGCTGCTGTTCGTCTGATAATGCGAACCGATCTGGCGTATTCTCTGACTAGTATCTCCCTAGAGATGATGGGTTTGTGGAATGAGTTTCTACACGGGGAGGATTCAGATGCCAAGGCAGCAACTATTTTGCTATGAAACTTTGCCAAGAACGTTAAGTTTTTCTTCTTTGATTTTCCATTTGCCGCTTGGGGCCCTGAAATTCTGAGAAGCTGGCTTCTTGTTACTTCATCCGTGACCTGAGTTAGAAGAAATGGCAATTAAATTATATAATTTCTTCTACTTGTTTCTTTCAGAATTTATCTTTTGAAAAGAAAAGAAAAGAAAACCAAAAAGTTCTGAGCTTACATTGTCAGACAGAAGTTGGAAAACCAACATGTTCTGAAGCTTCCTTGAAGATCTCCTCTCTGCAGTTTCAGCAAGAGTGCATCCTTCCTGTGTTCCTGTTGTTTCTGCGATCTGAGATTATGAGAGATTACAAGTTGAGATGTGTCACTACATTACCTTACTTTCTCATAATTTACATATAGCTTAGCAAATAGTACTACCAATCGGTACCATTTCACTGGAGCCATAGGTTGTGCACGAGCTGTTTTCAGTGCCAATTAACGTAACAGCAAAGAAGAATGATGAAATGCTAACACCATGCAATCTTGCTACTAAATTCTTGCAATCTAACTGAATGAGCTGAGACGATCACCTTGCAACGATCACGATGGTGATCGTAGCTGGCTCTGTGAACATCACATCGCTTGCTCATCCTTTCCCGACCAACTAGAGCCAGCTTAAGGCGCACCACACAGCTAATCTAGCTGCACGCAGAAACGAGCAAATTAGTTCATGACTCACATGATCCATGCATGTGAGAAATGAAGCAGGAGAGGATCAAACCAGACATGAACTGAAGAACACAATGAACTTGGCAGCATTATCCTCGAAGCAGTGGCAGGCGATCGAGAAGGCCGAGAAGAGAAGGATCGTAGTCGACGAGGCATTGAATGGGGAATGCAGAATGCTGCAGCTGCTGCTGATGAGATGAGACCCTGAGATCCTTTTGCATTTAAAGACGGCAGTAGCAGTAGACCAATAGTTGGTATGAGCAGATGAACGGAGCGTCAGCAATGTGGTCCATGGTTGTTTTGCCTTGCCTCTGAAACTTTTTTTAACAGCAGTTACAGTAACACTCATGATCATCTGTGGCGTGTAACAGCGGCCAGTATGATTATGTCAGGGCACGAGTGTTAGAGTTTTTAAGTTTAATTGGTTAGAATTTTGTGTGCTTACTGGTTTGATTGGCTGATCTGATCGAGCACTCGTAAAATTCTCCCTCCAAGCTTCAGGGATGCTTGCTTTCCTCGGTTCTTCATCTCAGTTGGTAATAGTGTAGTACTTTGGAGCTCGCCTGCTAGCTGCTTCTTGTTCCTGTGATTGCAGTGGCTTCTGAAGCGGCATGCATGCAAACCAAGTAACCAACCATGTGGCTGCTGCACTCATATGCTTACTGTCTAATGAAGAAGCAACATCGATCTCACCGTGTGTAAGTGTAGACCTGTAAGTCTGTAACCCCAGCATTTATAAATTACGAGAAACGTTACGGTGCTCTCTGCTGATAATATTACTAGTTATAGCCTGTTGATTTATAATGATATATCAGTATTTTATTGGCTCATATATTAGAGGCAATGTTGGTATTTGTGATGTTATCAATCCTTCGTAAGATTTTTTTATCCATTCAATCATATCATATTGCTTTGTAGTATATACTTGATGACACATCCTTTCGCAGTGAGAAATGTATGATTTTACCCATACGTCACATATCTTTTGGAGCACTATGTCATTTCATGTTTTTACTAGCGTTAAGTGAGGTCGTAGAAAAAATAGATTTAAACCCTTCAATAAAATTAAATCGAATACTTTAGATTTATTTTTACCACCAATGGAGAAACACCCAGGCTTGTAATATAAGAGCAAGGCTAATAATAAGCTAATAAGTTGGCTATAAGAATCTCATGGTCTTCTTTTAGTCCATTCATGTAATAATTAGCTGTTTATAATTAATACATGACCTATTTGTCTTTTTCATAGAATTTGTGTCAGAGCTGGCTATAAGCTTATAGCCCACTTCTTCTCTCTCCTCCACCTCATCATTTAGTCGGCTTATAGCCTGCTATTACACCTCATCATTTAGTTAACTTATAGCCTGCTATTACAACTCATCATTTATCTCATTTATTTTGGTGAGAAGAACTACTAGTCTCATAAATAATTGGAAAGGAATGTATTTATGCAGAGTTACTGCATCTGGGGAAGGAGAGAAAGTAGACAAAGCACATGTGGGAGTCGGCCGTTTTCACGGTTTCAGTGGTCTCGTTTTGGATGAATCAGTCAGGCACGCCTGCTGTACCGGGTGGAGCATGGCGCCATGGGCATGGCTTCCCATGACCACCTTGGGACCATGCTTAAGGCCTACCTGATAATTTCATTTATTTATTTATTTCCTTATCCTTGAAAGATTGGTACAGTGGTACTATACTTTACAACTGCAGTGGCCCACCTTTCCTATTCTTTCTTACTAACTATTAGACCATGTTTAAAGATAGAGTTTACTATCAACTCTTATTTAATTCACATCAGTAACAAAAATATATTTTACAATAATACATACAAGGATAGAGTCAGGTATGGTTTCTTCATTAATACAATAAAATAGTTTTATTGCGCAAGTTTTCTTTTTATCTACCCGTATGCAAGAAAGTTTTCTTTAATAAATACTAAGAGTCGACTCTAAGTCATTGCATGCATAACAATCACTTTTCTCTCTCCTTCCCTCTCTTTTCTCTACGTTACCAAATTTATTTACGTGACGATTGAGAGAGTCAATTAATAAACATCTTTATACGTGCCCTTAGTAACTACCATTAATTATATAACTATTAGTGATGACTATTATAATTTCATCTTTTATTTGCTACCAATAATTGTTTTTTGCCAAATCGGTTGAAGAAAAAACCAACCAAATTTCATTAAGATTAAAAGGGATACATGTTACGAATAAATTATATTGGTAAGGGTTGCCACACACCGGAAAGGCTTCTGTGGCGAACGTTCGCGCGGAAGAATCTGGCGCGAATGCCGCTGCCACACACGGCGCTGTTGGGATGGGCCTTCTCTATTTTCTTTTAGCTTGGCCCATCTCAATTTTCTTTTAAACACCAGGCCTAATAAGATGGTCCAGTGAGAGACATCCACTCACACAGGCCTGGTCCATGTGTGTTTTTCTTTTTCTTTTTCCAAATTGTTTTTAATCTGTTCGAGTTAATATGTATAATATTTATATGTCTAAAGTTTTATAAAAAAAACTATACATATACGTGGCATCTACTTATAAATTCAGGGTCATTTGGTTGACATACTTAATTTGACTAAGGTTTGGATAACAAAAGTGAAATCACAATTAGCGAACATGTGATAAGTTTGACATAATGTATCATGTCATTGATACGTGGACAAAGACAATTTTGTCACAAGTATAGACTAAACCAAACACACATCTAACTTAATTAATTTTGGCTAATTTGAGTTACAGCAAGCTTAGACGACTTGTGGTAGCCAACAAATAACCCCAAAGTTTTGTATACGAAGTTTATGTGCATAAAATTTTACATATAAAATTTATAGTGTAAAGTTTACGTATACAAAGTATTTTATGAAGTAAATTTTGACCGGAGAGAGTATTTATGTTTCAGAAAATTACAAATCTATACCTCAACGTATCACTAATGAGTTATTTAGCGTATTCATATAAACATATTTAGCATTGGGGGCTGGGTATCGATTTGTAATTTTTAATGAAAAATATGTAATTAAAAAAAAATCCGTCGTCTTCGACGGTTCGACCCCGCGCCGTTGCCGGCGCCGGCTAGCGCAGGCGGCGGGGAGCCATAATCCGCGGGCGGGTGGGGGTCTAAGGCATGGCCGTAGCAGTCGACGCATAGCACAACGATGGAGCAGGTCCTCCCGCCGTGCGGGGATTGCGCCACGACGGAGTCGGACACCTCGCGCGCCTCGCCTCTCACGCTCCGGGCGGTGGGGAAGCAGGAGGCCTCGATGGGGACTCGGGGGCACACGAAGCCTTCGCCACCGCTACTGAGATCATGGCGGTAGATTGGGATTTCACGGCGGAAGGCAAGGCAACTAGATCCGCATGTGCAGAGCAAAGGTGAGTTTTTTTGGCTGAAATTTTTTGTGCATTCTTGACGTGATATGGGTATGCATAGAACTACACATTTCTGAGCTCAGTAGAGCAGGTAAAAGCAAACGCACAACTGAACATGAATAATAGAGCATCTGTAAATCAACCAAGAGCAGCTTGAACTATACTGATGTGATTATCAGATGAGTACATGGTTATTGACTACTAATAGCAAAGCTGGGTGACCACAGAAAATGCCTCCTGATAAAATACTTGGGTTGTCAGTTTTCGCGGTTCCTCCCAATGTAATGTGCGAGGAAGACGTATTGCAGCTAAATTAAGTGTTTCTTGCGCAAAACAGGGACAGTTAGAGAATAAGAAACTGTATGTAGAAAAGGCCGTGTGCAATTCTTATGTGGTTGGACAAATAAGAAGACAGTGTCTGGAGGAGGCAAAGTCACGGTTCTGTTCTAATTAACAAATCTACTATGAGAGCTGATGATGCTCCCTATTGGCCATGGTCCTTTCTAATTCTCTCCTGCGGCATTCTGATTCTTCATTTTAGGCCGTATAAATATCACATGTCTGAGGCTTTGGTTCAGACCTTCAATGTCAAGTTGGTAGTGTGTGGAGCTTTCCTAGATGCTTGAGAAAAGTTAACTCTTAGCTGTCCTCAAAAGTACCAAGGAACCAAGAATAATAGATCCTTTGGTTGGCCATGGCCACAGGTGTTTCTGTTGAGAACATAAACCCCAAGGTCATACTATGGCCTGTGTCGATCACTAAGTGTATAGTTGCTAAGTTCTGTTCTTCTGTGGCTTTTTCATTCATATTCTTTATTGCAGGTTTTGCGATGTGAGTATGCAGTCCGTGGAGAGATTTCCATCCATGCTCAGGTTTTGTGGGTTTAGTCCATTGATGTTCTTGAAGTCAATTTTTCAATTTATAATTTTTCTGGAAATGCTAGCAGAGAAATTAATATATCTCTCACTTTCTTCTTCCAGCACTTACAACAGCAGCTACAGGCGCAACCTGGTTCTCTTCCATTTGATGAGGTCCTTGACAACTATAATTTGCAGCTCACATAAAAAAAAAACAGATGATGATTCATAATCTTTAATAGTTGAATATTTTCTGCAGATCCTATATTGCAATATCGGGAACCCTCAGTCCTTGGGTCAAAAACCAATCACATTCTTCAGGGAGGTGTGTGAATATTAGTAACAAAAAAAATATCTCTTTTTTGTGCTCTTTCAGTATTTATGAGTTATGTTACAGGTTCTTGCACTTTGTGATCATCCAAAGCTACTGGACAGAGAGGAAATTAAATCATTGTTCAGGTAAACATCAATTGTATACCATAATTCATTAGCAGGATAGGAAAAGGTATATAAGCATCTTAGAATATTTCATTTATCTATGATATATATGTTTCTTAATCTCCATGCAGTGCTGATGCTATTGCCCGGGCAAAGAAAATTCTTGCCCTGATTCCTGGAAGAGCCACCGGAGCATATAGTCACAGCCAGGTAACCATCTACCAATTTGCTTGACTAGGAAGATCTTAGCTCATAATCTTCTTTGTAGTAAATTTCATAAAACTATAACTATTTTGTTGAAACTGTTGATCCCTGCAAATTTAATGAGGCATTAAGAAAAATGCAACAATAGTTGATGATCTTATCAGAAAATTGCAACCTTCATTTGATTGGTCTGGACCCATTTATCACACACACATCCAATACTCATGCCGTTGTAAGTTTGGGCCTACATGTCAGACACATAGAGTACAAGGCTGCTGGTTTATGAGAAAATCGTTTGCTATTGTTGCAGTTGCGTGAAATGTTCAACTAAAGCTGCAGCAAAGTGATAGATTTTAATCAAACAGTTGCAGTTTTTTGTGGAATTTAATCTTTTCTTTATCCTAGGGTATCAAGGGACTGCGTGATGAGATTGCTGCTGGGATTGCCTCCCGTGATGGCTTCCCTGCAAATGCAGATGATATATTCCTAACTAATGGAGCAAGTCCTGGTGTATGTCCTACCTTGCTAATTTCTGAAGAAACAGAAAAGTAAGATATTCCAGTCTGACTATGTGCTTTCCCTTTTCTAGGTACACATGATGATGCAGTTGCTGATAAGGAACAATAGAGATGGCATTATGTGTCCAATTCCTCAATACTCATTGTACTCAGCATCCCTAGCACTTCATGGCGGAGCTCTTGTATGTAGTTTATATGTGTAACGTTATATCTTCAAGCTAGTTAGTTGATGCAGCGCAATAGCCTAAAGGCATTTTATTTCAGGTGCCATATTATCTTGATGAATCCTCAGGATGGGGTTTGGAGATTTCTGAGCTTAAGAGTCAACTTGAAGATGCCAGGTCAAAAGGCATAAATGTTAGGGCGTTGGTGGTGATCAATCCTGGAAATCCTACTGGACAGGTTTGCTCTCATCGCTTCTCCTGTCGTGTGTGATCTAAAACATATCTAGGTTTTGCAAGTATTCAAGATTAAGAGAAAGTGACACCGCCATTTTGTGATGTTTTCATGTCAGCAAGCATATGCTTTTGTTCCAAAGAATTTAGGTTCAACTGATACTAATATTTCAAAAATCATTATTGAAATGTTTTTACATTGTTGTTAAGGTTCTTGATGAGCAACAACAATATGAACTAGTCAAATTCTGCAAGGATGAGGGACTTGTTCTTCTGGCAGATGAGGTAAGGCTAGTCGTGCTCAATGATCAAAGATGTCAGTGTATTTAGTGACATAATAATGTTCACAACGTATGATCGGTTTGGGGGGGTTTGATAGGTATACCAAGAGAACATTTATGTTACCAACAAGAAGATCAACTCTTTCAAGAAGATAGCAAGATCCATGGGATACAATGAGGAGGATTTACAATTAGTGTCATTCCATTCTGTTTCTAAAGGTAAAATCCCATCACCCACCTTTCTTTTCCCAAGTAATAGTTCCTTACCACATAGATATCTTTTTGCTTGGTATCAGGATATTATGGAGAGTGTGGCAAAAGAGGTGGTTACATGGAGGTCACCGGCTTCAGCGCTCCAGTTAGAGAACAACTCTACAAAATTGCATCAGTTAACTTGTGCTCAAATATCACGGGCCAGATCCTTTCAAGCCTCATAATGAATCCACCAAAGGTGCAATAACATATCTGTCCTTACACGAAATGTTATTACCAATATACACTAGATTCATAACATAGAGAGATCATGCACATTGTGCAGGCGGGGGACGGATCTTATGATCTCTACATGGAAGA
The DNA here is from genome assembly GCF_000231095.2 of Oryza brachyantha. Classification (NCBI taxonomy): domain Eukaryota; kingdom Viridiplantae; phylum Streptophyta; class Magnoliopsida; order Poales; family Poaceae; genus Oryza; species Oryza brachyantha. Next base: position 3,663,108 of record NC_023165.2, on the reverse strand, counting down.
GAAAGACGGAATCCTAAAATCTTTAGCTCGTCGTGCAAAGGTGTGTATAGTTTACTTTTACAGTTTCACCGCATGCTATCTATCCAGACACTGGAGCTAAGACATTATCTTGTCTGGAATTGGGATCGCAGGCGATGGAGTCTGCATTTAACAGTATTGATGGAATTACATGCAACAAGACGGAAGGGGCAATGTATCTGTTCCCACAGATTTATCTACCACACAAGGCAATTGAGGCTGCCAGGGCCGTCAACAAAGCACCTGATGCATTCTACGCTCTGCGTCTTCTTGATACCACAGGCATTGTTGTGACTCCAGGATCTGGTTTTGGACAAGTGAGTTTATTACTTTCTACTCTTGCTCTTTGAACTGTAGGTGATGCATGCTGCCTGAGTCCCACCGAATGCTGAGCTCACCTAGCACAATCTATAGAACTGTTTGTGCTTGTTTGTACTTCTGAGGACTGAGGAGTTGTACGATAGCAGCTGGCAACTCTGTACATGCTTTGTTTCTTTTACCATTCCAGATGCTATCTGTTCACCAGCAACTCTGAGTCTCTGACTGCTCTAGTTTGGTCCTTGTGAAAGGTTGCAGGGACATGGCATGTGAGATGCACGATCCTGCCGCAGGAGGAGAAGATCCCTTCCATGATCGCCCGCTTCAGGGAGTTCCATGAGGAGTTCATGGCACAATACCGCGACTGAGGCCCTGCGGTTGCTTGTGTTCGTGTATCACGGCATCCAAGAGACCGAAAATAAAGCAAGGAGTACAGCCGTTAATGAGCAATATATTAACGGAAGGAAGGTCAGCAATCTTAATCTGGATGACACTTTTTTGTGTAATCTCTTTAGGCCATAAAGTAAATTCACCGGGATGTTGTACAAGCGTTTGCCTGGAACAAATGGATTGGTTGTCATAATGCATGAGTACACAGCAGTGAACTGCAACAAAATGCGTAGTATATCAATCTGGTTTTTATATTTGATGCAGATAATTTTTGGATCTATATTTGATTTCTTTAATAAGACAAATGATTAAACTTAGATCCAAAAGTTAATGGTACCAAATAAAAAAAATCAGAGTATTAGCTGTAACTGTCATGCTTAAAAAGTGCTTAGGAAATACTATAAGGAGGTGCTAGCCGAAGGACATGTAAGTTTGTATCTTGTATTGTTCTATATACTGTATCCAGTAAAGGTTGTGCAATCGAGTTCACTATCTTGGAACGAAACAACAAGAGAGAATAGCAGCGATTCGAACTGTGGGACACACAAACATACGACATCGTTAGGGCAACTCCAATGTTGTTAATCAGCTCATGAACCAGCATTGGGCCCGCTGGCAAAAGAACCCCGCGAGTCGTCTCCGTTGGCCTCGGCCGCGCAGCAACAACAACACGTGCTGCACGTACGTACGATACGGGCATCACGCGCCCCAGTTTTACTTTGTTTTTTTTTTTGGGGGGGTGGGTGGGACCAGGTTAGCGTTGCGTTTCGTCGTCACTGTGTCACCCACACGCGTTTTGTCGCTGGCCGTTTTATTCTTCTTCTCCTTGTCGTGTCGCGTCACCCGGAGCGATAAAGGCAGCACTATGGCTGAATTAATTACTCCTCCCTCCATATTTTTTTATTGACTTTTAGATCTAGATTATTTATCTTATTTAAAAATATATATAATTATTAATTATTTTATTATAATATAATTTATTATTATAGAAACTTTAATTATGTATTATAATTTTGCATATTTGGATATAAATTTTAAATAAGACAAATAGTCAAACATGATTCTAAAAGTCAATAGTGTCATACATAAAAATATGGAGAAAGTACTCCTGTGTAGAGCGGCTGCACATGGCCTAATTGGAATTTTTATCTTGTTGTGTCACTTACAAGGGTTTAGCTTTTTAATGATTGATCTTTATTCTATCACTTTATGTTTTAAAATGCAAATATTTATATGTTTCAAATTTTATATCATTTTCGCAATGATTCTTATAATTTTAGGACCAATTAGAGGTTTAAAAGGAAAATCTTATAAATTTAAAATTAAAAGTTAACCACTGACGTGACTAGAGAGGAATCTTTTGACATCTTCCTGCTCAATGCTAAACAATCCAAAACAATTATATTTTAGAACATATATATAGTATTTGCTGGGTTGAAACAAAGTATAGGAAAAAAACAAAAGGAAATTTTCATTTCTACAGTTATTACAGAGAAAATATGTAGAATTTTAGTTCAACCCAAACCTCTTTAAAACATTTTAATAACATAATGTATTTGTGTATTTCCATTTATTTAGTTTTCTATTTTAGTGGTTGAAATTCATCCAAATCAAATAAGTTACCGCTACAAGTAGCCGCTGAACTCACCTTTATTTTTTTCTTATGATTATAGTTGTAATTTGAATGTTTAATTTTAAATTTAGAGTTGAATTTAAAGTTGTTTCATATTGGTCTATTTACCGTATTTGTTTTTAGATTGCTAAGAACACGTATATAAAATATTATTTATAAAATATTTTTTATTTATAAATATGTCGTTTTTTTTTCCATGGTAGCATATGCTGTTGGTTGTTTGCGAAAGTTCTGACAGCTATACTAGCAATTTGCCTAGACCCAGGGGTTGTATGAAAAGAATGGAGGGCACTGAGTACATCCCTTGCTTTACTTCAGAACAAAAGATCGAATACATGGTTAGTTACTGATGCTGAGTACATTCCTTGCTTCAGAATAACAGACGGAATACACCCATATGCACATGGTAATATGCCTACCGAGCCACGACAGGGATTGGATATACGAATACTCAGATTTGATATCTTCTGCCCTCCTCTCCTCCCCTACTGGTGCAGTTTCACTTGCTCCCAATTTCTATATACAGCAAGTTAAAAGTGTCTCCGAAGTTAATGCAACTATGCATTTAACATCGCAAAGAAATAGTAATATTCTACTGCACCCAAGTCTAATTATTTTAAGTTACCCAAGTAAAAATTACGATTGAAAAGATAAAAGTTACATTGTTCTTTAATAAGAAATGTCGATAAGTAAAAAGTACGTGAGGAATAAAACGAGAATAATCGTAGATGAGAATTGATTGACTGATTCCTAATATAAATAGTGTCAAAATAATTATTTTAATATAATATTTAATTCATAGAAATAGCAGAGCAGATCTCAACTCCACGTGCAAAAATACGTCTCTTTCACCGCTATAGAGATAATTAATAATCCAAATGCCAGGTGAGAAATTAGTTATTTATCCCTGCTATGTGGCGCCCATATAGCCAGCAGGGCATGCACGCGTTAATATTTGTGCGCCATGTGTACCACGTGCGAATATTTTTTATCAATAAAAAAATCATTTCTTTCTTCCTTTCTTTCTCGATAGACTGACAAAGAGAGCTCCTCTAGCTTATATAATCACGCTCCCGCGCATCTCGCAACAATTCCTCCTCCTCTTCTTGCGAATCCTCCGCAACCATCTGGATTTTCAAGCTCAGGAGAGAGATTTCAGCCTTGCACCATGATTCCGAGAGCTCCGAGCCTCTTCCACATCGAGGACGGCGACGCGGGCGTCGCGGCGGCGGCGGCCCCTTCCGGCGAGCTCGTTGGGCTCCGGCTGATCATACAGCCGTCGCCGAGGCAGCGTCCGCGGCTGTCCGTGCTCAGGAGGTCGGCGGTGAGGCCGTCGCCGGCGGCGGCGACGGGAAACTCCGGGGGGTGCCGTCTTGACGAGGGCGGTGCTCCTGGCCGGGGGTTCATGGGGCTGGGGTTCTTGAACTGCTGCTACTGCTGCCACAGGAAGCTTGACGCCGACATGGACGTGTTCGTGTACAAGTAAGAGCATGTTCACAGCCAATCAGAATCAAAACGAATCAGTGATTAGTTGAGATCATGATCGAGACGAGGCACTCGTGGTTGATTCTTGGGTATTAATTAATCAGTTAATCTGTGGCTTTTTTTTTTTGCAGAGGTGAGCACGCGTTCTGCAGCGCCGAATGCCGGTGCCAGCAGATGGCGAGAGAGGAGAGGCGAGAGATCGAGATGCTGGTGAGGCGACGCCGGGAAGCCTTCCACAGCCGGCGAGCCGCGCCGGCCAAGGTCAGGGGAGGGTCGTCGCCGGATGATCGCCACGCGAGGCTGCAAATCGCCGCCTCGTGATGCACTCATGGCGGATCGCTCGAGCGAGTCCATCCATGCATCTCCGCTAGTTTCTGAACAATTTTCAGGAGAAACTTGCTAGCGAGGACGAAGGCAGCTAGCTATCTAGCTATTCGATTCTGTCTCTGTCCTGGATCTTGTTGTCCTCGTCTACATAGTACATAATATGACTCGAAGACGAACACAATCACGCTTGCTTGTGCTTAACTGATGGAATGGTTGAACTTGAGACACGAAAAACATTACTGTCCAGAAAATTATAACCACTCATGGAATGTTCCTTCAGTTCTTCTCTTCCAAACTTAAATTCCTGTCCTTTTTGGTGCAGTATTATCTTGCACACCTGGGTGCTCATTTGCTCACCCATCAATAGATTTGCACTCTGACAATCTTGAGCAGCTGCAGACAGTGTTATCTTATAACAGTATACTTGCACTCTGATAATCCCAAATTCCCAAGTAATTTCTATATATGCACTATTGAGTTTTCAGGAAGCTTGGATTAAAATGTGGCATCCTATATCGTAATCTTCTTGGGACAGAAATCAGCTGTCATGGATACTTCTGTGGTAAATTAACCATGGGTACCACTATCTGAAAACCATCTAATCTATTTTTAAAAAAAATTCTGCGTGTGATGTGTGCACGGTTCATAGTCATACGTACAGGAGAAAAATAAAGCAGATTCCTTTTGCACTCGGCATCAATTCCTTCGCCGGTGGCAGCGAGACAGAACAGCTGGTGCCATGCCGTGCCAGTCGCCGGTCGATTCACAGCAATTCCAAACGAGCGCCACGAAAGATGAGCGGCGGCTGCAATCGATGTGACGGGCGGCCATTGGGCGGCACGAAAGACAGCTCAGTTGCTACACGGAATCGTATCGTGATGGTCGCCTTGCCGGAGCACCGCCGCACCGTCGGGAGGGGAGGAGGGGTGGGGGGGTGGGGGGGACGGATGTTCAGGGAAGAAGAAGACAACGATTTTATAAGAGCTCTTTTAATATTTCAACGTATATGTTTTAAGTGTGAGATATCATGTATCTAAAGTATTAGAAATTTATATTTAAATTTTTGGTAGCTTAAGATGTTTTTCAACGATTATAAAAAAATCCAACTTATAAACATAAATAAAAGCGAGCGTCTAGGCTCACGACGATCCTTCTGCTGTCAGCTAACTGATGGGCTCAAGGGCTTTCGAGCGAAAGCTCGCGCGTATAAGCAGTGCGCGAATGAGCTTTTGGGGCCCCTGTAGTCTTGGTCCATTTCTGATTTAGTCCAACATGGTCTTTTTTTCCCCTCCATTTTGGTCAGATAAGTCAATACATATAACATATTTATATATATATAGTTTATGAATATACTATCTCCGTTTCATATTATAAGACTTTCTAGCTTTGGCTAAATTCATCAATAGATGAATGTATAAAATTTATATATATATCTAGACTCATTAGCATCCATATGAATCTAGGCAAGCTTAGAAAATCTTACATTACGATCAGTTGGGTGTATAATATTTTGTAAGGTTTTTTTTATCATCCTTAAAAAGTACCTTAAGATACCAAGAATTTTAATATAAATTTATGGTACCTCAAAGTGCTACATTTTTTATACTGAAACTTAAGATACTTTTTTCATAATGGTAAAAAAGCTCTATATGTAAAGTTTGTGTATATAATATTCATATGTGAAAAATATATGTATGTAAAGTTTGTATGAATATTTAACGATTGTATAAAGTTTGTACATAATATCAATTTGTTTTAAATTCATACATAAAATTTATATACGTAAGGTTTTTACGCACAAAATTAATACATATAAAAATATCATTTAGATGGTATACATGTGCAAGTTTCTATGTGTATTTTGTTATATTTCTATGAATAACAATATTTTGGTATATCAATTTTACAAGTATAGTTTTTATCCTTTTCACTTCATCCAAAAAAAATATAACCACATTTATACGCTGGCTTGATTCGCCACGATGAAGCGCGCGCGAGTGCTCGCCGATCAGACCGACCCGCCGATTGGGCCGAGATTTCAAGGCCTTGCCGTAGCCCTGTACATGGATCTGAACAAGTAACAAGTCTACTTGAGGTCCCTCAATTTATCTGGTTTTGATAGGTCGGAAATCGGTTTTATCCGGTTTTGTGGTCCAAGCATACAAAATAGACTGGACGATGAGTTGAGGGGTCTCAAGTGGACTTATTCCTCTTAGCAATATGGGCCCTGAAGTAAAGTTTGATCGCGTTCGATAGATGGGCCTTTAGCCCAAGATGGGCTTTACCGATCCAATTATGGGTTGGGCCTTTGCTTCGGCGGACAAGAATTTGGAAGGCCCACCTCTGAATTTCTGGTGTACGGTTTGGCTTGGCCACTGAAGTTACTCCGGAGACTTGGTCTTTCGGAGGTTTCAATGAACTTGAGCATCTCTCTAAGAACACCTCCAACACAGAGTACTTAGTGAGATGCTTAACAATATGATTAAACTAAGTACTATACTGATTTTTTTTACACAACCATCTTTCTTTAGCAGAGGTGGCCTAACAAAACGCTAATATTTTACTTCTCAAAGTTTTGTATTGGGTTTATAAAAAATATTAAGCAGAAAAGTTATAATTCTCTCCAAAAAGAGGCCCAAAACTGAATACGCATATTTCCATCCCAAATCAGGAATAGATTTAGGAATCCATTAAAAATATTTTTTCTAGCATAATCCTCAAATTTTAGTTTTATGAATTAATTTTAAATTTAATGTCACTCAATATGTAAGAATGGCAAAAGGTTAAATTTATTGACTGCCTATCTTGGCTTTAGCTAAAGCTAGCTTGGTTGCTACATCGGTCAGGGCGGAGGAGGGTACTAGATGGGAATTTTGCATTTCACGCTCCGTTTACAAAATTTAAATTTTTAATCTTAAATTTTAAGTTGATTTTGAGTTTTTCTTATCATATTTTATTTTTCATCTTGGTTTCTATATCACCAGGAACATGTATATAAAAGTTGTATTCATAAAATATTTTTAATTTACGGATATACCGTTTCGTTTTTTTATATTAAAAAGCTAAGTATGACGGTTTTATGATATCGCACGATTATCACCATAATGTTGTACATTGTCTCTCATCAGTTTTCAAAGAATTGGTTATACATTGCAACCGGATAGCTTCCTCTACCAAAATGACGAGGAAACCCTGCTATTCACGGCAGGAGTGAGTTATGGTGTGATTGTTTGGTTTTTTATAAAAATAATATAAATGGTGTATTTATAAATGAAAAATAATTTATGGAAAAAATTTATATGTGTTTTTAGTGATGTAAAAGATAATACTGAAAATAAATTTTGATAAAAACCTCAAAATCAATTTTAAATTAAATTTTGACGTATAAGTAAAAACTAAAAGATTAGGTTACGAGCTGGTTCGTCCATTGGCCGGCCTGCAGCCTGTCCACATGCAATGCCCCCAGAAAGTAGACGATATATATACGCATTTCTTCATTTCTTGACTTTGAATGGCAGACACTGAACCTGTTCATCAGGACGATAAAAATGAAAACTCCACATCCCAACGGCGCCCTGCCTCAACTTGCAACAACAGTACAGTAGCTTTTTAGTCCACAAGTTGAGATGCCTTTGCCTCCTGCCATCTCGATTGAAACCAACCACGAAAAGGCGACCGGCAAATTGCCTCGTCAAATTGCCACTGAACAGACAAAAACAGTTAATGTCTCGGTCATTGTTTTCTCTCGCTGAAAAGGCACACTTTGCTGTTTCTGCTGCATAGTAGAGCTCAAGAATCACATGTGTTCATAGTAAATACTCCTCTTCCATGTTAACCAAGCTGTTTTTAATTATTTCTGAAAAAAACAGCCCATAAAAATACAGTGCATAATCCAATGTGTTAACCAAGATGATCTGAGTACTCTAACATTGCAAATGCTGTACCCTTGACAGATGGTCTGAAACTGCTGCCAAGAAGATACAGTTTGAAAATAAAATGACAAGTGATATGAGGGAAGTAAAAATTCTTTCATGTTCCAAATACAAAATGAACCTTGTAAAACTGAAAAAAAATGCTATACTATACAAAATGAACCTTGTTCTCTGGGGTCTTCTTGATGCTGGAATGCAAATACCGCTTTCCTGAAACTTGGGCACGCCGCAGTCGGCAGCCACCTTGGTTTTGAGCTTATTAATTTTTCTTTTTTCAGATGTTCAATCCAAGGCCCAACTTGAGCGACCGAGTGTGACACAAAATTGTGTGCAAACAGAGCACGCCGTTCGCTAATTCGTCTACAGGATTTCATATAGTTCTTGAAATGTTCATGCCGTCGTCTGTATCACCAACTTGGCCACCAACAATTAACACCCCCGCACAGCTGCCTCCATATGACACTGACAGTGAATAAGTTCAGTTGTACTCGCTCCGTTATAAAAAATATATGCGTCGGTGGAGAACCACACAAAAAACGATTTTCTTTTAGTTGTTTTAATATTTAGACTTTGAATTTTAAACTGCTTAAATCATCTTTCTAGACATCTTAAAAGTACATGTAACTTCTGCCAATCTAAAATAAGAAATAACCTCACAATATATAACAAATTTAAACTTAAATATTCAAATTCCAGCTTACAAGCATAACATAAACAAAAAAAATAATCAATCATATATATGTTGCACAAAGGCATGATAACATCTGGGGCCTTAAAAAGAAAAAGAGAAACATCCATTTGCATGCTGCAGGTGACTGACTGTAGCTGCAGTCTCCAACCCCAACCCTTGGGTGTCACCAACAGATGCTGCTGCATCATATGCAGAGGAGACAGCGGCCGCGTTATCTCGCTAGTTTTTCGTGCGCATGTTTTCCGAACTGTTAAACAGTGTATTTTTTGTAAAAAAATTTATAAAAAAGTTGTTTGAAAAAATCATATTAATTTATTTTATATTTATTTAATAATTAATAATTAATTTATCATGTACTAATTTATTACTAGGTTGCCTTAACCAAAACACCCCCCCCCCCCCCCCCCCCCCATCCGAACGCGGCGGCAAGTTGGCCACTTGACAATACCATCCTTGCAACAAACTGGGGTTGGGGAGAAGGGTTCCGGTATGCGCGGTGGCTGCGGCCGCATCTCTGTGGCGCCTCCGTGTGGCCGCCGTTGCATTGGCCGCACGCGCCCCTTGGTGGCTTGGTGACTCGCTGCCTCCTGGAGGCCACAGGTTAGGCTTGCCAGGAAGGATCAGGGGGAGCTCAAAACCGGGGAAGCCATTTTTTTTCGCTACTGTGCTGTTTGGCCTTGTCGGGTTAGCGGGTGTCAGATGGTTTAGTGGATCCGGGTTCGTTGTGATTGCTGCTTGCCCAAAGCTGAACCCGTTGTATCATTTGAGCAATTTTAACAATATAGCCAACAACTAGATACAAATCATATAAGCTTTACAATAGTCGTCTATAAAATATATATTATCTTGTCTCACCTATCATACGCTCATCGTGTCTTGGAGTCCGTGTTACAGCTAGCTACAAAGTTATACTTCGTTGTTCTTCTCTCTCCTTTCTTATATCCTTAAAATATGTTTATTAGCTGATTTATATTCTGCTATGTACCTGCTCTTAGAGTTTGTAAAGGATACATGTGGATCAAGGGATAATAGCTCATCACCCTTTGGTTACACTATCGCGCACTCGATACATATAGGTGCGGATTTAACATGGGTGCTCGGGGCTCAAGGCTCCCTACCCACTGGATCCTTATCAGTGGATCCTTATGGAAGATAAGAGGGAGGAAGGAAGAAGAATGAAAGGAAGAAGAGTAGGATGCTTAAGAAAGAAGAAGTCAATTAGCCTCCCCTCTTTTACTTGGCTGGATCTGTCTTGAGACATACCTCTTATTTGAATTGCTATCAAACGATGCTCTATTGCGAACATTTAGCTATATTCTTACAGTAGCAGAATTGGTAGGTCCATAGCAATGCAAAAACTATAATGAAAATGAAAGAATAAGCAACACATAGCATGAATATTTCATGGCTTGATAAAAGCACACTTCATTCTAAAATAGACGGTAATAATAGCAGCAAGAGAGATAGTGACCTTTGTTCCAAAATATAAATATTCCTAATTTATTTAGCTGAGATTAAGCTTAATAAGAAAAGATTATGAGTGTCATTTAATAAATGAGAAATGAGTAGGGTAATAAGCTATGTTGAGCTAAAATAAAAAATATAAATAATAGTTGATTAATAAGCAAAATAAAAATAATTATATTTTAGTACATGATATAAATCTTAAAAAATATTTTATAAAGTCACTGCGCCTTAGAGCATGTACAATAGCAGGCTATAAGCCAGCTATAAACATATTTTATAGAAATAAGACTTAAGAGAGGAGAGGTGGGCTACTAATTTGTAGTCAGCTACACACGGATTTCAAGAAGACATAATGTGTGTATGACATATACGACCATGAACTAATGTTTTATAGGTAGCTATTTTATGAATTAATTATTAGATTGACTATAGATAAATTGGAGCTAGTTCACTATACTATTGCTCTTAGCTCTTATAGGAGCATGACGTCTCGCGTTCGGGTTTGGCCCTGTGGCTAACGGGTACTCCACTTGCAGCAGCAGCGAGCAGTTCCGCTTCCGCCGGTTCGTGGCGTCCACGAGCCATCCATCCATATCCCCCCTCCTGCGCCGCGGTGCGGGGGCCAATCAATGCCGGCCCGTCGCGTGCGCGTCGTCGCCGTCGCCGTCGCCGCGGAGGCAAGGACCGCTCCCCAGCCCCACTTGCCATCCCATGTCGCCTTCCTCCCGCGCGGATGCATTGCACCTTCTCCCCCACCCCCCCCCCCCCCTCCCCCCCCGCGTGGCCCCCACCTGAGCTGTACCGGTACTCGCTTGCGGCTCGCCCTCGACCTTATCCTCCTCCTCCTCCTCTCCCGCCGCGATTTCTTTACGATTTCTTTTTCCCGCGAAATCGGAGGACGCGCTCCTCCTCCCTCCCTATTTAACACCGCCGCCTGCTCGCCTCAACCTCACAACCAACCCACACACAAAAGCGAAGGCAAAAGCAAGCTAAGCGAGCAAGAGACCAGAGAGTAGCTTGAGGAGGAAGAAGAAGAAGACGGCTGAGCAAGATGTGCGGCGGAGCGATCCTTGCGGAGCTCATACCGAGCGCGCCGGCGGCGAGGCGGGTGACGGCGGCGCATGTGTGGCCTGGGAAGGCCAAGAAGAAGGGCGGCGGCGGGCGCGCCGATGACTTCGAGGCGGCGTTCCGGGAGTTCGACGAGGACTCCGACGAGGAGGAGGAGGAGGGGATGATGGGGGAGGGGGAGGCGACGTCCGAGCACAAGCCGTTCGTGTTCGGCGCTTCCAAGAAGACGAAGGCGGCGCCGGCGGCGGCCCGCCGCAGGAAGGCGGCGCAGTACAGGGGCGTGCGGCGCCGGCCATGGGGCAAGTGGGCGGCGGAGATCCGCGACCCGGTCAAGGGCGTCCGCGTCTGGCTCGGCACCTTCCCCACCGCCGAGGCCGCCGCGCTCGCCTACGACGACGCCGCGCGCGGCATCCGCGGGCCCAGGGCCAAGCTCAACTTCCCCTCCGCCGCTCTGGACACCCGCAAGCGCGGCCGCGCCACCGACGCGCCGGCCGTCAAGGCAGCGGCAGCGACACCGTTCATCGACCTCGACGAGGAGGATGAGGTCGGCGCCGCCATGGCGTCCATCAAGTACGAACCCGAGACCAGCGAGAGCTCCGAGTCGAGCGCCCTGCCGGACTTCTCCTGGCAGGGCATGTCAGCCTCTGACGAGGCCGCGGCGCACCCCGTCCTCGACGTCGCCGACAGCGACGACGACCTCGGCGCCGGAGCCAACAAGCGTCCCAGGACCGAGTCGACGGCCTCCGGCTCCGGCGACGACACCGACGCGCTGTTCGACGCGCTGCTGTTCGCCGACCAGTACTCCTACTTCAACGGCGGCGCCTACGAGTCCCTGGACAGCCTGTTCAGCGCCGACGCCGTGCAGAGCGCCGCCCCCGCCGACCCGGGGATGGGTCTCTGGAGCTTCGACGACGGCTGCCTCGTCGACGTCGAGGGCAGCATGTCCTTCTAGGCTAGCTCCGGCGCCTCTGTAACTCTATTCCATACCATCATGTAAATACAAGGGTGGTTTTGCCAAGTACTCCCTCCATGTTCGTCCGGTTCCCCCTTTGGTAGTAATGAAATCTGTGAGGTTCTCGTTCTCGTAAAACATTCAAGAGAAAGATTAACACGTCTCACAACTAAGATAGTGAGAAAAATCGGGGCTTTTTCCGCGCTGAAGGACAAAAAAATGGAGTCTTTGGTTAGGCGGAACGCACTTACTTACATCCAGTGTGCTTTTGGAACGAAGACAAGACCACGGATTGATCAATCACAGCCAACTTTTCTACCGCCAAATTCTCCGAAATGTTGCGATTCGATGATCCAAAATGGATCCACACAGGCTGTCGACTCGTCTAGGTCGCGAGTTATGTCAGGTCGCTTCAACGAAACTTGCTGCTGTCGGCAGCATGGCGTCCAAAAACTCCAAACAGTAATCAGGAACAGCATGAACAGATGGTGCTAATCTTTTGGAGATGCTTATCTCCACAGTCTACTAGTACTGCACCCACTGTTAACTACAAAATTAAAGAAAAGAAGAACTTCACAGATTCACTGTTCACACGCTCTGATTTGTGGTTTATTCATCATGTGACGCTGGTGCTGGTGCTGGTGCTGCATCGCCGTGATGATGACTGATACGGAGACCAATGCCGTGCCCGTCTGCCAATCGTGCTTGTTCCTGTCACCGATTCCCTCGTCTGAAGGCAAACCGGGTGATTATAAATATAAATTTTATGTATGTATTTTCTATAAACAGTTGTATCTGTAAATAAAAAAATATTTTCTAAATATAAATTATATATATATGTATGTATTTTTAGTGATCTAAAAGTTGAAGCTGAAAAATAAAATTTGATAAAGAAACCCTTAAAATTATCTCTAAATTTAAGATAAATATTTAAATTTTAGGTTATAAGTATAAATAGAATCGAAAAGATGCGGTGACCCAGGGCCACATCCGTGTAGCCGATGGCCAGCACAGGGCTGATGAACAGGTAACAGGTGCACTGAAGTTAGGCCTCGTTTAGTTTCTAAAAATTTTCACCCAAAAACATCATATCAAATGCTTGGATACTTAAATAGAATATTAAACATAGATAAATTAAAAAACTAATTACACAGTTATGTGAGAAATCGTGAGACGAATCTTTTGAGCCTAATTAGTACATGATTAGCTATAAGTGCTACAATAACTCATATACGCTAATGATGGATTAATTAGGCTCAAAAGATTCGTCTCGCGGTTTCCATGCCAACCGTGAAATTCGTTTTTTCATTCTTGTCCAAAAACTCCTTCCAACATCCAGTCAAACGTTTGATGTGACACGCAAAAATTTTCATTTCACCAACTAAACACCCCCTTCTTAAACGATACAAAACGATCTTTCCCTTTCACAGACAGCAGTCGAGGAATTGTAATTGCTCATCTCCTCTGTCCATATGAACTATAATATGCACAAAACCTTATCGATATTTCTGTTCTGGACGATTTCATCAAAGTCAATTTTGTTAAGAGATAGCAGCAGAGATTGTACGAGTTGCATTAGTAAACAAAAAAAAAAGCTAATAAAATACTGTTCTACACATTCGTTGGCACCAACTTGGCTGCAAGGCCACATGCAGAGCCCCCAAAAGCTGGGGAGAAAAAAAATATCACTCCATGTTAGAGATAAGGGAGAGACGAATACAAAATATTGCTGTGTCCAGAAGCCGTCCCTGCAGAGGCAGTGAACCTGTTCAAGATGCTTTTTCTCGCTTCATTGGAGCTGGGTTGCTCAACCAGCAATTCCTGCATGCGACAAAGCAAGCAAGCCGATCGCAGCAAGGATCCAACCAGAAAAATGTATCTGCTGCTGCAAGTTGCATCATGGAACACGCATGGCATCGCCATCTTGTGGTATATTATCTATTCAAGCCGGAACGCTGCAATCGTGTATGGGCTGCTGCCTGCCCAGGCCCAGCTGGGCACCAGACCTGTTCTCTTATCTTCAGAGCTCATCACTGAATAAAAGTTACTCTATGGAAACAGGTTTTGGTTGCTTTCTTGTATACAACATCCATCCCAAAATACATGAATTTGTAAGTTTTTATGGAAGTTTTGACTCTTCGTCTTATTTAATTTTTTTATGATTAATATTTTTACTGTTACTACGTGATAAAATATGAATAGTATTTTACGTGCGACTAATTTTTTAAAACTTTTTAGTAATTTTTTTAAATAAAACGGATGGTCAAATGCTCAAACTAGAAAATCTAGAAAAATTCTCTTTTTCTCGGACGGAGTAGCAGTTGTATACCGCCTCTTCTCTTTATCTTCATAGTTCATCACTGAATAAAAGTTCTCTATGAAAGCAACGTTTGGGTGTGTGCATCTGAGCTATGTAAAGGTCAAAAGTGTTCTAGGTGTGATTTATCATCTCGATGTATTTGGTTGACATAAATGAAACTTCCATTATCTTAAAAAGAAAATAACAGTTCAATTTATGTTTTTAAAAAGTCGTTCAACTTTTTTTGCTTGCTTTGCCGAGGGCCTAGAAATGAAGATTTCAATTTAGAGAGAAAGTTATAAAACTAAAGGCTGACTGTGGTGCATTTTACTGGTAGCAGAATTTAATATACGTTGATATATTTTTATCGGATGTCTGTGATTAAATTATACTACTAATAATATTAGGTGCAGTAGAAATTTAAAGGGATAATATCGTCTTTTCTACTGTGGTCTTTATTAAAAAGAACAAAATTACAAAATACTACTAACCAAATAATTAACAAAGTTTAAAAATATACTTTTTCTAATGATAGTATAATACTACCAATAAAATGCACCGGAGAGTTGCCAGTAAAACCATGAATAAAAGAAAATCATAAATAGAGAGTATACAATGCAGACAAGCCTGGGTTTCTTTCATAAAGCAAGAGCTTGCAAGTGAAATACAGATCTGAACGTCTAATCATGTTCAGTTGGGTTTCTGTTCCATGTATCATGACCTTTTCTGCCACATGGGGCTTCCAAGCTGTGCACCAAACCGCTGCCTGCATACCTGGGCATGAACCATGGTATTGTGCTTGCTCTGTGTGGATCATCAGAAGGAGGTTTGGTTAGCTAAGCCATGACAAATACAAATCTGGTTAATTAGCGCAAGTGTCATAAAGGCTCAAAAGCTAGTCCTAGGTAGCACTTATCTAGCCAATAAAAAAGACAAGATAGATAGGTATTAGCATCACAGTTTATGATATGATGCTTCAGTGTCAGATTAATTGGCACTTTACAAGTTTTAATTTGTTGGATCAGGGAGAGCACCAACTCCATTGCAGTGGCTTGTTGAATGCTACCACTGCACACTTAATTAACATGAATCTCCAGTAGTGTGGAGCTAACTTTTTAAGTACCTTTAGTTAATTAAGCATCCACTTGTTCATACAGCCTACTTGCAAAACTGGCATGCCGTAGCCGTACTCCGGAAACGGTTTCGGTATCGTGAGATCGTTGCCTTTTTGTCAGGTCTGGCCATCACTGGTAAATTACTGAGCTTATCTATAATCTGCAGTAACAAATGCTAGTCAAAAGGATGAGCGGGAACTTCATAAACTAAAAATATTTTGACAAAAATATAACAAGTTTACAAATTTAAGCTGTTGCCTCACAGAACTACAACACATTTGATGCAATATTTATCCTAAAACTATTTATCAAAAGCATGGTATTTTCTCCTTATCGATTATGTACTTCCCAAGCTCCTAAATAATATGATTCATGCGAACAAAAATACAAAATTTCCCACATTATATTTCTTAATCAAAATTTTAAATTTGTATGGTTAATTTTATCATTTAAATCTTTGAATAACTATAATAAAATTAGATAACCTGGTCCTTTATATCCTTGCTTTGTTATTTTGATAGAACGTTTACAATACTTAGTTTTGTAAAAAAAAACTATGCGCTAAATCTTTTTTTGTGATATCATTATTTATATAAGTAATTCCATGATAAATTCAGCAGTAATATGTAGTTTTATGATATAAAAGATTAAATTAATAGTTACGAGGGTCATCTTCTGGCTTGTTGGTGTAAAAAGCTAAACAACATATTTACAAATAAAAAAATTGCTAAAAAAATTCTATATACATGTTTATAGTGATCTAGAAGACAAAACTGGAAAATAAACTGCGATGAAAAAAACTTAAAGTCAACTTCAAATTGAAGGTTCAAAATTCAAAATTTGGTTTTAAGCAAAAGCAAAAGCCAAAAGACAGGGTGATAATATTACCCCATGTGTGTCTAGTTTTGTGAAATTTATATAAAAGATTTTTCAAATGAAAATTCTTACTAGCATCCCTTGTATTAAACAAGAATAGAAGAGAACCGAAGTACCGAACATCTAATTTCAGAGTTGAGAGAGTGAGAGACCAGGTTCAGTCTCAACTTTTTTTTGGGTGGCAAGCGGTGGAGGTAACGCGAAAAAGTCCGAGCTGCACTCGGCGCGACGCCGCGCCACTGCTGCGTCGGCCGCCCTTGGCCTTGACTCTTGAGCGCGTCGCACCGTCGTCGTCTCCGCGCGGCTCGTCGCCCATGAATTTTGGAGGGTCCTCGGTTGCGTCGCGTCGCTCGGCCGTGACCTACTGAGCTCGTGGCCCGCGTGACCTTTTCTTTATTCTCCTTTTCCCGCGCTCGCGCGGTGACCCCTCGTGCCCCCCCCCCCCCCCCACAGGAGGCTGCGGCTCCCGCCATAGCTCTATATATGTGCGGCCGCACGCACCCGCCATCACGGACAACTCCGGCCGGCAAGTGCGAACGACGTCCTGAGCTGCGGCGGCGGAGTTACTGAGGTATAGTGGTGAGCCGGGACCGAACGACATGTGTGGCGGCGCGATTCTTGCTAGGATCATACCGACCACGCCGGCGCGGCGGGTCACGGCGGCGCACGTCTGGCCTGCCGGTGAGGGTGAGAAGCGGCGGAAGGTGGGAGGGGGTGGGTCCTTCGGGTTTGATGACGACTTCGAGGCGGCGTTTCGGAGATTCGACCGTGGCGACTCCGAGGGGGAGGAAGACGAGGTGGCGCGCGAGTATGGCCATGGCAAGATGGCGGTGAGCCGGCGCGATCAGGCGCCCGGCCGCCGCGCTAGGCCGAGCAAGTACTGGGGCGTGCGACGCCGGCCGTGGGGCAAGTGGGCGGCCGAGATCCGCGACCCCGTCGAGGGCGTCCGCGTCTGGCTCGGCACCTTCGCCACCGCCGAGGCCGCCGCGCACGCATACGACGCCGCCGCCCGCGACCTCCGCGGCGCCAACGCCAAGCTCAACTTCCCATCCTCCTCCGCCGCCACCACCCCACGCGCGCGCAAGCGCCGCCCCACCACCGCCACCAAGGCGGCACCCAACAACGTCGTCAACCTCATCGACGAAGACGTCGACGGCGCGCACGCGCTACCCATCACGGCGAACGAAAACTCGGCCAGCGAGAGCTCCGGCGCCGCCACCAGCAACGCGCTGCCGGACTTCACGTGGCAGGGCTTGTCGGCGTCCGACGACGGCGACGTGGAGCAGCCAGCCCTCGACGCCGACACCGATCACGCCACCGAGCTCGTCGCCGGCTCCAAGAAGCGGCTCCGGGCTGAAGCCGACGAAGTGCTCTCCGCACCACTCGTCGTCAATAACGCCGCCGCCGGCCTACTCCTGTTCGACGACCCATTCTTGTTCGGTGACTTCAACGGCGACACGTTCGCCTCGCTCATGGCCGGCCAGTTCGGAGGCGACGCCGCCGGGCAAGTGAACGTCGCCGGCGAGAGCACGGCGCTCTGGAGCTTCGGCGACGACTGCCTCGTTGGCGCCAACGCATGCTATTAGCTACACTACCCATCTTACTCTGTACTGTACTGGTTGTTGAACGTTTGACATAAAGCAATCCTGCTAGCAGTTTGTAATCCCGTGAAATTTGATCGAAATTATCATGTTTGTGTTGTTTGAATCTCTACTTCTCGTAGCACATCATTCATGGAGTGTTTGATTTGATTCCTCATGTTGGCATTTCTAACCTTTGTGATCCTGTATGATGTGACGTTCATCTTAAGCGGCAAAGAGCCCATTTTTACCTGTAGAATGCACACATTCATTAATTGATATCAGGATTTAAATCCTATCAATTAGAGCTATGCATCAACAAACTTCAAAGCCACTCAAATAGTGATCGGCAAATTTGTTTAATTACCATAGTATTTGTGCCTTTGGCATGCAAGATTAGAACAGCAAAAGTAATATTATCCGTTTTGGTCGAGAGTTGAGACGAGTTCCATGGAGCACGTACTGCCTGCATCGTGTGTATGTACTTCCTCAGGTACGATTTGGTTGCAGTACAACTTGTCGACGGGGTTCTGGTCTCCTCAAGTACAGGCCCAAGTTGGGCCACAAGTTGGAGTGTCCACAAATCAAAAGAAAAGGTTGATGGGCAAATGAAGTGATGCTGCTAGGCACATGTTTTCTGTAGAGTGAAACGATATGTTCTTAAAAAAATATATATAAGTTTATACTTTTATTCTTATAAATATATATATTTTTTGTAATAATTAATTTTATCGTTTATAATATTAAATAGCTATAGAGAATTAGATAATGTTTTTTTTTCATAAAACCACAACCTATGTGCTAACAACTTGGATTGTCCCTGTAAATTATGCTTCCACGTCGGTAAGATGTGATGGGGGCCGAACATATGGCTGTGTTAACCCTGTCTTGTCTGTTTGACTCCGCACCAATCCTCTGCTTCACCTTCACGATTTTGCCCCGTTTTGTTTGCATCGGTGATTGGTATCAAGGGAGTGTTTAAGTCGAGAAAAAGAAAAAAAGTTGAGCCACGTCAGATATTTGATCTAACGATGGAATGAGTTGTTGGACACGAATGTAAAAATAAATTTTATATCTTATCTGGAAACCGTGAGATGGATTTTTTGAGCATAATTAATCTATCATTAGTACATGTGGATTACTACAACACTTATAGCTAATTATAGACTAATTAGGCTCAAAAGATCCATCTCATGATTTTTTTCGTAACTGTGCAATTATTTTTTTATCCATAACTAATGCTCTATTTAGGTATCCAAATATTCGATATGATTTTTTTGAAACTAAACATGGACTCATTTGGATGACTAGTGAAATTAGTACGGTTGAATTGTATTTATCTAGTGGGGAAATGACTACCTCTGTACACACGGCTCACTTGTATAACTTAAATACGGCTACACACGTACAACTGATATGTATGTTTTAAAATATAAGTATTTTTAGAACCCGAATTTTACAATAAAATATAAGCATGTCTGATATTATTTATAGTACTATTTATTTTCATCAAATACTTTCTATTTAAATGTGTTCTTATTTTACCCCCACACGCTCTCTCACCCTAAACCATTTATCATTTATTAAGAGATTATATTTTTTCTTCTCAATCTTCGTCTCTAATAAACAGCATTCAACATAGAACTAATTGTATTTTGGGACAAGCGTTGTGTCAATCAAAGAAGCAAGTGTTCATATGCATTCCAGCCATTGATCGATCATATTCGTAAGTGAGTAAGATGATTGAGACCGCGTTCTTTTCTTAGTTAAAGATGAAATATTATAGAATTTTTTGTTAGCAAAATAGTATAAACAATAGAATGATCAAGTTATATATAAATTTTTATATACAATATGCCGTTTAACAGCTCAAAAAGTATATTGGTAAAAGCTAAGAAATAATTTAGAAAAAGAACACAACCTGAGTCCTATGCATAGCAATTTCAGAAATAAAAGAAAGAAGTTGAGCTACGAGAAGATTAGGAGTCTAAGAAAACTAGACTAGGTAGCCCATCCATGGATCTTCCACAAGAAAATTGGGTTTCTGCGTGGTTTTTGTGCCGTGGTTTTATGGGAGTTACACGTTTACGTCGTTATACAACTATATTAAATATTAGCTATTCTATAAAAATAAGAATAATTATGTAATGGCTAAGTCAATCACTTCCAGCTCATCATAGGAGAAAGCATGGTGTTATAAGATTAATGATATGTCCTTTTATTTTATCAAGAACCATACCACCGTTTGGAATACCAAGGTTGAAACAAATGATGTGGTATGTTTGATGGTTTTCGACGGTTGTGCATATGTTTGACTGATAGATACATGTCTGCACGCGCCAATTATTTTGGCCAAGCGAGCCAAATATAGAATAGCCGTAGCATGTATGCTTCACTTCATTTATTATTTATAGTCAATTTATATTAGGCTAAAACCATGACATTTGCTTAGAGCAGGTGCAATAGTAAATTATAAGCCAGCTGTAAACATATTTTAAAGAGATAAGAGAAAAGCAGTGAACTACTAATTTATAGCTAATTTATAGCTAGCTGCAGCACGAGCTTCAAAACATAGTGTGTGTATGATATGTGAGACCATATATTAATGATTTATAGGTAATTATTATATTAACTATAGATGAATTGGAGCAAATAGTTGGCTATTAGTAACCCACTGTTCTTCTCTACTCTTTTATCTATTTAAAATATGTTTATAGCTAGCTTATAGCCTACTATTGTACATGCTCCTTAGAGAGTTTGATGATGACAATGTTTGTCGTTGTTTAGATGTGTTAACATGTTAAAGTAAAAAACGTGGATATGATGAACTTATTAAAAGAAGTGTACCTCTTAAGCTCCTTAGACAAAGGCTGAGCTTGAAGGTGACGAAAGAAAAGAGGATGGTGACGATGATCACGTAAAATGAAATATCTCATCAGTAAATAATTAAGTATTAGCTATTGTAGTTTTAAAAATAGATTAATTTATTTCTAAACAAATATTTTAGATAGATTATATTTTAAAAAACATATCGTTTACTGTCCAGAAAAGATGCTCACGGAAAACGACATGAGTTTTCACTCCTTGGTGCAGTAACGAACACACCCTAAGTCAAGAAAACTTTTAGGACCAAATTGTGACAACCAAAACAAGAAGTGGCAAGTTTTTTTTATGTCGGTACCTTTGTTTTCATTATCTCTGAGGATATTATTTTATTGATATCTGAAAATTATTTCGGTGGAGCTGTCCAATAGTGTACTTTCAATAATATGATTGTCCTAGTTTCAGAAAAAAAAAGTCAAATTCCATAGTCATTCAAGTACACGGTGGCAGAGACGTGGAGGGAAACCGCAGCAGTTGATAGTAAAATTTAAATATTTAAAAGAGTAAATAAATACCACAAGAATATAATTTAAATCTCTAGGTTCTGGAGGCTCTACCCATGTCCAAAACTTATTCAACAACAGTATGTTTCAAGGGGGTCACAGTCACTCATACTGTAATACACATATCCAAAACTAATTCATATATGAACAGTGTTTCAAGGCCTCAAGGGTGTCACAGTCATACTAACCAATAAATTGTTTCCATGGAGAACTAATCACAATCATCTTGGCTAAGCTAGCTGAACTATTTATCACAGTGTTTTCTGTGGAATCTTCTTCTAGTACTATTTTTTTAACCTCCCTAGAAGCAGCTCATTTTATTAATTAAATTTGCTGCCTTGCCAAGTAAGTGGAGCGTGGTGACCACGAGCCACATATTTTTATGATGGGAGCGTGCATTGAACTTGCCATTCGAGGATCGATCAGCCTCCTAAAAAATAGCCACAAGTTGAGAGGAAAAATTAAAGCATTGGGGGAAGGAGACATGCTTAAAGAAAGTGGTTGGTGGATAATAACAATGCTGATTAAGCTTTAGCTTTATTGTTGATCTGTTCTCCAGCGAACTTAAACTAAGTTTTTGTTGTTATTGGAGAAAGTAAAATTGTCATGACATCATTGCTGAGTAATCAGCTTGACCTTTGGTGCAGCATTTGAGGGTAGGATCCTTTGTGGAGGGGAGTTTGCTCGTCAATCTATTGATGTCGTACGCCCACCCCGTCTTTTCCTCTTACCAATTTTAGATAATCGCTGTCACGCTTGCGAAGCGTGATGTTATTATCACTTTAATTTTTAATAGGTGACACCGATAATTTTTTTATAAATTTAACCATTTATATTATATCAAATTTATAAATATGTAAATATGCATGTTATTTCAAAATATTTAATATTACATAGGCTAACGAATCCGAATAGATGTATAAAATATATGCTTTTTTCTATGAAAGAATCTAGGTGGGGTCAATAATATTAAACGGTGAAAGTAACAAATTAAATTATAACAACATGAACGTTAATTATATAAGTTTTCTAAAAAGACGAATCATTAAACAAATATATGAACTTCAACCGTTTATTTGATCTATTCGCTCCACGGCACGTTACAAGATTTTTTAGGCTTGAGCTATCAACCTGTGCTCTAATTGTGTTCTACCTGTCAGTAACCAAAGAAACCTAAAGAAAACTGTAATATTTTTACCTCTTTCTCCGCCTTTCGTATCAGATCAACTGAACTTTTTTTCCCCTTTCTCTGCGTAAGCTAAGTGCTGAATCTACAGTGCCATGATCATGCAGCAGCGGTACGTGTCGAATACTAGAGGACTTCGCATGCAAAAAGAGGTGATTAAACAGAGAGCAAATCGATCGATCCCTAAATTAATTAACAAAACGCCCAAGTGCCATGATTATCCTCGAATTAATTAATTAATTAGGACCTAATTAGTTAATTAAAACATTATCGTGGGACGACGGAGTGGGGCGTGACGCGGACGGAGGCGAGCTACTTGGAATCTGTCTGTATACATGGACGGGTCCGCCACGAGCCAGGGCGCGCGAGATGTACAAGGATAATAGATCGAGGGAATCACACAAGAGACGCAGCGATATGATGCATGCACCGATGGTCGCGGGGGGATACTTTTGCCCGGTTTTTATTCTCTGCACATGCTAGGCTACTGTTTGGTTCTTTTCCCAGCTGGTGTTTGTTAAGGCACTCCTAATACTAGAAACTAACATGGTTTCTATGCTATGTAACATCGTGTCAAGAAATTATCTTCAGTAATATAACTTTTGTATCTTGTTATCATATGACCCACTCACTTCTCTTACAATCAGTCTTGTTTTATGTGGAAACACTTTATAACTAGTTTCTTTATTTTTGTCTCTATCTCTTCCATAAATAACCTACCATATCATCAAATTATTTACGTGGCATAGCAATAAATACATATAGAAACTACCCCTTGGGTCTGTATTGTGAGTGCCCTAAGTAGTTTTTTTTCCATGGGATTTCAAGTTATTCAAGGTTATTTAGGTATGTGACAGCTATACGAGAGTATAAACGATTTAATTATCTATTATTTCATTCGTTCATTATAAGACTTTTCGGTCATGCATAAATTTTTATGTGTGCTAACAAATATAGACACATAGGATAAAACCATACATAGGATACTCCTCTGACAGTGTTGGGTGCTTCAGGTGGGTCCTGCATGAACTTTTCAATGTTTTATCTCTCTCCTATACCCCCTCTCTCCCCATGTTTCTCTCGGCCACGTCTTAGTGGCGATGTGTCTCGGAGGAGCTTAGTGGATCTAGCATCCCCGCGACAGATCTCAATAGTTGTCGCGTCCCGACGGACCTCAGGGGCAGCGTAGCTTGGTGGATTTGGCACCTCAACGGCGGCCGCTTCCTCGCGGTGGAGCTTGGGGGTGGCACGTCCCAGCGCGTCCTACTCCTAGGTGTGATCTACACTCACCTCGCCGTCCTACCTCTTTGACAAAAGTTGTGCTCTCCTGACGAGGCAAGCGTGCCATGTAGAGGTCATGAGGAGCTCTATAGGGGCACGAGTTGATCCAAGCTAGAGGGGAATCTCCGACGTGGCTACAATATGCATGTCCTTAAGATTATCGTCGTGGCACTACAAAGCTAGCTAGCAGTATGAAACAGACTGCCTAAACAATGATAATGTACACATTTACAAATGTGGCACGAATAATCCTTATCTCGATTAGCAGTTTAGAATACGGGCATGTACATATACGTCAACGGCAATAACCGCTAGGTAGTCATTATATTGGATCCTAGTCCCATATTCAAGACACGGGCTTATACAGAGAGAGGGGGATGTAAAAAAATAGACTAGAAAAATATTTTTGTTATAGTTCATATATTCTCATCATATGTGCACCTCTCAGTCTAAACTCAACACCTGTAACAGCAAAACATACTAAAGTAAGCAAGTGACATCTCTCTATTGTATCCTAGCATCACCCTACCCATATCCCATGTGTGTAAATATTTTTCTTAATAATGAGAGATAACAATACATTCATAGCACTATCGCTAATGTGAGTTGAACTTTCTCTTGTGCATACCCTGTACTCCTGTAGCGTAGAATGGTCTTCTTTTTTTTTTTTTTTGTTGGGTCAATAGATCAACCTAACAGGAGTACACGGGCCCACCATGTTGGCCACGACGGCAGATGAGCAGCGTGCGTTCATGGACCAAAGAAATACTATCTTGCCACTTGGGCAGAGCGAAAGGTTCGTGTAGGCCACGCATCCGTGATCCATCCATATAATAGTTGTCATGTTTGAGTTGGCTTCTCTGGGTGTGCAGATATAGATCTGATCTGATCTCTCTGAATCTAATGTGAGGCAGAGGGAGAGTAGGTTTGATTTTGAAGGAAGACAGAGGAGTGCTGCTTCTATGATTATCCATTCAAAGTGCTTAATGTGAGAGAGATGCTTTTTTTTAATTGTGAGCTCACTTCACTGTAACTCTATTGTGAAGAGGTTCTGAGCAAAATGTTTATAGGCATATTCCTTTGCATTATTTAGTAAATTATTAGAAGAGATAGAAAGAGTCCACCAAGTTCGCTACGAAGATCTAGAAATTACCATGATATGCATGTTTGGTGCGTTGTGCGTGGCCGAGGTTCTATATTTTATTTTGTTTGGTATTCGCCGCAGTTCTATTATTTTTGTCGTTTTAGATGTGGATGTGATCAAACTTTTCAAAATTTTGACAATTATAGTAATAACTATTAAACTATTTATTTTAAAAACACTATAACACCATGTATAGTTAAGTCATGAAGATTAATTTAATAAATATAAACATTATTTATTGTATATTTTAATATAAATTCACAATTAAATATAGATTCAGAAGACTTGTAGATGTCAAAACGACAAAATTATCAGTAGTACAAAAAGATCGTCTAGGAGAGTGGATGGGAGTTAAGAGCAACTCCAACGGTTGCCCAATTTTCGTTTCCTAAATCTTGTGTTTTAGCAAGTTTGTAAATAATATGGCAAAAAAATTATTTCATCTCCAAGAGTTAGGGATATTACACTTGACAAAAACAAAATCAGTCCTCAAGATCGTTGGAAGTTGACGTGAGACAAGAGGGAGATTGCATCCAGCAACCCGGAACAGCGCCGTCGCCAGCCCGCGCCGCCCGCTCACGACGTCCGGCACCATGCCGCACTACTCTTGCTAATTCAAGTCGGAGGTGCTTGCTGCTTACAAAGTCACACCCGTCTCACCCCAACTTCATCACTCATCCAAAGGAAGAACACTAGAACAGAACAACTAGTCTCAGAAGCAATACAAGATCAATTAGCACAAGCAACACTTCATATAATCAATTAAGCATTTCGGTTTTCAGGATTAACTATGAACATGTTGTACTCGTCATTTTTTAGGAAATGCTCGCCGGAGGCCGTGCTGCGGAGTGAAGCATGCGGGGCGGGGCGAGGCGCTGCGCCAGGAGGCGGGCGTGCGGCGCCGGGGGTGCGAGGGCGATGCTGCCACGACGCTGGGCGCCGGCGGCACCGAGGCGCGTGGGGCCGCGGGCGCTGGAGCGCGGCACCGGGCGGTGGGGGGGGGGGAGTGGCGACGCAGGCAACGGCAAGCGGGCGAGGGGCCGCGGCCGGGAATGGGCTGCGGAGTGCGGGAAAGGGCCTCGGCGACGGTGGGACGCTGGTCGGCGGCGGCTCGGGCAGTGAGCGCCTGGGCAGCGCCTCCGAATTGGCAGTGGGCGAAGTCGGGACTCCACGTGAATTTCCAGGCGGAGGCGCAAGAGACCCAGCATCGTACTTTCCTAGATACCAAGTGAAATCCGAACTACTATATATGCGCGCAAACGAGAGAATATGACAAATTGCTAAAATTTGGAAACCCGGATGACAAACCGTTGGAGATAGTCTTTTTATAATTTGCCAAAAACACAGAGATGGCAAGTTAGGATAACGAGTTGTTGGAGTTGCTTTAATCGCAAGGTTAAAAAACAGTAGTGACCTAATTAATGTCACTAATGTAAAATCGGAGAGAATATTGAATGTGCTATTAAGTTTATGGCATCGAATTTATCACTCTCCCTCTATACAACGACGTTGCATATTGAATGTACAATAAGCCATTATTTCATTAGTTTGCTCTGTTAGATTAGATGGTCAAAATGTTCTTATATTGATGGAGACACAAATGCACTTAATAGCACAGGAATGAGATCCTCTTGGCATGGCTCAAGCTCAACAACACCCACCATAGACTTCAACAAGGGAGATGCTAGAGAAAGGGAGATGGAGGAAGGGCTAGGGATGTATGGAGCGTTAGAGTATACAGTTTCCAAAACAGTTAACTCTATAAAACGATATATGAAAGGGCTACTCACAGTGCAATGTTTCATTGTACCATTTCTAAAGCTGAATAAAACATTTAATTTCTACTAAAAATTTAATTGCATGTAGACAATGTTTGATTGTATGAAACGTCTCAAACCCCTCAATACTAATAAATACCCCGTATGTTGTAGTGTAACTTTAAAACACCTCTACGAATATAATGATTTTAACAATTAATATATAAGGACATTTCGATTCAAATATTGAACACATTATATATGATGATGTGATTATATGCGGTAGCTTATTTTATAGCAATTCATATAGTTAGTGGGTTATAACTAGAATAGAGGGTTACAGTTTTATATATATATATATATATATATATATATACAAACTGGTCTTGTTCGTGGAGTTTTTGGCAGTCGTAGCTTTTCACAGAATCTCTGTCAGAAACTCTTCTAAATAACTCTGAGCTTCCGAGAATGTTAAATACCAGACAGGACTAGTATATGACATGCCAAGTAGACGTGCCACGTCAGCTTGGGGGCATCCCTTGCGTGCCATGTCAGCATACTAATCAGCCAATGTGATGTTTCCAAGTCATCCGCTAACCCATCCTCAAGCTTGGCGTTTACAAATGTATATATTTTCCCTCCCTCGGTGGCAGAGAACAACGAATTCGCAAAAAAAACGCGACGAACACGATAAAAAAAGGTCGAAGAGAAGTGGGAGACCCAAGCCGCGAGCAATGTGTGGAGGCGCCATCCTCGCTGAGTTCATCCCGCCGCAGGCGGGGGCGCCGGCGTCGAAGCGGGTGACCGCCGGCCATCTGTGGCCGGCGGGCGCCAAGAACGGCGGCGGCAAGAGCAAGAAGAAGAGCTTCGCGGAGGCCGACGACTTCGAGGCCGCGTTCGAGCAGTTCCACGACGACTCCGACTTCGACGACGCGGAGGAGGACGACGACGGGGGCTTATTCGGGTCTCGATCCTTGGTGTTCACGTCCAAGTCTCCTGGTAATTCGCATCGCATCATCGGATTGTGCAATGTTCTCGTGTTCGATCGTTCGTCGCGTACGCGTACGCGTCGTGGTGGTGATTCTTGGTTTGATCGGTCTCACCGGGAGGACTGGTTGTTGGTGTGCAGCCCACGACGGGCGCGCGGCGAGGGCGGCGAGCAAGAAGAAGCGCGGGCGGCGCCACTTCCGCGGCATCCGGCAGCGGCCATGGGGGAAGTGGGCGGCGGAGATCCGCGACCCGCACAAGGGCACCCGCGTCTGGCTCGGCACGTTCAACACCCCGGAGGAGGCCGCCCGGGCGTACGACGTCGAGGCACGCCGCCTCCGCGGCAGCAAGGCCAAGGTCAACTTCCCCGCCGCGCACGCCGCCGCGCGCCCGCGCCGCGCCAGCGCCAGCGCCGCCGCGCCGCCGAAGCAGCAATGCCCGCCACCGCCGGCGACGGCGCCCGCCGCCGTGCCACGCGGGCTGAAGCGGGAATTACCGCCGGCCGAGGCCTTCACCACGGCCAGCCTCGTCGACCTGACGACCGCCCCCGCCCCCGTCGTCGCGCCGCCACCGCTCATGGCCAGCTCCTTCACCGACAGCGCCACGTCGGAGTCCGGCGGCAGCCCCTCCAAGAAGCCGAGAGCCGACGACGCCTCGTCTGAGGGGAGCGTCGGCGGCAGCAGCAGCGACACGCTGGGGTTCACCGACGAGCTCGAGTTCGACCCCTTCTTGCTGTTCCAGCTCCCTTTCTCCGACGGGTACGAGTCCATCGACAGCCTCTTCACCGGCGGCGACGCCGTCCAGGACGCCAACAGCGCGAACAACGACATGAACAGCGTCAACCTGTGGAGCTTCGACGAGTTCCCACTTTTCTGATGTACTCCTCCTCCACATGATGCCTGCAGTTCTTGCACTCGTTTGTAAGCATCTCGCTACCATTTTCGCTGCAGTTAAATGCATCTGTTCATCAGGGTTATCTTGCTCAAAACACCATACCATTTCTTGGCTCAGGTTAATCGCATCGCCGACGAACGTTTAACCGGAGGATGGTGCAGCTGATCGATCGTCGCTTGCTCGTTTTACCAAATTATTATTGCACTGTTTGTGTCTGTCCAGTAGATTCTGATTTCTGAATCTGTACTGTACTGTACTGTGCTGCCGATCATCTTATGATCAAACTTATAAATTATGTTATGTACTCTTAATTTGGGCTTACTTTTACGGGGTCGTCGTACTGCCGGTCAATGGTCCTATGAAACCGACCATGTCGGCGAGATCGTCAATTATCGTGTCCGTGGTTGTTAATGATGTCAAATAAGTTTAATGAAACCCTGGTCCTCTCGGTGTTTATGTACTGTACCTGATCGTCAATTATTCAGTCCAGTGGTAATGTATTTGGTTTGTACAACTGCTAAATTTTGCTTTGGTTGGATTGCAATTGCTGCAAATAAAAAAGAAGGGAGAGAAATACAAGATCTTTTATCGTTTCTGCAAAGAAAAAAAAGGGAGAGAAAGACAAGGCCTTTTATCGTCTGAACTTCTCAAATGCCAATTGCCATATAGCAATCATGTAGATGTTCAGAAAAAAAAAGCATTATACATGTATTTCCTTTTCTTTTTTTTCACAAAAACTATTCTTTTTTTTTCTGAAAACCCGTACGGTTTTCCTATCAGCTGGCAATCCTGATTGCCATAAATTTGATCTCATGTCTTATGTTGCAGCATGCCAAAAAAATCTGTCTTTTTCAGCAATAATTTTTATTCAAGAACAGTACTACTACTATCAGGGATGTGAAAACCGGAGCGCGATCCGGTGGGCGCCGTACGAAACCAGCGGTTTTTGTGAGACGCTGAGTGATATTTTAGGCGACAATTTGCACAAATTGCTCTTATCTTTCTTTCCTCGATGAGGCCATGACAGCGACTGGGCTCAACTAAATTCCAAACTAATCTCGGTTGCAGGATTCTCAAGCAAATATAAAAACTTAGGATGTTCATGCACACAAGCAAAGGCAAATACCTAATGAGGATGAGGAGAGAACTTGGCAAGGTCTGCTGGACTTAGCATTGTTTTCATGCAAGTTGAGTGCTTCATTATGCAGTAGGACCATTACATGCTAAAGTACTACCTAATCTCTCCTTCAGAAAACTACTAGTGGCACACTTGCATGATTGCATCTATTCTAATATGCATATAGCTAGCCCAGAAGATAGCCCAATTCTGTGGTCCATATTCTCCATTGAAGATTGGATCTGCCATTCATTGTTCATTTGTTCTTGACAAGAAGCTGTGTTGAGTTTCCAAGGGCTACTTGAACCTGCTCCACTATCTGAATAATCTCCCCTGCACATCCTAAGAAAAGAAAAAAGAACAGAATCTTCAGTTCGCTTGATGATAAATGTTTTCATGGCTTGGAGGTCTGCACTAGCTTTTCTTCTGCCATAAAACTTGCTAGATCAATAGAAGAAACTGAAGAATCAGTGCCACCATAACTAGCTCCTAACTTTTACTTGGAGAACTACCACTGGTCCATGCTTGTGGTTCTGGAATTGCAAATAGTTCTGAATTTGCCTCTAGCTAGGAATTGTTTTCTATAATTTGGATTGATTCTCAATTGCAGCCACAGGCACAACTTCTTCGACTGGTCTTCATGTCTGCACAGTAGAACATGTACCAGCTGCGTATCCACAACACATGAACTTTGTGCAAGAATTTGTTAGTACTCCATGAACAAAAGTTTGCAAAAACAAAAAAAGAATAGAGTAGATGATCACACACATCTTTCTTTCAAAAGGAAAAAAAATCACTCACATGTGAAATCAGAGATCATCGATCGCTGCTGAGCAATGCACTTCATGGAAGCAGCAGCCTTCAGAGCTCAGATTTCAGATTTAAGATCAGACACCACATTGGGCAAGGTATGCATCTATCTAAAATAAAAGGAGCAAACAATGAAATGGATCAACTTGGGATGCTATAAGTGGCAATGAAACGACATGGTGTGGCACTGTTTATGCCTAAGAAATGGCATGAAATCCAAGGGTTTCGAACCCTTTCTGCAAATGAGGACAAATGGCTGGTCTTATACTAGTGTTACTCCTCATGGTTTGATGGTTCCAAATTCTGGAGTTGATGCAAGTCTGTGGGAATATAACCAACCCAAGGACAAGACTGTGGGTTGAAGAAGAGAGCCCATGGTATTATTTCCTACTGTTTTGTGCTATACTACTCTATACTCTCTTGATGACAGCATCTACATGGGTTCACATAAGCTCCAATCTAATCAAATTGTGACAGTATCATTGGAGGGACACGTGGATAGTATTTGGGACTTTGTCACTATACTTACATGTCAGAGACACGTATTAAAACATCATTGTGTATTTTGCCACAGGCAGAGTTTGGGCTCCACATTTGGGGGATATCTCAAGGCAAAAAACACAAAAGAAAAAGAAAAAAAAAAGGAGGGGGGGAGTTTAAGAGCGTTAATATTTTCATATCATCAAATCATCCTTGAATAGGGCTTCTTTGGATTAAAGTCATTTCAAAGGAAATTCCAAGGTTTTCAATCTGTGGAGATTTCCTATGGACAATCCAAATGCGCAATCTTCAGGCTTCTTCGGATCACAGGAATTTCAGATGAAACAGTTCAATTCCTCCAAAATTCTTATAAAATTCCTGTGAACCAAAGAGACCCTTCAAATTCTGAATCCAAACTGCCGCTCATTCCATTCCAACGTTTTTTTCCCTGTTCCTAATCCTACGTTTAAAAGAAACCCTGAATATCAGAAAATATCCGCAACTGCATCTTCTGAATCTTATGCCAATAAAGCTCACAGCATTATTAATCATTCAATCAATTCAACTTCCCAATCAACTTTCAACACTTCTTTTAAGAAGACGTGTTGACAAATAAGGAGCCCTAAATTTCAGAAAATCTCCACATCTTCTGAACCTTGTGCCAGTAAAGTTCAAACATTGACCATTCAATCAACTTTTGCCATTTTTGTGATTGCGCATTCAATCAAAACCCACACTCAATCTTTTCACTTATGCTTATATTTATAAGTCAAAATTTGAATTTTTAACTTTAAATTTGAAGTAAATTTTAAGGTATTTTATTAAAACTTATTTTTTTCAGTATTTTCTTTTAGATCGTTAAAATTACATATATATATATATAATATATATATAAGTTTTATTTATAAATTATATTTTATTTACAAATATACCGTTCATCACTTGGCCAAATCCCCAATCAACTTTTGGCATTTTTTTTAAGAGGACGGATTGACGAAGAGGCAGCCCACAGACTCAGGCGCCCACAAGATTTGGAGGTGACCCAAAAGCAAAGGCTGCGAGAGCAGCCCACGGAGACGAAAAGCCCAGCCACGTCAGCCGCCGTCGACGACGACGACGACTACGACGATTCCCTCTCTATTTACCACTCTCCCGCGCTGCGACACCTCCCCCGGCGGCGACGTCTCGAAGCAAGAAGAGCAAGCAAGCCATGTGCGGCGGCGCGATCCTCGCCGAGTTCATCCCGGCGAGGGTGCACCGGAGCCTGACTGCCGCCGAGCTCTTGCCGGAGGCTTCCTCCTCTGCCGAGAGGAGACCCGCCCGGAAGAGGAAGGCTTCTTCTTCCCATGATGACTTCGAGGCAGAGTTCGAGCTCTTCGAGGACAACGACGACGACGCGGAGCTCGAGCTTTCCGACGAGGAGGAGGCTTTGGCTGTGCCATGTGTGTCGTCGAAGTCGAAGCCTTTTTCCTTTGCGTGTACGAAGCAAATCAAACACGGTTTTTTTTGGAGCAAATTTGCTTTCTTTCTGAGGATTTTTCACCTGCTGGCCGGAAACCTGAGCTCACGCGCTCTCTTCCTCGATCGCCGGCAGATTCGGACGTTTCTTCGAGCTCCAGGCGCCGGCCTCGCATGGCGGCCGGCCGAGAGACGAGCGGGAAGAAGTACAGGGGCGTCCGGTGCCGGCCGTCGGGCAGATGGGCGGCTGAGATCAGGGACCCGCGGAAGGGGCGGCGGGTGTGGCTCGGCACGTACGGCAGCGCCGAGGAGGCCGCCATGGCCTACGACCGCGAGGCCCGCCGCATCCGCGGCCAGGCCGCGAGGCTCAACTTCCCGCGGCCGCGCGAAGGTGGTTGCTCTCCTCGCCGGACGACGAACCGGCCCCGCTGGGCCATCGACCTGAACCTCCCCGCGGCCGTCTCCGACGACGACGACATGGCTGTCGACGCCGCCGTCGCAGGCAATGCTGGCCGTGCAGGTACAGCATTACCACCCTCGATTTTGCAAAGCAAAACAGGATGAAAAAGAGAGGAACAAAAAGTCACGATTTTCACCGGTGATCAAGGTTGCTAAAATGCGTCAACTAAAAAAGGGAGATTTGCTCAGGTCAAAAAAAAACCTCGAGGTATCGATGCCTCACGATAATAAATTGTTTCCTACCATTGGATCCAGCTGAGTATGATGAGCGTCGTTAGATTTAACGATCAGAACCGATTAGTACTATGATGTATCGATAACTCGAGATATTTTTTGTTTAACTGAAACAAATCTCAAACCCAAACTTTATCGAACTTTCAAAGAGTTGATGCGATGTCGCCGTCGCCGTCGCAGGGAGAGGGAGCGAGCCGGTGGACAGCAAGATCAAGAAGCTGATCAAGCACGGCCCTCACGTGGAGAGCGCCATGCCACCCGAGCTCATCATGGAGGACGCGAGCTGCAGCAGCGCAGCCCGCGGGGCGCTGCAGCTGCAGTACGCGGCGCTGATCTCCGACTGCGACCGTGAGCTGGAGGAGATCGCCGCCCTGGAGAGGGACGTCGAGAGGCGCCGGAGGCAGGTGTGCGAGCAGAGGCGCCACTTCGTCAGGAAGGCGTCTCTTCTGCTCGACTGATGATCATACGTTCTACCTTGTGCTGAACTCTGAATGTTTTGAGCTTGTCTGAACTCTACACTGTGCCACCCTGTTTCACTGCATTGTGATTTGTGAGGCTGACATGTGGGCCATACATCAGTGGCCTATTGAAGCAACAACATCAGGAAATTCAGGATCGAACATCTGAGAAAGCTTTCAGGTTTCTGGAATTTCTGGTGCTTTTTTTGTGATCAGCTGCAAGCAACACTCTCTATGCTCAGCAGAGCAGGTGCAGGTACCTGTGTGAAGTTTGTGTCTGTGTGTGGGTATTGTATTCTTGTAACTTTGCAAGCTATAAATTTGTGAGGAAGAGTAGTGTTTGCTTGGTGTGTAAGAATACAAATAAATAGCAAGTGAGTGTTAGTTTTCAGCTCTAGTTCGACAGAAGGTTTTTCTCTGCAGTGATGGTAACAGTTTTTTTCAGACATCGGCTAAGGGAATGTGTTATTGTCAACCGCGATATGAAATGGACAGGTTATATGCATTACGACGCCAAAGTTTTAGTGATATGACTCATCTGTGTGGTAGCTCTACTTGTAAATATGATAGAACGAAATTCATATCACCATTAAAAAAAGCTTGAGATACTCAGACCAAATAACATGGTTGTATCCCCGTACTTTGGAACATGGACTGTACACATTTGATTTTGGGAGTGATATATAGTGGGCCAACATAAATGATATCATGCATATGTTTTCTAAGTGCGTACGCTTCTCGCGCCATATTACTTCGTTTTTCGCGCGCACACTTTTCGAACTATTAAACGATATACTTTTTGTGCAATTTTCTATAGGAAAGTTGTTTTAAAAATCATATTAATCTATTTTATATTTTAATAATTAATAATTAATTAATTATGTACTGATCTATTACTATGTTTTTCATGCCAGATAACTAACACCATTTTTACTCACCCGAACTAGGCATAGGTTGTTTACTATAGACTAAAAGGCCATTTTCTCTATCCTAGTTTACTAACTCATATTCTCTCATTTTCCATAAGCACATTCCCTGAACTGCTAAACGGTTTATTTTATACGAAAATTGTTTAAAAATCATATGAATCCACTTTCGTGTTTTTATAGCTAATAATTAATTAATCATATGATAATCCACTACTATGCAGACATCAAAAGATCATCCTTAATCATTTGAGTGGTTGATTTTTTTATTTTTAAATTGATTAGATCCCCTTTCTAAGCATCTGATTAACTATAGAATAAATGAAATGATTTAAATCATAAAATCAATGTGAAATTATTGTATTGTGGTATAATTTAAATCATAAAAATACTTATATATTTTGGAATAGAATAAAATATAATCGACATTTGATCCCCAGATGGCCATGATGAAATAACCAAACCTTAGGAGGGCACAAGAGCATATCTACCATTGTATTTTTACATTTAGCCCCCTCGAGAGGAGCCGCACGAAGTACAAGGATAATCGAGGGACCTAAGCGCCAAATTCGCACGAACCCGAAAACCCTTCCCCATCGCCTCCCCCCTTCGCCGCGCCGCCACACTTCTCTCCCCTCCCCTCTTCGCCGCGCCGCGCCGCGCGAGATCTAGCATACCGGCGGCGATGGAGAACGAGCAGCCGGCGGAGAGCTACACGGTGGAGGAGCTCGTGGCCGTGAACCCCTACAACCCCGACATCCTCAACGACCTCGAGGGCTTCGTCAATGACCAGGTAAACCCTAGCCGTGGGGTGCCCGTGCCCCTGATTGAGATTCACTCGTGTGGTTGTTGGAATTCGCAAGGATCGGGCCATGGTTTTGCTAAAAACTGCGGCATCTCACCGTTGCATGTGAATATTGGTATAGAATGTTAAGCCGTGGTGGTTTCTCAAACCGAAACCATCCTGATTGCTGGGAAACACGGAGGTATTGGAATAGCAGTATTATTGTCTTTGTGGGCATATTATGGTGAAATACTTAGCTGCGGGGGAGTTGCGAATTAAGTGGCCGCAATATAGTTAGTCGCCAGTGGAACTTTTCAGTATATTTGGACCTGGAGTTCTACGCTGAGTGCGAAGAAATTATCAACAACTTCGGATGCTTGCTAGGAGATTAGGCAGACTACGTTTTCCATCTCTGTTCCAGATGTCAAGTACAATTCCTTGTAATTTTTAAAGAGAGATGTTTTCTGTTGGGTATGTCAATTATCTGTTTGTCAGTCATCTAAACTAGTGGGTGAACTAAGTGATGGATTTTCAATTGGTAGGATCTTTGGTCATTAGTCGTGAAAGTGGCAAGATGAAGATTTTGATCATATGTTACAGACTGGTTTTAGGCTATGGCTCTTGTGAGCATGTGCATTCATCTTTCATAGCTGATCGGTTCTATTACAGCATAAGTTTTTGGTTCTAATCCTTTTGAATTTAATGACCTTTTCTTTCCATCTAGGTGTCCAACCAAACATATAACTTGGATGCAAATCTCAGTCTTCTTCGTCTGTACCAGGTGACAAACCATCTGTGTGCAAACAGCTTTTAGCCAGATTATGACTCCAGCTATACATTTGTTTAATGATACATTTCCTCTTGCAGTTTGAACCAGACAGGTTGAGCGTGCAGATTGTATCTCACATATTGATTAAGGTGAGAGAATAACTAATGTTAATGTTAATAAATAACAAGGCCTTTTCATGGTTCACTTCCAACTCTTTTGCTCTCTTTATGTTGTTCTATTGACAGGCTCTCATGGCAATGCCAGGCCCTGACTTCAGCCTGTGCTTATTCTTAATTCCGGAGCATGTGGTATGAAAAAAAACAAAATCCTGCTTGTTGTCTATATCCCATCAAAAAATAACTTTAAATTCAGTGAAAGCTATTGGGTCTGTGTGTTAAAGTGTATCTAGAATTTAGAAGTTCTGAAGTATCAATACTCAGTGATTTATTTGTTATCAACACTGATTGTGAAATTGACCCTGAAGTAATATTATCAGACATGTGTACTTAGAGATGTGCGCTATATACAATAACCTGTAGTTCATGGAATAATAATTCACCATAGGTTTGGAATTTATAAATTCAATGCAAAGGAACATGGTTTACCCATTTACTCTTAGAGATGAGATATTAGACTTGAATACTTGATCTACTCTGTTGATTTTTGCTGTGCATCTGTTGCTCATTTTTAGTTGAGCCCTGAAAATGTTCTGTTGTCACGTGGAATTGATTTCTGTCTTCTACACTCCTTTTCTTTCAGCAAATGGAGGAACAGTTCAAGACATTGATAGTTCTTTCTCACTATCTGGAGGTATGTGCCTGGTTTGACTATTGTATATATGTTGAACAACTAGTGGGGTATCCACGGTTAACCTCAGCCAAGTTCCTTACAGACTGCTAGGTTCCGTCAGTTTTGGGACGAGGCAGCGAAGAACCGCAATATATTGGATGTTGTTCCAGGTATATACATTTACTGTGGAATTGAGCCATATTTAATATTTTGGTCACATATTGTGAGATGTACTTGTTGCAAGCTACTCCCTGTCCCAAACATAAGGGATTTTCTCCTCTTGGAGAGATTAAGGATGAAAATGACTATGATGTCCCTATTAAATGTGAGGTGGCTGAGGGTGGAAGAGTAGTTGGCGGGTAATATGTGAAGAAATTTGAATTAAAATTGATTGATGGGACAGCTAGCAAACCAAAATCCCTTATATTTTGTGACAGTTTTTCTGGTT
Organism: Oryza brachyantha; assembly: GCF_000231095.2. NCBI lineage: Eukaryota > Viridiplantae > Streptophyta > Magnoliopsida > Poales > Poaceae > Oryza > Oryza brachyantha. Next base: position 3,625,590 of record NC_023165.2, on the reverse strand, counting down.
ACTGCATTTCATCAATTAGTTTATAAAGTTACTTTGTGCCAGCGTTCACAATGTGTTTAGGTGTCATGCTCATACCCAACTAAATGAGTCTGTGTTTATCTCCTACTAGTATTAATAGATGCCCAGAGATTGGTACTGTATTACCGTATCAAACTGGTAACTTGTGCTAACATCTGTTTTGTGTTTTGATTTCTTTCCATTGAGAAAGGGTGCCTGCTCGGCGCTGTCTATAGGCTTCATTTTCTTTTTAATTCAAGTATCTAACAGGAAATACCTATGGATTTGTGTACGGACATATCTTCAATTGGATGCTCGCTTATGGCCTTATGTTCAATTGGTGAGGGTTCACTCTAATTCTTTTACAGGTTTTGAGCAGGCAATACAATCCTATGCGATACATGTGCTCTCCTTGACATATCAGAAAGTTCCTAGGCCTGTTCTCGCTGAGGTAATTATGTTCTAAATTAATTATGTGGGTCTTAAAGGGAGTAGAGGCTTTCATACGAGTATTTTTTTGTTGCTGTAAACTTTAGAGGATCAAGGAATCATGGTAATATTTGCTGCAATAATAGATGGGGCTTCAAATATTCTTTGTACCAAATTAAAGTGTCACCATCACCATCATCCAAATTTTTCTGACTACCATTGTACAAAGATTGTCTCTTGTTGATTTTACAGCTCATCATTTTTCTTTTCAGGCCATCAACATTGAGGGTCTTGCATTGGACAAGTTCCTGGAGCACCATGTTGCAAACTCAGGTTGGGTGATCGAGAAGGGTGCACGATCTCAACTGATTGTCCTTCCGCGCAACGAGTTCAATCACCCTGAGCTCAAGAAGAACACAGCTGAAACTGTTCCGTTCGAGCACGTAACTCGCATATTCCCTGTCCTTAGCTGATTCAGCCGCCAGACCAACCGAGTTTTAAACCACAGAACTGTGAACGAGTGAAGAGATACCCCCTTCGTATTTTCTCTTCAAGGATGTACTGCGTTTTGATATGCCTGTTTTAACTAAAGGAGCAACACCAAAATCATATTTTGATTAGTTATGTTATCCAAGTATTCTGCCGTGATGTTACATTGTTCGCAAGATGTTTAATTAGGCCAGAGAAAATTTTGCATAGCATCTTTGGGCACAACTCGATATTCCATTTGTCGTTGCTAGATTTTCGCTGTTGCTGGTGTTCTGTTGTCCAATGTGTGTAATCTGACACTCGACCATGTATTATCATCATAGGCATTTCCTCAGGAAAACAGATATGCATTTCATCGAGCGCAGCAGGTTTGTCTACCAAACCGATTTTTTTCATCGCTGACGAAAGAAAAAACCAATATTCATCATAGCCAGAAAATAATTTTAAAAAAGCAAATTCACCTGAAATATGGGCTTATATGTTAAATATAAAAGGAAAAAAAAACTAGATCTGGGCCGGCCCATACTAATACTACACCTTGGCCCAAGAAGAACTCGCCGCAAATGCCGATTAGGGTTTTGAGGCGCCACAGATAAAACACATAAGAGCCGCCCTCCCTCGTGCTCCCCTCCCCGCCGCGCCGCCACTCCGAGCTCTCCGCCTTCCCTTCCCTTCGCGCGCCGCCACCCCCGCACGCAGCCCCGATCAACCATGGCGCCGGCGGAAGGAGGCGGAGGCGCCGCCGCCGCGCGGGCGCTGTCGCAGCGGGAGCAGGACATACAGATGATGCTCGCCGCCGACGTCCACCTCGGCACCAAGAACTGCGACTTCCAGATGGAGCGCTACGTCTTCAAGCGCCGCTCCGATGGTACGTGCACCTCCTCCCCCCCTCGCGCCATCCGCGAGGTTTACAATGATCTTGCCATCCATGAGGTTGAATTTATTGCATCTTGGTTCTTAATGTCGCAACTTTTTACTACTAGCTAGCGGTGATCTGATGATCTGGTCGATCTTGAGTGCGTTTGTTTATCGGTGTAGTTACCTAGTTGCAAAGTGATACCGCTGTTCTTTGAATTGGATATGAATCAGTGAACATAGTTGCTGCAATTTCATAGGCATCTACATTATCAATCTTGGCAAGACATGGGAGAAGCTGCAGCTCGCGGCGAGGGTGATTGTTGCCATTGAGAACCCCCAGGACATCATCGTCCAGTCTGCCCGCCCCTACGGCCAGCGCGCCGTCCTCAAGTTCGCGCACCACACCGGTGCGCACGCCATCGCCGGAAGGCACACGCCCGGTACATTTACCAATCAGCTCCAGACCTCCTTCAGCGAGCCCCGGCTGCTCATCCTCACCGACCCGAGGACTGACCACCAGGTGAAAGACAGTTGACTTGTCAAAGCAGTACATTGGTGAATTTGGGGGGGGGGGGGGTGGTATGATGTTGTTGCTGATCGCGCTGTCCTGAATTATGCGCAGCCAATCAAGGAGTCTGCTCTGGGAAACATCCCGACCATTGCCTTCTGTGACACCGACTCCCCCATGCGGTATGTTGATATCGGCATCCCAGCTAACAACAAGGGAAGGAACAGCATTGGGTGCTTGTTCTGGCTCCTGGCCAGGATGGTACTTCAGATGAGGGGTACTATCCTCCCCGGGCACAAGTGGGATGTCATGGTATGTGGTGTTATCGTACCTCTCAGAACACATTGGAAGTGAATTACATGGAGATAATTTCATGTCCTTTGCATGCTTATATGGTGAGTATGTCTTTTTGCAGGTTGATCTGTTTTTCTATAGAGACCCTGAGGAAGCCAAGGAGCAGGAGGAGGAAGCTACTGCAGCACAAGATTTTGCTCCCATCACTGAATACGCTGCACCTGAACAATGGCCTTCTGACCAGTGGCCCTCTGATGTGGCTGCTCCAGTTGCTGGTGCGGAGTGGGGTGCAGCTCAAGGTTTGTTGTTTATCCCCTTCTGATGAAATTTTGCACTCTGTTTATAGCTCTGCAAGACCTGAATTTTGTATCTGGATGATAAAAGTCTATACCTTTGGACTGCTTGATTGTGGCTCATATGGTTGCAATTGCCTGTGTTTCCTTGCATATGTTGGAAAATTTACATGCCTTTGTTGCCTAATTATTAAATTCCTTTGATATAAAGGACGATATAACTATAGATATAGTAACGTGAACTGATAATTTTCATCTCTTTTGTATGGCAGCTCCTGTTACTGCTGCTGCCCCTGTCGATGGATGGGATCAAGCAGGAGCGCCTGTTGCAGCAGAAGGCGCTGTCGTTCCACCGGTCGCCCCTACTGGCTGGGACACAGCAGCGCAACCACCTGCTCAAGGCTGGGACAACTAATCACTTTGAGATGTCTTCGGCAGCTTAAGTTAAATATTTCCTGAGGCATGAATGAACACCCAAAATCAGATGCGATCATCTATAGCTACACCATGAACTCTATTGTTTTTAGGAATTTCTAGCTGAACCTGTCGTTTGTCCCCTATTTTGAACAACATTGCTGTGAGGATGAGCTCGGCAAGATGTGTGGTATATGTTACTCTTTCTACTCTTTGGCCTTCGTTTGTTCTGTAGCGTATTATATCAATCTTTCGGCAGAATATCATGGCTTTACACACGCAGTTTGGTATTCAAACCTGATACGAATGTTTTGCCGCTTGTACAGTTTGAGAAATGCTGTGCAGCTTATATGTACAACAAAGCAGGTTTGCAAGACGTGAATGCACTTCATGCCCTCGAAAAATATATAGTTTCAGAAGGTGGCAAGACAAACAAAATGCTGTCTTACCTAGGCTGCTTTCTGATCTGAAAGCAGCTCACTCAGTCTCGCATACAGACTACAGTGCTTATTACCAAGCGACTAATTTAACAATTATAGACAGTTATGAGGGGAGAAAATTGATCTAAATATGAGTGAAAGATTGCTAGAGCAGTGCTTATTACCATGCGACTAATTTAACAATTATAGACAGTTATGAGGGGAGAAAATTGATCTAAATATGAGTGAAAGATTGCTAGAGCAGGTAGAATAATAGGCTATAAGCCAGCTATAAGCATATTTTAAATAGATAAGAGGAGAGAGAAGGATTTGAACTACTAATTTGTAGCCAATTATATACGGTCAAGACAAAATGTGTGTATGACATGTGAGACTATATATTGATGTTTTGTAGATAACTATTATATGAATTAACTATTATATTGACTATAGATGAATTGGAGCTAGTAGTTGGCTATACTATTAAACTTGCTCTTACAAGTGAAAAGGTGCTTGAAAGTAAGATGATTAAATAAATAAATATGAGGCTATTAATGTGACAAATACTACTTTAAACTTTTAGTGGTTGTTTAGTTTTGAACAAATTTTGTATCCAAATTAATCACTTGTTTGGGACAGGACGTTGTGAATGTCGTCTCACAGGAACTCAGAAGAACATAATATTGGGACGGAGAGAGCAGGAGCCTTGATGAATAGATACCCTGTTGCAACAGACTTTATCATGGGAAATTATCTATGCTTATTGCTGATATTAACTTTATTAAGAACGAGTGATTACTCTTCTATGATCCTTACTAAGTTACTATCCAACCAGAGAATGGCTAGCGTGTTCGAGAGTGTCTGGCTAACGTGTTCCACTTTGATCAAGTTAATTGAGCAGGTTAAAACGTTCATGCAAATTTACTATACCCCAGAAAATATAGTTAATGGCGCTACGCGCAGTTGGATGGTCTCACAATCATTACCTGTAACCAAAACAATTAGTATATTTTGTACAGTGAAGACAGTGAAAAGGCAAGAATAGTAGTTCCGTACCTTACATAGAGCAAGTATAGGTGAAATTGGTAAAAATATGTATAATTCTGTAGAATATTTACAAAAGAGTAGCATTTTTTTGGCCGTTTTGTTTGAGAGTTTTTTTTTCCTGTTTTCTATAACATATTGCCAAAGTTTCTAACTAAGCTAACCCTTGGAAAGAATATGATCTGATATGTGTCTCCTATTTATTGTCTTCAGTATGGTCAATTCTTCTTCACCATAGCAATTCAATTCCTGTACCAAACCGAGTTAGAATGGTCCCATTCGCAATGAATTATCTTTGAGCACTTCATCTGCGCAACCGAGTCAATGCTTCTTCCCTTTCTTGTGGAGGTCTGTCTCTTCAAATCTTGAGAAGTTTGCAGTTTGCAGCAGATGCAGCATTTTTTCCTTTGCTGCAGCTCTGAATTTTTCTGCTGTTGAAGCTTCTTTCGCTGAGATATCACCAAGACAAAAATCTTTTAGCACTAGTAGCAAAGCATTCCTCCGTTATCCACCCAATGTGCAAAGCGGTCGGAGTAGTCGCCAATTTCTGACATTTGGCTGCTTGAGCGTGACAGATCTGTGTCATCTCTTCCCTGCTAAGAAGTAAAAGAAAGTTCGAACATTGATAAATAACGTGACAATTGGGCGCTAGATTAAATTTGAAAAATCCAAAAGTTGGGAGGGAAGGAAACCAGTTTTACAGCAAATATGAGTGACATGTACATATTTCTTTGAAAAAGGGGAAAAAAGACAGACCTCATCATTGTGTCCATGTTCACTGTATGACGTAGTTGATTCAATGCTGACAACATCCATGGGTGAATTGATGAGCGATGACCTGTAAATGGGTTTGAAACATCTTATTAACGTTTAACCATTACATTAGTTGCGTAAAATAACATGTCAGTATAGAGTTCACTCCTTGAGTTGCCAGATCAAGGGGGTGAGAATATGTGAGGTAGGATATATAAATAAAATCACAGCATACGTTACCTCTCAAAAATTTCCTCTTCACAAGAATTTCCTGAAGATGATAACAAATCAAGATCAAGAAAGTTTGACGAGTGCAATTCAGGATAACCTAATCTTTTCAAATAATTCTGCCGTTCTTCTGAAATTGAGTGTCTTCCGGGTAACGTACTATAGTTTGTACTGAACATAAGAAAAATGCAGTTAGTTCATATCATATTTATTATGGACAATCTGAAGTTCTCCAACAACCGATTTGCTTGCAAACAAGGATATGCGCACCTGGAGCATGGGTTAGGTTCACACATAGAGATCTCTGGTGCAGAATCAGAAGGCTCTCTAATATCATCCAGTTGTTGCATTGGAAGCAATTTTGAGTTCGCAATGTTTTTTTCTCTAACATTACAGTCAGATACAGGTCCAGTGGTGTCACACAAAATATTACCATCCGACAATGACCTCTTTATGAATGATCTGTTGATATGAAATGTGGAAGTTACTAAATTAGAGATGGAAATCCCAAATTTCAGTAAATTAATCTAACAAAGTACAATTGGCAGAACCACCAATTGACTATCGAATCTAGATAGCTTGGATAACCCATCATTATATCGGCAATTCACACCAAGATAGCTTCCACCTTGAGCTATTCAACATGTGATATTCTATAAAAAATAAATTCTCTACAGTGAATGTAAGGCTCTGACGACCCTATCAATTTGCAGCTCAAGGTAAGTTTTGTTCAATTCAAACGAACAAATAGACAGATAGACAAAAATAAAACGGTGACACCTTTTGCACTTATACCATGGATTAAGAAGTGAACAGTGTCATATTTACTCGTGAACCTTTGATATTTAATATTTCATATGATTATCTGGATTAAGAAGCTAAGGTTGTATTGGATATTCCAGCTCTCTAATCAATATTTCTTAGTGGAAATTGACTTCAGTACCTCCCAGTTTCTTCAGTTAAAGTTCCTTGCCTGCCAATGTTGTAGTGTTGATCTGAGTCCAATTTCCACAGCGCAGGTTTGCCTTGTTGTGGTTGGAAATGACCCAAGAACCTGCCATTTTAAAGTTAGACAAACCTTGTTATGCCAATATACCAGTGCAATACCAACACCTCCCATGTATAGAGTAACATCGACATGATAAACTTACACATTTATAGCATCCTGCTTCTCAGGATCAGTGTAGGCATTATTGTAGTAGCGCTGAAGGGTCCGGAGGAACTCCTGAGATTGTGTTGCTGCCTTCCATTGGCCTCTTTGCTCACAGAAGATCTGTAACAAATATCAGTAATATGGAAACTAAAACAATTCACAAAAGCCGCATGTACATTTGGAATGTTAATAAAAAATCTTTAGAAGAAAAATAATATTATATTATGACTATTGACTTCACTACCTATTAAGGAAAAGAAAACGTTTTGAAAGAAACAAGAACAGGATAATTAAATATGAACATGAAGAAGGGTACAGGAAAGATGCATTTGTTTCAAAACAGAAAGGCGTCATTTCAAGAGTTGTGTTACACAGTAGAGGATTCACAAATTATGCTCCAATGCATCTGCAAATAGAACTAGACAAGTACCTTATTGTGAGCAGCAGAACCACCATATTGAATAGCTAGTGTATCACCCATCCGTTCATATAAATCCATCAGATCATCAGCCAAAGGAGCATGCAATTCAATTTTAGGGGTTTCATTGAGCTGCAGCACATGAAGTTGTCGCCCTAAAGCAGCTAAGCCATAGGCAAATTGTGCAACATTTGTGCGGTCCAAGCAGTCTATGCAGTTAGTCCTGAGGACACCCTTTTGTAGTAAAAGAGGTACCAGCTTAGTCGCACACAGATTTTGATCCTCGATGCTTTCAATGTCACCTGAGTTGGCAACAGGTCCTTGTCCACTGTGATGCATAAAGAAAACAATCAAATGAGCTGATAAGACCAAATAGTGAGCAGCTACTCCACTTGTTCCAAAATTGTCTTATTTGTAAGTTTTACTGTTATCCAAGGCACAACTTTGACTAATCCAAATAATGAATATGTTACAGAAGCACACATCACGAATGAACGTTTTGTGGCAAACACCATCTGGTAGTTTCAAGTGGCAAGGAAAAAGTTTAGCATAACTCTTAAGTAGGCCAAATGTTACCTTGAAGCATCCTCAGACTTTGATCTAGTTATCTCACCGTGGAGAAAGTCAGTTAGATCCAACACATCTGATGCTACCTTGTCCAACAGTGCAAGCACACTGGTGCCTTTCCTGTAGATAGCACATAGTACATAAGATTGTAGGTAATTTACAAGTAAAAACAAGCTTGAACTGTAATGATTTTGATATAAGATTCCTTGGAATACGATAGATTACCTTCGAGAAAGCTTACTTAGATCCATGTGTAAAAACTTTAGACGTCTGTCGTCTGGTAGCCCCTTATTAATGTAATGTATAGCCTTTGCAAATTCAGCACAGAGCAAAGATTCACGAGGCTTCTTCTCACGAGTCTGAGAAAAAAATACAAGGGATCCGAAAGGGATATCAGAACTCCAGATTAATAACAAACAACAAAATGTTGTCAATGTGGCACTTAAATTTTCCCTTTGTTGCAACAAAATTGACTAGGTATACAAGTAATTAGTGATTCACATGAAAATTACAATATATATATATATATATATATATATATATATATAACATTTCATGTCAGAGAAAAAACTGCCCCAATTTGCATTGCACATTGATGCTCACCTTGATCAAGTTTAGGATAATTATTGGGTTCCCATATCTAAGTGCAAGGTTCTCAAAATGAAGGCGAGTTGCCTTGTAGTCTACATCTGGTTTTACTGCAGAGGGCCAGGTGATTGGAGCATTAGAGACGACAACATACAGATGACAAATGCATAAGAGATTAACTGTCTAGAACTTACATATGATATCTGGCCTAATATTCATTCTTGAAGTTTCCTGAAACCAGACAAGAGGTATGGATCCTCTATGTTGTACAACAGAAGATATCTGACATGGGACTTCATCTGGTGTGTCTTCAAAAACAATTTGTTCAGTCTCAACATCATTGGCAACCCTACCCTTTTCATTCACACCTCTTTTCAAGAATCTGTATTTCAAAATTATATATAAAATCAACGTTGTAAGATCAGGTGAGATAGGCTAGGTTATTTAAGCCTCATTCTTTCTAATCAAAATTTAGGTGCAAAAGCCAAAGGCTTGTAATACAAACCTTGTTCCGGCAAAATGACGTGAGCGTCTAGCTATAAGTGTCAACCAGAATTCCTTCCCAGATACTGAGAGCTTTGACTGAATGTAACAGAATATTTTTATCATATTTCTGTATGAAACATGATACTTGCATAAAGAAAACACAAACAAAGTAGTATTCTTATTTCTCATTCAGACCTGCCAATTATGCATGCCATAATAAAAAGGCATATCTAAGGACCGTACTCAAGGCTTACTATCTAATAAACATTATAAATAAGTATAAATAGCAATGTAATTTCACATCTAAGCATTGGTATGCTAAGATTGTACGGAAGGGGAAAGGGCAACTTAGGAAAAGCATTAACAGTCTGCTGAGACTTACGAGCTTTTTTTCGACTCGGGAAAGCCTCAAGCAGCTCAAATGATAAATGTCAGCAGGTTATACAAAGCCATGCCTTTGCAAACCCTTTATTTCGAGCTTTCACTACATGTCAGGTACTCAGGTCACACATGATGGAGTAAAAACACAAAAGTTAGGGGGATGGCATTGAGTTAGCAGTATCCCTACTTGTGGTCTTCGTTGATGAATAGACAGTGCTGGATATGCATAAGCTCATCAATTAGAGATGCAAAGAACAAATCAGATAAAAAAACAGTATCAAAGGCTTAGAATGTTACAGAGGAGTACCTGTTTAAAAAATCCATGGATTAACGCAACAGTCCAAGTTGTATTCTTGAGATGGTTCCTGATAGCTCGTGTCAGAAACTCGTTCCAGACAAACATTGTTTCATAAACAACTTGCCCATTATTCTTGTCAGTTATGTTCTTCTGAAGGCTGCACATGATGTTGTAAGAGTAGCTGAAGAAGAAGTCTTTTGAGAGATCAACCGAGCAAAGGAGCCTTTTATATCTGCAAAAGTGATTGGTAAAAATATAAATATCTGCAGACACTACAAATGAGAAAAAAACTAGCAAAAATATATAGTACATTTACAATCTTAATAAGAAGAATATCACTGGATCAAAATCAAACCATGTCTATATACCTCTGACCTTATGAACACCACACAATGCTCAGAACTGCAAGAATTGTCATATGCACCAACCATATGAGTAGGGTGCATATTATTATCAACAAGCAAATTGTATACTTAAAAGGCAAAGTGATATTAAGTGCATACACAGAACAAATGAAATTGCCCATGTTCTACAAGCGTGAATATATGAACGGAAGCTTATCTGAAAATATGCAGACGCGCACACATAAAAATGCCATGAAAAAGAAAAGAAGGGCAATCAAGGAAAAGTTACACGTTGCCATCGATAGAGCACATTGTCTCATCAGAATGTAGCAAATAAATGTGCTGAAAATTACGAAAAGAAAGTGCTACAAAAAGAAAAATGGATACAAGAACTATGATATGTCCGGATACAAAAGAAAGCAAGCTGGCATTTTTTGTATTGCTAGGAACCAGCAATGGATTTACAATAGGCAAAGCACAATATTTACACGTAGAAAAAACGAAAGACCTGTTCTCATCCCTAGAATAAGCCACGTTGGGCCAGACTATAGGACTTGGAATTGCAATCATTTCGCTCTTGCCAACAGAATATATTTCATGACCGCAGATAGTGCCGACTTTTCTTCTTCTGGTAATTACAACCATATAATAAGGGCCAAGAAACTTTATAAAACCTGTATAAAGCAAAGATGAAGTAAATGTTATACTTTGAACCAACCAGAAAGTTTGATCAGTACATTATGGTATCTCAGGTCCTGTTTCATTACCAACTATTCCATAACATTTTGTGACAAATTTCAGTCCCCCAGTCAATCTATTCCCCTCATGAATCCGCCACAGCAGTTCCTGGCATTCATTCTCCGTGTAACTTGTATGATCTTCCTCAATTTCCAGATCAGTAGACTCCATTCTGTCAATCTTCAGCACCCTCCAGAGAGTCCTGGTCTTGTCCCTTCCGATAAGATAGAATTTCTACAGCAGAGATCAAAAATCATGTTAACTGCAATAGCAGTTAAACAACAGAGAATGTCCACGATAATTTTAGACATCAACACCCTAGCAACAATGAAACAATGCTTGAGGAACAAAAATGGCTCCTATAATTTGTGTGCTGTACAAATACTGAATCCTTTGTTTCTTCATCACGAGGCTGAAAGCTAACTAACTTCCTTTGAAAATCCCAATGTATATGCAGTAATGCACAAGATCAGCTTTTTTTTTTTAAAAAAAATGCAATTCTGGCACTAGCATACCAGGATTCAATTACACATTCGTGGCAAAACCGAAGAACAAAGCAATTCGGCATCCATAGTTAAACAAGATCTTTTTTAGACAATGATGATCAAACAAGATCACAAAACAAATGTTTAATTTGACTGAAAAACAATATCCCCTTTAAGAAAAAAAAACCTTTATTTTTTTAACTCTCTTCTCTCCCATGCAAAAGAGAACAAAAGGAGGGATCGCTCCTAACCTTTTGCAGCCTTTTTCCCTATAACAAAAACGAAGCGAACCAATCATAAAAGAGATCCCTCACAACACAGTGAGGGCATTAAATCACTCAAGAATCTAATCAACCATAAACGAACAAAAACGCAGCCATTGTAACAGAGTCAGGCACATGAGCTTTACTGACAGAAAGATCTCCGTATCTATGGAACACACAATTCAATTCAAACTAAATCAAACTGAGCAGCCATAATAAGATAACATTTTTTTGCAAGAGATCCCTACCGATCTGGTCTCGTAGAGCCGGAACTTCTGAAGGAATTTGTTCCCCGCCATAGCCTCCATCGGATCAGATCAGTAATCAACCACACGACCACCGCGAATCCAAACCAAGAAATTCAGAGGGAGGGGGGGGGGGGGGGCTCAGACTCCGCGTAGTTTAGCTCCTCGTCGGCTGCTTCAAGTAGAGCATCTTCCTCGAGCACACCAAATGCTCCAGGGAAAAAATCCAGCCAAATCTCTCACCCTTCCGGATCAAGAACGCACCAGCAACGCCCAGGGAACCAACAGATAGATCGAAACCGATCCAATTTCACGCGCCAACTTCGAGAAAAGCCTCCAGAAAGTTCGCACCTTTGGATCTTCACCAGATGCAAGACCCGGAAAACAAAGACTAAATCGAAGCAAAAACAAACCCAGCGGTTCGGCAGCAAGAAAACGAGAGACTCGGGGGTTGAAACGAACCAGCACGAACGATTTTCACGCGAGAAAAAACGAGAGATTTGGCCGACCCGGAGGAAGAATAGGATTGCAAACAGAACTAGACTGAATTCCCTGTGCAAGAACCGATTTTTCTGGGAGGATTCAGCGAAGAGGGAGGGGGGAAGACGATGGCCACAAGAAGCTGGCGACGACGACGCCGTCGTCCACAAAAACACCACGCAATGGGGGGAAGACGCGAGAGTGGCAGGGGGCAAATACGATCAATCATTGCCGCAACCGCATCTCCTTGAGCTGGATTTATATACTTTCTTCTTTCTTTTTTGCTAGTGAGCAACTTTGTTTTGTTTTGTCCAAGAGGAAACTGGTAAATGTCATCTTTTTGTTGCTTACGACGAGGTAACAGCGAACATTTTTAAGAAATTTGGAATGCGTGTTTTTTTAGTTTGGTTTTGGTTTTCCTCACAGAGAATAATGTGCTGTTTGTAATGGATGGAATAAAAATTACTATACAAAAGTTAGTGCAACTAATTGTCTACGGTAAATGGAAATCGGGACAGCTCAGCGCATCTAACCTAACCAGATAAGGTGATGGAAATTGTTTTTTTAAAATGTAATCTTGGGGTAATGTTCAGCAAGGCAAATAGTATTGCTTACCTATCTGAATCTGAATTTCTTTTTTTTTTCTTATTTTCTGTTATGAATGAGGAATATAACCGAACAAAAAACTATAAAGCTAAGCCAAACTATTTAGGGGGGCTGTTTAAAATACGTGATTTAAAAACACATGAATAAAAAATAAAACGTAGAATTTGATAAGAATAGAATTAATTAAAAAATAGAAAATTACAAGATTAACTATTTGAATAGACCGCATGAATAACCACGAGAATCTATCTATCTATTCTATTATTATAATATAAAGACAGGCTTGAAAGAAGGCACACGTTCGCTCTGGAGACTAGAAATTACCATGTTAATTGGAGAAAAAAAGAGAAAATATGGACTGTTCGATCATGGTGAGTCCAGTTATAATGGTATAGATTAGTCAGAGAAAAAGAAAAAATATGCACAATTAGATCTTGGTGGGTCCAAATTATAACGGTATAGATTAATCAGAAATTTTGTGTAGCCATCGGACGCTTCATCTTATTATATTAGAAAGAAAAAGAGAGAAAAAATTCTGATTTGGTGTTTTCCAAAATCATGAATCGGATACTGATACGTGAGTAACGTGATGTGGAGCTAATACTGGGTCCAGATTATAACGGTATAGATTAGTCGGAGAAAAAGAAAAAATATGCACAGTTAGATCTTGGTGGGTCTAAATTATAACGGTATAGATTAATCAGAAATTTTGTGTAGCCGTCCGGCACTTCATCTTATTATATTAGAAAGAAAAAGAGAGAAAAGTATTCTGATTTGGTGTTTTCCAAAATCATGATTCTGATACTGATACGTGAGTAACGTGATGTGGAGCTAATACTGACTTCTCTTTCCTAACGCGAAAACAGGAAACAGACGGTAAGAAAAAATAAGAAAAAAATTTATCCGATTTCAACGTTTGCTCTCAACTCCTAATAAATATCAAGCATCAGTGCATCACGGTGAGTACAATTTGTGGGAAAAAAATAGAAAGATTAATGTGTCTATCGATTACCACGTAAATCGGAGAAAAAGAAAAAATATCGACCGCTAGATTATAGTTAGTATGATTAGAATTTAACGATATAGATTGATAGGTAGAAAAAATATAAACAATTTAACTTATGTCCGCGTGGGCATCCAGCTCTACATACATACAGTAGATCATGAACTTAATTGATTGATGGGCTAATTAGCTACTATAAGTACATGTACATGCCGGACTCGATCGATCGATTGGATAAGGAAATAGATAGAAAAATTATGTTAAGAGTTACAGGAGTAATCAAATACATTAACTAAAGAAAAAATATTAACCGTAGATCGCATACCCTAAATTATATATAGGGTAAAGATTTATTAAATAACCTAAATAACAATCAAAATCTATGAAGGAGATTGAAAGGAAAAAACATAAGAATATTGATTGATGGGTGTATTGTTTGTTAATTATCGGTATGTTCCTTCAACGATAATGGCAAACTACCAACTGATTTTCTAGATTACCATCTCAAAAAAGAGAAAATGTACGCTGTTGGATCGTGATGATCTTATATTTTAACGATTAAAATCAAATAGCATATATATATATATATATAGAAAAATTATGTTAAGAGTTACAGGAGTAATCAAATACATTAACTAAAGAAAAAATATTAACCGTAGATCGCATACCCTAAATTATATATAGGGTAAAGATTTATTAAATAACCTAAATAACAATCAAAATCTATGAAGGAGATTGAAAGGAAAAACATAAGAATATTATTGGGAAGCCAATTCTACCTGTGTCTGTTGATTGTTTTTCTCAATACCTTATTCGATCCAAATGCAAACTATTATAAAAGAAAGCATAGGTAAAAGAAAGCATACTTTAGGTATTTTACATCGTCAGTTTTTAGAAGGAAAATAGAAACTGAAAAACTAACAATAATATAGATAGAGTGCTATACTTTCAATGATAGGAAACTTTGTGATACCCACAATTAATATATGGTATAACCGATTTACCGGTATATAAATCATTAATAGAGTTATTTTAAAATGACAAACAATTGAGAGAATTAAAAGTATAATGAGAGTTTGAAAAACAAAAGAAATCAAAACATAATATAAGTAAAACAAATAACTAAATTAAATCTAGCTGCGTAAATGCGCGGGCCACCAACTAGTTAGAGTAAAGAGATACAAAAGCATAGTTTCCGTGACATTGGACATCTTGCTAGCTTTTTCTCTAAAATCTCTCTAAGTTATTTCATATGAATATGATATAAGATTGTTGGAGTCTCAATCTTTTGTTTTAAAGACCAGATATAAAACTTTTCTAGAGAATTTAAATCCTATAAGTTTATTATGTCTTTTTCATAAATCTGCCCTGAATACAATAACCAGAATATGCTTAGGTTAGATTCAACAAACAAGGCATAAGATGACTTTCAGGTACTGCGTGAGCATCACATGGCATTTTTTTTATGCAATACTGACAATAACACAAAGGCACTTCAACTTATTTTCCTTATGAAAAGCCAATACATTCATCCAACAATTAGGTCAAGATAATCCTCTTTTAAATATGCACTTGTTGCACAACAGCATGTACTCCATGAACTAACTAACCACATGAATATTCCATAAGGAGGAACTGTTATTACCGAATCTATCATTGACACAAATTACAGTCCATCAGGTATTATAGCTAAAATTAAAAACGAAGTTTTTGTAGCCTTTACATGTGTGGAGTGAACAGCATCACCGGTCTATTCAGTAGGACCACTCATCCTTTTCATCGCCCCCAGCTTAAATTGCAACTGATGTGTTCAAGAAAACGAGCATCCAGAATAGTCTACTGTACCAAATTAATGAGCCAGTTTTCTTCATTATTTTCTGAAACGCAAAACTTTTGATTTGGACAAAGATCTTATCCGTTTAATCGAGCTAGCACTCATGATAAGCAGCAGCAAAGTCCATTAGGAGTCATCAAACCATCAGTTAACCACAGTACTTATCTGAAATTAGCACATCATATCATTGACATCAACATCACTGTGCAGCTTAATTTGTTTTTCATGTGGTTACTTTTTTTTTTTAACTTGGCTGGCTGCTGGATGGATTCTGGACAAGTGTTGCATGTAGATCAGATCATCTCAGACACGAGACGGTTAATCTCGTACATGCGTTCGTCAAGTCCTTTTTTGACACCGTCTGTTTTCTCCCTTTCTTTTGACCTCTTTTGGTGTAGGTTTGTGCTGTTGCATCTTTGGCTGCGTCGTTTCAGCTGGTTGAGATGAGCTGCTCCTCGTTTTCCGTTAGCATGATTTGTGATTTTTAAACTGTTAGATGATATATTTCGTGCGAAAATTTTCTATATAGAAACTGTCTTAGAAGATCAAATAAATTCATTTTTTAAATTTTTAATAAGTAATATTTAATTAATTATATACTAATTATATTTATCTTTTTTTTGCGGCTAATCGACTTTTGCAACCGGCAGCTTCAAACGGAGCCTTTGTAGGCACTGGGGAGTGTGACTTTGTGGGGGATTAGGTGTGTGACTATCCCTTTTCCACATGGATTTGAAGTGAAGCAAGTGGCCATGAACATGGCCATGTAGCAGATTGGGTCACCGGTAAGCAGCAACAGTGACCATGCACAATGCCAAACACAAAAGACATCATCCTTTATGTCCCTTTTGGGTAGGTAAGGCCTGGTAGGAACAAGTCCACAATTATTATATTAGTATTAAACTTCTTCTTCTTCTTTTCACGAAATAGTGATCATTTTTGTCTCTGGGAACAGGTAATTGTAGTGCCCCTAAAAAGTTGTCATGATCTTTCTACTGAGTAGTGAGTACAAATCTTGAGTTTTGGGTGTGTTCTAAAATTTGATAAGTGGCGGATTATGAATGGAACAGGATGGATGACATTACTCGAGGACAGAAACATGTGAATTAAATATTAAAAAGTTAGTAACTAGCTAATTTAGAAAGTTTCATAAGAAGCTGACATAGAAACTTTTCAGAAGAACCATACCACTTAAGAGCTTGAAAATTGTACGGGCCATAATCATGATCCATAAGAGAGAAAAATAGCAGGATTGCTATACGTCCTATGATTTTTTACGATGTTGGTATGATAAAAAGTCTCTCTTAATTGGACTTTAGGGCTATGAACACCGTAATTTCTCTTGTATGCTCCACGTAGTTACGTTTGCTCGCATCAAGATGAAAAGAAAATATAGTATGCCTAGTATTTTCTAAAAAATAGTGTTAGTCTAACGAAAACTTTTATCGGTCAAAACTTAGCAGCTAGGAGATATGACACTACCCTGGCAAGGCAGTTAAGTGGTCGCAGACACCAGATAGCTTTGTCATACTCTATTCGTCTCAAAATAAACCAATTTTTTACTTTTTACCTATAATATTTGACTCTTCGTCTTATTCAGACTTTTTATACGATTAATATTTTTTTCTATTAGATGATAAATCATAAATAGTGCTTTATGTGTGACTAATATTTTTTCAATTTCTTAAAATTTTTCAAGTAAGACAGCACTGAACACAAATGGTCAAAAGTATGGCTTATTTTGGGATGGAGGGAATTACTGCAGCCATGGCTAGGAATTACCGCTTCATAGAAATTTCAAAATATTTACTACCTCTGTTTCAAAATAAGTTTATTTTGTTATTTCTGTGTCTAACATTTGACTATTTGTCTTATTTAAAAAAATTATAGAAAAACTAAAAAAAATAGTCACGCGTAAAGTACTATTCACGTTTTATCATCTGGTAACAATAGAAATATTAATCGTAAAAAATTTCAAATAAGACAAAAGGTCAAACATCGTATTCAAAAACTGAAAAATAAACTTATTTTGAGAAGTATCACTTTTAGAATTAAATTTTATCAAATAGATTGTCACTTAAAGTGCTTTACTAGCTATCTCATCAACTACATTTAATTTAATTTGCTTTTCTATTATATCTTCAACTATCACACCATATGTTACTTAATGAGAGACTATAGATATTTCTAACTTTAATATATAGAAAACAACCTACAATCACATATATTTTAGGACGAAGGTAGTACTAGTTATAATAGTATTACTCTATCTGTTTCATAATATAATTGTCTCCGAGGTTTAAATATTATACCAAAATATAAATATTTCTGACATTATTTACGATTCTACCTGTCACATAAATCACTTATATTTTCAAGATTCTTTCTATTTTATCCTCACATATTCTTCCACCTCATCCATTATTCACATATTAGGGCATAATCATATTTTCTTTTCAACCTTACTCACAATTAAATATATTATAAATGGTTATATTTTGGGACGAATGTAAGTTATAATACTCTATCCATTCTAAAATATAAGAGGTAATTATTTTTTCTATCCTATAATACAATGTGTGCATATAAGCATGCATTACTAATCACATTTCTCCTCTAAATTTGATTTATTTTAAATTCTTCACCATAAACATTCGATCATACTATATGCATGCATACATTCACCAAGAAAATTTGAACCAGAAAATGGTCATATAACTCTTTTTTGATTTTATGTTATTGGTAGTTGTGGCTTATCTTTCGAAACAAGGGAGCAGTAGTACTACAAGTCTACAACTAGACTGTACACCTGAGATCTGAGACATTCGTCAGCTTAATTCTCGTATCATTGCAGGTTGATCAGCAGCAATCAGACTATTCTAACTGCTGGTAATTAATGCGTAAAGCAGTTGCTTGTCGTGCTACACATTTGTC
The DNA here is from genome assembly GCF_000231095.2 of Oryza brachyantha. Lineage (NCBI taxonomy): Eukaryota > Viridiplantae > Streptophyta > Magnoliopsida > Poales > Poaceae > Oryza > Oryza brachyantha. The sequence continues at coordinate 3,607,041 of NC_023165.2, read as the reverse complement.
TCCCAGAGCATAGAATTGAGAAAAGTCAAAAGTGTGCAGTGTGCAGCTCGTACTTGCGAATAGTTTTTGGTGGATTAATCACGTAATCATGGGTCTGTTTTTTTTTTAAAAAAAGAAAAGATCAAATAACACATTTGAAAACATAATATAATTTGTGAATGAATCTCTTATATACGTGTGCATAATGATCTAAAAGCCAAAGCCGGAAATAAACTACAATAAAAATAACTCAAAATCAACTCCAAAGCCAAATGATAAGGGTCTTTGTTGTCATTTAGCGGGAGCAATTAATTTCCTTCTTGGAATGTTGATCTGTTGGCATAGAAAAGTGCTAAGCTTGTTGATTTGATTTTGATTACACATACATGAGTTACACGAGGTGTTCTGTTTTTGACGAGGAAGACGCTGATGTTTTAGTTGGCTAGCAGGCTAATGTTCAGATTAGCACAGGCCAAAAATGCGACGCAGTAATGACAGGACAGCTTATATTATATATAACCTACTCCAGTTAATCACAGAAGGCTTAATTGCAAAATGCAAATCATGTGCCACTCAGCTAACAGAGGCAATAAACTAATGAAAAAAAACGGAAGTTATCCGCATGCTCATGCTGTAGAATGTAAGATAAAAATAGTTGAGAACTACACAGCCGTAACCTGTACATGAAAACAAATGCCACTTGACCAGTTTAAAAGGAGTTTAGAGTTTAGACCCACATCAGTCGATAAAAATAGCCATTGACCCTTTCATTTATACTTAAATTAACCAGCATGATTGATTGATCCCAGTCAAGTCTCGTAATTTAACCAAGGAAAAATCTCCCAGAAATGCCAGTGGACGAATTTGTAGCCCAACAACCAGAACATGACACATGCATCGATCGACCTGTCAGCAAGCAGCCTCTGTCTGTATTTTTATAGAGAATTAGAGAGGGTGTCTGTCCATCTGCGTCAGTGTCACCTGTGCTAGAAATTCCATGCTTGCGTCCCTGTCGGATCGCTCTTAATTAGCTCGAGTCAATACAGGTTGGCTACTTGGCTAACCTGAATTTTACTAATTAATGAGGTGTTTTGCATCGGTGCATCCATGTGGACGGACCAGGCCAGTGTCTGCTTACAAGAGCCTGAATCGGTTGTCTCGTGTGGTATTTGGGATTTGCTGAGATGGAAATGTTGAGGAACTATCTGAGTTTTAATGGTTATTTGAGATTATAAATAAGTTAACTATTGCAAGCTAAGAATCTATTTTAGAAAGTTCATATGATAGAACGTCATTTCATCGTGTGGTCTAATCCTAAGTTTATAAGGAAATACTATGGTTGGAACGCAAACATCCATTCCTTAATACACGTAGTAGAACTAAACATTCTTTTTTCCCGGTCCAATTATCTTGAGACACTAAATCGTTTTCTATCATTGGATCTAGCTAGGTAGGATATGCACTGTTAGATCCAACGACCAGAAATAATTTGGTATCATGAGGTACCGGTGTATTTTTTTGGACCGAAGTAAATTTTTTTTAATCTGATCATCCCTTGTTTGCATTCACCCCAGCAGGCGATGCAAACGTAACCGGTAAGCACGCACACGCAATTAATTGTCAATCACATGAGATTTAAGTGCACATCATGTGGGAAATGCACAAACCAACGCATGTGCAGCTGCGATCAAGTCAGTCAGGCTGGCACGACACCGGTACTCCATATCGACGGATGTTAATACGTGATGCCGTTTCCATCGCTTGCTTGCTTAACGCTTAATTGGTTTTTAAAGGAGGGGACTAGAAAGATGTTGCCCCGTTCTAATTAATGATATATATAAGTCTGGTATCTAGGTATAGGTCGATGTTAACTGGTCTATATTAATCGTTGAATCGAGATATCGTCCTCTAGTATTTTAGTTCATTTAATTATTTAGATTTGGTCGATTTAAATGGTCCTCGTAACGGTATATTTACAAATGAGAAATAATTTATAAATAATATTTTTATATATATGTTTTTAGTTTAAATTTAACTTGTAAGCATAAACATAAACGAACAAACAAGCAACAAAGATTAGTCTCCTCTTGGACGGAATCGCCGGTGACGTGCCATTCCCTTAGCCAGCCCCGGTGATTAGCATGTTTGGCATGTGATTAGACTAGTTCCGACCGGATTAATTACGCTAACCGATCGAGCTAAGCAAGCCCTTGTTCCTAATCCAAACACCCGTGATGATGTCGCTGAGGTATTCCGTTACACAAATGGAGATTAAAGTGCTGAGCCGACATGCATGGATCGATCGATTAGCTGCATATCTATATCAGTCTCTGAATTGGCGCCAGAAGGAAGAGCCAGCTCTGACTCTGACCGTGCTTGTCGAGCTGGTGCCCCACTTGCGTCTTGATCTTGCGTAATAGTAGATTATACGTACAAGTTTGCTTCCGTTGAGATGCTCTCGAGATTATTAATTATAAACAGTTAGCATGAGCTACCTACCAACAGAAGCATGCAAAGAAAGATTAATTATACGCGTACCAAACTAAAGTCAGCTTAATTACGATCGAGATCATATCGGGGCTTACTAGTTACTACCATTCAGCTGAAATTATTAAATTTGGGAATTAACACGAGATCTGCGGCCAATTGGGTGACAGTTGCTGACACAGCAGCCTGCTGTAACCCGTGTTAATCCGTTCATGGTTTATCTCAAGCGAACGTACACATACTGATTTTGACGAAAAAAATGCTATACATACATACGATGCGTAGAGTCGTACGTGAGTCATTCGATAAAATCGTACGTATATCATCTATAGTAGCAGCCTGTGGGGGGAATAAACAAACAGCCGGTGACTTGAGAAGCGGATGATGGGCGCGTTCATTTTAGAAGTTTCGATTAGTCACTCAAAAGCAAAACACAAGAGATATGATTATATAAGTTAATCTAGAATTAAACTTATATATAGAAAAATTCCACAGAAAACATATCATTTAGCACTTAAAAAAATGTGCTAACGGATATTAAAGGGAATGGCTAAAGTTATTGGGTAGAAAACAACGAGACCGATATCATCAGAAAAGCGCATTTATTTACTTCCAGAATACAATACATATGTATGCCCATCTCAAAGATACAGAAACATAAATCCTATCTATGTAAACACATTAGAAGAGATTAGATCGTTATATCTTAGATCGACGATATATAGTCGTCACGAAATTGTACAGGAGTGAACGTACCTTTGCTATCAGTATAGTTGGATAGCAGTCATGTGTGAGGACGTCGTCGGTTTCCATGGTGGGGTTTCGTTGCTCCGAGAGGGAGAGGAAAACAGAACCGATCACAACCGGTAGACGTGCCAAATCCCAAATCCCATGGTGTTTATCCACTCCAACTCCAAGAGAGAGAGTCCCCGGTCACGTACACCACGAGGCCCAAAAAGGAGAAGGCCCAGGCGGCCGGCCACGCGCTACAGGCCGCGGCATCAGCTGCGGCACCCGCTCGAGCCCAACCCCGAGACGCACGGGGGAACTCGGTGAAACGGGGCCGCGCCACCGGGGCGAGGCGACACACGGAGAAAAATCATCGCGGGCCGAGCTCGCGCGCGTCGCGGTGGTGGACGGCGACGCTGCGGCTGCGGCTGCGGCTGCGGCTGCGGCGACGAGCGAGTCGGCGTCTCGGCGATCCCGGCGTTTGTGGTGGTGCGGCAGGTGGGGGGACGCGCCAGCCGCCGCGCGGGCGCGGCTGCGGCTCAGCTTAACTTGGTTGCTGCTGCGGCGGTGCGTGTGCGAGCTGGACGGGAGCGAGGGGAGGCCAAGTGCGGTGTGGTGGTGGTGGGTAGTGGGTACGCCTCATCGGCGACGTCTATGCCATGCCACGGGCACGTACGACACAACTGATGATGGCCAAGGTCTTGGTTTTTCTTTTTCACAACCTTATTTAAATTTTAAAAAAAAACTATAAAATTTTAGCTCAAATCATTTTAAACTCGATTCTTAAATTTTAGAGACAACAAACTTAAGCCCATTAATATCCCTACTTAGGTGCGCATGCTGAGCGATGTTAAGTTACGTTACATACTGGGTGGGAACCATATGACTCGTGTTACCAGTTTTATTATTGTGACGATCACGACGCGTGCAGGATATTTGTACCGCTCCCTCTTTTCCTTTTACATTTTGATCTAAGAAATAAATCAAATTATAACAAATAATTAATGATTATATAAATTCTTTTAGCAATACACATAATCAAAAGTTAATAATGTTAAATAAAAATGGATAGAGTTTATAGTACTCTCCTCATAATTTAATATATAATGTTGCTGATTTTTAACACCATTAATCTTTCATCTTATTGTAAAATTATACAATTGTTACTTATTTTATAATGCTTGAATTTATTACTCAAATATCTTAATCATAACTTATATGTCTGCACATTTACATAAAAATTACTAATAGAAGATTAATCACATACTTGCTAAAAAGGCGAATCTATTAAATTACACAATAATATATATATTCAACCAAAAGCGACGTAGATACACACCAAACGAGTACATCCACGTGACGTACGTACGTAGGGAACAGACCAGGAGTGAAACTGAACCTGGACCGGACGACGACTGACCGGCCTGCTCGGTCGGACGAATGAACGAAATCAAACCCAAACGGAGACGACGATTCATGGACCGTACACACAATTGGGTTATTAATTAGTGCTGATTGTTCTCGATCGTGCGTAATTGTCTGAGAAATATCTTCGATCTTGGTCTCTGGGTTTTGATCATCAAAGACAGAACGTCGTTCAGCGAATTCATGCGTGCAACGGTTTCGTTCTTCATGTTTTGAAAATGGAACCGTTCTTTCGTTCGCCTCTTGAATTAGTTGACGTATGTGTATCTGCAATTTTGAATTCCAAGCTTTCGGTTCGTGGGTTAGTCGCAAAATTTCTTCGAAACTGCACGGATTTCTTCTCCATTAGGTACATTATCATGTTAAATTCTACATCAATTCGCAAACATGACAACTTGGCCACCATCTATAAAAACCTACTACTAGTACACATAGTATGTGTGTATTTCATTATTTGATTGGTCGTCCAAATGTGTGCTGTTGGCATCTTTCGACGCAATTTCACACATATTTCTAGGTTTATTCTCTCTCTATATATATATATCTCAAAAAAATACTTAAAAATCTCCAAAAATAAAAAAATTTATGTGCTACAAGATTTTGATACAAAGAATCTAGTGAGTCATATAAATCGAAATTTAGAGGTGATTTGATATGTTTTTGGACCCTGACTCACGAAGCAGCCCGTAAGTTGCAACTCACCGTAGCTAGACTCTCTCTATATATAGCAATTCTACCATCCTTGAGAAAGTACCACTGTTTTCTATGTAAGATACTAAATTTTAAATAAAAAACAGTGGTATCTCGTGGTACCTCTTTAAGGATGAGAAAAAAAACTTTTATATATATATATATATATATATATATATATAAAACAGTGGTACCTACCTCCTTAAGGATGTGTTATGTATCACTTTTAAAAATCTCAAAAAATACTTAAAAGTCTTTAAAAATAAAAAAATTTACATGCTACAAGATTTTGATATAAAGAATCTAGTGAACCATATAAATCAAAATTTAGAGGTGATTTGATATGTTTTTGGACCCCAACTCATGAAGCAGCCCGTAAGTTGCAACTCACCGTAGCTATATATATATATATATATATATATATATATATATATATATATATATATATATATATATATATATATATATATATATATATATATATATATATATATATATATATATATATATATATATATATATATATATATATATATATATATATATATATATATATATATATATATATATATATATATATATATGCGCATTGTTGCCTCTTGACGAGGTATCAATCGGTTACTCGGTAATCTTGGTTTCGTTGTATGTGAATTCACTGGAATTACGACTTGCCAAATGCCAACGGACAAGCATTTTTTACGTCTAGGTACAATCGCACATATTATTTACATGCCGTTTAAATAGGTATGATTTTTTTATATAAAATTTGCTAGCATTGGTTTTGATCCAAAACCACACGGTAACCACAGATTTTGAATTCAATTTTTTTAGATTTTGAAACCACGCGGTAACTACCTAATTTTAGAAATGTTTATTTCATTGAGCTGGAGTAATTGGTACTATTTAAAGAGTTTGTGGTGCGAAATGTGCATAGCTGAAGCTGATTTTATGGTTTAGGAAGTAATTTAGACCGTCGTAATAGTTAAATGGTAATTCGGACTATTTCCAAAAACGAAAGATGCATTGCATTTGAAGCTTCGTCGCCATGTCTAAATACACCTGTACTACCTATATATATATACGTTGGATATTAACTAGGTCGTAATTAAAATAATTAAATTATCTCTTGTTCGATGCATCTGCAGTTGTGTTGCGTATATGCTAGCTGCTTACCTTTTCGGAGGCCAAAACTAAACTGTGAACCATGATGAACCCATGGTTTTGACCTGTTGACCCCAACATAAACGAGCAACTTGCAAAAAAATAAGATCTGCCGAATAAATGGTCTATATGTGTAGTCAATTACTTACTTAACAGCTGACCATGCTGCAACAGCCCGAAAGGGAGAGAGCTAATATAGTACATAATAACTACATAAGTACCGACTAATTGAAGCTAGCATTATTATGGTCAACTGTTAGTTAAGTGCTACTTTAGTTGGAGTACTAAGGATCGACCATTTGACCGTTTTGACTTGGTTTGGCTGTATTTTAGGTATCATGTGCATCTTAGAAGCTATTGACTTGACCCATGGAAATATTCAAAATACCATGAATTATTTGCTTGTTTACTGGTTGCAACTTGCATTTAACTAAGAACTAATCATACTCCCAGTTCACATGATAAATTTAAGCAAGACATACAAACAACGTAGCACTATTCCCACCTGTCAGAAAATTAAGCTATTTCTACCACCTATCCTTTACTCCAAATAAAGTTTTTTTCCTCGAATGTGCAAAAGATTTGCACGTCAATATATTAGCAAGAAAGAGTTTTAGTACACGACGTCTAGAGGCCTAACGTGCTTAAGGCCGAGACCCAAGAAGATAAAAACAGGGTGACTAAACTAGATGCGTGACTAAGAAACAAAACATAACTCTAGGAGAGGGGGAAAAAAGGGAGGGGACAAGACCGCTCTACACTCCTAAAAAATCCTCAAAGGTTGCGACGCCGACAGCTGACTAAAGCCGGCCTTCTGAAACTACGAGCTCATTCACTGCTAGGACGAAATGAAGCTATTTCTACATCTGCTTTTTTATTTCAATTAATCACAGCAACCTTTGTCTAATCATTCATACCAATATTTCTTAATCTTTATGCTCGACTCTACATATATTTTAGGATGGAGAGAGTACATATCCATCGCATTCACACCAAGATTCTTAAATATGTTGTATTGAATTGGGATATGAGGTCTCTAATTAAGTAATATATCTATTTCATATTATAAAATATTCTATTCATTCATAAGTTTATATGGATGCTAATGAATCTGAACACGTAAAATATATACTGATCTATGGATATATGTAGGTATGACCAAAACATCTTTTTAATATTGATTTATGGAGGAAGTAGGATCATAAACATAAAGTTAATCGTATATATAAAAATCTTATATTCTACCTACTATAAGCATAATAGAAAATCAGACCCCTTAATCATGATCGTAAAGTCGTAAATTAATTCGTATGACCATAATAGATTTTTGAGAAACTTGATCATCCACATGTACACATACGATTTCATTCCAACAATAAATGAATTTATTGAATACATCATGCAAAAAGAATGATTACAAATTAGGGAAAAACCACCTCGACCATGAACACATACATGATCGTAGTACAGACCGTACATACGGACCTAACTTACATGGTCCCTGGTCCCATTGACACCGAGATCTCGCGGTCGCGGCTGAGACCTGAACGAACTCCAAGTCTCGAGTTCACATGACACATGACCTAGTCCTCGATGATTATTATTAATTAAAACTAATCAGTAACCCTTGATTAACTTATACTAGTATAAACAAATAACGAATATTATTAAATTATTTTTATTAACAATTGCTGAATTAATAATAATATATTAATTGAAGGGTTTTTTTTAAATTTTGGACGGCGTAGATGCGGTGTGGCGGCAGGGATGGATGGACATGGACGGCCAGGATCGGTTACTACTCTTCCTTGTAATCCTGGTTGTTGTATGGCGCGAAGAGCTCGGCGAGCCAGTTGGGCTTGCGGTGGACGCGCGAGCCGAGGTCGGCGCACATGGCGTCGCTGTCGTGGATGCTGTAGGTGGAGATGCAGTGGCGGCGGTAGAAGCGCGTGGTGCGGCGCATCGCCTCCGTCTCGCCGTCGACGTGCCGCACCATCTCCTCCACGGCCGGCAGCGGAAACCGCCGGCCCAGCAGCCCCGCCAGCCACCGGCACCGGAGCTCCGACGTGTGCAGGTTCGACACGCTCTCCACGTACCCCACGAACGCCATGTTCGGTATCAGCGGGTGGATCGTCCCCCTGCATGCACGAGCGACCTCGCCGTCAGCCATTGATCCGCTGCTGTGCGTGCGAGTGTGGTGATGCAGGTTTAGAGTACGTACCGGTAGAGGGGCATCATGGCGGACTTGTTGACGACGAGGCCGCGGAAGGGCTCGGGGAGGACGGAGCGGAGCTTGTCCTTGCCCTCGAAGCCTGTGGCGAGGAAGACGAGGTCGGCCTCCACCTCGGTGCCGTCGTCGAGGACGACGCCGTTCTCGGAGAAGCACCACCCGCCGGCCGACCGCCTGAAGCGGATCAGGTCGCGGCCGGCCATGTCGAAGAAGCCGTCGGGCAGGATGGCCATCTGGCAGCTCGCGTAGTCCTCCACGAACGGGTGCTCCGGCCTCAGCCCGTACTCGCTCAGCGGCAGCTTCCATGACAGGTACGACTCGATGAACTTTGACACCCCCGCCTTCTGCTCCCCACCCACAAATCATCATCAACAAACATCAAGATCCATCCATAACAATGCTTGCTGATGACAGTGACAGACAAGCTGATTAATTACCAGTGGAGCCATGAGGCGGCAGAGGAGAGATCTGAGGACGCCCTGGTTGGGCCTCTCGTAGAAGAGCTGGGAGAAGCGAGTCGAGTAGAAGAGGAAGAAAGGCAAGCCCCAGATCGAGTAGGACGGCACCACCCAGTGCAGCGTCCTCACCAGCATCGTGCATGCCTGCCCTCCCTCACCTGCAACACCAACATCCATGGTCCATCAGAATTCAGAAGCTAGCCAGATCAGCTAGGAATAGCTCGAGTTCTTCAGAGTTAATGACAGGTATTTTCTGTTGCAAGGCCACTAGGAATTAAATTAACCAAGAAGTATCCAAACAAAGGGAATGATACATGATTAGTTAGTGCTTTAATGTGGTCAAGTACACAGTCAAAGTGGTGGAGTGATCTGCGCAGGCAGCTTGTTCAGAGTAGCTAGAAAAAGGAACAAGTGGAATTAACGTACGCGTAGCTACCTACCAGCTATCGTATAATTTTTTTTTAGCTTGAAAAGTCAAGATGTACATGCGTATTTGTTGTGTTTAGCGTACTTTGAACTTGCAGAGCAAGAGCGGGTTTGGCTTTGGCTACATGTGGTATAAAAGAATTTTTCTAGATGGAGTGTACGACGGATCAAGACAAGAGTGACCTTTTCTGGAGCAGAGTATGTATCAGAGATTGGGTCCGGTCTTCCCCAATTCGTTATGATCACATTACAGGTTAATTTGCTGTCGCCGATGCGGTATGCAAGTATATAATATGCAATCCCAAGTTCATCAAATGATTGGACGATTCTACTATATAAATTTGAGTCAGTTATGTGTGAAACTTGGGCACTTGGCATGTATCTTTACTTTCTTTTTCTATGGTTATTTACTTGTTAATCTCCGCGTACGTTCATGCTGCATATGCATGCATGATAGCTACGGCTAGTTACATGCATGTTTCCAAGAACATTTTTATGGAATTTCTGCAGTAGCAAAGCATGGTTTTATCTTTCGTTCTTTCAAGTTATATATGCACACATGAGAGTGAATTTCACCACAAACTGTACCTATATGCATGGTACATGCTGGTATTTTTACTGACGAATATTCAACGAGAGGATAGATATGATGGGTAAGTTTTGTTTTTTATAAATTTTTTTTTTACCTTGGTTGGCTTGGGCGCATTCAAGGGCTAGATCAATAGCGCTCTTCTTGTAGCCAACCACCACGACCTTCTTGCCTCGCATCAGCTCGACGGTCTCCTGCTCGTTGAGCTTGCAGTAGTCCAGCGAGTGCATCACCTGCCCCTTGAACACCTCCGGCCCCTTCCCCGGCGGGAACACCGGCATCCTCGGCACGTCGCCGTACTTCCCCGTGCACATCACCACGAACTCGAACTTGTACCACTGCGGCCATGGATGGATCGATCACCATGAAAGCTAGCTACGTGAGGATTGCATTAACAAGCCATAGCGAGAGACTAGCTAGCTTGCATGCATAGTGTGTGTGTGTGTCTAGCTATGGGTACCTGGACATCGTCGTCGGAGTCGGAGGTGGAGACGCCGACCTCCCACATGGGCTTGCCCTGGAGGGGCTCGCCGGTGCCGCTCCAGAGCTCGGTGAAGCCGGCGGCGGGGCCGCCGAGGAACTTGACGCCGACGACCTTGGCGCCGAGCATGATGTAGCGCCACAGGTCGAACTTGTCGGCGTAGTCCTCGAGGTAGTCGATGATCTCCCCGTGGGTCGGGAACGTGGGGTCGTCGCGGTTGCGCCACGGCATGTCGGAGAACTCGTAGTCCGGCCGCGGCGTCTGCAGCCGCGTCGACCGGTACACGCAGTGCTTCCACACCCCGCCGATCGACGCCGTCGCCTCGAACACCACCGGGTCGTGCCCCGCCAGCTGCTTCGCCGCCGCCAGCCCGCTGATCCCGCCGCCGATGATCGCCACCCTCCCCACCGCCGGCACCTTCTCCCTCGTGCACCGTTCCTGCTGCTTGTGCTGCTGCTGCTGCATCGCCATGACACACACACAAGTTGCTCACGCACGAATTCGTGAGATGGTGATCAGCTCGATCGCTCGCTCGCTGCAAGGTGATGTGATGAACGAGAGGATCGAGTAGTTGAGTTTAGTGTGGGCGATGGGGAGGGCGGGGAGGAGGTGTATTTATAGGAGCAAATCGATTGAGGGTTTAAGCTTAAGCCATGTGAGCACCTTCCACTACGTGTCACAGAAAATGTAGGGAAATATTACGAGAGAGAAGAAGAGAAGAGAAGAAATTAAGAAAAAACCATACAGAAAAACAGAAGCGACTGTGGGGAGCATGCATGCACGCCACGATCTTACGCGGCGGGAGATCGGTGTGTATCCCACTGACAAGTGGGCCCATGCCCGCATTGACTTTTCGCAATACGTTTCTTGGCTAGCTCCTTGCTGCATCTTAAAACCATTTTACCTTTTTAGTAATGATTATTACCAGTTTACGACGTACTCGTTGTGTTTTTTTTAATTTGACTGCGCCGTTAAATTTTGGATTTACGACTAACATTTGTCATATTCAAAACTTCTGTATAAATATGCAAATTTATAAATCAAAATATTTTTATTTGTAAAATAAATTAAAACAAAAAATTGATAAGCATGTAATTTTATTTTTAAGAAGACAAATTGTTAAATGTAGATTTAAAGTCAATAAAGTAAAAAAAGAAAAATCAAAGGTAGTATATTTTCACATGAACTGGGAGACACTGGCATCATTGTTTGAGAAACTGGGAGAATATGGTAGATATACTTTTACTGATGCTGGAAAGAGAATGAGGAGAGTGAAGAATGTCCATATATAGCTTAATTACATATATGTTATTATATATACCATCTATATAATTAAATTATTAATTATACAAATTTATTTGTTGGAGATAGGCAAATAGACATATTGCGTGAGTTGTCTATATATTAACTAGATATGTTCACGTGGAAAATCAAATAGACAGTGGGAATTAAAATTATTCTTACTCCCTACTCAAATACATATATATCTCTATACCTTTTTGCTTAACCGGAGGATTTTTCGTGAAATTTTATCCGTAATAGTTAAATTGAATCTGATATAGTACAACTTTTAGCTCTGATTTCCACACGTGCAACTAGTATACGGTAGATATTATACTTAATATATAATTAAATTTCACATACAACTGTCATCTTTTGTTTCCACAGATACAGTTGTATATATTTTGCATATATATATCTTTTTCTATCAATCTTTACAGTTTTAATTTGGTTCGACCATAATCGGAGAATAAAATTAATTTTTTAATTAACATGATAATTTACTTGTTAATTTATTTTTTACCTATTTTTGTAATATAACAAATAGATGGATGAATGGATTAACAAACACTTGGAAAACTGTTAAACAGTGAGATTTTCTAAAAAGTTATATATATACACACACTAGTTTACTGTATTTTTTAACTTTATAATAATTAATTCATCCATTTGTGCCCTTGAATAATTATCGCAAATTCAGTCATTCATGAGAAAAAAAACACATGAGTACCCTTTGAAATGTTCCTCCTAAAAACAGTAATTAAAGAAATAACTATTAACCTAGCTTTATTGTTCCAACAAATTCTGACAAAATCAGGAGGTCGTATGACACGGGCACAGTAAATTAGTCGTGTCGTTTTCGTTACTCCTATTCATTCTCTGGGATCTCGGTCGCCATAGATTTTTACTACTACTAGTTTTCTTCCACTGATATATAATCTGACAGAGATCAGATCCACGTACGACACGGGAGCGACGACCTTGTCTCGTTCAAGGGAGTATACTGGATCGATGATTATTCGATCCTGTTGATCGTCTCGATCCCCAAGAATCCGTTCTTGAATGTCTCGTCGTCGTCCATCCAAGAGCAAATTTAAGATCTGCCTCAGCTAGCTTTGGACCGGAGAAAACTGAAGGGACCCATCCATGCATGTATCTGCTTGGGCAAATCTGGCTGCATGTCCATGGCTATATCTTCCCTGTCACCCTCCTCGAGTGAAACAGACCGGCCAGACAGTCCTTGTCCCCTTTGGCTGCCATGGTGGCCACTGCTGCTGACTGCCTCCTCTAGCAGCTAAGCCTAATGCGGACTATTCTTTCCCTGTCACCGCAGTATGGAAGCAACAAATTGATCAGCGAGTTTATATGCCTTTTTTGTTTCTGCATTTTTTTCCCCATTGCATGTCTGAGTTAGCGTTTGAAACAGATTGTTGAGCGGATTTTTTGAAAGCGCATGTAGCCTTCAGTGACCCGACCGAGTAGCACTAAGGTTTTGGGTTCAAATCTTCACAAGAACGTGAATTTCAGATTGAGTTATTCGAGGGACTAAGTTAACTAATTGGGCTAAGTTCCCAAAATTAAAAAATAATGATGCATATATCCGGTTGGATAAAGAGACCGGGTAAAAAAATACCCTTCTCTAAAAAAAAATTTGTTTGATTATAGATGTAAATTCAATATTTTGGGAAATTAACCTGACAGATAACTAGTTAAAGATGTGGTCTAAACAATGCAGTAGGAAAAAGTTATTCAAGAAACATATTTTTAGAAATGCAGAGCAGAAAATCTGATCCTATGGGGACAATCGTGAAGCCGAAATTTCAGTTGGTAAGTCTGCCAACTTGGCGTGGTACATGTTGCTAGCTAGGATACAAACCTTGAAACAAAAAGTAGTGAGAAAACTATCCAGGTACATTCCTGTATTCTATTTTGTCAAACATGCAAATAGTGACAGTGCTGGATGCAGGATTGTCACTTTATGCATTCAATTAATACCGCTCTATGTGTTTTTATAGTTAATGGATAGTGATATATGCTATCTTTAATTCCTACACAATTAGAAATATTACTAGTAGTACTCTATATATATCATGTTATTTAGAACATTTTGAGCTTCTCTCCCAAGAAAAGAAAATGTTACATTTCCAGCAATTCACACTTCTTCAGACCATGAAAGCAATATTTTCTTCTGCATTCAGCAAATAAGATTCCAATGATTATATATATGGTACTGTATAAAACAGTACCAGCTTAATTAATTTCTTAATAATTAATTAAACCACTGTATCAAACTGGAGTGTGTATGTGTGTGCACTATGAACTCAAGAAACCAAGACCAGGTAGCTGCTTGGCAGGCTGACCTTGAAACAACACATGCTATGGGCATACCAGAACCAAGAATAATTTGGTTGATCAGCATCAACAAACATAGCAAGTGTACTTTGCATCTGAACTTCCTCTGACGACCTTGATTATAGTGGAGATTAACTTTGACCCTTGCGTTGACCGTATACATTTGTAGATCTCTTAATTAGATTAGTGCATTAACAATGCATATATGATCGATTATTCTACACCACATGGCCCAGATTAACCAACATCCTCCACATGGATCTGATTCCATTGGTCTAGTTGCTCAATTATTAGGCAATATATTTATTAATTGAGTGTATTTGGTTCTGATGATTGTACAAAAACCATCATACATACGCAAACTAGCTATCTCTTGACTATTGCTTGCATTTACCACGAAGTTTGATCTAATTTTCTTGGTACTTTCTCATCATATGGATGAGATGTATATTAAATATACATATAAAATGTGGACATATGTGTATATTATTATTATTATTATTATTATTATTATTATTATTATTATATGTGTGTGTGTCTCCAGGAAAATGGTATATTAATTTGATCAGTGTCGACATTTGCAAGGGGAGTCTTAAAGAAATGGTGAAATTAAGAAACTGCAAAGTAATTAAGTTTAGTAGAATGGATGCATATCAGCACGTGGAGTTGCAAATGTAGATTGAAAATAACTCATTCAGAAATGACATGGAAATGGTCATCTGGTTTTGTTTACTACTCTACTCTATTGTAATAGTAATTCTTTTTGACTTTTGACATGATATATCGGTATGTGAAAGAAGCACACGCACGTACTGTTTACTTAATTACTGGTCCAATCGAATATATGCGAAAGAAACATGCACGTACGGTTTTACTGACTAGTAGCTAACTTAATTTCTTTTATTCCTAAATACAAATTAACAAACCTACTTGCAATAGAGCTTGTTAAAAACAACAAATTATTAAATGTGTTTATTCCAGAGAGTTCTTGGCCGATACTCCCACGGTCCTAAAATAAGTGATCATTTTAGAAGAGAGGTGAAAAATAAAGAGTAGAGAAAAATAAACAAGATGCCGCTTAGCACGCGAGAGATGTTTTATTTTGGAACAATCTATAAATCTAAATGGGTCATTTATTTTGGAACATATGTAAAAGAAGTAGCACTCCGGAGTTGTTACTTATTTTGGAACAATCTATAATCTAAAGGAGTCATTTATTTTTGGAACATGCGTAAGCAATAACTACCTACTGATTGAAACTCATTTTGACCACGATTTGCCAAAAAGAACGTATGTACTACATATAGATATATGAACTCATGCATATGTTTCCTATATTAAGAAAAAAAATCAAGCATAATCGATCTATATATAGTTGATCTCATTTGACTCTGATAATACTTGCTAGCTCTAACGAATTAATTAATTAACAATTAATTAAGTGGAGTATTTGAGCAAAGGATGCACGCACTAGAAATTACCACTAAGTTTGAGGCAAATTTCGCTTACATTTCTTGTACATGTGTTGTATGAGACACAAAAATGAAAGTAAAAAAAAATAATATGCATTATGCTCAATGTGTGCATATATACTCTTCAGTAGTCATCGATCACTCGTCGAGATTCAAGGAGCTAGCTCATGATTTTTCAACTGTGGACATTTGAATATTAATACAAAAGAATGTGGTAGAAAACTTTGAACTGTTGGAGACCAAACTACTTGACCGCATAACTAAAAGGGAACACGAGAGACAAAGATCAAGTAAAAGTACTTTCAGCTGACTAATATCCTTGTTCATATTTTCCAGTCATTTTCCTAGTATTCTTCTGCTTAATTTGTCTGAAGACCATGCATGTATACAATACAATACTATACATATAGGAGTACTGTATATAATATAAATATACGTAGTCTAATCAATACCGTAAATAATTAATTTCCCTCCAATGATTTAACTTACTAATTAACCATATATACAAGCAGATCAAGCATAGAACACCAAACATTCGATTAGATATACTTCAGAAAAGGGGATCGAGCTACCTAGATAGCTTACAAGACCTTCCATGGAAGGTGATAAAATACTTAATTAGGAGTTCCCTGTCAAGAAACTAATTAACACTGAAACAGCTAGCTTAGCTTTGCTCTTTGCAAGAGCACAAGGTTTTGAGCCTGAGCCTTTGAGGTGGTCAACAAGCAGTATCAGCGTTAATTAGGAAGGCTTGACCAAGACGGCATTATTTATTTAATTTGGGGTGCTAAGTCCAGCACTGTCCATTCATTCATTGCCCTGTGGGCTTGATTGTTGATGCTACCTAGCTAGCTAGGTCATGATCTTGCAAAGCTAATCTAATTGCAAATTAATTATTGCTTAATTTGGTGGTTAATGACACTTGACACATACACTTGCATATGCACTCCACAGTTTGGATGAATTAATTATTAAACTCCATGATTGTTGCATACATGATGTGATGGAATGGAATGGAAATGGTATGTATGCAAGGTTAGCCATGTGCTTGACTTGTGGACCGGCCGGTATGAAATGTAGGATCGACTCAATCTGGGACTTATTACTAAACCCAGCAGACCAGTAGTAGACGTAACCAGACTAGACCATGTCAAAAAAATTATGTGGCGAGATCAAACGACTCAAGACGAGTATGGTGCATGATACGTACGTAGTCAATTTAGTCATACACGGTGAGATAGATCGATCGATCGAGGATCATCAACACTTAAAAAAATAAGAATATGATTAGACGAATATAGGACCACGATTAAGAGAAAACCAACCGCAAGCTATCGCTACCAAAAAAAGTAAATGATTTGTTACACGCAATTGAATGTAGAAATGGGGAATGACGTGCACTCTCGTCTTTTCGCTTCTGCTAGTGGTCATAAGCAAAAAAAAATTGAATTTTAAATTTTAAATTTAGAGTTGCTTTGGTATTTCTTTTATTATATTTTATTTTTTACTTAGTTTTTATATCGCTAAAAACATATATAAAAATTTATTTACAATTTTTATAAATATATCGTTTGTTTTTTCTATTAAAAAGCATAAAGATCACCCCTGTGACCCGTATAGGTATACGGAGTATGTATGCACCTGTGTGTTACGTAGACATGCCTTGTATACTACGTGCGATGAAAAATATTTTTTGAATACAAGTTTTATATATATTCTTAGCGATCTATAAGCTAAGGCTGAAAAAATAAATGTAAGTGCAAAAAACCTTAAAATCAACTTAAAATTTAAAGTTAAAATTTTAAATTTTGGCTTATAGACATAAGCAAAAGCGAAATAATCGGGATGTACATATGCAGGGTAGCGAAGAAGAGGGAATATAGTGGGTATTAAGGGCAGTAGTATAAGAAAGGAAAATTTGTAAACGTGTCATTATAATTTTACAAATTTAGAAATATGACATTGGTATCTCAATGATATATGGGACCGTACGAGTCAATGACATATGGGTCAGGATGACATATCTCCAATTTTATAAAATTATAATGGTATGATTGTAATTTTTATTTGACGTATCATAAACTAAAATACACGTGGTGAAAACTAGTAAAATTCCCGGAGATGCATGGAGATGAATGGTGGGTGCGCGCACTAGGGCAGATTAGCAATCTCCTGGAAGTCTCGAGCCGTTACAGCTTGCAGCAGCTAGCTAGCTTGGTCGCGCGTACAGTGAGACCGAGCACGGACCAACGCGTGACCTGACGACCCCTGCGCCGGCGCCGATCGATCGATCTCGAAGATATATATGCGCGCGCGCACGCACGCACGAAAAACGCTCGCTCGCTCGCGCGGTGACGAGGGAAAAAATCGATCCATCCATCGGGTAAGGCGGGCGAGCGATCGAGCTTGTGTCGTCCCGCTACCGCGCTAGATAGATTAAGCTGGGTCGTCGTCTCGGTCGGTCGGTGGCCAGCCTCCGCTCCGCTCCCCGGCACGGCACGCGCGGTGGGTGCGGTGCATGAGTGAGTTCGATTCGCCTGTGCGCGTCAGTCACTCATGCACCGTGGTGGTGGTGGACTTTATCCATGAAAGATGATGAAAGGAGGGTGAAACACTTTTTTTTAAAAAAATTAGCTGTTTAATGATATAAATGATTAAATTTAGTACTATAAAAATAAGATTATATATATATAATACTGTTTAAACATTTGAAAAACATTCGCTTAAAAAAGACAAGTAACTTGTGTTCCCTTACTCTAGCCATGTTAATTGAGTTTGATTTGGATTCAGCTAGCCTAACAACATCAGTGTCAATAGTATAGTCAGCTTTTTAAACATTAACATATTATCTATAAGATACCCCTCCGTCTCAAAATAAATCAATTTTTACCTTTTAGCTACAATATTTGACGCTTTGTCTTACTTAAAAAAATTATGATTAATATTTTTGTTTTTATTAGATGATAAATCATAAGTAGTACTTTACATGTGATTATTTTTTTTAATTTCCTAAATTTTTTTAAAATAAGATGAATGGTCAAATGTTAGACACATATAGCCAAAATATTACCTTATTTTAGGACAATGGGAGTAAACGCGTGTAACAGTTTACCGCACGTATACGTACTAATACATTGATACACTGCACATATATCTATCAATTACACGTAACTCGTTCAAGTTCGTAGCCGGGCGGTAACAAATATGTGGTTCGATTTTCTTCCATCCTTCTTTACGTCTCATTCACCTGGACGCAAATCTAACGCCTCAGCGTCCACCTGCATCTCGCTCTAAGCTGTTGTGAGCCTGCGAGGGGGGGCGGGGTCACGGGCTCACGGCGGGGCCGGGGCGGCGCGTGGCTGCATGGAGACGCGGAGGAGCGAGCGAAGAAGGGTCGTGGTGCGGTGGGGGATTCATGCAACGCAACGCGGTTGGCTCCCGTTTTTCCGCTCTGCTGCCTCCTTAGGGCCCGTTTAGGAGAGCTTTTTTTTCTTTTAATCGTAGCTTTTTTTCAAACGGTTCATAACTTCTGAGAATATGTAATTACAGATTCTAAAAAATAAACTGAGAATTCAAAAGCTGGAGAAACTAGATCTAATAGCTTTTTTAGATTCTCAGAAACTGGCTACTGTTTCTTGTAATCTAAAACTTGCTAGACATACTCTTCGTCCCAGCCAGGCCCACCATGATCGGCCTCCCTGAAAAACCTTGCAGGCCGGATGGCCGGCCTCTCAACCTCCGAGGGCCAGTTAGTTGCTCTGCCTTTTTTTCTTGTTTCTGCAACCGCTGCGTCATGCGCCCCTCCGACGGTCACGGGCTCACGGCCCCGTCTCGATGTGTATCGGACAGATGCAACTTCCTATACAAATTTCTTATTTTCGGTTCCATTGAATTTTAGCCATACAATTTAGCAAATAAGCTAGTGTTCGGAAGATGAAAAGGCCCAGATTCTCTTTAAACTAGCAAGGTACGTGTGTTTTGTAACGGGACGTTGAGTTATGGTATCTTATTGATTGATTGTGTTGTGATCCGATTAGAAATAGGCCTAACAGATTGGGTAAAACGAAAATGGTTCATTTGTTCTGCTTTCTTTTTCTCGTCAAAATGGTGCCGTACACGTGAGAGCAGCGGTTGGTTTCTTTTTTCGGTTTTTCTTTTTTATAGCAACTTTTATATAGATTTTTTTTTAAAAAAAATAGACCGTTTAGCAGTTTGGAAATCATGCTCGTGAAAAACAAGAGAATATAGGTTGGTAAGCAGGGGGTAAAGAACTTTGGTTTTTTAAGTACCGCCTCCATTTCACTATATCATATTAAAATAAGACAGATGGTTAAACGTTGGACACGAAAATCCACAAGTACACTTAAATTAGGATGGAGATACGAAAATCCACAAGTACACTTAAATTAGGATTGAGGTAGTACTAAACAGCCTAAAAATATTTTCTATATTCATCTCAAAATATAAGGAATTTTAGTTATGTATTTACATTATCAAAATCTCAAATATTATAGAACGAATATAGTATATTTTAGAATAGAAATAGGACTTACATTTTAGAAGGGATATGTAGAGGAATGGTCTCCCTTTACGGCGGGACCACGTGAGGAGTGATTCCATGGCGAGAATGCGATCCATCCAGCACTCGCACTCGGACTCTTTCACAGCTCGAGAGCAACGTCTTTCCAGCTGCATATCTATGCCCGCACCGTATGTCACTCGCTGCATCCACTCCTTGCGCACTGCAAGCTCATGCCGTCATCGTCATGCGGTGGCCCGCCTAATAACGGGGAAAAAAAAAAAAGCTTGGCCGACCAAAAGTCGCGGCCGTGCCCGTGCGCTGTGTGACACTGTGCTACACGCGACGAAAACGTAGCCGCCTAACCCGCGTCAAGCTTCTGCTCTCTCGCTGCGTCAACATCTACCAAAAAATGCTTTGGCAACCAGCGAGAAACTTGGTTGTCGAATAACTGAAAAGGAATTGGTTGTCACTGCACTGTCAAAACTGCATCTCCAACATGTAAAACTAATGCACATATGCTTTCTGTCAGCTCGAGGTTTCCACAAAACGATGCCAATCAATACATTGCGTGCGCAAGAGAAGCTAGTGTATACGTTCTGAATCCATGGGCACGCATGACAACAGCGCAAAGTTTATCCATTTTGATGCAAGCTGCAAGGCTTCAGATTTGTATTGAGCAAATACGAAGAGTAACAGAGATTGCCACCACGCACGCAACACGAACGCTGCCGGAAAAAAAATGATAAATTAATGTATAATTTAAATGGACGCACACCTCGACTATTTACACCTCACTTCTCACTCCTATGTCACCTCGTACAAACTGTACAAGTGGGAATAACTTAGATGATCGATTCTTCACTCTCCTTGGCATCAGGATCGATCGTATGTGTTGCTGTGCTCTTACAACACAGAGTAACTTGAGCTGGTTCCAAGTCAAAAAATAAACATAACCAGCCCTGATGAGCCTCTGAACAGCATCTACCTGGCTTCAAGTGCTGATGCAGCAGTTTCGACGGTCCCGAGTAAGCAGGTGTACACCTTCTGCTTGAGTTGCTCAATGGTTGCAACCAAAGCATCTTGAGATTTATCAGCCTCAGCATGCAGCTGGTCAAGCCAGTTACTCGTTTCCTTCAGTTGTGACAGCCGGACTGCGATTTGCCCATCTCCACCCTTGGAGTGCCTCACTCGTTCTTTGGTGTTCTTGTTTTGGCCCTCAAACTTGAATCCAGCTTCAAGAGCATCTTCCAAGAAATTGAGAAACCATGATTGCGACTCTTTTTTTAGAATAACCCATGATCTGCAGATCTCCTTGAAACCATCCTCTCTGGCCCAGTCAATCTTTTCACTAGTATAAGCATCGTCAGAGTTTTTTGTTGTACTACTTGCAACAGTTTTATTCTGAGACGCAGAGGCTTTCCTTGATGGTTTTTCCTTCTCTGGCCGAGATTCTTTGACAGAATCTGATGAGTAATCTTTCCAAACAACACTTTGCTGAATGATCAGCCGGCTTAGCTGAAAAAACTTGGTAATTGTAGCATGAGGATCCTCCTCAGCAGATTTCCTGATCTCAGCAAATATTCTGGAACAACAGACAGACATATAAGAAGTTTTTTACATTCAGTAGTACTAAGAGTACTGCATATATTCCAGTACCCACTGAAGTTCTAGTTTCATATAGAAGTTTTTTTTTTTTCAAATTGGAAAGGATTTGCTCAAGAAAAAAGGAAACAAGGGGCCACCAACAAATTACACGGCTTATTTATTGTTTATAGTCACTACCCAGTAAAAATGTAAAATGGACTAGCCGTAAAAGAAATACCTGAGCTAAAAGAAATTCAGCATAGAACTACTTACCCAAGGCCTTTAACAAGAGATGCAGCTGCAGTAGCCTCTCTTTGAGCCTCAGCTGCTACTACAAGAGCAATATTCTTCCTCCTGACAACAGCCTATTCACACAAAAGAAATGAATATCCAGCATGGATTAGAACTTCAAGAAGCATTATAAAACATACTGTTCAAGTAATGGTTTGCAGTTCATGCATGCCCACATAAGAGACAGCACATAATCAAGTCTCGAGGGCCTCAATGCTCAGTCTCTTTTGTAAAAAAAAGATATCCTAAAAATTACAATGTTAAAGTATACCTTTCCTGACTTGATTAGACTTGTTGGAAGGGAGTCCCAGGAGACAGTTTCAGTAACTCTTCGTTTAACATTCAGCACAGAAGTAACTGTACTGGAGGTACCATTAGGCTTTGCTGGTGAGGTCGTAGAAGGCAGCGGCGGTGTTGGTGTTGGTGGTGAAGTCCTATAAATCTTTGGCGGTGAGCTTTTTGCAGATGCAGACTCCCTTTTGCTTTCCTTAGGGATTTGCTTCTTCACTACAGCAGAGCCATTCTGACTAGGTAAAGAAGCACTATTCTTGTGCGTGTCCTTGTTAATTTCTTGCTTTGCAGAAACTATCTTAGCAGGACTGCGAGATGGAGTATTTGGCCGTTCCTGCAATACTAGCAGCAAATGTAATCACTAACCATCCTAGGTAATAGGTATGCTTTTGTGCTTCCTATATTTATTTGGTTTAGAATCTATAAAAACTCAGAATATTAACTGGTGTCATTAAATTACCATTAGTACAACTTTGCTCATCTCAAAGACCCATAGTAAATGGATTAATTCATCACGATGGAAATGCATGGTAATTGTCAGAGACAATATAGTAACGTCAATGCTTGGTTGATAGTAGCATCTTAGTTCAAATGTCAATGAAACCTACAAGCTTAAACGTACCTGAGGTTTTGGCTCTTGTTTAAATTTTGGAGGAGCAGACTTCTGATTTGCAGAACATATGCTACTCCCTCCATTACTTTTATCACTATCAATGCTGGAGTTTAGATTGGTAATTTTGCTATTGTTGCTAGATATACCAAGCATGTATCGTGAAGCTACAACTGCCTTCTGCTCTTTGATAACTACCTTCCTCTGAGAATTTTCCTTTTCACTCTCAGACAATTCAGCAGACTTGGCAGCCTTCCGTTGTTGATCCAATGCTTCTGAAACACCGGAAGGAGTAGACATCTGCATCAAATCCTTCGGATTTCCAATGCAAGGGTTCCTTCCTGGAACAGGTCGAACCCCAACAAGAATTGGGACAGGAATACTTGATTGAACCTTTTCAACATATATAAACTGTCCAAGTTGAAGCTTGTTTGATAAGATAAGTTCATTATCCTCCTTTGATAAAGAAACATATGTTGAGTGAGACGAGTCTGAGACTTTTATAAAGAAACCATGGTCTGGCCAAAGTTCTGAACCAGTAATTGCAGGAACTATGCTAATAACTTGGAGAAGAATGGACCGGTATTCTCCACAGACTTTCACATCAGAATTTATATTTTTTAGTACTTTTAACAGTACCCCAGGAGTAAGAGATGCCATATCTTCAAGCCAGCTTATTCTCTTTTATTTTCCTGAAAAGTTTTCAAATGATAAATCACAATATCAACAAAGGCCAAAAAACGTAATCTACTACTTAACAACCCAGTTTTACCACTGTGAATACACAGATAAAAAGGAGAAAAACAGTCTTGGACAAAGCATCAAAACCACAAAAGGAAAACATATGGAGTTACAGTTAGTAGGAATTTCTGGAGTCTGGACTCCCAAGCCTCATTTGCAGTCTAGGTAAAAAACAGTCACGTAGAACCGAAACGCAAGGAGGCTGAAGCAAACTTTTTTTTCCCTGGTGAAGCAAAATGTATTTAATTAGAAATCTCACCACATCATCAATCAAGCCAAATATATGTACTTTCATACAGTCACCTGCAACAGCAGCATATCCAACTAGAAAAGTCTAATCCCATGCCTTCCAATGCACATAAGAGAAGGACCTTAACCGACCAAGTAAAAGCATTAGGAGAAAAGGAAATTTGACTTTATGAATGTTTCTTAGCTTTCCAGCAAAGCTTTGTAGAGCCCATCAACTAAAAACGCAACCTAATAATTCTTATGAAGCTCTTCATGGCCAGGTACGTGGACACCTAAAAGGGCAAAAGTTACCAACTTTCCCAATTCCCGTGCCTTAATTCCCTAGGAAGATGACAGTATGAATTGAAACACTGCCTAATTCTGGGAAGAAGACACAAATTATATGGGTTTCTTGACTTAAAGGCCAGGAAAGGAGATACCTAACAACGCAAGAAACTGCAATTCTTGGGGGAGGGTGGTTGAGCATTTTGATCAGAATTCAGAACACAACTAGTCAATTTACAACATCAAACTTTTCTAGAGCGGCTCTTGAACCAACTTCTGTCAGGTTTTTGGCACAGAAATGATATTAATGTCTCATACGTTCACTTGAAAGAAAATTTGCATGAGAAAAATTTGTCCAGCAAAACTGTACTTAGAGGTCTTGGTCTCCAAACAAAATGAAAATGAAAGGGGTTAATTGACATACTAGTATAGTACCTTGGGTTTACCAAGAAGGTACGCAATCCTAGTACGGGAAACACGAAACTAAAGAAAGCAAAGGACTAAGCTACGCCCCCTTATTGAGGAAAGAATTACTTTACCGAAGGATTATCCCAGACAAGAACGAACTAGAAAGTAATACAGAAGAGAACTGAAAAATCGATCTGCACCCCCTCTTAAGAAGTTCAGTCTACCTAATCCGCATGAACGCATGGTTTTCCGCCCTTTGGTCCAAGAACGAGAACCAGGACACCTACAGAACCACCAAGAAACAGCCTAATCCCTCGAGCAGCAAAGACGCGTATACCAAATGACACACAAAAAAAGAATTCTCGTCCACAGGACAAGAAAGCCCGGCAATCAAACTAGCAACAAACGGATGCAGCGTAGATCGAAACAGGGGGGCGGCTGGTCTGGCCGCGGCATTCCATCGAACAGGTGGTGGGGAGGAGACGATTAGTACCTTTGGGCGCGCCGCGCGCGAGGAGAGAGGCGGAGGGGAGGAGGAGGTCGCCAAGCGGCGGTTGGGCTCTCCCCGAGGTGGAATAAAAAGGGAGACGAGGTAGACGACGCGCGGCGACCAACTGCCGCCCGTAACCGTCTCTGACACCCCGGGTCAGAATGTCAGAGCTCCCCCGTGGCGGCCGCACGTTGCCGCTCCCACTGACGTGCGGGCCCAAAGCAAATGGTGAAATGCCTAACGGGCAAGCCCGCTAACATGAAAGAACACCTTTCTATTTAAACGTGAGAAAATCTAACAAATGTTATTTTAAAACTAATATAGGTTCATGTAAAAAGAACTTATATATAACATTTCCAATCATTATAGATATTTTATATGTAAAATTTGTTTCAATATTAAAAATTATAAATTAAAACTTATAAATATAAATACGAACTTTATATATATAATATAAATTATAAAAATAATATATATTGAACCGTTCATACGGGTTAATGGGTGTGCATGTGCTCACCAACCCATCAAACATCGTGTGTCATGCTATGGATGGCTCGCCTCTTGGAACGTACGGATTTTCCATAATTTTCATAGGCGATAGCCTTTCTCTTTCTTTTGAATTTTTCGCGAAATTTCTCCAAACCGAAGATTCATCGGACGAGCACAACGGGTGGGAGGTCCCGATCCCCGAGGGCGGGCGAGGCCAGAAGTCGGAACCAACCGCAAAAAAAAGCCGGTGCGGCGTCGGCGTCGCAGCCGATGGGCGGTCGCCCGCCGATGCCCCGCCCCCGCCGCGCGCCATGCCATCCGGCGCATCCGCCGTGCCGCCGGTCAGGCCAAACCGCCGCGTCAAGCCCGCACTTCCCACCTCCACCGCCTGGCCGTCTCCGCGCTCGGTCGCGCGCGCACGTTGCCATCCGGCTCGGCTCGACTTGCTTTGCCTGCTTGGTTAATGAGTTGGGTTGGTGGAGGTGGAACGGTGTCAGCGGCGACGACGCGAGTTCATCCGCGCATGTTCGCCTCACGCATCCGCGTGCCAGCCGGCCGTTTCGCTTTGTTTTTTTTTTTTTTTGAGAAACGGTAAACAACGGACCACCGTTACAAATTTTAAAAAACGGTTGCTACCGTCTGCATGCGGCACTAGTATAACCGTCTGCACGACAGGAACATGTGTAGATCGCAACTTTGCAGTGACGTGCATGTGTCACGTATGTGTGTACTCCAGCGCTCTTTTCTAGTACGAAAATGTTAGAATTCGGTACGCCACGCGTACTGTTGAGACAACGATTTCTCTAGTACTAGTAGCAACTAGATCCGTTATCTGGATTAATTTTTTTTCCTTTTATCATTTTTTTAAAAATTTTCTTTGATATTAGAATTAAGATATCATTTATATTTTAGACTATCATCCTAATACCAATGGGTTTTGCCAAGTACCACTTGAGCATCAGCTAGTACCACATAACTATCAGCTGATACTGGTGCGATATTAGATCTGATACTAATATGGTATTATATTTGTTACCTCGTAAGTTGTTTTGAAAAGAGATACCGTACAACAAAACTCCCCACTTGCTTCACTTTTGCAGCTATGGCTATACCATCAGTACTGTACCAGTAGTAGTAACTACCGATTGTTGGGTTAGGCGTAGTGGCCATTTGGTATATGATAATTGGAAAGACTGTACTGTATATTTGTCCATCATGTAATGCCGTAGCGGTTCAAAGAGATCACTCCATGAACTGCTTCACCAAGAAATTTGGGCGCTGCGATAATAAGGGAGATGGTGTGGCACATTATTTTTCACGGATAGAAGAGGATCAGAGCCTCTGACCTCACAGAATCGAGAGGTCCAGAGTGTTGAATCAGCAATCGTGCTGTGACGAAAATGTCAGCCTCTGGAGAAAACGACGCTTCATTCCCTGCTCTTCGTTTTCTGAACATGTACAGCACAGGTTGCTTATGAGCTTATCTCAGGATGAACTGTTTTGTTACAGCTTAAGTCACATGTATTGTATAATAATATGCTGATTTATATTGTACTATTAATGACAGTTGGTACTCCATATCCTTCTAGCTAAAATGGATTTGTCTGAGACAATTAATTATTAAGCCACTGATCTCCCCCTGGACCTCAGCAAGTACTACTAGCACGAACCCCACTTCAAAATGAATTATCATAATCTATGCAAGACAAAGACATGATGCTTATATATGCTTAGAGCAAGTTCAATAGTATAGCCAACTATTAGCTCTAAATCGTATATAGCCAACTTAATAGTTAATTCATACAATAGATATGTACTACACAATTAATATTCGGTTCTATCTGTCATACATATATGTATTCGGTTCTATCTGTCTTACATATATGTATTGAAGTTTGTGCTATAGCTGACTACAAATTAGTAGCTCGCTGCTCTTCTCTCTTGTCTTCTTAAAATATGCTTATAACTAGTTTATAGTCTACTATTGGATATGCTCTTATGTAAGGTGTTTGTTGAATTGGCTTATGCAATCTCTGCTTTTGGTTACTCATAATGCTCAGCACTACCATGAAAAAATAAAGAAATAGTGCTGTGTGAGGAGAGGAAACCACACAATTATTGGAACAGCTCCACCATCCACCCCAGGTTGCTCAACAAATCCATCTCAAGGTGATGGCATGACCAAATCAAATCCGCTTAACTAATGCCATCAAAACAGCAGCTCGCAGGTCTTGTCAGAGGAGATCTCTCATCTTCCTTTGCTGCCATGTTTCTCCCTCATAATATTTTCTCCCCATTTTGCCGCATCGTTGTCAGCTATCAAGAGTTCATGTATGGTCAATATGGACATTCCATCTAATTTGTATACTTCTGCATATTTTTATTAATGCCGTTGTCTTGAGTAGCATCACCCCAAAAAATTATCACCTCATATATTCACTCCTACTTATAAGCCAAAATTTGTAACTTCTAAATTTAAAATTAATTTTAGAAAAAATCATCGTAATCTATTTTTAACCTTTATTTATAGTCAAGAACATATATAAAAATTTTATTTATAAATTATTTTTATTTTGCAAATATATCGTTTCGACTTTTTCGTAAGAAAGCCAAACGATGAGTACCCGTGTATCCACACACATAGAGTGGAACAATCATCAATTGAACAGCATACAAATCCCTAATTTAAAACTTTCTCCAAAATAAGACGTCATATTGCTGGACATTTTCTTTTCTCGAAGACGCATAAGATCGACGCATCATCAAGATTGCCGGACATGGCGACGACGCGACGTGCCGTGCTCTACCTACTTGAACGCCTGTGCCTCCGCTTCCGCCTTCACCATGGCGGCGTAGAGGCCGCCGGCCGCGAGGAGGGCGTCGTGGCTGCCGAACTCGACGACCCTGCCGGCGCTCACGACGGCGACGCGGTCGGCGTCGCGCACCGTGGCGAGGCGGTGCGCCACGGCGACCGTCGTGGCGCGCCGCGAGACCCTCCCCAGGGCCTCCTGCACGCGCCGCTCCGACTCCAGGTCCAGCGCGCTGCTCACCTCGTCCAGCAGCAGTATCCTCGACTGCTTCACGATCGCCCGCGCGATCGCGATCCTCTGCTTCTGCCCACCTGACAATTGCACCCCACTCTCCCCAACCTGATCGACACAAAATGCAATTCTCAGTTCAACAATTCAACTCAAAATCACTCAAACATTAAGTAGTTACAATCCAAGCCAGTGGCGGATCTAGTGCTTAGAATATGGGTGGTCCGACTAAAAATTTTTCTAAACACAATAAATATAACGATGCTAATATATATTGCAAGTGTAGATAGAATAGACTAAAAGTGCACCGAAATATATGAATAAAACATCTTAAAACATACAATTAGTAGTTAAGTAAAATTTTGATTCGAAGAAGCTTATATGACTAGAGAAAAATTTATAGAATTAATATTATCGTACTATCTTTCTTCTTATCATGTCTTATGGTTATAAATGTATTCATCACATCTACTTAATCTATTTTAAAGAGAACATTCCGCTCAATAAAGATGATCATGTTGCATCATTTACGTAAATATCAATGGACAAAATTATCATTTTTGAGGGTATTAGAGGCCATCGGCATTTTTCAGAACCACCCCTTGGCTCCGCCGGTGATCCAAGCCAACTACACGACAGGATCCCATCTGGACAGGACAAAATTATAAAACAGATGATATTATCTGATACGGATGATATTAATTGATATTATCTAACTGGTATCATCTCGTATCATCGAAATTTTAATAATCTGTTACAATAATCCATCTATTTGTTTCAGCTTATTTTTAATAAATTAGATTATAATAATCTTAAGTTGAATCAAACAATGTCTTAAGTGGATAGGTATGTTCAAACTTGTTTAGGTGAAGGTGGAGAGGCCGCTAGTTTTTGTGGTTAAAAAACATGTAAATTTAAGTTTTTTTTTTTAAAAAAAAAAGTAGGAGAGCTGACCTGGGTGTCGTAGCCTTGGGGGAGGCCGGAGATGAACTTGTGGATGTTGGCCTCTTTGGCGGCCTGCTCGATTTCGGCCCAGGAGGCCTTTGGGTTGCCGAACCCGATGTTGTCTCGGATGGACCCACCGAACAGGGCCGGCTCCTGGCCCACCATGGCGCACTCGCCGCGGAGCCACTTGAGGTCCAACTCCCGCGCGTCCACGCCGCCGATCACCACCTTGCCGTCGCCCGGGTCGTAGAATCGCTGCACCAGCCACACCACCGTCGACTTGCCGCTCCCGCTCGCGCCGACCACCGCCACCGTCGTGCCGGCCTTCACCCGCAGCGTGAACTCGCTCAGCACCGCCACGTCGGGGCGCGACGGGTACGCGAACGTCACCCTGCGGAGCTCCACGCCGATGGGCGTCCCGTCCTTGATCGTCCGCCGCCGCTTGGTGGAGTCACCAGCGATCGCGGGGCGGCGCTTGAGGATGGATAGTATGCCGACGATGGCCACTGGAGCGCCGGAGGTGTCGGGGGCGAGGCCGGCGAGCTGGCCGACGGAGAAGGAGCTGAGGACGAGGATGAGGAAGATCTTGGACACGTCGCCGAAGGTGGAGTCGCCTTTCTTGATGAAGTAGGCGCCGGCCCAGAGCGTCGTCGTGTAGGCGCCGTACATGGCGCCCTGGGAGAGGCCGAGGATGAGGCCCATGAGCTGCGATCGCCGCCGCGCCTTGGCTGCCGGGCCGTCCAGCGCACGGTTGAACGTGCCGACGATGCTGCCCTGGGCGCAGAGCGCCGCGACGGTGCGCACGTTCGACACGGCGCCGGCGGCGATGCTGCTGGCCCGGGCGTACGCGCCGTCGTCGGACCTGGCGCCCACGTTGATGAGCAGGTTGAGGTAGCTCGCGCCGAGCGTCAGCGGCGTGCAGCCCATGGCCACGAGCGTGAGCCGCCAGTCCAGCCCGAAGCAGATGCCCAGGCCGACGCCGGCCGAGCCGACGGCCATGAGCAGCACGGCGTACCGGTCGCCGAACATGGAGCGGAACGCGACGGCGTCCCGCGCGAGCCGCGTCACGAGGACGCCCATCGCGTTCTCCTCCTCGTCGAACCACGCGGGCTCCTGCCGCATGATGGCGCGGAAGAGGCGGTCGCGCACGCGCATGGTGAGCCGGGCGCCCGCCCAGCCGCACAGCCCCTGCTGCCCCGTCATGGTCACGATGCAGGCCACGCCGAGGCCGACGACGGCCATGGCGATGTACCCCACCTGCCGCCTCATCTTCGCCGTGTCGGCGTCGAAGTACACCTCGACAGCCTGGCCCAGCAGCAGCGGGAACACCGAGAACACCGCGCTGGCGTGTATGCCCATCAGGAACCCCAAGATCAGCAACGGTCCTTCGCGCCGCTGCAACCCCCATATCTCGGAGACGGAGACCTTCACCTTGGCGTCCTGTGCATCCTTCTTCTCCGCCTCCGCCTCCGCCTCCTCTCGTATCGTCTGGAAGCCGTACCTCGACTTGGACGCCGACACGTCGTACCCTGACTCGTCGGTAAAGCTGCCGTACGCCGCCGCAGCGCCGGGCACGCTGGTCTCGCCGGCGAGGTCGGGCCTGCCGCTGTCGGAGGCGAGGCTGACCAGCGCGGAGTAAGGGCCGCCGCGGGCCATGAGGTCGGCGTGGCGTCCGGACTCGACGACGGCCCCGCGGTCGAGGACGGCGATGGTGTCGGCGTTGCGGACGGTGGCGAGGCGGTGCGCGATGACGACGACGGTGCGGCCGGCGGCGAGGCGGTCGATGGACTGCTGCACCACGGCCTCCGACTCGGCGTCCAGCGCGCTCGTGGGCTCGTCCAGCAGCAGGATGCGCGGGTCGCGGACGATGGCGCGCGCCAGCGCGATCCGCTGCTTCTGTCCCCCCGACAGCTGGGCCCCACGGTCCCCAACCTAATTGAATTCCACATTAAGCTCTTAATCACGTGATTATCTTACGAGATTAGATTAATTGTGTTCTTGTGTCACCTGCGTGTCGTAGCCGTCGGGGAGGCCGAGGACGAAGGTGTGGGCGTTGGCCATGGCGCACGCCGAGATGGCCTCGTGGCGCGTCGCGTTCTCCTTCCCCATCATGACGTTCTCGATGATGGAGGTGGAGAAGAGGACGGGCTCCTGCCCGACGAGGCCGATCTGCGACCGGAGCCACCGGAGGTTCAGCGACGCGAGGTCGTGGCCGTCCAGCGTGATCGACCCTGCAACCCAAACAAGCTTCGTCAAAACCGATCTCGCGTCGTGTAGCTGCGGAGCGTGTGCTTTTCTTCGCGCGCCATTGTTGCCGCCTCACCTCGCGTTGGGTCGTAGAAGCGCTCGATGAGCGCGAACATGGTGGACTTGCCGCCGCCGCTGACGCCGACGAGCGCCAGCGTCTTTGCGGCGGGGATGGTCAGGTTGAGGTTGTAGAGGACCATGGCCTCCGGCCGCGACGGGTACGCGAACTCCACGTCCTTGAACTCCATCCGCCCCTTCACCGCCGACGGCGCCCGCCCGCCGGCGCCGTACGCGTCGATCTCCGGCACCCGGTCGATGACCTCGAACACCCGCCCCGCGGCCACCGTGCCCTGCGCGAACTGCGCCATGTACGACAGCGTCAGCGCCAAGCCCCTGCACACACCGTTCCCCAGATATCAGTATCACAGCACCAACGCCGGCGGCGGCCGGCGACAAGAAACGGCGCCACGAGGTTGATGTGCGTGCGTGCGTGCCTTCCTCCGACCATGACGCCGAAGAAGCAGGCGATGGCGTCGCCGCCCTTGATCTTGCCGTCGGCGACGAGCTTGGAGCCGTACCACAGCGCGAGCGCCCACTGGGAGTACGTCACCAGGTAGATCACCCCCATGCCGGCGCCCTTGGCGAACCCCATCTTCACGCCGATCGGCGCCGCCACGTCCAGACACTCCGCGTACTTGCCGGCGAGCCGGTCCTCCATGACGAACGACAGCACCGTCCGGATCGAGCTGATCGCCTGCTGCGCCACGTCGCCGGCGCGCTGGTACGACGCCTAGCAAATCCGTCAAATCAAATCGGTTTCAGTTCATGCGCAACGTACTCCGATCATGCATAAGAGCAAAGAGGACGAGCAGCCGGTTAAACCTCTTCCTTGGCGGTGAGGCCGCCATAGATGCCCTTGTAGGCGATGCCGCACGCCATCATCACAGGCGTGACGGCGAAGACGGCGAGAGCGATCCTCCATGATTTGGCGAAGCCGACCACGTAGCCGAAGACGAAAGTGAAGACGTGATGCACGAAGCCTGGCATCTTTTTTTTTTTACCAAAATCGAGCATTTTAGTCGCGTACTGCCT
This sequence comes from Oryza brachyantha, assembly GCF_000231095.2. NCBI lineage: Eukaryota > Viridiplantae > Streptophyta > Magnoliopsida > Poales > Poaceae > Oryza > Oryza brachyantha. The sequence goes on along the minus strand of NC_023165.2, from coordinate 3,574,020 downwards.
TTGATTCAGCGATTTTCGTGTGCTCTGTTGATAGCAGCTACCTTCTCGCCCATGATTTCTTGGATCTGGGCGACGTCGCCGGAGATGCTGTGCATCACCTCGCCGGTGCTCACCTCCGTGTCGAAGAACCCGATCTCCTGCCTCAGCACTGCCTTCAGGTACTCACGTCGAATTCGCAGCGCCGACCTCTCACCGATGATCCTCCAGCAGGTGATCTCTGCTCGACCAGATGATCAGAATCGGATTCATGAAATTCCCAAGAATTGAGCTCGTAATCAAAACGCTCACCAAGATATGCTCCTATGACGACAACTGCAGCGAGGATCGCCATGTACACGCTGATCTGCATCAGTCACAGAGAACGAAAAAAGCTCGGATTTTTTTTTTAGAAAGATGAGAATTTTGTGTGGATTTAGTGATGATGGTCATGGCGATGCGTGGCGCACCTGCTTGACGTCCTTCATCATCTCCGTCTTGTCGACGTTGACGATCTTGTTGACGAAGTTCCCGAACAAATAGGAGTACCACGGCAGCGAGCCGCCGTTGATCATGGCGCCGACGCAGCCGAGCACGAGGAGAACGATGTCCAGAAACGTCGAGTACTTGAAGAGCCCGGCGACGCTGACGGGCTTCCCGACCCTCACGTCGATCTCGTCGTCGTCGTCGTCGAAGTCGCCGGCGTCCTCGTCGCCGCCGTGGTACCGGCTCTGGTCGCTGAACGACGCGACGCTGATGTCGTAGCCGAAGCTGGGCGGGTCCGGCCGCGCCGCCGCGGAGACGTAGAGCTGGTCGTGGTTGTCGCGGGAGAAGGAGACCTCGCGGGAGTCGGGGGGCTTCGTCTCGCTGTACCTCACCATGGCTCCGGCTCCGCCACCTGCGTCGTGGCCGCGCGCGGAGTAGACGGCGGACTGGACGAAGCTGTCGTCGTTGCTGGCGAACGAGGTGTTGGGCACCGCGACGATGGCCCTGCTCGCGTCGGTCACGACGCTCTGCAGCTCCAGCCGCCTGCCGCCGGCGGCGACGGGTCTGCTCACCGACGAGGAGAGGTCGCGGTACGGCCGGGTGGACCGCCTCGACATGTAGTACTCCCTCGCCGTCCGCCGGAACAGCGCGGGGCCACGCCGCCCGGCGCTCCCCAGCCCGGCAGGAGCCCAGGGCCCGACGGCGGCGCCGAGGCCGTGCGGCTGCGCCCACGACGTGTCCGGCTGCCAGGACACGGAACTCTGCCACGACATATCGTCGACATCCCGGCGCCGCGGGCCGCCGACCCCTCCGGCAAAGGACGTGGAGCTGTCAGGTGTCACGTCGTAGGGGCTCCGCCCGCCTCGCCGGCGGCGGCCTTGCGGGCCGGAGCGGGAGAAGGAGAAGTCGTCCATGCACGGCACGGTCGTCGCGGGTCGCAGCAGCGCCGGTGGCGAGGTGTTCGATAGAAAAAGGAAGCACCGGCGCGCGGCGGCCCTCGGATACGACGCCGCGCGCTGTGCCCGTTGGAGCGTTGCGCGCGAGACAAGACGGACAACCCCGCGCGTGTCCGTGTGAGCTCTCTGGCAGATTAGCTGCACGGCTGCACTGCACAACAAATTGATATTGGCATTGGGCACTTGATTTGATCATACCATCCCCAATTCATGTTTTGAAACTGCTGGCTTTGTGCTGTAATGGTTAGTTAGCTCCCTGTAAGTCTGTATAACTCACCTCTGCATAGTGTAAACCTTTCGTAATTTTTGCATCACTGCATACCAAGTATACACCTAGAACGACACCTTCGACAAATGGAGGTAGAAAGTTGTCTGGCTTCAGGTATTGGTTTGGATGTAGTGTTTGTGTGCCATGTGATGTGGATTCATCAGTAAACATGTGGAGTCTGGAACAGATGGAATGGTTTTTTGATGTGACCAAAGCTGCCAACGCCAACGAATCAGCAGCGACATCAAATTCGTCAGAAACGCCCATGACAGGCCAGGAGAGCAATCCAAGAACTTCACCGAAGAACTGAACGACACATCATTTTCTTTATGTGATGCCTATTTGTTTTTGATCCCATCTCATTTCTTGTTCTCTGCCACCTTACGTAGGCCGTGTGTGTGATAGTGCGTAATATGACGATTTGGACAGCAGAAGGAGAAATATTTGCTGCCTGTACTTCAATTTTCAGTTTTGTTTCGTCAGGAGGCTGCGCTTCTCTTTTTCATATGTTTTTGCAGACGTCGAGTAATTCACACAATGGTACACTCGTCAACGCTGAAATCTGACTGCACAAATAGTTTGATTACCTTCCGTACTGAACTTCGTCCAAATGGCAAGGAGACAACATAGTTCATCAGTAGTGGGAAAGGTCTTGCTTTGAGTAATGCAGGCACGGGGATTTGATTATCTGGTTAGGTAATCTGTAACCACAGAAGTCAGTCAGTTCATGCAAAAATGGCTATCCAAAACATGCAGCATTCTGGAAGTACCTTTTTTTCTTAGAAAAATGGCATTAGTAAGCATTAGAGCAACTAGAAGAGAGTAATTAGGAAATTCAATAATCCATCATGCGAATAGTGTAAATCGGAAACAAAGAAAATTAGATTAAAAGAGTGAATGATCTCTGGTGTCCATTTGGCAGCGAAAGTAATTGAAAGGTTATCCAAAACTACCAGAAGTATAACAGTAAGTATATACTATTCAGAGATGAAGTAATAACAACCTTATTTTAGGCCAACAATCATACATATGACAATGGATACCTTCTTCAAGGTCCAACTAACAGCATCTAAACTCTGAATATAGTTTCCTGAAAACTACTGAATTAGAATTTACAAGGGAATTATAAAGGCAGTGACTGTTTCAATGTCTTGTGTCATTGTCTTTGGAATATCAGAGCAAAAAAATGTTTTTGATACAACAGGGCAAAAGAGCCAGTTCTGTTTTTCATAAAAAACATGTTTCATGGTTCAGACGGAAACTTCCAATAAACGGCTGCTGCTCCTGCTGCTGCATCCCTGCCAAGGGAACATAACCCTGTAAAACAATGAGAAGTCAAAAATTTTAAAAGAAAATCTTGCATATAATCCCGAGTCTTGTGTCAAGTGTTCCATATAGAAACTAATCTTCTGTATAACTAAAAGACGGAAGTGCACAAAAAACTGTGAGCATATTCTTTTGTCACCAGTGGTTCCAAATTGTATGCAGCCATGGTCATGGTATGTGATCTATGTAAATATTATTTCCAACAAATTTGACTACATAAAAACTTCATGGATTGCTTCCCTCAGAAAGTGGCATAGCACTGGATATGTCGTAACAAAATACTAGGAGAAGAGCAAAAAACCTGTAAGTATTGCAGAAGTGAGTTCAGCTCTACAAAAGGGCCATACCTGACTTCCCTCTGCACCCCCATGAAGGGCTTGCTGGTGGAAGTTAGATACAGAAGTGTCCTGTAATTGATCATGCAGATTTGACCTCAACCATTACTAGGAACAAAGAATAAACTTAATGAATAGTATATTCGATCAACTTACATGGTTAAGCTGGCTACTTGATTGCACATGTTGTGAATCTATAAATGGCATGGGAACATTCAACAAAGAACTTGGAGTTTGTGAAACTACACCATTCAGAAATTCTTGATTGCCTGTACTTGCAGATTTGGCATCCTTCTTCCATCTCCTCATGAAATATTTTTGTGGTAACTCCTTTATATTTCTGAAATCAAGAACTTTCAACACATGACAGCACTGGATACCCATCATTTCAAATTTTTTACAACTGCACACAGCAGATAACATGGCAGAGTCAAACCTAACATAGTGCTCCCCAGGCTTATCTGTTACTGCTACTCTATACTTGAATGCATTTCCAACCTCACCACAGCTATAAATCATAGAATCGACAAACATCTCAAACTCCCTGCGAAAAATTTCAAAGACCATGGGTGTGTACATGTTAGCGGCCTGTTTCAACATTTTGGATGGAGGAATTCTAGGGAAGCTTTGGCTTGCATGAAAATCAGCCTGTAACTCTGCATAACGATGCTCATCAAGCACTCTTTCATAATGCTTAAAGAAAGACAACAGGTCAAACTGTGGACTCAAGGACTTATTCAAGGCACTGCTAACACTTTCTGACTGCAACGAACTTCTTATATCCGCGGTGAATATATGCCGATTGTATACTGGACACCATTTATCACGATCATCAAATAACTTTTTAATCCAGTCATTGTTTCTTAGATCATACTTCTCTACCATACTTTTCCATCCAAGCAAGAAGGTCTCTTCGTCCTCGTAGTCATAAACACATTTTCCGAAATCCCTGGCAAATGTTTTGGAGCCTTGGAAGATGTGATTAAGGTGCTTGACAGAGTTTTGGTACACTTGCCATGGACAAAGGCAATGAACTGTTCCTGGCCAAGCTGCTGTTGTCGCAGCAGCTATAGTTGCTGCCAAAGACCAATCTGTCAAGATTGTTTTTGGCTGCTTTCCATTTGTAGCAACCTTGAATGTGTCAAATAGCCACTTGAATGACTCTTCTGATTCATCATAAAGCAAGGTAGCACCAAATATGCAAATTTGCTTGTGGTGGTTCACTCCAAGGAATAATGTTAACGGTCTCCCATGTTCATTTATCTTGTAGGTTGCGTCCAAACAGATCACGTCACCGTAGTAACTAAAGTCAGTTCTAGATTTAGAATCAGCCCAGAAAATGTTTGTCAGTTTGTCATCCTCATCAAGCTGGACAGCATAAAAGAAAGAAGGGTTGTTTAGCTGCATACTTTGCAGGTACTTCACAGCTGCTCCTGCATCACCAGCTCGCATATTTTTCTTGCGCTTTGAACGAAGATGGCACCTGTAATCAGCAGGGAGAAAAATGTTACCTCTAATTACTTCTGCTTGCTTCACCAAAGAGTAACTAGAAAACCTTGATAATGTTGCTGAATCTTCTGAGGAATCTGCTTCAGTTGTTTGCAGCTCAGTGAGTATCCTCTGAGATCTCAGCATATGCATGGTTGATGGGGGTGCTGGCTGATGGTTATGATCTGGTAAAAACTCAGAGATTCGATATTTGCCATCTGATGTAATCTTAATCGACATCCGCGCAGGACACCCTATTCTTGTTTCTGGCCTTGGTCTTTTGACTTCCTTAGCTCCTTTCTTGTCCTTACGAAAACCTTCTCTCGAGCATACAAAGGTTCTTGACCTTGTGATGTTTTCAGCTGATTTGTCCGATGAACTTTTACGAACACTGAAGCCCACATGTCCAGCGTACTTATTGTAAAACTCATATGCTCTATCTTCATCATCAAATTCCATGCCAAGTTCTGGAACCATTTGTGCGAATGTGGCATTATCCATGGGGGTATCAGAATCAATAACTTTTCGCACTTTTCCCTGTATATAGAAAACCAAAACGATTTATATTTGGAATTGGAGGGAGTATACACAATAAGTGGTGGATAACTAGAATACCTTTGCCCATGCTATCCCACAAGCATTGCATAAAGTCCTCCGTCCCTCTGGACCACGGCGCATATGAGGCGTCGCATTTGCACTGATGCCACAGCGTAGGCATCTGAAAAACTATAACATAATAGTTAGTAATTGTCTCATTGGCATGCAAAATTGAGTTCTTAATTGAAGGAAAAAATGAGCTGTATTAATTTCAGGCATGCTGTTGAATGATAATGATACTAGTAGTCACCAACATCTTACGTGTTGCCAGTATGCAGTATGAGGTAGTAGAGTGGCCAAAATGTCAGCAATTCAGCACAACTAACACATCCATCGTATGCATGGACAGAGAGACAGACTTTGATAATTTTATTGCCTCCATAACTCGATCCGAGAAAAATACACAATAATGATCAGCTATTTGGCAATTACTCTTCTGAATTTAAATTCATTCTCACATTATCACAAATACAGAAGACTCGAATTGGGGAAAAAAAAGGAACTGCAAAAGGTTATTAAATACTAACATCCAGGGCATCTCATGAAATCTCCTATCCACAAACATACCTAGCTTTGCAAGTTAGCTCATACTTATCACGGCAAGCAATAACTTCGTCTAAACATTGCACAGACGAAATCTCGATGCTAAAGTGCTGAATATAGAATATACAGTAATTATTTTCCTTCACCTGGTAAGTTCATCCACTCTGACTCTGCCACCATCTTCACCATCACCGGCACCAACACCATCTCCCCGATCCTCGAACTGCATTGCATACAAACCGCGCCAGGAAACACCACAGCAAGCGCAGATCCTGCAACTCAAATTTGCAGCGGTGCAAACCCGAACCGAAGCAACCACGCTAGGAAGAGCAAATACCGTACAAATCGCCTCCCCACGACGAGCTCAACTCGAGCCTCGTCCAAGCCCAGACCCTACCCAACACAAAAACCTCACTACTCCAGCAGAACCATCTTGTCGTCCAGGATTCCTTCCGGTTCTCGGGTAAGCTTCGCGCCCATCAAAATCGACGGACCCAGTGGCAGGAGTCGAAGTCCCGCCAAGCTCTCGCCGGAGAGGGCGCCGGCGAGGAGCAGATCCTCGGAGCAGGAGCGCGAGATGGCGGGAATAATCCGCGCGGGGGAGGGTGATTCGGTTGGATTTGAAAGCTAGGGTTTTGCGTGGGGGGATCCGGATTGGGATTCGGTGCGGGAGGTGGGATACCGAAGGAGCAGCGACGAACTGCTATCCGCCTGCCACGCCTCTCGTCGGGGGCGAGGCGGGCCGCATGGGCCTGAATTGGTAAGTGGGCCTCAGAGGCATTTTTAATGGGCCGGAAAGGTCAGGGCCTTGGAGCCGTGGTTAGTCAGAAAAGTATTTCGGCCCATTGAAAATCCCAGCGCGCTTACGGCCGCATTCGGTAACTCATGTTACAATATTTCTTTAAAAAATTATATATGAGAGTTGATTTAAAATTTCATATTACTTTATTTTTCAAGTTTTTATAGCTAATAATTAATTAATCGTATATAAATCTGTTTCCGGTTAAAAAACCAATTGTCAAAGGTGGCCGCCGATGGGCCTGAGTTTCGTCCTATCCAAACAATACCTGAGTGTAGACACGTGTGCTATACCACCTGTTTTGGGGATATTTACTAATTCATCCTTTTTGCATTTGGCAATTAATATATGTGTTTATGACATGGGATCCTGTAACCACGTGTCATAGATATATAGGATGATATGGGTTATTGTAGTAACGATAAATAATTAAATGCCCTCCGTTATGCAGGGATTTCTTTGAAACAAAATACACATATTCGATTATTTGGCAGATGGTTATAAAAATATAGGAATAATAGATACAAATAAGCAAGGGTTAATATGAGATGAGGTGGGAATAATGGATGGCTATGTAGGGTATTATTTCGCGATTCCATTTATCAAACATGCCTACAGAGATTATTTGTCAAATAAATCCCAAAATACCGCTACTAGTAGGTGGTATAGTGTTGAGTTTAGGCGGTTGTTTTTATGTTATAATAAAATTATCGCCATTTAACATATTTATATGACATGCTTAACTTAAGCTGTGACGGGCAATATTTGACAATAAACCAAACAAGTAAACAACAAATAGATCTCAACAAATTTTGGAGCTGAGCTGAGATGGATCACGGTCACATGAATGAGTCACCTCATTCACATGATCACATTTCAGCTATTTTATGATTGTTTTGTCATAGAAAATTAACAAGATTTATAGATTTATCTATAGGATCCATATCTTGAAGCCTGTGTGTTCATGTGTTGGAGATCCATCTCATGATAGTTATCTTTTTATCTAACGTGCCCGTACATTATAACCTGCCGTTGTTATTAACGCTACGAGAAAACATGCTGCATGCACGGCAAGTGAAAGGAGGTGATGGACAAATATGACACTTTTTAAGCAAATAGAGATGAAAAAGGATCAAATGCTATACAACTATTCCACCCCATCTCAAATTGTAGCAATCTACTGGAATGGATCGAGTCTCATCTTAAAATGTATTCTCTCTTTTATATTATAAGATTTTCTAAATTTATCATAAAATTTTCTGAACTTATCTAGAATCATCAATGTAACAATATTTAGATAAGTTCAGAAAGTCTTATAACATGAAACGAAAAGAATAGCTATCTAGAATGGATCAAATCTCATCCAAGCCCTATTTTAAGACGGAAGTAACGAGGGAGTATTTGCTAGTCCAAGAATCAAATGCAGCATATATACCTCAAACAACTGTTAATCCATAGCAGCAGCGATTCATCATCATCCACGTACAAGATTAATTCAAAGGTCATAGCAGTATAAATAATAGAATCAAACGTAGATAAGTTCACATATCGCAGAACTGGCACACAATGCCTCAGTACATTGTGTTACACAACTTTTTTATGGTAGTCATCAACTCTCACAGCTAATACACCAACAACACAAATTAACCAAGCTTGAACCTTTAACCAAGCATCACTGCATGCACGCATGCAGAATCGCGCCTTGTGATCGTTGCAGTAAATTTTTTCGTTGATTAGCCTGCATACTTACCTTGTGCCGGCTTCCATCCCCCGACGGCGACGGCGACATGGTTAAGCGTCCATGCGTGCCGGGTACTGGTCGACGCAGTCCAGCCACGGGCTGCGCGCAGGGCGGCGGACGCGGCGGACGGCGCGCCAGACGGCGCTGTTGCACTTGAAGCCGGAGCCGAAGGCGAGCTGCCAGACGCGGTCGCCGCGGCGGACGCGGCCTTTGGCCTCGAGGTACGCCAGCTCGTACCAGATGCTGCTGCTGGAGGTGTTGCCGAAGCGGTGCAGCGCGGCGCGGGAGGCCTCCAGGTCGCCGTTGCGGAGGCCCAGGTTGCTCTGCAGGTGCTCCAGCACGTCGCGGCTCGCGGCGTGCATGCAGAAGTGCTCGAACGCGCGCTTGAAGTCCGGGATGTAGGGCGCGGCGGCCGAGGCGTCGCCGCTGGCGGACGGCGGCGGCGGGGTGGAGGTCTTGGACGGGAACAGGTGGCGGAAGAGCACGCCGGCGAAGAAGAGGAGCTGCTCCGAGAAGGGGAGCACGAGCGGTCCCAGGGTGGTGATGTTGGTCTTGAGCGCGTGGCCGCCGACCTCCACGAGGTCGCGGCTGATGGACAGGCCCTTGATCCGCTGCTCGTCCTCCTCCTGGTACACCGACCGGAAGCTCCGGTCGTCGGCGCCCTTGTGCGTGCGCACGATGTGCTCCAGCTGGTACTTGGCGCGGTGGAAGTCCCTGCGGCGGTTGGACAGCAGCACGGCGGCGCAGCCGGCGCGGAAGAACGCGTTGGGGATGAGCATGGAGCGGCGCTTCCCGGCGTACCAGGTGAAGGAGACGGCCTCGGTGCTGACGACGACGGCGAGCCCGGCGCCGCTGGCCTGGAGCATGTCCCTGGCGAGGTCGACCGCGATGACGCCGGCGCTGCACCCCATGCCGCCGAGGTTGTAGCTGAGGATGTTGCCGCGCATCTTGTAGTGGTTGACGATCATGGCGGACAGCGACGGCGTCGGGTTGAAGAGGCTGCAGTTGACGACGAGCACGCCGACGTCCTTGGGGCGCACGCGGCACTTGTCGAACAGCTCGTCCAGCGCCGCGAACATGGCGGCCGACGCCTCGGCGCGGCCTTCCTTCATGGTGGCGCAGTTGGTGCCCGGCTCGAACACGCAGCGCGGCATGTAGGACTCGTCGCCGATGCCCGACTTGGCCAGCAGCCGCGACTGGAACGCCAGGCTATCCTCGTCGAACTTGCCCGACTTCCTCGCCAGGTCCACGAACTCCGCCTTCGACACCTGAACCATCCATGCAACATATCACATCCTTAGCGTCACCAGCTACCATAATCTAAGAACTCTAAACTACTCTATCCATTTCACAATGTAAATCTTTTTAGCATTGTCTAGATTCATTAACATCAATCAATAAATTTAGGCAAAGTCTGAAAGACTTACAATATGAAACGGTCCAAGAACTCAAAACCAGTTTCAGGAACAAATCAGATCGAACAATTTACCAGTTGTTAAGTTACTTGTTTTACCCAAAATCATCAGGCTTACGGTTTTACCAATCAATATCGTTTGGCTCATTGAATGTGTGTGTGCCCAATCTCCCAACTGTATGTGATGACACGAGCAGGCCGGTGAGAGCGACCGACCGATCGAGTCACCGGCCGGGCAGACCATAACTGAAAGCATCCTACCAGCTCGTCATAACTTCTGCCCTGCCATGCCCATTCACTTCCAAGGACCGGGGCCCAACCAAAGCTGCCTAATTTGCATCCAATACTCTTATACTCCAACAAAGTAATGGTAGCCAACAAACTGTTTTGGAGGACTTTTGCAAATTTACCACTAGATTTTTTTTTATATTGCAAGGATGTCTCAAGAAAGACAGCTCTAGCGATATTTTTACAATAATGTTTTAAACCAATAGTAAATTTACCGATGTTCTTTCTTTTTTTTTTCCAAAATTTAGTGCTAGGTAGCATATAAATTTGGGATGACCACCTTCTACAATACTACCTTCGTCCTTAAATGTTTGACGCTATTGACTTTTTTTATACGCGTTTGACCATTCGTCTTATTAAAAAAATTTGTCAAATATGTAAAGTTATATATATGCATAAAAATATATTTAACAATATACGAAAAGATATAAAAATAACTAATAATTAAGTAAATTTTTTAAATAAGACGAATGGTCAAACATATATAAAAAAATCAACAGTGTTAAACATTTAGGGATGGAGGGAGTAACAGTTTGGCTGTAACACTAGAAATATACAGCTAGATGTTTGGATCTACTATCATGTAAAACACCTCTGAGCTTATGTTCAGTTAATGTTTTACCATTTCTTTTACTAACATACAGTAACAAGGAAAATAAAGGAGTGGTCAAAGCCTGTGTACTGGAGAGTTGTGATGGTATTTATACTAAAAGTGACATGTAAAGTGATTAGTTGTAGAATCAATATGTAATAAATGAATTACCAATATTTCATGGTATAATTTTTAACAGAACGAGTCCTTCTCATAATCTCATATGGCCCTGCGTTCCTCTGAATCTGATTTATATTCCATTCTTCTTTAGTTGACTTTTTTCTTTGTGAATTCTGAGACACCACTTTGACCATTACTATTCTATAACAAAACAGTAGGATATAACAGTAAAGTTGTAAAACTACAAAAAGTGCTTTATATGAAAGATCTAATGATATAACATTTACAAAAATCAGTGGTCAGATTTCTTTTAAATTGATGATACAGATTCTAGGGGCTGTCAAGTAAAACGAAAGTGGTAATCATCCGAACACGCTCAATATTTTAGTCAGTGTTGGACATATTTGTGACAGTGCTCAAAAAATGAATATATATATGAAATTTTTGCTGCATTAAAAGCATTTGTGTTGTTGGTAGTTGGCCAGGACTGTGACCGAATTAAAGGATCAGGCGGAGCACCGTAGATACCACTGTACCAGTACTTATGGGTGTACAGGAACAGTAGTATTCACAACTAAAAGCCAACTTATGATGAGCCAGTTTTTGTGTTGCTGTTAAGTTCATATCCAACAGTTAATAATATTGTTAACATGTTGTAAGAATTATCTCTTCACGATTAAACTTGAATAGCTAGCACTCTGAGATTTCAGCTACTAAGTCCAGTAAATCCAAAAGGTGTTGCAGGCATAGCTAGCTAGATCATCAGTTCATCACTGAAGAATCATATGGGTTTGATGATTGATGAAATTCGATGCTATGCGCCAATATGAGACCTTCATTTAGTTCTTAAGTGCTCATAGAAGCGCACATCTAAACCATTTGACCGATCTATCTTCATTTTGCACAAAAAATATGTTTTATTCTTTCAGACAAAAAGCTGTCTATCTTTACTTATGTGAGATTAATCTGAAACGTAAGCAACTAAGTTTATGCTTTCATTTAAACATATACCGATCTACTCCGATAATGATCTACTCCGATAATGATATACTATGATATATACGTGAATGTGATTAGCATTGTAAGTATTATTACCTTGAGTTCGTCGGCCGGTTTGTAGCAGGCGAAGTCGATGAGGTAGACGGGCCTAGGCCTGGACATGATGTAGACGGAGATGGTGAAGGCGAGGACGGCGAGGAAGGCGAGGACGGTGGCGAGGTCGTAGGTGGCCTCGCCCCAGACCTTGCGCCACAGCTCGTCGCGGCTGAGGCTGCCGACCTCGGCGCCGCACACGAGCACGATGACCGGGATGGTGGCCAGGTACACGCCGTGGCTGATGAGGTAGTGGTACCCCAGGCGCACGTACTTGAGGTTCACCGACTGCAGGAAGTCCGGCAGCCTCCGCCGCACGCGCACCGAGAACGTCGGCGACCCGGCGTCCGGCCCCGACGGCTCCACGCCGCGGTTCACGATCTCCGTCGACAGCAGCGCCTGCTCCCGCGCCATGGCTGCACCCCCTCCTCTCCTCTAGCTAACCAGCCAAAGCTAGCTAGCTGCTGCAGCAAGTGAGAAGGCAAGGCAGTGATGACTGATCAGAGGAAGTGATATGATATAGGGAGAGGGTTGGAGGAGGGGATGGTGGTGGGTGGGTGAGTAGATGGCAGTTAATGCCATTAGAGCTAGGCTAATAATATAGTCAACAAGCTGACTATGAGACTTCTTATAGTCTTTTTTTAGCTCACCCATATATTAGTTAGTCATTCATCATTAATGCAGAACCCACATGTCACTCTTACAGAGTTTCTTGGTTCATGTGTCCAAGCTGCTACAAGCTAACAGTCTGCTTACACTCTCTGATTCACTCTCTTCTCTACATAAGCATATATCCAGTTTATAGCCTGCTATTATACTTGCTCTTAGACGGCAAGAGCCAAGAAAGGTCTGCCTCATGCATGGTGTTCTTGCATATACATGCATCTTTGCTGTGTGAGGCTGCCATGCTGTGCTGCAAGTACTACTGGGAATCACACCGGTAGCAATAAGCAATTCATGGCTAGCTTTGGCTTAACTGATCACTGGCTTTGTTGTGGCAGTAGTAACTACACAACATGTGCAACACCAGTGCTGTGGAGTATGTATATAAAAAAAATGTGCATGTTATTGCAGTACTCTCTATGCAGTGGTATGTGTTTTCTTCTTGCCGACTGTGTGACTGCCATGCTTTAGCGTTTCAGCTCCATATGCTTATTGTGACACTAAGGCCTTGTTCGGTTTGAAAAAAATTTTTTACAAAAACATCGCATCGGATATACGAACACACATTAAAGTATTAAACGTAGTCTAATTATAAAACAAATTACAGATTCTGCCAAGAAACTGCGATACGAATCTTTTGAGCCTAATTAATCCGTCATTAGCACATATTGGTTACTGTATCACTTATGGGTAATCATACACTAATTAGGCTCAAAAGATTCATCTCACGATTTCCTTCATAACTGTGTAATTAGTTTTTATTTTCATCAATGTTTAATGCTTCATTTAGATGTTCAAAAATTCGATGTGATGTTTTTGGGAAAAATTTAAGCCTAACACGTTTATTGTGGATGTACTAAACAAACACCTTGAATTAACCCTGACACTGCTACAAAGCTGTGAAATTAACTAATGTTGATGGGAGGAGGACGTACATGTTCTGTAGTATAGTATGACAGAGAGTGCTGCACCTGCACTGCTTCTTGGATACTGATCTGGCATTCTTGATCAGCTAGCTGGCCCTTATTGATTGACCGCGCAGTGGTAGAAGGAAGTGGCGGACGAGATTTCATGGAGGGCCTCTTTATTAGGTAGCAGCAAAAAACTGTTCAGCTTTCAGGCCGTTCCCTGCCAAAAAACCATCTTCTGATGATTTCTTTGGTGCCCAGTTCTGCAACTGTAAGAGTCAGTTAACCATTCGGTGAGAGTGCTGTAGTAGAGCGGACAGTTTTCCTTTCCATGAAGCAAAGAAAAGGATCCAAAAATATCTCCATCCATGACTGTTCAGTTTAGCATGACTGCATATCAGGAGTTGCACGACTGCACAAACCAGAATTCATCAAACCACTCATCACTTCAACCGCTAACCAGCAACCACCAGCTACGCCGATAGATGGTAGTGTAGCGATTGACTGATTGAATACACGGTACGCCATGCGATGTCATTGTTTGCTGACAAAATTCATTGCACCTTTGTTTCTTCAGACTTCAGGGTTCTGCTTCCTAAAACTTTTCAAGAGGAATTGTAGTAGTCAAATTTCTAATTACCAACGGCACCGTCTTGAGAGTGAAAGAAAGCAACCCTGACAGCCACTTCCCTGACAGGAGAAGAAAACCGTCAATAGGTCTTCAAGAAGAAAAATTCCAGATGCACAATGATCTAAGCATCTATAAAATGAACACACGATCAAGACCGTCAGCTCATATGTTCAAAGCAACAGCAACATGGATTAATCTAGAAGCACATTTGTGCAGTTGGCGGTTCCTACTTTACCATCACCCATTTGAAACTGGATTGATCTACACTTCTTTTGCAGGTACATGCCACGCTCTTGAAACGTTGGTCACGATCAGTAGGACAATGATAATATAATGGTACCAACGAGAGTCAGCCAATGGATCTTTGGCTGGTGAGATGCATATATAACACTACTGCGACTTGCTTATGCAACTTCTTCCAGCCCGCTTTAAATTGGCAAGGCGGATGTTAAGCCATAATAGCACTGCTGTCAGTCTCAACGGAGAGAAGAATTCTGATTTGATGATAGACCGAAAGGCTAACAACCTCATTTTTTCCCTTATGCTTATGATAACAAGCTAAAATTTAAATTTTCAACCTTAAATTTGGAGTCGATTTTATGGAGGGTTTTATTGTAGTTTATTTTTTGGCTTTTAGATCGCTAAGAACATGTATATAAATGTTTTATTGATAAATTATTTTTTATTTTGCAAATATGCCGTTTGGCTTTTTCATAGAAAAAGTCAAACGATCAGCCCCCTAAGGTCATGGTGTTAAGCAAAAGCCAAAATGTTAAACTAAGAAAATGGTTTGAAAAGGAGAAAGAATATTGGACATTTCTTCTGTATGCATTGTGCACCAAGATGAAGAAGCTAGAGATGTAAAATACTTTTTCAATATCTTAATAAAAGAATATTGGACATTTCTTCTGTATGCATTGTGCACCAAGATGAAGAAGCTAGAGATGTAAAATACTTTTTCATTATCTTAATAAAATAGCAATGTAAAGATAATCATTCCTATGAGTGGTGGCCACCATACCATAAAGTGTCGAAATCTGAACGAGAGAATATGAATTTGTGCCGATGATGTCCCATTGGCCAATCTGATAAACCTGCAATAGTATGTCTATCGATGGTTAAGTTAGTCATAATGCATGGCCGTGTTAAGCCTTAAATATAAGGAGCATGGCTCTTCCCAAATGAGCATATTATATTTTTTCAACCAAAACGAAAGAGAGGGAATCTCGTATGGCCGGTTGGCTGTATGGGAGATCTATAGTGCAGTAAGAACATTCATGGTTGCAAGTTGCAACCATCCAGGAAATAAATGAGACACCATGCCCCCATGTGGTAGCATTAAGCCCTTACTCTGGTCGCCATGTGAGCATGTTTGTAGCAGAGGTGTTGGATCTCCCAATAGACTGGTCACTTGGTCAGTGAATGCTCAAGTGAAACGTTAACTGTTTGCGAACAGGAAGGAATTTTTCAATGTTAAAGCTGTAAATCATAAGTGGAAATAAGGAGAATGCATGCTAGAGCAATTTGTCATCTTGAAGAGAAAAAAAACAATATTACCTCTAAATTCTTCTAAAGTAATTAAATTGAGTACATGCAGCGAGGAATATAATCAAGCGAACTTAACATTGTTACCTAAAGATGGCCAGTGGTAGACATCCTTTCTACTGCATGCACCAGGACCTAGTTTCATCATATACACAATTTGCTAGATTTTCAAGCTTTGGAAAGAAATGAGCAGTACAGTATGTTATAACTTCCATTCGGAGTTTCGGAGCCTATTTTGAAGTCATCAGTAAAATTGCTCCCCTATTTAAGAACGGATTATTTTAGCAGGACAAAGCATTATCAGGTATTAGCACTAAATCAAGTCTCCATATACCATTATTGTAGTCAATTGCTGAAAGTGCACGTCAGTAGCTCAAACATAAATTCGTTGTGTACTACAAAGACTTGTACATTTTTTTCCTCGGCAAAACCTTAGACCTTATAAAAGAACAAGACAAACATAGACAACTCAGTTACTCCTCAAACTAATGGGCTACAGAATGTAAATAAAAAGGTCATGTGCTGTAGGTTGGATCAACGTCTGAAGCAAGTGGAATTGCAAAAGCTGGAGCAAAAATGTGAAGCACATTGAAAACTATAGCACCTAGAGCAAAGAACTAATGTAACTTTAGTGACTAAAAGCTTCTGTCCAGGAAAAACACATGCAAAATCTCGCTGTCAGAAAAATTATGTACTATGTTTTCTTTTGAGTCTGTAGAAATACTCCAAACAGATTTTCTTACTGAGCACTAGCGTTCAACTTCCACACTTTCATTTTGGCCGGTTCTACACCCTTTATGACAGTATATATTTTACCCTTTTTACAGCACATGGTTGTCAATGTGTAAACAAATCTAATTAGCTGATGGCAAATAGAAATAGTACTTCCTCTATTCCAAACATAAAAAAATTTAGGTTTCAAATTTTGTTTGATGATATAAGCATTTGTAGCACTACTACTTATCACATCAATTACTTCTTATTCAAATTCATCATGTCTTACCCAACCTATCCCCCGACCTCTTCATCACATTTATTAAGGAACATCAAAATATTTTCTTCTTAACCTTAGTATTTGCTAAACAACCTAGAAATGCTTATATTTTGAAATAGGAAGAAGTTATGTACTTATGTAAATATCGAATCCATCACAAACTAGAAGGATGGAAGACTGAAATCAGACAAAGTCATGACTGTTAAACAAATCTTGGTTGGACAATTTCATTACTTAAAAAGGAAGAACCAAGTAATCTACAATTCTACATGAACATAAAGTATGAATGGTCTAGGCTTTTAGCAGTAAGCAAACATGACATACCAACCGGCCATAGTGTCTATATAAGCCCTGATTTTATATAAAGAATCCAAGTATATCATGAGTGATGGAGTAACAGAATATAAACATTGCCCTATGATGAAAAAAGTTTATTTTTGGAGCTCCATTGAACAAATTTCAGAAACTGCTATTTAAATTAATGGATGTCACATATTCACTCTATGCAACAATCACTTAGATCCCTTAAATCCATTTCAGTATCATCTGCAAGAGCGTCATCATCCATGATATTGTCTGAATATTCACTTTTAATATCCAATATAGAATCATTACCACCACCACTATCAAAATTACCAAACAAATAGTCCTCTGAATCAGACAACTCCGCAAATTATACCAAAATTCTTGATCCTCCCTCTGTAGCCGGTAAGTTAGGACTTTTTCCTTTCACCTCACCAATGGGCACTTCTCTAACAATTCTGTCCCATCATAATACTCTGTCAAAAATACGCTAAATTGCTTCCCCCTCTCAGACACATACAAGATGTCATTGTACTTCAGAAGCAGCCTCATCAACTTCTGTGGCATAACAAACTCACGACAGAAATGCGTTGAAGTGATTGGTCACCAGCCTATTTTCCAGCATCTTGTATATTGTCTTCTGAAACTGCTCGGCATCCTCTGCGTAAGGAGATATGTGTATCCTCTGCATAAGGATATATGTATATTGTCTTATGAAACTGCTCGGTATTGCGTCCTTTCACATAGTTATGAAAATATCCTAGGAATTTGTAGTAACATGTAAAATTTGGTGGGAACTTCACTGGTAATGGTAGTGAGATCTCTCCTGGTGGACTGGCATTGCCATTAGCAGTGGCATCGCCGGTCAATGATGCCGTCCTTTTCCCCAAGCTCAGTGACTTCGCAGTTTGGGTTCCAAGAGTCAAGAGACAAGCTCCAGGCAATCGCCGTCCTCCAAGGCTCCAACCTGACCACCCTGAATTGCTCTGGGAGCATGTGTACCCATCGTGTCTGGAAATCACGAGGTAGCCCCATGTCGCAGCTGAAATGTGCAATCTTATCGATTGCCAGACGAAGCTCCACCGACATCAGCAGCAGCCTCATGAAGCAGCAGAATCGGCCCTGACCGCCTCCGCGGAGCAGCTCGGTCAGGCAATCCCACAAACACGTGCCGCGCATGGCGTAACTGACTTCCACGGGAGCAATGCTGATACGAAGGCAACCAGAGGAGAATGCGGAGCACTCAGAGGCTAATCCGTGCTTCTGCCTTCTGGTCGGCGGCGAGACCGCGAGAGGAGGAGGGCGCCAATAGGCTCCACCTCGGGCGAGTTCTACCGCAACCGCGGATCTGCACAGAGCGGCTGAGGTCGCGAGCAAGAGCAATGCGGCGGAGCTCCGTCGCCGCCGCGGCACCCTCACCGCTTCCTCGTCCGCGGCGGCAGCTCGAGCTTCGGCTCAGCGACGGCGGCAACGGGGCTTGGCGACCCTCCATAGAGAGGGGGATCCGAGGGCGGCGGCAAGTGCCGAGCGGTGGACGCCGGCATTGGGGAAGAGGCGGAGCCGAACGCTGGCGTGGAGGAAGAGGCCGAGCGGCAGATCAAGACGGGAGGATCGAATCGAGCTCGGCGGCGTCCCAGCCATCTCTAGCGCCATCCCATAATCCGCGACGCTGGTGGGCGCGGCGCGGAGCACGACCTCGAGCTACGGCTGCCGCCGGCGCCGGGCGGGCGGACTCCGGCGTCCTTCCTCCCGGCGGTTCGGTCGCCGGAGCGCCCCGAGGTCGAGTATCTCTCCCCGGAAACGAGCCGAGGACGCCATGGCAATGCTAAAAGCTCATGTGTAAATCTAGCCCGCAACCTCATTGGGCTTGTTAAATATCTCTAATCCAAAGCCCGCATTGCATTTGCAGCTTAAAATCAAACCCATTAATAAGTTGGGCTATATGGGGTAATTTTGGGCCTTATTTCAATGCAACAAGGAACGCAATAGTGGTAGATCTTTTTAGTGTTAAACACGGTTGACTTTTAAGAGTTTATTTTTATCATTTAATTTATTTAAATTTTGTCTATATATTTAAAAAATTCCAGTTTAAAGTTCTTTTATCGATGAAACAAATCTTAACAAAATAAATAATAATTACATATGTTTTTCGTAAGTCCATAGGAATTCAATCATCTACCAACATCTTTTTTCCTTTGTTTGCTAAGTCCAATGCTAAACAAGCAATGAAAACTTCAAAGGGCCACAATTTGAGGACAAATTGACCAAGGGCGTTTATGATTAACAGTGTTCTCCCAGATTCTTACATTTTACTAGGTTCATATGTTCCCCAAAAAACGATTACATATTTTTCCTACGTTTATGGGATGATTTTGGGCCTTATTTCAATGCAACAAAGAAGGCAATAGTGGCCTGGAAACTACTACTGAAAAAAGAACATGGGCCAATTAGCCAATAGCTGACCATTGTTCCTTTGCGTACTCGTAGATCTTATTAGTGTTAAACACTATTGACTTGTAAACGTATTTTTGATCTTTTATTTTATTTAAAATTTGTGTATATATAAAAAAATTTAAAGTTCTTTAATGATAAAACAAATCCTAAAAAATAAATAATAGTTACATATGTTTTTAATAAGTCTATATGAGTTCAAAATATTCCAAGGGCGTTTATGATTAACAGTGTTTTGCAAGATTCCTACAGTTTACTAGGTTCATAAGTTCCAAACAAACCATTACATATTTTTCCTACGTTCTTCGTTCAGCCGTTTTGCACATGCAATTCTATCATACTCCTATGCAATTTTATCATACTCCTATGAGAGGATTGTTTGACTTTTTTATAAAAATATCAAACAATATATTTATTAAAAAATAGTTTGTGAAAAATAGTTTTATATATGTATTCTTAGCGATTTAAAAATCAAGACTAAAAAAATAAATTTTAGTGATAAAACCTAAAATCAAATCTAATTTAAAGTTAAAAATTTAAATTTTAAATTATAAGTATAATCATAAATGAAAACACGAAGATGTATATCTTTTTCTACTCGTTTAATCTTTCATCCATGCGTCCCAACCCTGATTCCAAAAACATTGATCCCTACATTTCGCACAAAGCCAAACACACTTATCTACACGGAAACAGCGTAATACTGTCAAATATCTCCATTCGGGTCCCCCCATTTTTTCTGGGGGACATATCACATACGCCCCTGTGCCATGGACAGTAACACACTGCCGTTCACCCTGTACAAGATGCCAGGGGGTGACGTGATGTGCAGGTTACTCAACACGGCAACGATGAATTGTGAAACATGTGCGTGCCAACTGTGACGTCGGTCTTGGCTTCCACAAATCACAAGCTTTAGGGGCTGTTTAGTTCAAAAGTTTTTCACTCAAAAACATCACCTCGAATCTTTAGATATCTAAATAGAGTATTAAACATAGATAGAACGAAAAACTAATTGCACGGTTATATGAGAAATCGTGAGACGAAACTTTTGAGCCTAATTAGTACGTGATTAGCCATAAGTGCTACAGTAACCAATATACGCTAATGATAGATTAATTAGGCTCAAAAAACTCGTCTCGCGGTTTACAGGCCAGCCGTAAAATTCGTTTTTTCATTCGTGTCCAAAAAATCCTTCTGACATCCGGTCAAACGTCTGATGTAACTTTCCCTCCAAAAATTTTTGCCATCTAAAGCCTTATCTGATACCGCCTCCATCTCAGTGGGACTTTAGTTTTAGATTCCCTCGTTTGTTCTATAAAAGCTTTAATTTTTTTAAGCAACTATTGTAGTAGCGAGGAACAGATGCATCCAAATTTGAAAAGTAGCTGACAAATACATTCAGATTTGAAAAAGTAAACAGTGCTCTAGTCCGTGTGAATTTGTATGAGGTTACGACCAAGAAAGTATCTTCGTGTGCTTACTGTACTAATACTCGCTCTATTTTAATACTCGCTCTATTTTAAAATATAGTCCATGTTTCATTTTGTTAGGACCAGATTTTAACCGCAATTACTCTAATAATATATCAATTGTGGAACATAAAAGTATAATCATAAAAAATGCTTCAAATACAAATATGATAATATTAATTTCGTATCATAAAAATTATATTATATAATAAAGAAATATTTGGCCAAATGTTTATCATACAAAACAACGTGTGTTTTAAAATGGAGGAAGTACAACTGTTCCTTTTTTCTTTCCAAATTCACGGTGACTGCAGCTGCTAGGTTGCTGCGTGTCGCTAGGGTTTACAATACCGGCTGACGACAGAATTTCGAATCATGCCTGTATAAATTTCATCAGTTTCTTAACAGATTTTAACTGAAATTTAGAGCAAAATTACTGCTCGACATTTAAATCTGTTAGAAGCAATTCGATATTTTAACCGAAAATTGATCCTGAGCAATGTTAAAACGTAGGGGGAAAAAAATGGCGAAAGCCTGCGTGCAACCTCTCGTCCACGAAACCATGCGGCCTCTTCTCCCGTTATCCCCAGGCGTGCGAACGCTGTTCGTCTAGACCGGATAACGAGAGAATCCCATCGCGTGGTGTGCGAGCAGCAACGACGACGTAGAAACGCGCTCTCCCCGGCGGCGGCCGGCGTAACGCGTACACTCGTCTCGATCGTCTGCTTCCGCCGGGCCGCCGTGCCATCCATCGTTTTCCAGCCCAAAGGTATAGGGACAGAGATGGTGGCGGCAAGTTGCTTCGACCTCTCGACAAAGCTGCAGTTAAACTGTGGCCGACAGTAATCTCTTGGAAGAAAGGGAAAGCAAAGCACCCAAAAACACATAGAAATGAAATGCTGTGTGTATGTGTGTGTCGCTGCACATGCTGTAACTGGTCTCGATCTCACACAGCTAGCGCCACCTAAAGTTGATCGCAACACAGCTAGCTATAGTCGGGTTTTGGTACAGAAACTACAGGTGTTTCAGCTGCTAGATATTCTTTTGCAGTACTATTGGATGATGACAGTGTCGGTTTTGTCAAGCGTATGGAGCAGTACTGCGTACGTACTGTTCTCAGAGACGAAAAATCATCAGGTCATCGCCCGGACTAAACAGCCATACAGGCAGCAGCCAGCAGCTGGCTGAAGTCGTCGTCGTTTTTTTCAGCCTCTGAATCTCCCTGTCATCGAATTTCCGTTTCTTGATCTTTCAAATGAGGAAGAAAAACAGCTTTGATTCCTCGCAGGAAGCACGAGCAAATTAACGTTGCATCTCCTCCTGCTGCCCATGCGTCTGACCATGTCCAAATTAGCACAGATGGAGTGTATTTTTCCTGCAGGAGGAAGCTGATCTGAACTTGGAAGGAAGCAAGCATTAGCCTGCACATGTTCTTCAGAGAATTTTGACTTTGCAGTCGTCGCGTTGGCTTTGGCTGCTCGTAGGCTTAAGGACGCATGGCTTTGACTTTGGTTTGTGTTCCGCGATGAACAGCTCCAATTAATCGTAAACAGTGCTTCTTGTGGACGAAACACGCACCACCTGTGTCCTTATTATGTCTCGATCGATCTCTGAAGATTTGCAGAGAGATTTTGCCCATCATTAAAGGAGCCCGTGCATGCGACCGTGTCTAGTTAGGCATGCTGCCTAGTTTGACATTTTTAGGGTTAATTTTTCTGGTTTCTTTGCTCCCTAACCGCTGTGTTTTTCTGGCCGGCAAGATCTAATCTTGACTTGTAAGTGTACATCAGTGAAGCTGTCTAACCTTTAATGGGTTCTTTACTTCTTTTCTGTGCATAAATTGGACAATGCCACTATCAACAGTACTTGGTATATAAATCATGGCGGCAGAGCTCCTGCGCTTTCTTCAAAAACAATCATGACAATGATCCATCAAACACAAAGTACTAATCATCGTTGCGTTATTAAACCATAATCGAACACAATAGTAGGTTGTAGCAGAGGTTAGTTTGAACCAAGCTGATTCATAACAACATTTTACGCTCAATTCATTTGATTGTTGGCTTATCAGACACGATCAAAATTTAAAATTTTAAAGCTAATTTTTAGAGTTATTTTTTTATTTTTTCTTCATCCTAGTTTATTTTATGATTGTTGAATTTTCAACCACGAACAATATAAATATTAAAGTTTTACCCACAATTTAATTTCGGTGGCTTGATTTATGTTTTCGGCAATATTATAACCCTTGTCGAAATGTTCAAAAATGGTTTCCGTAGGGTAGGAACATAAAACATATTCACACGTTCCAATAGAGTTTAATTATATAAAAGTTCCAGAAACGTAATTACTCTCCTTATCTACAAAAACCCAAACACGATCCCAAGGCGTGTGGGCACGTACCTGGTGTCGGCAAAACACATCAAGAAACATTCCTGCGTACGAAGAATTTTGTTTTAAAAAAAATGGCGTTCAAATCAGAGTTAGGTGGTCCGTCGATCTCGAGGAGAAAGAAACGTTGTCTGAACTGAAGTCCGAACCGAGCGCGCCCGGGTCGCCGATAGAGACGAGACCACTCGCGAGCTCGCTATCTGGCCACGTGATTTCGGCACGCGCGCGTGGGTGAGCCGGTGGCCATAGAATTTTTTATATACTTTAAACATTTTTATAAATAAATTTATTAATAGATCTTGATGAAAAATGTCGTTGTAAATTTTTTTCAAGGTTTAATAATAAACGTATTTATTAAAAATGTTTAAATTACAAAAAAAAGTACGCGAAGGGATTTTTAGCCGAGCCGAAGCCGGATCGCCCGGTTCACAAGGGACAGACGCAAGCGTCGCGCGTACCGACTGACGCGTACGCGAGCCTCCCGCCACATGCCCCCCCGTTTCATCACGTGTTTGGGCTTCTTTATTTTCAGACCAAGTCCAAGTCCCCTTTTTTTCTGTTTGTGTTGTTGTTGCTTGATCTGAAGCTGTGGTTAGAGATGTACAAGTAATAATTCAATAATCTTTTGGTATTTTGCTCGTTGCAACTGCTTCTCCGTTTCATTTTTTTAATTAACATAAATGCTAATATATATATAAATATATATATGTGTATGTATAATGGTTTACTAATAAATCTAGAAATAACCAAAATATTCTGTAACTGAAACTGAAACAGAGAGAGTATATCATGGAAAAATTAATCGAGAGAGGGAGGTAAAATTTCATGAATCAGCCGTGGTTTGCACGAGAAAGAATAATACAGGTGGGCAAAAAAGGCACAATTTTTTCGATCAATCTCCCTATCGAATTTTACAAAGAGTATATGGAACTCTACATCGCCGGATTATGAGCAACTGATGAGTGAATCAACGTCTAGTTTGTACTGCTCCTCCCGTCACAAGATGCGGCGGCGAGGTCGCGGATCACAGAGCGATGGTGAGGCCGTCGCGGCGCGCGGCGTGTTCGTCGGAGGCGCCGAGACCCAGCCAGGAGGAGGGCTTGTCACCGGAGGCCTTGGTGTCCGCCGCCGGCGACGGCCGGGCGTAGGGCGCCCGCGCACCGAGGCGGTCCTTGCGCTTGGAGAAGAACCGCTGCAGCGAGGCCTTCCTCATGATGGGCATGTCCGCGAGCACGGCTGCGCCCTCCCGCGGGGTGGCCGGGGCGGCCGCCGCCCGCTCGGCGCCGTTGCCGGAGGACGCCATGCGCATCACCTCGGCCGCCTTGTCCGCCGGGAAGTCCTCGAAGATGACCACCCTCCCTCCGTAGAAGATGGTGAGCGGCGCCGTCGCGGGCCCGGCCTCCTCCGCCGCCACCGCGGCGGCTCCCCTCTCCTCCTCGTGAACGACCTCCGCGCCGGGCATCAGGCTGAGCGTCGTCGCCCTCGACGTCGCCGCGACGGCCGCCGCCGCCGCCGCCATCTTCTGCTCCGCCCTGACGTACTGGCTGAGCACCCCGCACGCCACCGCGAACCTCCGGCTCTTCCCCTCCATAGCCGCCGCCATATCACAAAAATATCACTTCTTCTTCGGTCACACCGCTTCACCTCACCCGAACAAACGCGGTTTCTCCTCTTCTTCCTCTTCCTCTTCCTCCTCCTCCTCCTCCTCCTCCTCGGTGAGTTTGCAGTTTGCTGGTTTTCGAGTCGTGGGATTTGACGCTGCGTTTTATAGGGGTGGGGGGAGGAGGGGGTGGGCTGCGATGCGAAGGAAGGAAGGAAGGAAGGGAGGGAGAAGCAAGCGAATTCTTATTCTTTTCGCGAGTATTTTGGCCGAGGGAAACTAGTGGGGGGAGGGGCGTCGTGCGGGTGCGGTGCGGTGCGGTTTTGCACGAAGAACACGTGATTTTTGAGGGGTTTGGGTGGGGTGGGGTTGGGTCGGGTTGGGTTGGGTGGTGCCATGCGGTGGCGCGGCGACAGCGACGGGCGGTGGAACGGTCGATGCGTGCGTGAATGCGTAGCGGGAGCGGAGCGGGGTTGGGGGGTGGTGGTGGCGGGGCCCGGTTTCCCGTTGCTCTCGCCCGCCGCATGTCGACCGGGCTGCCTGTCTCCCGTAGCCCCGTCTCCCTCCACCCACTTGTCAACTTGGGAGTGGTTCGCGTCTAGATTACAACCTCTAATTAGCGCATGGAAAACGCTACGCCTTCTGTTTGTAAGTTTTTTTTTCTTTTGTTGCTGCTGCTGCTTTGGCTCTTGTTTAAGACGAAAAACGATACGGTAAGATTGAGTACGCTGGGGAGACGGGAAAAAGAGAAGGGAGAAAAAGAAGAAGCGGAACTCCTACCGTTTATTATGGGATGGACCATCAATTAGGACAGTAGTAAAATAAAATGTGATTGGTGTGTCAGTTGAGATTTTACGGTGATGAAACTCGGCCCGGCACGAGGTATCTATTTTCGGATGAATGAGCCATGGATTATTTTGTGCTTAGATGGGATCAGTTTATAGTGGTGTTGAGTTGTGCTTCATCCACAGAAAAACACGGTGCATTATGTTTTCTAAAAAGTTAATTTTATATATTTTGAACAATAATTAATCAAACTATAAGTATATTTACTATATAAAAGTTATGCAATAGTCAGTTATATGTATTAGATATAAAGAGGAGAAATAATTGACACAAGCAAAAATATCGTAAATAGTTGTACAAATTATCACAAACCACTATCGGTCTTGTTTGGATAGTGGGTTAGAATGAGCGAGATTGGGACAGAGAAACGAGTGAAGAGGGTGATGAAATGAGATACGAAGAATCATTGGCCATGATTAAAAGATACTCTTAGGAGTTAAGGAAAAGATTGGGAAATCTATTATATATATAAAGTAATAGGAAAAGAAGCTAGCATGTTTACTCTCACGTGCTAGAAAATCCCACATTAATCGAAGGAAAATAAGAGAGAAAAAAAGAAAAGTAAAGATTTTTTTTATCGGACAACTTAAAAACATTAATCGAAGGAAAATAAGAGAAAAAAAAGAAAAGGTAAGGATTTTTTTTTATCGGACAACTTAAAATAAGGAGGTGATTTTTTGGATAAAAAACTATTTTTTTTTGAATCGGACAACTCCTTAAAAAAGGAGTGTGAGATTTTATTGATCGGATAACTCTAAAAAAAGAGCGTGATTCTTTGGATAAAAAACGATTTTTTGGATCGGACAATTCCTAAAAAAGAACATGTTTTTTTGGATTTTTTTTAAAGTGGAATCAGACTAGGAAGTTTTTTTTTAAAAAAAAGGAAAGCTACCTAAACAGTTTGTTATAACCGTGAAAAAGCAAGAGTAAAAGAGAAAAAAAATGACTTTATTTTATTTTTTAAGTGGAATCGGACTAGGACGTTTTTTTAAAAAAGGAAAACTACCTACACAGTTTGTTACAACCGTGGAAAAATAAGAGGAAAAAAGAAAAAAAATACTGCATACGCACGTGGAATTAGACTAGGCATTGTTTTTAAAAAAACTATGTGAAATAAAAGAAAAAAATCATGTTTGTGTGGAATCGGACAAGGATATATTATACATGTATGCTAGAAATTCTAAGATTAATCGAAGAAAAATAAGAGAAAAGATTAATCGAAGAAAATTAAGAAAAAAGATCAATCAGGCGAACATTTGCTATAACAGAAAAGATCACGTTGACAGATCAGATTTTCAATCGGACGAAAGATCGATCGGAGATGAATAACAAAAAGATCAGGTCGTCGGATCATATTTTTATTTTCGCCAAAGATCAATCAGGCGAATATTAGTTATAACAGAAAAGATCAGGTCGACAGATCAGATTTTCAATCGGACGAAAGATCAATCGGAGACGAATTACATAAAAGATCAGGTCGCCAGATCATATTTTTATTTTCGCCGTATGTAACGACAGATCAGATCGATAGCAATTAAAAAAACAGAGAGAAAAGATCAATTGGACATATCAATGTTTCTATAAGAGAAACTAGGACTTAAAAAGCGCACAAAAAAATTGGAAAAGAATCGAAAGCATCAAATGTAAAAGTTTGATCTAAGTTATATCCAAGTTTAAAACTATATTACCACTTTTAGTATTATATTTTACAAAATATAATATAAAACATATTTGATATTATATAAGAAATTTTATAACAAAATTAGCCGCGCAGTCTGCGCGGGCCATGATGCTAGTTCTCGTTATTCAAATAAACCCTCAATGCCAATAAGTCTTATCCTAACAACTTAAGCACTTAATATTTTAGGGAGATGTAAAGCAAAAAAAGAAAAATGGTAATCCAATTGTGTTCTCCCCCAGCAGGAGACCTATATGTAAATATACAACATCAAAAGAGATAAGGCGGTATCCAATAAAAAATGTAAATAATACTCTATAAAACTATGTAATGAGATTGGTCTTTTAGTATGATTACGTAATGTACATGGTAAAAACACAATAATATTATTTAACAGAGGAAGAGTACAAAATCCCTTATCATTTCAATGGACCTAATAACTAGGTATCAGATATATATGGTACACAGATGTACCATGTCTTATCATTTCAGACAATATACCATCTATAGGATTTATGTTTTTTTTTATTAAAAGAGAGCTGGCTATGAGTAAGGCCATGTTCGCCGTGCTGGTTAGTTAACTTGCCCTTCTCGTTTTTCACGCGCATGCTTCTCAAACTGCTCGGTGTATTTTTTAAAAAACTTTCTATAGAAAATTTAAAAATTCATATTAATCTATATTCTATTTTTTTAATAATTAATAATTAATTAATCATGTACTAATCTATTACTAAGTCCGAACTTACCCCCATCGAACGCGGTCTAAGAAGTCAGGGTAAGGTAGGAATAATTTTAAATGAGAGACAGTGAGATAAGTGGTACTCTAAAGTGCTCACTTGTTTGGATGGAAATGCCATACAACATATTTCAAGGATAATTAACCCCAAAAAATTAAAGAAATCATGCAGGTGAGCTTAACGTCGCATGTGCATGTATTTTTCCACTTGATTAATTTTTTGATTGTTTTTTCATCACGAGGTTGGTCGCCGGTTGGTTGTCTGCTGCCCGCTGGCCCGCGTAGTGGTCCATCCATCCTCTGTTTTATTTTCTCTTTTATTATGTTTGCACACCATTGCATGCGATATATATGTATTTACAATTACTTATTTACTCCTACCACACAGTGCGTCGCATTCCATAATTATTAATTAACGTGGACGTAGCACACAATGCTTTATTAGTCAAAGACCTCAAAACGAAAAAAAAAACGAAAGCGAAAACCGTACAATCTCTTCACATTTTTCCTCCCCAACTTGTGCATGTGTATGGTTTAATTTCTTTTGCCATTGCCTGCTCATGAATCACGGGAAAATTCTCACCCCCATCAAAGTCCATTTCAATCCCTTTTATTCTCGTTGCCCTCTTTTGTACACTGTACACGTACTCCACGGCCTCCACACTTATGGATCACGAGGGAGATGAACTGCTCAAGCGAAAGCTTTTTGATAGAGAGATGATACTAGGTTAATTATTGCTACCTTCTTTTCACTTTTTGATTTTGGAGAGTTTTTCACTTAAATTTATTTTCCAGTTTTCGCTTTTGGATCACCAATGATGCGGTTGGTTACATAATGGGTTGGGATAGAGCCAACTCATTTTTAATCCTGTTTGGTTTAGGGATGAGTGAGATATGTTGAACCTTCTTTCAGATTTAGATCCAACGTCCTTCTGAACCGGAGGGATCAACTCATCCTAGGGCGCGCTGAAAGAATACGCAAAAGATTTACGTGTCTATATTTAATGGTGAATTGTTTATTCTATTTATTAATTATGAAATATATGTCCCATTTATTAAATTTATTTTAAATATATTATGGTATATATGTAAAAACAATAAATTTAGATTATTCACATATTAATCCTAATACTTGTAATTTTATTTAAGAGATGGGAGGTAACCTCACCGCCTCATTGTAGAAAGTTAATCACATTTAGGCATCTCACGTCTATCCCTCGAACCAAACTATCTCATATCATTCCTCTAACCAAACAGGAAACAAAGTTTAACTCATCCCTTTAACCAAACCAAAAAATTAGAACAACTCATCCTGCAATTTAGGGATGGATCTGATCTATGATATCTCGTCCACGAACCAATTTTAAGAATACGTATATAAACATTATATTCATAAACTATTTTTTATTTACAAATATATCATATAGAAAAAGCCAAACATTCGCCCCAATCACATTAATCCTGTGCTTAATCAATTGGGGGCGTGTTAGCGTCTCCAAATTAATTCTGGACTAGTACTATACTTGCAGCCGTAGTCTAGTGGTGCGTCATGTGTTGGGGTTAATTTCATCGAAACGGGGAGCAGGACAGCGACGTCGCAGCCCACTTGAAGAGGAGAGAAGAGGAAATGGGAGAGGAGAAATTAATTAAGTTTGCCGCGTGAGGTCGGCGACAACATATGCTGCCGGATTAATTTAGTCACGTGGTTAGCAACGTGCGTGGAATTTATTAAAAAGGGGGAAAAAGAAAAGACACTGCGACGAGACGGTCGACATAAATAATTATTTAAAGAGCAGCAGTTAAGATATTTTTCTTAATACACAGCCAAACACAAACACTCACAACACATCAATATTTAAATATGTTCATAAAACTTATTTTAGTATTAATTAGGTCGGCGTGAACATCTCGATGTCGGTCGATTAAGGGCCACTTTGAATCACATAAATAAAAAAATTAGAGAAATAAAAAAATAGAATTCTGATATGAACGTAAGGGTAAAACAGATGATTACAAAACACAAAGAAGAACATATGAATGACTATTTGATTGGACTAAGAAAAACATAGAAATTTAAGAAGAGATAAAGACTCAAACGATTTTTTTCTAGGAGGTTCTACCTCTGGTTAAATTTCCTCTAAAATTTGTATGGGAAGAGACATTCTATAGGAATTCATAGGATTTTTTAGAGTTCATTCATTTGATTCAAACGGCTTTGTAGAAAAAAATTCCTATGGTAATGAAATACTCTAAAATTTCTATAAATTTCCTTTGAATCAAAGGAGGCCTAACAATAAAAAACTAATTAGTCGTAAATACGGGGACGTATGTGTTTAAGTACATGATTTAAAACTAATAGATATGCTACTTTTTTGTTGCACGGGAAATGAAAAAAAAAATGAGGCAGACAGAGCGAGCAAGTTTCGCTTTCTCGCACCAGCCAGCGCACATGAAGTTTGATCGATTCTCTGGACTCGTCGATGGGTGGTTTATTCGGTGTTTTTTTTCAGTTTTGGTTTTGATCCTGCATCACAGCCGTAATGCCGTATGCAACATGACTTGGAAGTACTTTTGTGTTGACAATTTTGCTGATGCTCGTACAGGTACAGTCGTACTAAATTAATTGGAGTTGCGTATTATTCCTGTGATAGAGAAATGGCACAAGTAAATGGGAATAATTAATTGGAGTCAACCACGCATGTTAATTGCAGTGATCGATCACCACAGGCGCCTCCATGATTCCAGGAGCGCAGCTACGAATTAGTCAGCTGCTAGATCATTATTGAATTAGTCAGATGTTTTTTTCCTCTTTTGTTTTTTTTCTAAGTCCGTGGTCATATTTGTCGAGTCATACAGGCCCCTAATTTTTCAGCAAAGGTCAGCAGAACTCATGTTTCTAGTATCTGGACAGAAATATCACATATCCATTGAATGAGTTTATTAGTAAGGGAAAGAGAAAAGGAGATGCATCCAATTTTCAAGTTGTTATATTTTGTTATGTTGCTATGGACCGTCACAGCTATTTTTTTAGTTCTACTTATGCTTTCAAATTTTAAGTTTTTAGCCTTTAATTTAAAGTTGATTTTAGGATTTTTTTCACTTAAGTTTATTTTTCAATCTTAGATTTTCCATCGCTATGAATATGTATATAAAAATTTTATTTGTAAATATGTCATGTTACTGTTGTCGTGATTACATTTTTGCGATCTGTTAGTATGTTGAGTATTTATCATCCGTGAGATTATACATAACCATGCTTGCTAGTGTACAAACTTAGTATCTTTAGACGCAAAGTACTATAATTTTATACTAAAAATTAATACTATTTTAAGGTCAGTAAAATTTAGCTAGTATACTCAGGCCGTGTTCCTTAGATAGGGTGGAAACTGGCACGAAAAACGTAGCAGTGAATTAATATTAATTAATTAATTGCTATAAAAAACTTTTAAAAAGATTGATATGATTTTTAAAAACAACTTTTTCTATAGATTTTTTTAAAAAAAATATAGTATCATTTAACGGTCCGAGAAGTGTGCACGTAGTATAGTTTGGTAATATGTGCTGGCGGCCTAAGTGTGTTAGACGTAGTCTCTGCCAATTTTTTGTGCCTCGTCACCATCAATAACAAGTAAAACTGGTATACTGGTATACAATCTGTTGCCGTTGGTTTACCACCAAAACCCTTTAATAAAAAGGATTTGAACATTCAAAAGACAACGATATTTTTTTTACCAAACTGATGTTCAAATTATTGGTCATCACAACATCTCGCATCTGGTTGGAAAGGAGGAAACAGGTGGGAAGCTGATACATTGCGGGTGGAGAAATAAGGTGGCTGCCACTGGGGAGACCGAAGACTTGACGACTGAAGCTAGAGACAAGAAGTGCTGCTTCTGTTTAATATTATAGGTTATTAGTTTTATTATAAATCAAACATCTTTAAGATTTAACTAAATCTATAAAGCTATATTAACGTGTACGGACCATGGCACTAAATTAGTTTAATCCAACACATCATTAAATATATTTATGTACTTCCTTCAAGAACGCAAAGCCATTCGTCTCTTAACAACCAGAGTAATACCTAATACCTAATATTTATGCTAGTCACAAGTACATCAGCGAGAAACTAAAGATTCTTACCGCAATTTTTTTTCCTCTGAAACTTGCGAATATTCAGAGCTCCAGCAGAATCTGCAGACGCGCAATGGAATATCGTGGCAAGAGAAGGCTGGTTGAACTTGTTGGCTCTGCATTGTTATCGTTGCACAACTTTATCGTATTAAGAAAGTAACAAAATCAACGCTCAAAATTTTTTATTTTGATATACTTCCTCTATCCTTAAATATTTAACATTGTTAACTTTTTTATACACGTTTAACTACTTGTCTTATTAAAAAATTTACATAATTATTAATTATTTTTATATCATTTTATTTATTGTTAAATATATTTTTATGCACATATATATAGCTTTACATATTTTTTAAAAAAATGAATAAGACGAATAGTTAAACATGTATGAAAAAATCAACGGCGTCAAACATTTAAGGACGGAGGTGGTACAAATTAGCGGAAGATATTAAATTCTACCCTAAAAATATGATACATCTTGATTTTTTTTTCAACGATGGGAAAGTTGCTCCTAAATTTTGCATTCAAAATTTTGAAACCTTCATATATATATATATATATATATAAAATTTCGAGGTACCAGGATTAACGACATTACTCTTGACTACGTGCACGCACGCTAGCTATACTGACCGACCGGTGTTCTCGGTGCCACAATTAAAGACGACACATGTTTATTCCTGGCTTAATTAGTCGGGATCGAGCTTTGAAATGGTAAGCGTGTAGACGCACGCACGCCAAGTCTTGGGAAGACGACGTGTAACGACTACAAATAATACACATGCATGCATGCACGTCTCTGTTTTCTTACTCGTTCCTACTTCCTACCCCCGGCCGGCACATGAAACTTTACACGTATTGCCAGTTTTGTTTAATCAAAAGCCTGTTTATGCTGCACTTGTTCATTTCGAAAATTTGATCCTGTTTTCCCTCGCGTATTTGCATCACAATTCAAATACTATCCCAATAGATATTGTTATCCCACCAGAAAGAGTAACTTTACGGCCATTCATAGTATTCTACTGCCGATATTATTCACCAGTATAATTAAATAGTATTACTTCTGATGTATGTAAAAAAATAAACTCAATCCATTATATTGTTAGACAGTATAAATGCTCTAGATTGATTGTACAACCAGCAGGAAGCATTGAAAAACACGTGCATCGAAAATATGTTTTCCTGTTTATGTAGACTAGTTAAGAAAATTAATATGCATACGACTCAACCATCAAATTACATACGATCCAATTATGTACGACTCAACCATCCGACTTACGTACGATCCAATTAATCAACGGCTGCAGTGTCACTTACTTGACCTTTTTGCCTAATTAATAATTCAATGTTTTAGTCATATGCAGGTAAACAATTAGTTCGTATTTATAGCAGGACTGACAAGTTAAACCGATACAGGAACTTAAATATATCCTATTGATCGTGCCGTAAATATACTTTATTACATACGCATGACACATGACCATGAACAGGATAATTATCACTACCTTTGTTAGCCATTTTATTCGGATTTACAAGCCATAGATCCGACAAGCATCAATCCGTGTGCTTGCATGGATCTTTACATGCAAGATCAGCATGAAAGAATTCTTCAAATAACCAAAGAATTCTCAAACAAACAGATAGGCTGACAGAGTGGTTTAACCAGTCGTAGCTACCCTAGCTAGTAATTCCCCGGAAGCAACCAGCAACTGTTGCAAAATAGTAGAAATGGAGGGGAAAAATGATCAACACACACGCACAGTTCCACACAGACACGTGGAAAATAGTAACCCAGTAGCAGTAATTAATCAAGCCTGCAGTAATTTAATTTTCTTCTTGATCTCCAGCTATCTTCAGCTTCTTCTCCGGCTCGATCACAGGCTGAGAGTGGGGTTCACCTTGAGCCACGACGCGCCATCGTCTTTCTTGGCACGCTTGCTCGACTCCTCCTTCTTCTCCGGCTCCGGCGACGACGACGAGGCCACCGGGGATGGCGGCTGCTCCGACGCGGCGAGCCTGTTCTTCCTCTTCTCCAGGAACCTCTGCAGCGACACCTTCCTCGCGATGGGCATGTCTGCAGAACGGTTCGACACACGGCGCTCATGCTTGTCAGCTGGTGGCGTGTGCGGCGTGGATCGGGTCCGTGAACCTTTGGGTTTTGGCCCGTGTGCATGTGTACGTATGTGTTTGGAGTTGATGCTAGCTAGTAGCTACCTGGTAGGCAAGGCTGCCCCGGCGAAAGATGGCGAGCCGCCGCGGCGGCGCCGGCGTCGTCGTCTGAGACGGGCGCCGTGTCGCGGGAGCCCGCGAACTTCATCAGCTCGTCGGCCTTCTCGGCGGGGAAGTCGTCGAACACCACCACACTCCCGCCGTAGAAGATGGTCAGCTGACTCAGTTGCGCCTTCTCAGTCTCGTTCCTGACAAACAAGAAAAAAAAAAAAGCTCGCAGCTTTAGCATCAAAGCTAACTAGCATAGCTTCCATCGATGAACTCTCGCGCGCTTGTTCAGTTTGCGCGTACGTACCTTTCCCGCGAGTCTTTGATCCCGGCCTGCTGAGGGAAGAGCTCCATGGTCTTGATCTCCTCCGGCGCCTCCTCCTCCTCCACCGCCGCCGCCACACCAACGGCGCCGGCGTCAGCTCCAGCAGTAGCCATGAGGCTCATGGTCACCGCCGGCAAGAATCTGCCGCCTCCGCCGCTGCTCCCGGCGCCACGCTCCTTCATGTACTGCCGCAGCAGGCCACACGTCACCGCAAACCTGCTGCCATTTCCGGCCGCCGTCGCCGCCTTGACCACCTGCCGCTGCTCGCTACCGGCCATGTCGCGCGTACGCAAGGTAGTACGAGAGAAAGAAACCAAAACCAAAAACAAACCAGCTCACATCAAAGCCCACACCCACAGCACAGCACAACACAGCACACTTTTGCTTAAGCTTCCTGCTGCTGCCAAAGAAACGAAACGAGGACGAAACGTTCCGCCTGCCTGCCCGTGCTATATACTACTTACGCCATAGGTGCACAGCTGGAGGGGAGAAATCTCTGTTTCCTTGGGCAGGAAAAGGAAAAGCGGCACGTGAAACGCGAGGTGAGCCGAGCCGAAGCCGGTGGCGCGACGAGCGAGGGACTCGCGGGGAGGGCACCGGCACGCGACGCACGTCTCTCGCTACTTTCGCGGCAGTTCCGGTTGGTTTTGGGGTTTGTTTCGATCGGGCCGTGGCGTACGAATTGGGGAAAGAACACGCTGCGAAAAAATGGGTGGGGGGGGGGGGGGGGGGGGGGGAACTCGGTTAAATTTTTGGTGTGTCTCTTGGCCCGTTAGTTCCCAATTTTTTAAAAATAAAAATTTTAAAAAATATCTCATCGGATATTTAGACATCTAAATAAAGTATTAAATATAGATAAAAAAGAAACTAGTTGCATAGTTATGGTGAAATCATGAGACAAATCTTTTAAGCCTAATTAGCCATGATTAGCCTCAAATGCTACATTAACTTACACATGCTAATGATATATTAATTAGGCTCAAAAGATTTGTCTCGCAATTTCTAGTCAAGCTATAAAATTCGTTTTTTATGTCTGAAAGCTTCTTCTTATATTCAATCAAACGTCCGACGTACCGCGTAAAATGAAAATTTTGCAAACTAAACTGTGCAAACGCTGGCTACGCTACGACGGGCTAGCCAGGCGGCCAGTACGGGGCAGTACGCACGCACGCACGCACATGTGGTTAGGTTTGTGGCCTCATGGTTGGTTCACCGTGTGCGAGAAACGTGTCAAGCTAGTATAACCAGCCCGCCCGCGTGCACGATCTAAAATTAGGTGGGGTGAAAAAGATTTCCTTTTGACTATCTCGGGTGTGTTAAGTGTTTTCTACACCCTCGTTTTCGTCTAAATAATATTGACTGCGACTCACAATTAACGTGCAAAATGGAATAGTCTATAACACTTCTGTAGTATGTGCTAAAAATTAGAACAATCCTATTTTTTTTCCTTGGTTGAAGATGATCCGATAAACAACTCTTAAAAAAAAAGCTCATGTGTATATGTGACTTGATGATTTTGTATGAATTGATTTGAAAAATGAGAATTCCTTGTGTTCATGTGTGTTTTCTCTCTATCGGATCCTAATTTTACTGTCCAACAAATTAGGACGGTACCAAGCGGTATCGAATTTTACTGTCAAACAAATTAGGACGGTACCAAGCGGTATCGTTTCCTAGGCATTGGATCGAATGGATGATAATACACGGTACCAGTGACCTAATAGCGCGGTACCCCAAGCGGTATTGTATCCTAGCCGTTTTGGATCGTGCGGATCGAACGGATGATAATACGCGGTATCAGTGACCTAATAGCGCGGTACCCCGCTCGATGGGTGTGGTACTACTGTTACTGTTGTGAAGAGGGCAATATGAAAATTTCCATTAACTAACATAATAAGCATTGGAGGATTAAAATGGAAAACTTGAAGACATGTAAAACATATAAAGAAGCGAAAAATTCAAACACACATAAGAAATCCTCTCTTCTTTCTTTAGCCCTCCCACGTAAGCAAATTATCCATATGAGCAAGGCATATCCATATGAGAATGTCATGCAAGGCCATATCTCTTTATGTATGTGCTTTGTTTTATCACGGTTTGACAAAAACAGGCGAAAATTGCAATTCCTCACAGAATCTATGCGAAGGATTATTCTCGCCAAGAACTGGTCGACGATAAATTATAGGAAATGCATGACGGCATGGCCAGCCGTTTTTTTTCGATGAATTTTGTACTTGCAAAAGTGCACGTTCTCTTAAAGTCTCAATAGATTACTGCAACCAACAACTGAAAAATCTCTCAGAATGCTAAGGTAAAGAAAGTTCCCTGAAAAAAGCGGTTGACGATTAGAAATCGGAAAAGGGAGGGCAGCGTGAAGCCAATGCCATGCACGAGGCGTGCAAAGGTGGTGGCGCAACTGCAACGCCACTCAAAAACTGTAATTTGGATGAAGAAAATAATAAAAAGTCGAAACGAACACTACGGCAAGTCAGCATGGCATCCTGCGATCGTGGACACGTGTCGCGAATCCAACCATTTTTTTTCGAGCAGAAGCACGTTGCGCGGGCCCACGCGGTGACCGTCCTCCCCGCCGGCCGTCGGTCGCTTACATGTGGGGCCACGGCGCTCCGCAGCAAAAATATACTACTAGTGTCGATCGGTCAGTCACGAGAGACGGCAACATTCGAACGGGGCATGAAGGTTCCTGCTACCTAGGACGCCAGACGACGTTTTCGTCGCGTTGCCGTAGTTGTCGCTTTCGGCGGCTAGAAAAAACACGAGAAGAAAAACTAAGCGAGCTGTAGCATATTGCTAATGCTCACACACGAAGCCAGCGGATCAGTTTGATTAAGCGAGACCTCCAAATAAAAAAAATATTGCTACACTATTATATTACTATACCTGTTTTATAGTATAGCTACATGATAGTATAAAGATAAGGCACTATCTATCATACAATGAGATTTTATTCAGACTCATCGTACTTACTATCGTTAGCAATAGGGAGTGGTTGGGTTATCGCTTTTGCCGCGTTACCCCCCTTAGCCCGGGCCCTTCACCGATGGAGCAGAAAAGGCAAGCCGTGTTGCGTGATCAACCAACGCCAGGTTAGGCCCCCAGCGGGCAGGCGCGCGAGGCCGGCAAGCAGCTAGGCTAAGCCAGCCGGCGTTGCGCGTCGCGATCGCGATCGCGCAGCTGTGTTTTGCTTAGCCGGGTCGGCGTCTTCTCCCAACTCGTGCATCCTCCCCGATGGATGGCCGAACGCCGGCGCGACGAGCCAAACGTGCGGGAACACTTGCTGATTCATTCCGGAAAGATTTTCCGTTCACCCTCCCGATCGACCGAACGGCAGAAGGCAGGGGCGACGAACCAAACGGGGACAACGTGCATTGCTGCTTCCGGCAAAGTGCTCGATGGATTGGCGCGGGCCTCTTCGAGTTAGGCTGCGCGATGCTTGGAATTGCGCGGGTTAGGCCGTGTTCGGCTCGGTTTTTAGGCCTCCCGGGCTCCTCGAATAGAATTGGCACGCACTGTGCGAATCGCGAGAGTTATATTGCCGCATGTGGTGTATACCGTATACGATAATTCTTTCAACTGATTAATCTCTACGCCCAAAAAAAAGATTCGTTGTCATCCGGTTACCGATTCACTTCGGAGTACTATGATAGCACGCAAATCCGAACTTTTTGGTTGAGTTGACACGTATCTAACGGTGGCCGGGCCAGGTGTTGATCGATCGATGTAACAACCAAGAGGAGGCATTATCTCCGGAACGAGGAGATAATCAAAGAGGCGGTTGCCCGTCGTCGCGGAACGGAAAGAAATACCTTTTGAAACAGACGGCGCGCGCGTTTCGCGTCATGCACGCGGCCACGTTTTCCTCACGTCCTCTCCTCTCCTCGTCTCGCGTTGCACTCCACTAACCAACCACACGTTTCTCCCCGTACGTCTTCTATATAGAGCGGTTGAGCTTGAGCCAACTCCACGAACCACCAGGAGTCCATGACGAGCGACACGTTCACAAGCTAGCTACTGATCTCTAGCTCTCCCCGTCTGTGCTCACTCGCCCCCACACCCCCCCCCCTCCCCGTGCTGGCAATGGCGTCGACGGTCCCCGTCACCCGCCGCTTCACCATCGCCTGCGGCCTGCTCAGTCAGTTCGTCAAGGCCAGCTCCCCGCAGCCGTCGTCGTCGTCGACGGCGGCGGCGGCTGGCCTCATGGCCACAGCACCAGCGGCAACGCCTTTCAACGCTGCAGCGGTGCAAGAACCAAGATGCGAGCCGGCCGCGGGCCGGGAGCAGCAGTTCACGATCTTCTACGACGGGAGGGTGGTCGTGATCGACCGGTGCGCGCCGGCCACGGCGGCTGATCTGATCCGCTACGCGGCGGCGGCGCAGGGCACCGCGCCGGAGGCGCCGGCGCCGGCGCTGGTGGACATGCCGATCGCGAGGAAGGCGTCGCTGCAGAGGTTCCTGGCGAAGCGCAAGGACAGGGCCACCGACAACGCGCGGCCGTCGTACGGCCCGCCGGCGAAGAAGGCGAAGGCTCCGGAGGAGAAGCGCGATGACTGGCTCGCGCTGGGGAGCCTAGGAGACATGCACTCGCGCTGATCATCGCCTCGATATCACCTCTGCGATCTGAGACCTCGATTGCCATGACGCCAACTCGTCATCTGGTAGCCAGTGGCCGATCGACTTGGCAGTCTGGCTCACTTTCCATTAACAACTTTGAGTTGGTTTATCATGGAGTAGAATTAAGAGTACGTAATTAGTCTTAGCAGTTACCCTAGTTATTGCGGCATATAAGCACGGTCTCCGCAGGGCAATGTCATTGCCCTGACCCTTGAGTCGGTAGAGGTTTATGGATCTAACGAAGTATGTTGTGTCCTGTTTGGAATTTTTTTCTCCGATTCCTACACGGACTCAATTGATTTTGATATACAAATTTCTTAGTTTATTGTGAAATTCATCTGCGCACATGATGATATGCCCCATGATCTATATACAAGACTCCCTGTATTAATTAATTCTTTCTTGTATTACACATGTGGATCGATCTGTTCCATGGTTTTATTATAGTATAGCACAATGTGAACGAGCTTTGTTGTTATTTATTTATAAAATACCAACAAAACAGGTGGTTGTATTCCTAAATTGTGTGGTGCTATTCATGAGCATTGCCAGCAGCAGCACGGTGCTAATACCAAACAATCATGCAACTCCATTGTTGAACACCACTTGCGACGATAGACAGTGTGCGCTGCTTGCTAATTAATTTAATTCCTGTGCCCAGCTCCAAATCCATCAACTAGGACCAAAGATGTACGCATTAACTTAATCCTAACTCGCGAGATCATGGGCAACATGTTACATGTGCGCGCGGGCCGGCACCTCTCGTGTGTTAACCCACGACTAGATTTCATTGCCCGGTGTGCGAAGCAGATGCACGAGCATATCCGAGCCAACCCGCCTAATGTTCGGCGTCTCCGGCGTCGCGTCCGCGACGCGGCCAAGCCCCCACCCCAACTCTGCATCGTTCACCCGATCGTTTCCCGTGCCTGCCTAACAAACCGGCCCGGCGTGCGCGACGCGACGCAACCCCGTCGATCGATCGCATCACGCGGCAGAAGGAAGCAAGCTCGCGACGTCATTACCCCGGGCCGGCGCGTTCCCCGTGAGAAAACCGACGCACGCACCCGCAACCGCACCCGCCTCACCCCCGACCCGGGCTCCACGCGGTGCGCGGCCGCGGCGAAGTTACGTGCGAGCGGGGTGGGGATCGCGCCTCTCCTGCGAGGGGGGGGGGGGGGGGGGGGGGGGGGGGGAGGGAAAGCGTGTGCCCTCTAATGCCGGAAGTTAGTTGCGACGCGAGGTTCGTGTGAGGACGCGGGTAGCAGCAGTAGAGGAGGAGGAGTAGGAACGGAAATGCGTTGCTCGATCGATAGATGGATGGTGCGTTGAGTACGCGTCGAGTGTCACCATCTGCTGCTGCAGCTTGCCCGGGGCATATCAGGAATCGCTTCGGGAGAGAACGAGAATACGCATTCTTTTTCCCTCTTTGCGAGCGAAAAGCACGGATGTAATGACTCTCTGTGTACGAAATGACAGCACGTAGAATTACTGTAGAAACGAGCACGTTCCAAAATAAAAATAAAAATAAAACACGCATCCTCAAGGTAGCACCTCTGAAGAAGAAGAGTACAATACGAGGCAAACATCCTGTGATTCCCTATTGTACGTGTACGGACGCGCAGCTGGTGCGTACGTAAATAGGCGCCGTGCTGCGTGTGACGCGGCTGTCTCACCGAACGTTGTCCTGTGATAACAAAACCTGATCCCATCGGATGTTCATGTGCTCCCGGTTTTTAGGACAACTCCGCCATACTGTTATACGTAATACCACTCGGTTGGATGATCGAGTCTGAACTCGTGAGTCGTGACTCGAGCCCCCCTTGGTTCCCGTGGACTTCACATTGGAGACCCAGCTGGCGAACACGCGTTCCGACATCCGTTTGGCGCCGTGACGCGGGGCACGAGATGCGTCTCGTCATAGTATTTCGGCTACGTTTCTTTTTTTTTTTGATTTTTCTCACCTTTTTGCTTGTTTTTACACGCATATTTTTCAAACTACTAAACAATTTATTTTTATTTTTGCAAAATATTACTTAGCGTTGGTTAACTCCCTTGCTTGTACTTAGACTATATTTTTCGGGTCAACTTATTTTTAGTTGTTTTCCTTGGTTTTTACGCATGCTTTGTAAACTGCTAAACGATACGTTTTCGTAAAAAGTTATATGTAAAAAGGTTCGTTATCTCATATTTATAAATAGATATTTAACTTTACACCGGGAAAAAACACAATTACATAAATAACTATAATTAACATCTAATAATTCTACATCTCTCATGTTCCAAAAC
The DNA here is from genome assembly GCF_000231095.2 of Oryza brachyantha. Lineage (NCBI taxonomy): Eukaryota > Viridiplantae > Streptophyta > Magnoliopsida > Poales > Poaceae > Oryza > Oryza brachyantha. Next base: position 3,532,187 of record NC_023165.2, on the reverse strand, counting down.
ACACCTAGCAGTAGCACAGCAGTTTGTTGTCTATCGCCGAGGCGGGAATGCCACGGTCTTGGCTTGAAGCCATGGGTGGTCAGAAAGGATAACAGGATTGCACATCTACTATTAGCAGTTGCGAAGACGCCCTTCGTATATGGGGTCATGCAGGCGCGGAATTGGGCCGGAGCCCACTCTTGGAAACCATTTTAGGCCTCGTTTAGTTTCTAAAACTTTTTTTCAAAAACATCACATCGAATTTTTGGACATCTAAATGAAGCATTAAATATATATAAACATTAAAACTAATTACACAGTTATAGAGGAAGTAGTGAGACGAATCTTTTGAGTCTAATTAGGACATGATTAGCCATGAGTGCTACAGTAACTAACATGTGCTAATGATGGATTAATTAGACTCAAAAGATTCGTCTCGCGGTTTCCAGGCAGAATCTGAAATTTGTTTTGTAATTAGACTAAGTTTAATACTTCAAATGTGTGTTTAAAGTTTTAATGTGATGTTTTTGCAAATTTTTTTTCAAACTAAACAACCCCTTAGTGGACTAATATGTTCGGGAGGTAGGTTGTTAACCGACGCAGAAAATTAGTATATATTTAATTAATTATAAAAATTAGAAAAATAAATTAAGCTTAATTTTTAAAGAAACTTTGATATAGAAAATTTTAACAAAAAATGCACTATTTAGCATTTCAGGATACGTAAAAAACAAGAGAATCTGAGATATTGTTAGGGGGGAAACAAACAGGGCATAATACTATATATATTTTTCAAAAATATGAAACTCCAATGGTCCAGTCCTACTCGTTCGGGCGAGCCCCACCCATAGCCTTCCAAAGCCCAGATTCCCACTTCCCACCCAAATAGCCAATCACATAAGAGAATACCAAAACCCTAATCTACTCGTGTACTCTTTCCCTCTGTGACACGACGCTTGCCCACAGGCCCCAACAACACCACAGCAGCGGCAGAGCAGCAGGGCGTTGCAGCGGAGCGGTAGAGTTCAGCGACAGAGCGGCAGGGCGCGACACTCGGCCGGCGGCCCCCTGAACTCTCTAGCTTGATTCCCAAAGCTTTCAAGACCTTAAATGCAAGTCAAGTTTCTTCCCAAAGTTTTCTTGAGAAATTTAACTATATGCCACTCCATTGAGATGTCTTTGATAAAATGTCACCCTTTAACATATTTTTGTAAAAATATCATCATTTGTCTAACATTCTTAACAAAATAACACTTCACAGTATTTAAAGATGTATTATTTTTTCTTTTATCAAAAATACATGAAATGTCCAGAAATACCCTCTTCTATTCTGAATAGACGTGCTGGCTGGACAGATCTAGCGTCGGCTCGTCCTCCCATCAGGCAGCCACGCCCGACACCGCCTTCCCCCAGTTCCCCGCCGATCTGCACGGTCGCCGCTGCCTTCTCCCCGGCCTCCGCGCCCTGCCCCCTTGGGACTCCGCGGCCCACCGGCCTCCCGGCCGCCGCCTCCCCCTGCAGCTGCGGCCAGGCTGCGTCCTCAGGCCCGGCGGCAGGTCGCCGCGGCCACCCCCCTGCAGCCGCGCCATCCCCGGCCGCCGTGGCCATCTCGCCGCCTCGGGGCGGCGCCAGCAGTTCTCCTCCCCCCGGCAGCAGCAATACCCGGCCGTCGTGCTGCCAGCTCTCCTCCCCCGGTAAGCCCTATTTCAATTTTAGTGCTCTAAATTTTTTGATTAGTTAGTATACTGCTACGATTTTAGTTAGTGCATTTCCCTGAATTTAGTGTTTAGTTAGTGTACTGATATGATTTTAGTGAGTGGACAGCATAACCGATTTGCATGGTAGAACCTAGAAATTAATTTTTGGAGTAAGAAATGACTTTAGTTACCGCTTATTATACTGAATTTAACGTTGATGACACAAATTCATGTATGATATGATTTATTATATGATGATGAATGCCTGGGATTTAATTTTAATGTTTGAAATCAGCTGAATGGATGCATTTTAATGTTTGCAAATAAGCTGGATGGATGCTCTGTCCGCCTGGGTGATGTTCGTTTTTTTTTGCTGGGTGTTCTTTCGGCCTGGGGGTGTCCGGACAGGTTGCCATGCTTTTAAATTGAGCAGGGGCATTTTAGTCCTTTCAAAAATCGGTTTGGATGCAAAAAAAAAATGCAAATACAGCTTCAAATACATGAGAGTGGCATTTGTTAAGTTAGATGAGGGATGGCATTTTTATAAGAGCATGCTAGAGGGTAGCATTTTGTTAAAGGCAGCTGAATGGAGTGGCATATAGTTAAAATTTCTCCCTTTCTTAGCAGTTAGTCAATTCGAATTTTTGTTTGATTTATAGTTGAAGACGCGCAGATCAATAAAATCATTCTATCAAGTCCATCCTCAAATGAATCCACCCCAACCCCACATATAGTAACAGTAGGAACCGGGGCTAGTAACAATGAGCAAGATAATATAATGCTTGATCCAAATGATTGTGATGCTTTGCTTTGTAATTTGTAAATAAAGTATGTATTTTCATTTTCTAGGTTCAGGTTCAGGTTCAAGTTTTCACAATAATCATGAAGATCCGTCCCACTAGGTATGCTAATAGAGAAACTGGAATAAGGATGGTGTGCCTATGCATCATCTGAGTGATTTTCCCCCTTAAAATCTTATGAATATAACTATAGTATAATTGTAATGTAATTAAAATTTAACTAGCATGGAGTTGCATATAACTAGTATATAATAATTAACATGAAATCTTATGTGAATAAAATAAATCCACATACCGGGGCCCGCCCCATTGCCTGCAAACCCTAAAAACTCGCCCCTTCTCCAATCGATATGGCTCTCCCAGATCAATGCCAGAACAACCTGATTTACTTTAGACAGTCAATCCATGTTTGTTCATGTTGGCGATTGGTGATTTCACTAAGGCATGATTTAGCTCGCAGAAACATCGTTACAGATATATCCACCAGGGAATTTTGCTAGTTGCTACTGCATAGTGGTCGACTGGTGCCCACATGTTGCAAGCTGAACACATTCATCTGGTTGGCAAAGCAGGCTACTGACAGAGGAATTAGTCTCCTTGGTACTCGTACCGATGTTAGAAGAGTGTTGGTTGGTACAAACAAATGAATCTCTAATTGCATTGGAAAAGTATGCAAAATTGATTCATGGGTATAAATTTGCTACCATTCTTGTGCTGTTGACGATTTTAAGAAAAAGAACACTGTTATATTTGTGCAAAATCTCCAAACAAATTTTACAAATGTATCCTCTAATTGAGCATTAATGTGGTAAAGAGAATAGAAACCAAGAGTGCCATTGTGCACTTTCCTCCACTCATTTACAGGATTTTTGGAGCTAATATATAGCTAAATGCCTTTTCACTTTTTCAGGCACCTCCAGATCCTTGGTGTATCTAGATCCAGGATTTGGAGCCCTACCAAGTAGGCATACATCTCATCTGCACTCCTTGTGGGGTGGTTGGATCCGAAATTTCCACACTCTGAAGGCAAGTGGAAATGGCGGCAGCAATGGAGACAGGGAAGAGGAAGCGCGCGGCGGTGGTAGTTCTGGGAGACATTGGGCGCAGCCCTCGCATGCAGTATCATTCCCTCTCCCTTGCCAACCAGGTATTGATCCCCGTCCCGTATCCCTTCATGAATTTTCTACTTCATTCACCACTGCTCTAGAGTGGCCTATGGTTCTGGGTTATATAGCATGGTAATAACAAGGAAAGGAAGGAGATGTGGTGCTTCTCAGATATGCCAGTGCACAGATGTCATAGCTTTCTTTGGTTAATGCCCTCGATTGCTTCTCTGATGTGCAAATACTTCTAGTAGCTAAGATAGGCTTTGAGGTTAATGCATTGCATTAACTAAGCTTTTTTTCCCTTCAAGTTAGAAGAACTTTAGGGAATTGGGACATGCTCTATGTTGTGGACAACAACTCTAATGTGCCAGCAATCCAACTTAGTTTATTTGTCATTCTTTATTCTTCTTGGCAGGCTGGTATGGAAGTGGACATTGTTGCAAATGGAGGTATTATTCTTTTTGCAGTCCCACTGTACCTTTGGATTTTACTCCAGCATTATAACTGGAAGTTGCTTATACCTAACTATACCTCTTAGGGCACATAATACAAGCTGAATAACAGCTTTTGACTTTCTGTTGCATCTTCTGTTGAAATTTGACCTATGTTCTGGTTTGGGTACATGAGCAGGAAGTGACCCACATCTATTATTGAGAGAAAACCCATCAATTCACATCCACGAAATGGTACTGATTGTTGGTAACTATTATTATGTTCTCTAATTTTGCCAACTAACTTCCAAATTATACTTTCTAGAAATCAGTTCAGTTAACAGGAATATCAAAGATATCTGGTGCCCTGACGCTGCTACTTAAAGCTGTCATCCAGTTTATTGTATTGATTTGGTACCTTTCTTTCAAAATTCCTCGCCCTGATGTCTTCATTGTTCAGGTCAGTTGCCACAAAATTGCATTCAGCTTCTTTACTCACATGCATAGTTAAGAATTACATGGACAATATGTAGTTTTCTATAGTTGCTATCATTGTCAGTAGTGTAGAATTCTTTTTGAATTCATCCTCCATCACACAGGCTAGTAAATCCATGGTGTTACCACAGTATTGCACAGCTTAAGTAGCAAGTCATGTTGCGCAATGTATACAGTAGCTATTCATGACACCATTCTCGTTTCTCCTACTGCAGCCTATACTTAGTCACAGTCTTATCATTTTGTATGCTCTCTGTTGGCCTTACTAACTTACATTTTTATTACCTAGAGATCCTTATGTTGATACTTATAATTTATTTGGTGATTAGAAAATCTCATGTCTGATTTTTCGTGTTGTACAGTAACAATGAAACTAATTTCTTTTATTGGGTAAATTCCTTGTATACACCTGTTCAACAGAATCCACCCTCTGTTCCAACATTGGCTGCTGTAAAACTGGCTAGCTGGTTAAGAGGTGCTAAGTTTATTGTGGATTGGCATAACTTTGGATATACATTGCTTGGGCTGTCTCATGGCAGAAGTCATATCATAGTTAAAATCTACTTCTGGTAATTCCTTCTCCTGCTTGTTATCTGCTAGATATAGGATACCGATCATGTGTGTTCATATAGTGTTGTATCCTTTGCATTCTAGGTTTGAGAAGCATTTTGGACGGATGGCTGATGGTGCATTCTGTGTTACAAAAGCAATGAAGCATGAGCTTGATCAAAAATGGGGGATCAAGTAAGATAATACTTCCAATGTACTTTTCATGTTAAAGACTATTGTTAGCACACCACAATTTTTTGGGTCACTAGCTACAGTTCGTACTAACTTGTTGGATTTCAGTGCAACAGTTCTTTATGATCAATCTCCTGAATTTTTCCGTCCTGCTTCATTGACAGAGAAACATGAGGTGTGCATCTGTTTTCATTTATTTCCTCATCTTTCCAGTACTTTCTATTTGACCATTAGACATGAAATAGTTGTTTAGCAGGTTGGGGAATTCCATTTGTAGTGCTATTGGCAATGATGATTGCATCTCTGTTGGTACGTCGCCAACCACTCTAAATATTTCACTGCTGTAAGGAAATTTCAATTTCATACTGTTTCTACCGTTTGCTCTTACAACACAGAGAAAGAAGTGGAAGACAGGAACACTACTGTCTTTACAAGCCAGATCGATGGTGAAGTATTCTTGAAGCCTAATAGACCGGCTCTTGTTGTCAGCAGCACAAGCTGGTCTGTTCTCTTTATCTGGGTGACCTTAGTTATATCATTTTTTATACTCAGAACATCTAGTTGTTAAGATGAGAGTAAAATTTAGACTCTTTCCTCGGCCACATATATTCCAGGACACAAGATGAAGATTTCAGCATACTTCTGGAAGCAGCACTTATGTATGATAGACGTGTCGCTGCAACTTTAGGAGAAGATGACTCAGTGGATGAGAGGGAACTTTGGACTGATATCAAGAATGGGAAACAATTTTTGTACCCAAGATTGCTATTCATTATCACTGGTGTGCGCATTTTGCTAATTTGCTGCAGTAACCAGTTTTTGAGTACTGCTGTCATGATATCCATGATTCTCATTTTTTAAGGTAAAGGACCTGATAGGAAGAAGTATGAAGAGCAAATAAAAAGGTTGAAACTGAGGCGTGTTGCCTTTCGGACTATGTGGCTTGCATCAGAGGACTACCCTCTTTTACTTGGTAAGCCAGTCATTGCCAGAAGTACTCCACATTGTAGCGTAAATACTGATTCTTTGAATAATTACAGGATCGGCTGATCTAGGTGTATCATTACATACATCCTCTTCAGGGCTGGACCTACCAATGAAGGTTACTACTCATAAAGCATCTGCTCTGTTGAAAAAAATGTTTTTTTTTTAATCTATTGCTTCTAACTTGGATAATTCTTCTTAGGTGGTTGATATGTTTGGATGTGGATTACCAGTTTGTGCTGCTTCGTTCTCTTGGTAACCATGCTCCCCATATCTTTTGATCTGTTATGTTTTTGTTTTGGCCTTTATGTTGTCTAAATCCTTTACTCGCCTTTTATTCGGGTGTCTGTGCAGCATTGACGAGCTTGTAAAAGTAAATAATAATGGACTGCTTTTCTCAACATCTTCTGAGCTTGCCGATGAACTTATGGTGATTATCAATTTTAATAATTTATTTTCCACATTTATATCCATACCATAATTTTGAAATAGTTGTTGAAAGTGCTGTGATTAGTTATATCACTACAAGATATTTTATTTGTTGCAATCTCAAATCCATGCAGATGCTGTTTAAGGGTTTTCCAGAAGAATGTGATGACTTGAAATCCCTCAAGGTTGGTGCCTTGAATACTGGGTCATCTTCCAAATGGTCGACAGAATGGGAACGTCATGCACTCCCCTTGGTGAACCAGGTCAGATCTTGAACCTTGATGACTAAAGATGGACATTACAGTCACCAGAATACATCCTGCCTTTTTTTTGTAAGGAAATTTTTGGTCATAGGTTGAAATTCATGACGACATTCCAGAGATAATAAACCCGGCCTTCCTTTACTTGATTTGCAGGTCATAGGTTGAAATGCACGACGGCATTCATCGGATAGGCAAATCATGTATTATTATTCTTTACAGCTTGCTTGAAGCTCATCCCAGGTATTATAGGCGCACTATGCACTTGAGTGACAATATGTACATTTGAAGGTCGGGGAGAGATTATCGTATATTTGTTTGCTTACACCAGCTGTCGCGACGACAAATTTCTACCAGGGCATTGCAATTATTTGTCGTGGCAGAAGCTACCACCAAAATGTCCTGTAGGCCTCTAACTAATCGCCATGCATTCCTTGAGCGACTTCAATTCTTCAAGGCCAACAAACTGTGTTATTTGGCCAGAGCCTTTGTAACACATGTCCAAGTTTCAGGATGTTATAGAAACTAGAGCTGACTATTATCTTGATCTTGGACCTGACACGAATGTCCAGTCGTATTTATTTGGTAAGCAAAAGAGAAATCCATTTTGTAACATACTCCCACCTTTTGTAAACAGGCATGTACATGTACGTTGTACCAAAAACAAATGGTTCTCTCTCTAAAAAAATTCCAGGAGATCGCCCTCGTTTCGTCTTTACTGCCACCACTATTCAGATTTCCAAGACGATGTCTGGGGAGAGTTCAAAGACGGAAAAACATCAAATTTCCTGGTATTATGAATATGGACAGATTATGTTTGTTTATTGTAGGACTGAGGGAGTATCATTTTGTCAGATGAAGATTAACTTACACTCTGAATCTGTTCTGATCCATTTGCTGCCCTCTTGTTCCTCTTTCTGGGGCGTCTGAACCGCTAGATCACCGTTGATCATAGGCTTCGGCAACGCCGGTTTTTCGGTATGCGTGTTCTTGTGCAGCAATGACCATATAATCTGCCATCAAGATCATGAGAAAAAAGTATCAGCATAAACACATGAACCAATGCAGATTTCTGAACCGAGTAGAACCTTCGGGGGTGATGGTACGACATATTTATAAATAAAAAATGGTTTATGAATAAAAAATTATATACATTTTTTTAGTAATCTAAAAATTAATAATAAAAATAAACTTTGGTGATAAAAAAACTCGAAACCAACATTAAAAATTTGAATTAGATGGGGGTGGAAAGTGTCCACATCGGAGTACCTCACTGACAGTCGCTTCAGGCATCGTCTCCCTGCAGCTTGGTCGGTGGTGCAGGAAGCCACTGAGAGCACTCGCCATCACCTTCCTGAACGATCTCTGCTTTAGCTTGACCACCTCTCTTCCATTCGTGGAGCTCGACGTGCGGCTCAGAGACCTACGATGGCTGCTGCCCTCGTCGTCGTCGGCTCCGGTCACGGCGACCTCCCTGGATCCCACCAGCAACCTGAGCTCCTCCTGCAGCCCGTCGAGCTCGTCGGCGCCCGCCGTCGTCCACGGCCCGTCGGAACCATGACGGCTCTTCGGCACGCCGAACGTCCCTATGGACAGCATCGCCGCCGCCCAGGCGTCGAGACCGTCGTTCCGGTGAAGATCACCGGGCGTATGAGCACCTGAGAGAGACCAAGATTCAACAACAATGGCGTTTCGACCTGAGGTATACTGAAAATCTGAAATGCCGGGATTCCTTCTGAAAACCACTGCCACTTACGTCGAGACGATACTGCGATGGGCTCTGGTTTCCTCGTCCCGTGAAGCCTTGTCTGCATCCAGTTCAGAACCTGAAACCGCAGCAACGATTGCTGAATTAGCATTTGCCAATTGCCATTCGATGCTACAAGTTCAGACGAACAAGAGAATGTGTGTGTACCCTCATGAGCAGTTCTTGTGACCTCTTGAGACAAGTTCAGGAAAGAAAAATGTGGATGGATGGATGTACTCGGTGTGAATAAAACAGCTGATGAAAGTGCACTATATATAGGAGTTAACTCTGATCTTGCTGCAACTTTGCAGGAGAATGCACATGCAGGGTTGGATGCTGAAAGATTTCTTTCTGACCACTACAGTATCAAGGTGATTCATGATTGGAGGCTGAGAGATTTCTCTCTAACTACTACATTATCATGGAGATTACTGTCACTAGTGTTGATGAAAGTTTCTCACCACGAGTCCGGAACCTGTTCCAGAGCTCAAAGATGAATGGTAGGTTGGTACTCCTTAAACATTTCCAATTAAAGCACTGACCTTCTTGACGAGAGATGAACAAATCTTTCAGGTACCATGTGACCAAATACTCAGGAGATTTGGTTAGCGTCTCATCTCGGGGGAGGTTCATGGCCACTGCCATGTCCAGCAAACTGGGATGAAATTTTATATCTTCAGATGCACCCATTCCTAGTTCATCTTAATTGGAAGCAGGACCCAGTACACGTTCTTGATTACAGATGAGATGAAAAGGGGAAGTTAGTACTAGAGGGGGGAAAATGCACCGAGAGTCGAGAAAAGAACATTAAGATAGATTGCAGCTTGCAGCTTCCAAGAAGCATTGCCGTCTGACAAACTTGGCCACATAATTTTGAAGTATTAGTTGCCATATCATGTGTTTGCTTTGTTCCGAACTTGACGGTTTCATACTCCAAATACTAAGCAAGTAAGCAGGATAGTGGTAGTTCTTCTGTACTTTTTCTGAAGTTAGGAGAGTGAGAGATCGTACTCGAGTCATTCCACTTGGGCAATTTGCTTGGATCACTCTGCCTAGTGACTCTTGACATTTCTATTTGAAGTGCTTGTTATTGTGGTACTAAAAGATTATCATAAAAACTAATGCCATGGAGAACTACAGAATTTGTTTAAGTGCTCTGAATACACCTTCGGGGTTTCAATAATGTGATTCATAAATTTCTATATTCATTCAATGGTAAAATGGTCAATTTTATAAAAACTAGACGGTCAACTAATGGTCAACTGACCGAAGGGGTATGAAAGGGATATAATCAAAATTTAGGGGTATATAAGGGCGTAAGCAAAATTCAAGGGCATTTAAGGGATTAACTAAAATTTGAGGGGTATATAAAGGATTATTCCTTAGTTTAGTGGCGAATTTCCGAGAATCTAATCATCTCAAATCAGAGGAGGCCTTTCGCATGATTTATAAACATTATTGGTACTAGCTCTCTGTTCAAACATGCAATACTATTTGACTTGATATAGCTTTAATTTGGTTTGCAACTTTGACTACTATTTTTCTACGGTACCATCTGACAAAAAATACAATATTATAAAAGAACTTATAAAGAAAAATATATTGACCAAATAAACTAAATAACTAGTATATTTAAATACGGAGGGAGCACCACGAATACTATTTGCTCTTAGTAAATAGATAGAAGTACATACCTTGGGTCCACCTACGGGCTAAATATCCCCAAAAATTAGTTGTTTGAGATATGGTTGGTAAGTCATAGAAAAAGGCCCATACATTTTCACTTACTCTTATATAAACCAAATTTAAAATTTAAATTTGGAGTTGATTTTCGGTTTTATTCTATCATGGTTTATTTTTTAAACCTTAGCTATGAGCACGTATGTAAAAGTTTTACTCATAAATTATTTTTTAATCATTAGTAAGCAGATTCTCTTATTTTTCTAAATAGCCAAAAGATGGGGCTAAAAAATATACGAAGCAAACCAAAAATATTTTATAGGTAAATTTTTATGTATGGATTTGAGAGATTCTTCTTTATAACACCGAGTTTGTCCCAATTCAGCTATATGCAATCGAGTTTATCCCTTTAAATAGTATGGCACTGAGTTTATTAATTGTTTATACAATATACGGTTAGAGCGTTTACCTTTTTGAAATACCCAGAATAACTTTTATATACGAATATGGGATGACAATTAGTTGATTGACCCTAATAGAAGTTTCAAAAAATTATTATTCTTTATCGTCAGAAAAAAAGGGGCAGCATCATTATGTTCATCGGAAATGGTTAAATCGGAACAACACTAGATGTATATTGTCAACGGTTTAAAAACTAAAAATAGAAAATACTATACGATAAAAAAACATTAGAATCAATTCTGAAATTGTTAAATTTATGTGTTCTAAAATATAAATATTTTAAAGTTGTTTACTTATATACTAAGAAGATGTTAAAAGATTTCATTTTAATCGCTTGAGCGGTTAAATTCTAACTTGTAAATTAATTAGATTATCTTTTTAAGCAGGTGGGTGACTTTGGAATTATTGGAATGAGAGGGCCCCTTTGAATCACATGAATGAAAAAAATAAAGAAATAGAAAAAATATAGGATTCTGATAAAAATACAAGTGTAAAACAGAGAATTGCAAAACACAGAAAAAAGGAACGACCGTTTGATTGGATCATAGGAAAAACATAGGAATTTGAGGAGAGATAAAGACTCAAAGGATTTTTTTCATGAGATTTTACCTCTTGTTAAATTTCCTCCAAAACTTGTATGTTTGTAATTTTCCCTTGATTCAAAGGGCTTTATAGGAAAAATTACTGTAGGAATGAAATCTTCTAAAATTCCTATAAATTCTCTTTAATCAAAACAGGCCTTATATTATGGTACAAAATTAAAATAATACTTATGATAATATAAAGTTTGAATCATACCATTGTTTATATTTTAGAGCGGCGGGGTAAAGAGCAGACTACGATAGCCCGAGGTGGCATTGCAGGATCCGACGGCCAGGAAGCGATCAACACGGTTCATCTTGCATAGCCCGAGTCGGACGACCCCTAGAACACGGTTCGACCGAACCGGACTGGCCGACCGGAACTTCTTCTTGCGAAACAAGAAGCCGCCGCGGCCGGTCCGTGGGATTACTCCCCAAGCGCGCACAACCTCGCCGAATTCGCAAAACGAACCAACACTCCCGGCGGCGGCGGCGGCAAGAAGAATCCGGCGACGATGAGCCGCGGCACGGGCGCGGGGTACGACCGCCACATCACCATCTTCTCCCCCGAGGGCCGCCTCTACCAAGTCGGTGCGTGCGCTCCCCCCCCCCCCCTCGCTTCCTTCGCCTAAAACCCTAGCCTCGTCGTCGCCCGGTTAGATCTGCTTCTGTGGGGTGTGCGGGGGAGGCTGATCCGGGCGTGGTTTCTGCAGAGTACGCGTTCAAGGCGGTCAAGTCGGCGGGGGTGACGTCGATCGGCGTCCGCGGCAAGGACTCCGTCTGCGTCGTCACGCAGAAGAAAGTGCCGGTGAGTTCTTCGATCCGGGGATGCAGCGCCGCGTGGTGCCGTAAAGATCGCGACTTTTTGTGGCCCGATTAGCTGCTTGTTTATACAGTGGTACAAACCAGGAGACTGATTTTATCTTACTCGTGATGCGGTTCTGCTCGTTCGTAGGATAAGCTGCTGGACCAGACTAGCGTCACGCACTTGTTCCCGATCACCAAGTACGTCGGTCTGCTCGCCACTGGCCTCACAGGTTTGGCTGCTATGCCTACTGATATGCTGAGATGCATGGTATTAGCTTTACATGGTGGAATGATGAAAATAGGAGATTTTTGCCTTTTGTGTGTTAGGTTTACAGACTTAGTTACTCCAGATATTAAATTTTGAGACAGATGCAGTGGAAGTAGACCACCCACGACAATGACCTATAGTACTGCTGGTTAATTTTAAGTATGATGGTAGAGCTTTAGGGGATGTGATTGCCTGGTTTAGTTTCATGCTGTTCAACATCTACTTATCTAGGATACTTTGCTTCTATCGAAGTGATTTATGGAATCTGGGCGCTTTTATGTTTCATGATTCAGAGTTCTTTTATTACATTTTTAACATATACCAAGACACAATTTCTCTTAATTTCTCATGCATAAAGCACTGGGTCTTGCATTCAATTCTCTTTGCTCAAAATGTGATAAGGCACTAGATGGTATATCAATATGTCAACTCTGCCCTACTCTTAGAAGAATGATAGAAGTAGCTGTCATTCTTTTGTTTTCAAAGGGGTCCCTTTTCATTTGGGGAACAGCAAAACACCTCAATTGGGGTACCATCAAGTGAATGCACCATCTTGAATTATTGAACATTTGACATCAGTTATGGTGCTTACGTCCTAGTTGTTTGTACCATTAGGTATCACATATAATATTTTCTCAGTGATGATTTAGGCTTATAGCTGTTGTATTTCCCTATTTATTTTATTCCTGAATGCCTTCATTATTCATTGATCATTAACATATATTATTTTCAGCGGATGCACGGTCCTTAGTCTACCAAGCGAGGAATGAAGCAGCTGAATTTCGTTTCAAATGGGGCTATGAGATGCCTGTAGATGTATTAGCAAAATGGTATTGTGCCTCATTCTTATTTAAGTTCACAATATAATCTTTTGTTCATTTCATAAACAAAGTTGGCTATAACGTTATTTCTCTGGTTTATGCTTCAGGATAGCAGACAAGGCACAAGTATACACGCAGCATGCCTACATGAGGCCCCTTGGAGTAGGTTTGTATCATCATATAACATAACCTATTATTCCATTAGCTTCCGTTCTATTTCTTATTTGTGTTAAACCTATCAGCTCAAAACATTATTTGCCCTCCATATTCATTTCCTTTGCTTACATTCCACAGTTGCTATGGTCTTGGGCTATGACGAAGAGAAAAATGCGCAACTTTTTAAGTGTGACCCAGCAGGTCACTTCTTTGGACACAAGGTAAAATATGCAAGAATTTAATATGCTACATTATACTATCTTCCATTTTTTCCCCCTTCATTATTTAATTCTTCACTATGTATCAGTTGAATGTTTGCTTCTCTGTTTTCTGTTGGACAACAAGAAGCATGTTTTCTTTAACACGTGGTATTTTATTTTCAGGCAACTAGCGCCGGGCTGAAGGAGCAGGAAGCAATAAATTTTCTGGAGAAGAAAATGAAGGATGATCCACAGTTCTCCTACGATGAAACTGTCCAGGTAAACATTGCAATGTCTTGTTCTAGTCATTTACTTTTATTTGTACTGTCTGGAAATTTCTCTTGCTAACTTTTATCCTATTTTGTCAGATTGCAATTTCTGCATTGCAATCCGTTCTTCAGGAAGATTTCAAGGCCACCGAGATTGAGGTATAGTGTTATACTTCATAAGTCTTTCCTGAAAGTCTTTGAATTCTGCTCCGCAGTTGTGTTTAATGACCAATAAACTGTCGCTTGACAGGTTGGTGTTGTGAGGAAAGAAGATCGTGTTTTCAGAGCACTCACGACAGAGGAGATCGATCAGCACCTAACAGCCATCAGTGAGCGCGACTGAGCTACAATGAAGTTGGACATGTCACTGCTTCACGCTGCGTTGTAGTCCTTCGGCAGTGTCATTTTATTTATGGTCACCAAAGAAACATCAGTGAATCATTTCATGTATAACACTAAAAAACAAGCATCAGCTCGCCATGTACTGTTGAACCATCTTCTTTCCTTGTGGTTGAATTTAATTTTCAACAAATTACTTGTATGTTGCTGTCAGTTCTCCAGTTTGCGGTATTTACTTGTTGCTGTCTTGAGCTCTTTCGCCATTTTGCCCTTTGTATTGTGCCCGTACGAAAGTTGTTATTGCAAAAAGATTCATAAAACTGGTGGAGCTGTGCTATGCGCAGTTGAAAAAAAAAAATCTTGCAAACGAAGTTCAGAACCATTTTGATTTTAAGCAAAAATTCAATCTCCTCGTACTGACAGATTTGCACGCAAATCTGCTCCTTGGAGGATGGCATACGTGTTAGATTCCCACGCAAATTCTAAGAGAACTTGAGAGATTTGAGATCCTCTGCAGTTGATTGTGAAGAATCTTGTCACTGACATGTGAGCACAGCAACCCTCGGGCCCATATGTTAGTGACAACTGCACCTTGCAATCGACTGCAGGATCCCGTTCCAACTTGAGATGGCACAGTGAAAGAACATATCGCCTAATTCCGCAAATTTTACAAAGTTTTTGCTGCAAAAAAAAGCCTGCTATACGGATATTACAACAACTATTGTAAATTTCTATTCTGCTACTTCTCATCTCTGACATATACAATAGTACAGGGGGTCATTCTTTTTCTGTTCCTCCTCTTTTTTTTTTCTTTCATCTCATCGTGCACACAAACATCTGTTACTTCACTGTAACAGCACACGGAAGAGGCCCGGCTGTGCCTGCGTATACTGAAGGCCGTGCTCCAGGAGGTACTGCTCGACGGCGGCGGTCAGCCTCGCCGGAGTACGGGTGCTTGAGATTATGATCACCTGGAGACGGCGGCCTGTGGATCGCGCAATCTTCCGCCGGTTGTTGAGCTCATAGTTCAGGACGTGTATCGCCTCGCTTACATGAAGACCGCACAGGTCAATCGGGGTGTTTTGCTCCTGAACCAGTCCTTGAAATTCTGGCACTTGAAATCTGGTCAAGCCATGGAGCGGATTAATTTCATGTGGTAATAAACAAAACAACAGCATCTTAAACATAGATCATGCTGTAGGACGTAATACAAGTCATGGTGTCCATGCTCGCAAACTTCACCAATACAATATCTCTGATCAGCATAATTTATCAAGTAATATTTGCTTGGAATGCAAATCAGCGTTACCGGTTCAAAAGGAAATAGTTATATTGCACAAGTACTGCAAAAGTCTGACTGGTTATTGTTGAATTCAGAACTTCTTAATAACTTGAATTCATGCTACCGTTATGACATTATCTTGGTAGTTCTTCATGTCCTAACGTGATTCAAAATGCCAAATAATAATAAAAGTTCTGGACAAGGGTGAAATGCATGGAAAAGGTGTGCTCACCAACCAGCAAGTCTATGCATTGTTTTAAATTTTCTCATTGAAAAGGATTCACAATTGGAATCAGAATGGTTTATATGTGCAGACGTGTTCACGATGCAGATGATACCATCATAAGAATGTACATAAACAACAACTCTATTAATAGGTGATAATGACAGAGATTAGGGTATAACCTTTGGCGAAATATTGTTTCTCTAGCCTTCTCCTGAGCTAATCTGCTTTGCATATTGTACAGCTCCTTGATGTTTAGTCCCTTTGCTAAAGGATTGCCACCAGTTAGAAAAGCTTGCCTATCCTGTTAAAATTTTGAGTGGATAGCAGCAAACAGTGAGCGAATAAAATAAAAAAGGTCAAGGAAAAAAGTTGTTACTTTAATTCAAGATATTTTTATGATGCATAATAGTTTGACTGCTATACATGACAAAACCATAACATCTAGCATTCATGTACTGTCATGAAAAAAACACTCATAACAATTACACAATTTTAGTGCTTATCTTGAAATGAGAAATAGAGCTAAATGCTGAAATTCTCATTTGATGATTAATAATATCATCGAAAGTTTACGATGCCCGCTCCCATTAGCATAGAATCTGTCAATATTTATTGAACGACACACACAATAATTTGGCTTTAAAAAATGTACCAGCAATTTAGTATTGAAAAGTAGACCATATCAACCTGTTCCAGAAGCGCATGCCGCAGACTTGCAAAATCATGAACTTCATCCTTTGATTCCAAAAACATGTTTGCTGTCATCAGAAATAAGTTCAACCATAAGGCAAATAGGCATGTATGATGTGATAGGTCCATGTAAAAACATGCATTATCCCCACCAAAAAAAACATGCATTATAATTCAACAATACTACCCGCAGCATCAGTTTCAAGCCAAGCAGGTCCTGTTTGAACTCCAGCTACATTTTGCAGTGTGTTGTTTGACACCATGTCATGATTGCCATTGAATGAGCTAGCCATCAACTGAGAGCCTCTGCTTGAACCAAGGCCAGAAACAGGCAAATTAGTTGTACTGAACCTCCCCCTAGGAGCATCCAGAGAAATATGTTCCCGACCAGCTGAAGGTGAAAGTATATCATCTGCGATTACAGCTGAATGGGATCTATAGTTATTGTTTGCCAGACCAAAAGCTTCTTTGTTATAGTTCATAAGACCATTTTGGCCATATGATGCTGGTGATGGTGGACTTGAATGTCCAAATGACAGTGACCTCAGATTCTGATTGAGTCGTCCATCAACTTTATTCTGCTATTGAACATATGATAACATTAAAACAAATGCTTGAAGCAGACATCATGCATGTAATTATATCTTGGGCATTCCCATCAAGCATGGCCAGAAAGGAAGAAAATCATAAACAGACACATGACCAAGACATGGTATTTTCAAGCAAAGAACTTATAATGGAAAAGTAGCGGGTTACACTAAGAGATTAATCTGATCCAGAATGAATGAGAAGTACTTCCTAAGGTATACACTATGCCAACTTCAACATGGTATCTAAAACAGAGAACCAACAGTGTGATTGTTGTTATATCAGTGTACGATGGGCTCAAGAAATAATCATACTGGCTCACCATACTCATTTACTGATAGAAGCTCTCCTTTTCATTTTTTTCTTTTTTTTCCTCGAATACGCAGGCTCCTAATTCGTATACTGTAGTACGAAGAAGCAAATGATATTTTGAGAACATAATGTCATTTCATTTGGGAGTATCGTATGCCAGCTTCCAGTAGAATTATGTTTAGCACAGACAGTTAAGCAACTTAAGCTGCCTAAGAACAATATAATTCCCTAATCATTTTTCCTTGATTGACTTCAATTAGAAGAGAGAGCTAACAAATAGGTTGTAGATAAAAGAATCAGTGGGTTCAAAACTTCAAATAGTTTGCAGTCAGTAGGAGTCCACCAAGCTTTTCCTTATATTAACATCAGACTTAAAAAACCTATACTTCAAGGTTACAAAACCTCAAATATCTAATTCACAGTAAGCCTCTGACATACACATGAGGTCACTATTGCAAGCCACCAGTTCAAAGATCAAAGTGGACATGTGTTACTGATAAAGATAGAAAGGAAGCCCCAATCATACAGACCGGAAGCCAAAACAACTATGGTATATTCAGTATTGGCATATAGAAACTTCAGTTAATTGAAAAAATAGTGTTATCAATAGATCATCAAGTGGCAGTCTTATTATTTGGAGATCAGCACTTCCTCCGTTCCATATTCTAAGATGTTTTGGCTATGCCTAGATTCATCTATTGATCAATATATATTGTTTGTATAGATGTCTAGATTCGTAGCGTCCATATGAATCCAGGCAACGCGAGAAAGTCTTATACCGTGAAACAGAGGTAGTAGCATACTAGCACTGTAAATAACCTGACAATTACAAAACGTGATGATGATATATACTTGTATCAGTTCATTCAGTTGTATGAATTGGGTGACAGGAAACCTAGCATTCATTCAAAAAAGGACTATTGCCAAATGTTCAAGGTATTATTTTGGCAGATATCTTTGCCCAGGTTACTATTTGTCTAGAGTTGATGTGAAAACATATAGTAAAAGTAGTTTGATGGCCTTAGTATGAAGCATTTTGCATTTTAAAATTTTGCTGTGATATGTGAGAGATGTAGCTCAAATGTCCAAGCCCCAAGGCACAGTTGGAGAAAAAAAAAACTTTTGAAAGATTTAAAATTGACATGAATAGAAGAGAAACATACCTCCAGCTGATTCATGATATCCATAGTTGAGCTAAAGCTACGCCTGCTTCCGAAGTATGCATCAGTAAGGTTTTGCACTGGAGCTCCTGAAATTAAGAGTAAAGGTTAGGGTTCATACTACTACCTTCAGTAAATAAAACCCATGAAACCAACACTATACCAATGCTAGAATCTCCATTGTAATGGTTAGCATCCCTTCTGTTTGCATTGTATTGTCCACCACTTCTTACTGTCTTTACCCACGGAGCAGCAGTGGGACTCATAGTGCTTGCAGTTGGACTCATAATAGTTGCTCGTGACTGTTCTTCTACATATGTTGGGCTAGGGAACTCGATCTTTGCACGTGCGCTTAGTGTGTCCTGAATAAAAGGAGAAGCGTGGTGCTGCAAATTCGATGTCTGGTTTGGAGAAAATAGTGAAGCACCAATGCTATCATTTATTGACAAGCCAATGAGTGAAAGATTATCAGGTCCAGGCGTCTCATCTTGTCCCAGAACTTTGAAATCAGGGGTAATATCATCTGGGAGCTGTTCTTGCCAGTACCGATGTGCTTCTTCATCAGGGTTGCTTGGTATAACAGGCTCTTGTTGGTCTGCAATAGTGTCTTTGGAGGACCCTGATACAGAAATCCTGGATGTGTCTGATCTATTGGAAACATCATTGACAGATCTGAGGGATGAAGGTACAAATTCTTGTGCATTTGGATTTAACGAAGTGGTCCTGTTTATCAAACTTAATGTTCTCTCTTTGATGGACATATTGACGACGATCAGATGAAGCTCTTGTTGGAAAGATGCTTCCTGTTCCTATCATATAGATTTGTGCAAGGCGTTATTAGATCCTAGAAAGTAATTAAAAAATGCTGATAGTTTTGCTAGAAACAGAAAAGAAAAACCTAAAAACTACACTTATGTGGAACTCACTTATCCCCAAATGTCATTGAAGAAAACCAAGACCATAACATTTTTAAGTAGATTTTGCACAGAATCTATTGATTATGCCAAACTAGATGAATGGTCAATTGCATTCATGGCAAAATATAAAATCAAGGTTCTTATTTCATAGCTCAAGTCGATGAATGGTGAATTGATCAGACAAACTGGAATATCATATGATATGGAAGATAATCAAGGCAGAGATCCCTATCATTTCCCACGTGACTGAAGACGAAAAGGTTTTGAACATTTATATATGGCCATCGAGAGAAAGTGCAGAAGATTAGCACAATCATACTATCAATCCATCACAAGTTAAAGAAAATAGCTATAGAATATGCTGCAGGTCCGATTTAGCAAAAGGACTGCAAGAAAGAGAATTGAACATGTAAAAGTAAGACCCAAGTCACACAGGAATAAACTCTTTCCCATTTTTCTGCCAGCTAAAAATGGAGATAGAAACCTGCAAATTAATCTTTGAAGTTCACACATCAGTGCACAAATAATTTGACACACCAGAAGTGCAATTGAGAAGAAGCAACAACAAACTACAGTTGTCAAGCTGGCTATGTCTAACTATCCTTCGTTGCCCCAGATGTATCGAAGACAAAAATAAACTAAATGTCTGATGAGTTGATGCTTTCAGATGCAAACAGTAACAGAAATATAGCATTTTCTAATGGAAGATAAAAATTACGAGAAAAAAGCTTCTAATTGTAGCATTGTTGCATGGGGTATCCAATAAATGGAAAAAATACTGGTGACTTTAGAACAAAAGGAGCGCCCATGAATTTCCTCTTCGTTGTAAAGAGAACCACATTACCATAATCATCGTGCAGCAGCCAACAGACAATAGCTTAAAACTATTCTGGTCAACAGAACTGTTCGCACCCTACGTTAAATCAGAGGAATAGCTAAAAGCAGCGATCTTAACTGCTCTATAATCCAACGAAGGGATGACTACATCAAACTATCAATGCATCCAGCAGCATCTAGAACTAAATAAAAAGGACTTAACAAGGCATCATTTTTCACACAAAAGCCACAATCCAACGATGTCGAGCAAACTTTTACAGTGCCCCCGTAATGAAGTCACTCGAAAGTAGCACTAAGCAGTCAGCACATGTATTACTGAATTGATAAGACCGTGTTTATCCACAACTCCACAAGTAGAGGCAAGCACACGCGCCGAATCTAAAACACCACAGTAACCCAGTTTGATCCAACCAAAAAAAACACCTAAACCGATGCGCGAGCAGCATTGGACAGCTTGAAACCAACGAAATCGGCCGCAAAAACTAGCTAAATTCGGCCGCCAAAACTAGCTAAATTCGGCAGCTTTACCAATCAATTCAAAAAAAAAAAAACCACGCGCAGACCGAGCACAGGAAGCCCAATTCAACGTATCGACAATCATCTACAACGATCTAGACACATCGGTGCCCTCACCTCACGCGAGATCGAAACAAACCGGTGAAACAGACGACTCCCAACCCCCCCCACACGCACGACGCGCCTTCTAGAAGCTTCCACTCCCCCCCGCCACCTACCACTCCGGCGGCGCGGCGCGGCGCGCATCAGGGAAAATAAAAAAGAAGAACCGCGCAATTCTAGCCCCGGGCCGCGCGGTTCCAGAAGCTTCTGGAAGGATCGGGGATCTCACCTGCCTGCGCCCCCCTCCTCCTCCTCCCCCCAGTCCCAGAGCCTCCCCTCCTCCCCCTCCTCCTCCTCTCGCCGAGTTTTTTTTCTCCTCCTTCTTTTTCTTCGCGATTTTTTTAGCTCGCTCTCTCTATCACTCTTGTTCGCTGTGTTGACTCGTAGCCTTATATTATTCGTGGACGCGATAGGATCCCACGGGCCCCTCCGGACCGTCCGATCCGCACCCCGGCGCGCGCATCGGGGCCGTCCGTCCCCGCGTGGGAGTGTATGACAGGTGGGCCCACACGTGGGATGGCGACTCCTGTGGCGTGTTTGTTTGTCCCGTGAGGAGAAAAAAGCTGCGGGCCCACCTATCTATGTGCTGGGTGGGCCCCTCGGGTGTGGGGGGCTGTACGTCCACCGTGCGACTGATTCGCGGGGCCCGCGTGAGGTGGGCCCACGTGTCATGGTGGGGGTGCTGTACTTTGTGGTTGGGGTAGGGTTTGGGTTGGCGTCGCGCGCTGTTCGAGGTGAGGCGTGCGAGGTGGAGGGGAGGGAGGGGAGCGAATGGCGAATACTACCTTTGTGGCGAATGATTCTTTGGTTGCATGGGATTTTGTGGTCCTCGGTGCGTCTCTCTAGGTGAGGACAAACTAAAATCATTTTTTTCCTTCTAGCTTGCCTAAAAATAAATTTATTTTTAAGTAATTATTATATTATAGTTGGTAAAAGTAAAAAAATACATTAAAAATATATAAACTAAGAATAATTATATTAGGGTTTGATAAAGTGGAGGGTATTGTATTTTAATTTTTTTTTGTTTTTGATTGGTATGTTTGTGATGAGTAAAAAATAAAAGTTATTTTGGGACAAATGGAATATTTGTTTTCTGATGCAATTTCTAATCAGTGAGCCACACTTAATGAATAACTCAGCTCTTACACTTGCATTATCACAGTTTAACAGTAGGTAAATTCGCAGATTTGGGACATGTCTATGCGCAATTCGGTACTACTCCTAGCATTGTTTTGTTGAGAGGTCCAACTGAATTCTGAAGCTTGCTACTGTTTTGTCGAAAGGTGATTCTGAACCAGTGGCTCTGACTCTGAGCCATGCCGATATTTGCGTGGCAACTGGCAGATCAATCACTGCACATAGTCTGGCAGGATTACAGAGTTTTTTTTGTTGTTGTTGTAGAACAATTCAATCAGGGAGGGAATATGAAGCTCTGTAACATCTGATATTTTTGGTTCAAGATGGTTGTTGCTGCTGTACATGTCCTAAAGCCAGAAAAAAAGAGTCAGAGCTTTCCTGAACAGAAAGTGTCTCTGTCCGAAAAGGGTTTTCATTTCACAGTTCACATGCTTCAGGGTTACCAGAATTTTGTTTCTGAATCAGTTGTTTCTGCATGGCAGCCACCATAAATGAGAAATTGTTAGCAACCGATTCTGGAAAAACACA
The DNA here is from genome assembly GCF_000231095.2 of Oryza brachyantha. Taxonomy (NCBI): domain Eukaryota; kingdom Viridiplantae; phylum Streptophyta; class Magnoliopsida; order Poales; family Poaceae; genus Oryza; species Oryza brachyantha. Next base: position 3,509,640 of record NC_023165.2, on the reverse strand, counting down.
TCTTTAATCAGATTAGCAGGTTGCTGCCAGTACAGAAGCAGTTAAGCTGACTTTGAAGCTCGTAGCACTTTGGAGTTTGGCCACCACACAGACACACGCACAAAAGTGATAGCGCAGTTCAGATTACCTGGCGAATTTGGATTGGATGCGCCGTAATCTGCACTTTTAGCGTCGCAGGCACCATGAAGCTACAAGTATCACGCGCATGAGATCAATCAAGTTTAGCAAGCTGTGTATGTACTTTCTGTACAGGAGTGCACTGTTTGGCAGTGCTGTCATCCGTTTGCCAGCTTGTAGGCACCATCACAGTAAAATTCAGAAGCATAATTCGATAGAATGGCGCATGATAATAATAATGCTGCAACTTTTGTGGGTGATGCAGCAATTATAAACCGTGTGATAATACGACATAGTGTAACAGTAATACCGCTGCTCGAAACACCATTGCAGCTGCTGCAGCCCACAATATTGAGCCTTTTCCGTTCCGGCCAGTAGCTAGTATTAGCGGAACGGGATCCTGTGTGGTATTACTGATTGGCACGTGGAATTGTGGATCCTATTTGTATATACAGCAAGATAGAGAAGTCGAGTAGTCCAACATTGATGAGAATACTTAGGGGTGGTGTTTGCATCCCTCCTCCTTTTTTTAGTCCATATTTTTTTAAGTACATATCACGTCAAATGTTTGATGCTAATAGAAGTATTAAATGTTATTAAAACTCACCTCATACTCTAAACTATTTCGCGAGACGAATATATTAAGCCCAATTAGTCCATGATTAACGAATGTGATGCTACATTAAACATTTCCTAATCATGAATTAATTATGTTTTAAAATTTGTCTAATAAAATAGTCTTTATTTATGTAATTAGTTTTGTTATCAGTCTATATTTAATACTACTAATTAGCGTCTAAACATCCGATGTGACAAGGGACTAAAAAAGTCACTGAATCCAAACAGTCCCTTACTCAGTCCCATATTACGACATATTTTACTCTTACATAAGTACTAAATCAATATTAATACATACTACCTTTGTTTCATGATATAAGATATTTGACTTTTTTGGTTGTGACATTTGACCATTCGTCTTATTCAAAATTTTAGTACAAATATAAAAAATTACAGGTCATGCTTAAATTCTTATGAGAATAAAGTATGTCACAAGTAAAATAAATGATATTTTCATAATTTTTCAAATAAGATAAATGGTCAAACGTCGTAAAAAAAAGTCAAACATTTTACATTATAAAATAGAGAAAGTATTTTTTTACATGTGTGTTTAGATTTATTAGTATTATTAAAATATCTTGTAATATGGACCAGAGGTAACACATATCTTATCTTACTTGACGGTTGTTTTACATGATGAGACCCAGATTAAAAGCCATAAGCTCACTTAAGATCGTGCGACTACTGCTACACGTCGACGTCACGGGCAGCTCACTGAGTCACTGCCAGCTCAGCAAAGCCAAAGTGTCAAGCTTACCGCATCAAACAAGGAACACCTAACCCAACTCACCCAGTGCAAATGCAAAATCCCACCTCAATGATTTGCTCGCGGGCCCCACCCCGCTCTCCCGCTCCCGCCATTGTCGCCCACACTTGCACGCCTCGCTCCTCCTCCTCCTCCTCCTCGTCCGCGTACAAAAAGACGCGCGCCTTCCACTACCAGCCGCTGCACCAACCGGGGCTCCCACCCCAGCGCACCTCACCTCCTCCATGGACGACCCACCTCTCCTCCTCCTCCTCGCCGCCGGCGAATAGCACCGCCTCTCTCTCCACCACCGGCCGGCGGTATCTGATTTCTCTGAAGTTGTTCTTGGGTGGGATCCTCGAGGTAGGATTGTTTTTAGAGATGGCGGCGGCGGCTGGGCAGGAGGTTGGCACGGTCGTCGCGGTGGCGGCGCCGGTGGAGGTGGAGTGGGCGGAGTGCGCGTGCTGCGGGCTGAGGGAGGAGTGCACGCCGACGTACGCCGAGGGCGTGCGGGCGCGGTACGGCGGGCGGTGGCTGTGCGGCCTGTGCGGCGAGGCGGTCGGGGAGGAGCTCTCCGCCGCCGGGGGCGCCGGGCGGTCGGTGCTGGTGGAGGGTCAGGTGGAGGCCGCGATCGCGAGGCACGCCGCCTTCTGCCGGGCGCTCGGCTGCAGGTCCCCCGCCGCGGCGGAGCGGCTCATCGCCGCGGTGCGGCGGCTTCTCCGCTCCGCCTCCGGCGATGGCGGCGGGAAGACGGAGAAGTCCGTGGTGGTGCTGGAGTTCCATGACGCCTGAGACGACGACAGATCGAAGATTTGCTCTTCCAGGCGCTAGCTAGGCCTAGCCTCTTCTCTTTCATTTCTTCACCTTAATTACTGCTTAATTTCCTAGCTTAATTACATTTAGCTTGCAATAATTACGTGCTCAATCTGTACGCAAATCCTGCAAGTTCTCCAGCTCTGTGTAACTGTGAAGGAATGGAAGAAAACATTCTGGAGGATAATGAGAGATTGAGAGCTAGGTGGAAGAATTCCATTTTCTCTGTTCATCCTGTTCAATACAATTTTGACAAATTTTTCTTTTTTTTTTTTGGCATCTATGTGTTATCCCTGCCATGAAAAGAACTTTAGGAGATGAAATATTCTGCTCATTTCGGCTAAGATAGGAAGCATACAAGACCTGAGCACATTTCTTGGTTTAGTTTGGACTTTGAGATATAATTTGTTTGGACTCTGTCAAATTCAGCATAATGTGACTCACAAGAATGCTGCTCTAGCTGGAGCATCTTAACACTAGCTATATATTCTCACCTTTTATGAACTTTTACGCTGTATGTTGCATATTTTTCACATCACATCGCACGAGTAGAACATTTCCATAATCATAAAGTTAGGTGCATGGTTGTATGTCTTACGTTTTATTTCATACAAGAATATCGTAGTGCAACGATTCAACCTGCAGGTATTGCCTCTGTTTTAAAATATGAGTATTTTTAGTTTGTTTAGCAAGACTAAGGAGATATCAAAAGATTCATTTTAGTCACTTTTGTGGTTAATTTTTAAATTTTGAATTGATTAGATTTTCTTTCTAAGCATCTAATTGGTCCTAGAGTCATAAGAATTACAACATAAAATTTAAATTCTAGAAATGTTTTTTTAAAGGGATGGAGTATTTGAGTAGTGAAGCAAGCAAAGGCCAATGTCAAACCAACCTGAAATTTGAGGCAAGTGACATAATACAGAAATATATCCAACACTAGTGATTCAATTTCAAGCAAGGTTTGCCCTTATCTGTTGGCCTGCAGGGGAAACCGGCCATGTTCCTCACCATTTCTTCAGCCATAATTCAGAAAGAGTTCAAACGAGCAAAAGTCAACTTTTGCTCCAGATCAAAAATGAACTCTAGATTGATCCCCTTTTATTATAAAAACATAAGGATCAAGCTTGCAAATTAAGGATTGGAAACACCGTTCAATAATTGCAGCTTGGGAATCTTTAAGGGCGTCTGATGTTGATTCCAGGGTCTCTGATTGGCTGGAACAGATGGCAAAATCTTCCAAGGTTTGGTGTGGTTGGATGGATGGAGTGATAATCTAGCCCTGTTCGTGATGCTAATCTTCACATGCTCCAAAATTAACCTAAAAAATTTAACCATCCGTAATCCACCATGGTCTCTTTTCTCTCACCATAACCTTTTTTTCGTCACAGCCGACATGAGGAACCAAATTCTGTGATTTTAGTGAGGGTTTGGGGTGTTTGTATTGGTCTCATAATCAAACGAGTCACTATCAGATGCACATGCGTTACTGTTGAGCGAGTGTTGATGAACTGTCGGTTATGAATAATGTGATGCACTAGTTCTCTGTTTAATCGGCATGTAGCTCTACAATTTGCGACTCATTAAGTCCATAAAAATCTGAAAACAGTTCAACCAAAGTAATCTGCATAAATCCACCGTAATTAATTCAGAACAAGTGTTATCGCATCTTTTCGCTTTTACTCATACTTATAAGCTAAAATTTAAATTTTCAACCTTAAAAATAGAGTTGATCTTGAGTTTTTTTTTAACTTTTAAAACATTAAGAACATATATAAAAATTTTATTTATAATTTTTTTCGTTTGTAAATATAACTTTAACCATCACCCGTGCGATGATTTAACGAAGACTCGCCGCAGTACTGTCAGATCGAATCTTCTCCTCACCACATAATCATAGCTTCTTTGTCTAGCACTACACAAGTGTACTTGGTGGAGTTCATGATCTGGCCGCCCGCCATTACGCACTAATTATTTTCCTCCAGCTTTTAATCCAGCCTCGAATTTAAAAACGCCATTTCCCGTACATGTTTTTTTGCTCTTGGCCGGATAATTTAAGCGCCAGTTCCATCAGGAAGCTGGACCACGCTGGATTAAAGCCAAATTTTCGTGTAGCTATCGATCGATCCTATCATGCCCAGATTCCTCCCTGCTCAAGCGCATAGTGTTCCTGGCATATTCGATTTGTGCTTCTCATGATGGATCTCCTCACCTTTGATGGCCTTTGTAACCTAAATTATGCGTGGAAGCGTGAGCTAATGCGTCGGCCGCGTTGGACACTTTGGCAAATTATCTGCTGTTAACTTTGTGTTCACCACGTCTTTTCACTTTTACTTATGTTTATAAGCCAAATTTTAAATTTTAACTTTAAATTTGGAGTTGATTTTAATATTTTTTCACCGAAGTTTATTTTTCAGCCTTGGCTTTTAGATCGCTAAGAATATATATATATATATATAATTTTTATTCATAAATTATTTTTTGTTTGTAAATATGTCAAAAAGCCAAACAACCTTCCATTGATTATTGGTCAATAGTCACGGATGTGCTGTGACATGGCATTAACCTTTTCTTTTTCTTTTTTGAGAGGTATGTTCCAAAACATCCCAGGATTAATTATATGCAGGAATCCAGTGGCTGATTGATGAGATGATCAGTGATCACAACTTCACAAGTGTTCTTTTCTTGCCAGGAAAACAAAGCAGCAAGCCTTGATGTTTATGCATCAGGTTGAGCTGCATTGATAGAGCTCATTGCAACTTGCTGCCTAATTGGATTTATGTGAACATGGACAACCACTGGGAGTTTAAGAATGACCTTGACTCCAAAAAAATATCTTTCATTGGCACCATGGGCAGTACCGCAGAATCTTCTAGAAGGTCCTACATGGCATGGCGAGCTGTCAGCACTCAGCAGGCTGCAGCTCTCCTGAGGTAGATAACTGGTTTGTCGTCGCAGTTTTTCTCCTTGCCTTGTTACTTCTAAATTGTGTGAATTATTATTTTTTTGAACAAAGTACTTTGGGTGAAAATGAAAATCAATCAAACATTACTCAATTCTACGACATAGCAGGTACCAACACCACACGGCACACGCGGTTGCACTTTCGGCCGAAATTTAGCAAGACTCAAGATTTACCACCAAGTCCTTGTACATGAGCAAGAGTTAGGACGATACACTTAGATGTGTTCATGTGGTATAAGGAAGGGGAGGGGGTTTGTAGAAACCTGGTTTAGAAATTATTTTAAGCTAGATTTTACCTATTTTACTATATAGACATCTCTTTCAATCTAAACTTAGACATTAGCGACAATATAAAGTTGGTTCAAAGCACTAAAAAGCGAGCGAGCTGTATCTCTGTATTTCATTCTAGATCCACCCCATGTGTGCACTATACTACAGTTGAGAGACCTGAATGAAACATACCACTCATAGGTCTAGTTCGTTTGTGCCCATTATTTGCCCAGATTCTCTCGTTTTTCGCACGCACACATCCAAACTATTAACCGATGTATTTTTTGCTAAAATTTTCTATACAAAAGATGCTTTAAAATTATATTAATCAATTTTTATTTTTTATAGTTAATAATTAATTAATGACGTATCAATCCACTGCAACTTTTTCTGTGTCGATTGCTAGCCCTAAGAGCAAGTATAATAGCAGGCTATAAACTGGCTATATGCTTATGAGGAAGAGAGAGTGGATGAGAGAGAGTGCAAGCATGCTGTTAGCTTGTAGCCAGCTTGAGCACAGGAACCAAGAAACTCTGTGAGAGTGATATGTGGGTCATTAATGATGAAGAGCTAACTAATATATGGATGGATGAACTAAAAGAAAACTATAAAAAAATCTCTTGTAGCCAGCATGTTGACTATATTATTAGTCTTGCTCTATAGCCGATAGTTAGTTGAGGAATCTAAAGTGCCTTTTCTTTTTTCCCCAAACAGTTAGGCCTATTGCTACCGCGCATGATCAGACCAATACGATTTGAGCCCAGCACATACGGCCCACTTAGATTCCTTCGCGCGGTCTCCTTCCTTCCTCGCGTTCGCGTCGTCGTCAACTCCGTCTCGCAATTCCCAAACCGCACCGCCCCACCCTCCCCTCCCCCTCCGCGCAAACCCTAACCCCGACGACCCGGATCCCCCCGAAACCCCTCGCCGTCCCCCCGAATTACTCGCCCCCACCCCCAAATTCGTCATGCCCGTCCCCGGAAACCCTAGCCACTGATCTCGCCGGAGATGATCCCGTCGGCGGGACGGCATCCTCGCCGGATTCGGCCCCTCGCCGCCGCCTCCCTGGTACTGTTCCTCTTCCTCCTGTACTACGGCCGCTCCGATAGGAGCTTGCCGCGGTCTCCACGGCTGCTGGGCTCCAATTCGCGCCCGGTGTTCCGTAGATTCCTCTTCGATGCCGATCCTATCAGCTCCGCGTCCAGAGGCGCGAACCTGTCGGAGGTCGCGAAGCAGAGCGGCGAGCCGCCGGAGGATCCCTCCGTGGCGTGCGCCGGGATAGCGCGGCACGAGGGGTTCGGTTCCCAGTGCGAGTTCCTCCGGGCGCACCCGCAGTGTAGCTCCGGCGGGTTCGTGGACTACTTGGGCTTCTTCTACTGCCGTTGCGAGAGGTTCAGGGCGCTCGGCTATGCGGTGCTTGGCGTGTGCCTGGCCGCTCTGTTCTATATGCTTGGGAACACGGCTGCGGACTACTTCTGCTGCAGCCTTGAGAAGATGTCCGCGCTGCTACGGCTCCCACCGACTGTTGCCGGAGTGACGTTGCTCCCCTTTGGAAATGGTGCACCTGATGTGTTTGCGAGTATTGCTGCGTTTATGGGGAGCGGCGCTGGGGATGTTGGGCTGAACAGTGTGTTGGGTGGAGCGGTCTTTGTGACGTGTGTTGTGGTGGGAGCTGTGTCATTGTGCGTGGCGGAGAAGAATGTGCAGATTGATAGAAGATGCTTTGTGAGGGATGTTGGTTTCTTTCTGATGACTCTAGTAGTGCTGTCAATTATTTTGATTGTTGGGAAGGTGACCGTTTGGGGAGCAATCATGTTTGTTTCGATTTATGTGGTTTATGCATTTGTGGTGGCTGCAAATGAGGTCTTGAGGAAGCATGCACGGAGGCTTAAGTTCGATGTGGTCACACCATTGCTGCCTGTGAGAGGGAGTATCTTCGCACAAGGAACAGAAGACGATGAGTCTGTGTACAGTTCACTTCTTGAGGAGGAATCAGATGGTGAGGTGGCTCGAATAAACACATCCCTACCTCAGTGGATGTGGGCTTCTCATGTGGCCATTTACTCAAATCATGGGATCAGAGGTGGTTCACCTGATAGTTCCAGGCCACTATGGGGTTGGAGTGATGAAGAAGTGGATAATACCTCAATCAGCTTCTCCAAGCTGTTTTTATTTTTGGAGCTCCCCTTGACAATACCAAGAAGGTTGACAATTCCAATAGTTGAGGAAGACCGGTGGTCAAAAGAATTTGCTGTTGCTAGTGCTGGCTTAGCGCCTGTTCTTCTGGCATTTCTTTGGAGCAGTCAGGATGGGGTATCCACCAAAGCTCTTATAGTAGCATATGTTATAGCTGGTATTTTGGGAATTGCACTTGCTTCTCTTGCTTTCATGTTCACTAGCCATGAACAACCTCCACGGAGATTTTTATTCCCATGGGTGTTGGGAGGGTTTGTGATGAGCATTATCTGGTTCTACATCATTGCCAATGAATTAGTTGCACTTTTGGTCGCTTTTGGTGTGATATTGGGGATTAATCCTTCAATTCTTGGGTTAACTGTGTTGGCATGGGGTAATTCGATGGGTGACTTAATGTCAAATGTTGCCTTGGCGATGAATGGAGGAGACGGTGTGCAGATCGCCATGTCTGGATGTTATGCAGGACCAATGTTCAATACACTTGCTGGATTGGGAATATCAATGCTGCTTGGAGCTTGGTCAACAGCACCCAATTCTTATGTGCTTCCTCAAGACCCCTCTCTCATTTACACAATGAGTTTCCTCATTGGTGGATTGATTTGGGCTCTTGTTATGCTGCCTCGAAGTGGCATGCAGCCTAACAAGATACTTGGAGTTGGTCTCATTGCTCTTTACTCAGTTTTTCTTTTTATTAGGGTGAGCAATGCCATGGGGATATTACCACTTCCTGGCTTGAGTTAGTTGCTCCTGTTGTAAAAATGAGATGCTGATCCACATAAAACTGCATGTTCATGTCTGTCATTTATACAAATGAAAATATAAAATGGAGTTACACGTTTTCTGTTCTTTTGTTCGGTGTTACAATGTGATTGTGCTGTTATGACACTTTTCCGACCTTCGTTGTGTATGAACAGTTTTGTTGAGTAACTATATTCTGTGCAGTACTAATTTTTTTAGTTTGCTCATTCTATAGACCTGGTACTTTTGTGCCTTTTAGTTTGTACTTGGGCTAATGTGAAGAAAACTAGCAACCCTGTATGTAGTGTGTCACCACATCATTTAGTGAAAATTGCTTCCGGAGTTCAAGTCTTCGAGGCAGTCGGAGTCTGATGATATATACTAGGCCGGAATTTAAGCTATTGTCAACGAGAGATGAGACGACTTCATTCTTGGCTTTCATCCCTACGCTTAAGAAAGATAAGGGATTGGATTTCATACCTTTTATTTAGAGCTCCGTCGTTCCGACTGGAAAATGTCACCTTCCACCATACGTAAACCAAACCTCTTTGCTTTCTGGCTTTTCCTTCCTAACAAGGAGGCGGGATTTTAAAGTTATTTTTTCCTTTTTGCTCTTTTTCTTTCTTTACATAGAGGTTCTTCTTCCTTAATATCAGTAGGCAGAGTTAAATCTGGCTTGGCACCTATTCCTACTTGACAGGGATTTTGGATTTTGGTCCTCTGAAGCAAACTTTGATCTCAGGCCGTTTCCTGAACATTTGTATCAATGTAAGCTTGTTCTCTGTTCTTACCAGCAGGTCTTACCACGTGTCACATTTTCACTGTAGAAGAAGACTGAAATGTGGCGATGCTCTGATGCCTTGAGATGTTCAGCAATTAAGCAGGCAAAGTTCAGTGGTGCACTGGTGCAGAACTTGCAGACTGCATAGCATAATTGCTAGTAAGATCAGCAAAGGTATTGCCTTACATTGCAAACTGAAAACAGCAAATATGATAGCCGCAGCCCGGGAATTTTTTTATGTTTTGGAATTTTTATTTTAAAATATAGAACCTCGTAAGACTTGTTTCTAAATTTGAAATTTTCAATCACGCAAGTTTGTCCAGCATAGTCATATAATATTGTCACACCATTACGGTTACGTGGTAGCATTGATCATGCCAACTGAACTAGCTGGCATAGAAAAATACCATACACCAACTCAACTCATAGTGTGGCATTGTTATTTCTTTACGGATGGGATGGTGTGAAAATATTGTCATATTTGAAAATAAGTTTAGACGGTGTAGTTTTTTTTAAAAAATAATAACATTTAAAAATAATAAAAATCGTGGCTCATGGGGTGGAGGTGGTCAATTAGGATGGGATGACCACAGGTCCACGACAGAGAATTGAATTACTCTTAACTCTGCATACTAATGGCAGAGAAGAACAATACTGTGACACGGGAAAGAATCTCAGCTATCCGTTTCGAGATAATTGACCCTAGATCTCTCTGCTATAATAATTTGATGTAATATAAAACAGTAACTTTATTATTATTTTTGTCACGGTAATTTGCTACGATATTCTACTGTTTTCCTCGCTGTGCTGCGGAGCAGAGGAAGCGGAGGCAGGGAGGGAGAGGAAGGCGACGAAGGACGTCGACGTGCGGCCGCCCGAGCCACTGAACTACGGCGAGGGGCGCAGCATTGTGGAGCGGTGAAGAAGCAAGCGAGGGTTTGCCTACCGATGCTGAGAAATTCACGCGCCGGCCCCTGATTAATACTCTCCTAAATTCATATTCATCTTACTAAAATTACAGATCGGAAACAAGAACAGAGGGGAATCAATCAACAATGGATTGGCAATGTCGCCGGATCAAATGGAGATGCTGTTTGGCACGCCGCGGCAGGTGACCCCCGGCGGCGAGCTGGGCGCCAGCAGCTCGTACGGCAGCACCCCGGCGCCGCACCGGTTCTTGCGGCTGTGGTCGGCGTTGCGCCTCTCGATGGCCTCCTCGGCGCGCCGCACGTCGGCCGAGAACATGGCGTGCGCCGCCACGGCCGCCTCGTCCGCCGTCCACGGCACGCCGCCCTCGTCGCGCCCCTCGCCGAGGTACTCCTCGTCGGGGGAGTGCGTCGACAGCGTGTCCACCACCGCCATGAACTTGGTGGCCTCCAGCACCCCGGGCATCGCGTTCAGGAAGAAGCGGTGCGGGTCGGCCAGGAACGCCGCGTACTCCGCCGCGTCGCGCTCCAGGTCCGGCAGCAGCCGCCGCATCAGCGGCGGCCGGTTCGGGACGTACCCGCCCAGAGGGTACTGCCCGAAGTTGAGCGCCGCGTGCTGCGCCGACGCGAGCCAGACGAGCGTCATCAGAATCGACGCCAGGTCCGCCGGCGTCGAGAGCGGCGGCCACCACGGCGCGTCGCGGAGGTCGCCGTGCCCGACATGGACCGACTCGTGGTACCACCCCTGGAGCTCGAGGTCGCCCTGCACCGTCCCCGCGTCCGGGTAGTAGAGCTGCACGTACGACTCCACCCAGTTGCGAATGGCCGACCAAAGCAGAAGCCCGTCATTCGCGTAAGGGTAGTCCTCGATGAGAAGCCTGACGCCATGGGGCTGCGTCGCGTCCTCCACAGCAACTCCCCTGAGAATTGCACCCGAATCAGGCAATGCCAATGACCATGAAAGTGCAAAAGCTTCGTTTGCAGAATCAGACAATGGCTGGTGATGGGGAGGACATGGACGTGCCTGCGGATGAGGTCGGAAGGGAGGCCCTCCAGGTCGAACCGCCAGTGGTTGCGGTAGTAAGCCGCACTGATCTCGCCGGAGACGGGGCCGGGGGTGAAGCAGGACTCGATCACTCCATCGGCGTTGATGAGGCTCTGCCGTGCAAGCGCGTTGATCTCGAGCGTGTACCGCATGTGCGGGTGCAGGAGCTTGAAGATGGGGTGCATTGCGCTCATATGCCGGTGCGCCGCCAGGATGAACGGCTCCATTGTTGCATGCGTCCTCAGCCTGAAAGAGTTCATCGAAGGGACTCGGTAAGTCACAGACAATGTTCAGAAATTACTTGACGCCTTGGTGTTCTTATTGAAGCAGCAATGGCATTGTGACATTTTTGTTCTTTTAGGTTCTTGATTTGGAGAGGGATGGCAGATCAATCTTTTTTTTTACCAGTGATTGACCAGCTGATGGACGCCAGCATCGTTGGAGCTGACATGGGACTTGGCAAGCATCCAGAGCCAATTCGTGGTAGCATCACAGGGAGGAGTCAGCACCTTGCTTGGCCCAGGCTCCCCTGGCTGAGTTGGAGGAAGGCTCAGCTCGATAGCAATCGGTTTCAGCGTGCCAGCTTCTGTCAGGAAGAAGATTGTTCGGGTTGCATATGCTTTCCGTCCCTCTATTGCATTGATCCGGTCCAAGAATGGCAGGTACACATCATGGTAGTCCATTATGAACAGCTTGGCCTCGTCCATCGCCTTCAATTGTGACATGTGATCAGAAAGAATAACCATGGGGACACAACTGAACATAATTTAAGACCTCATCATTTTGATGAGTACCTGTTGTGCTGTGAGTCCGTTGAGATGTCCAGCTATATGTTTTTCAGTGATTGATGATTCTGGTGGTCCATATATTGCAGGATCCAGCTTGCTCACCGGTGGGAAAACCTATTTCCGGGCAATTATCACAGTTTAGTTCTTATGAAAAATCTTACTGTTGTTGATGAATATTAACAGCAGATTACCTGGAGCCTCTCGATGTTAACTGGGTTTATTCCTGCAACAGCCTGCCTAGCAAATTCATCATCACGGAGCCATGCAAACTTGTCCTCTGCAAAATTAGGAGACAACGTTTAAGTGGTAACTCTTTTAACAGTCTGACATCGAACAGAATTTTCTTCTGGCAAATCAGCTTGAGGTAAAAAAAAATGAATTAATCAACTTATTCTTACTAGAAAGAATGCTAGGTGTGTCATAACGAAGCATCCCTTCACTCGACTCCTGAATCTTCTGAACAAGTGGTATCTTCTGGAACAGGTGTTCTTGCAGACCCAGCTTCAGCCTGAGGCCCTCCTTATAGAGGTTGTCAATGTGGTGGAAGCCTTGGAAATTGTGGGTCTCAGCTGAGATGGATGCAATCAGCGATGGGATCAGCGTGTGAAGTACTGCCCGGAGCCTCCCTGATGAGAAGGCACCCTGCTTCAGCTCCTCAAATGCCTCATCCCGGGGAACATATATTGGATGCGGCTTCTCTACTCTGCTCTCTGCTAGCATGTCTACAATACAGGTAAAAGCATAATGTTAATTCTTAACTGTTTCTATATGAGGTGAAATTCCAAAATTTATATGGAAGCATTCACTGCACCACTTTATACTTGTAGTAAAGTGCATGGTTGTTGCTGTTAGAAACAGTACTCCCTCCATTAATATTTATATGACATATGTCATAAAAAAATGGAGGGAGTAATAATTAACCACTTAGCACCCTCTCAAAAGAGAGATAACCACTTAGCACCAGTTCTGGATAATTCAGAAACACATTACAGGAATGAATCGTACAGGAAGTCTAATAACAGTGAGAGTCTAATAATTGCTAGGGCCTAGGGATAATGCCAAATTATGCCAATTACTTTAATTTTCACTCGCACTTGCATGTCCATTTTGTATTCGGTGATGTCGCTAGAGTCCAAGACCACCATTCCAAAAGACTAAATATAAGGAAAAAGCCCATCCATAAGGTCATATAAATTCCAACCTAACTATTGGCAATATCCAGAAATGTCAAGACTGTTCAGCTAGAAGAAATTTCCATGATCCCGATCTGATACTCTTGAGTTGCTCTTTTCTGTTTTAATTAGGCAATACTTTGTCTTTTCCCCATGGATTGTATGTCATAGATTTTTGCCAGCTAATACGACTTCTAGGTCTTGCATAAAGTCAGGCGTTATTCAGAAGTTAAAAGTTACATTTTTGGGGTCAAATTCGGACATCATCAAGGAATCAAACCACGTGGTGAAGGATTGTTTCTTGAAGGGCCAAGCTATCACATCTGAAAAGGACGTGGCCTTTGATCAAAGTGGAATTTGGCATGCACAAACTTCATGCTGGCTATAGTTGGGAAATAACTTGCACCTTTCTGCATTTTACCCAATTCCCTTTTCTATTATGAGCTAAGGATTATGTCCAAACAGAACTTACTGGTATCTGTTGGCGGGCGACCAGTCCGGCAACGCCGTGGGTAAGGTATCTTCTCGCCTCCAAGGATCGGCCTGATAAATTCCTTCCCCTTATCTGGATTTCCCAAATCATTGTACGTGGCATAATCATATATTCTGTCAGATAATTTCCGAACCCCTGTGCCATCTCCTCTTAGGTCTTTCAGCTCCTTCTCCCTTAGTTCTCTAAGCCCGGGAGGTGTTTCAGATGGTAAATATGGCTGCATGGGTCATTCATATATTATCAGAAATATAAATTACAAACTTCAAATGAATTAATAAATTCTAAAGATTGTTATCACTTTCTCATCAAAGAAACCAAGTAACCATTTGAGGACTAAGGACAGCAAATTGGGATCACAACCTAACCTAAATCAGACAACTTTTTTTTTTTTTTTGAAAAAGAGGGCAGCCCCTCTATTTCCATTAAGGAAACAAAGTGGTTCACTTATAGCTAACTAAATTAGACAACATAATGCTCTTATAGTTGTTCTTGACTTCCTGTGAAGCAACACGTAAAAGAATAGACAGTCCTGTTTGACAGTACTGGAAAGATCATTAATTATACACATGAAGATGCATAAGTCATTAATGCCCCACTCAGTTCATTTAACCTAGTGCCAAAAGATTGTTGTCGGACAGGCCACAGATATGTTCTACTGAGAGGCCTATGACCTATCCAAAAGGTGAGCAATTAAACAACCTTTTGACAATGACATTACTCAATAAAAATCATGCCTAAAAAACAGGTTCTTGAAAATGACATACTAGTATTAACTAAAAAAAATCATGCCTTTAGGCTGGCCTGCCTTCTCATTCTGTAGTTAATGGCCTTCTTTCCTTCCATCAACATCATAGACAAGGATGCACAACCAGCTTAGGGACAAATATCACAATTAACAGGAACATGGCCATTGTAAGGATCACATAGCCATGTTACCAACCTAGTCCTATAAACATTAAACAGTTCAGGTCACCACACAGCCTCACAGCACGTTTTTTTCCCCCTTGGACCAAAGAAAATAAAATGCTCACTGTACCTTGTTGCTGAAGAACACTCTCTTTGTCGGCAGCTCCCTAGTGGACTGCACCCACGAGTTGCAGGCGAAGTGCACCGGCCCGCTCGGCAGGCCACCCTCGACGACGATGCTCTCCAGGAAGAACTCCCTGTTGTGCCGGTTGGACACGGCGATGGCGCCTGGCTCGCCGAAGTCTGCGTCCACCGTGAACTCGGCCGTGTACACGACGTGGTCGCCCTTGGCTCCCCTCTTCTGGCACCAGTCCTTGATCGACACACGACCACTCTGCATCGGCTTCTTGGTCCCTGATATCAACAGATGATCATCAACTCAGTCAGAGACCACGTTTCGCCATTGCACGAGCTGGGAAATGTTGGCAAGACAAGTCAAATTTGGAGACATGGAATTGCCAGAAAGGGACCGTGACCTCGCGAGATGCTTTCAGGGCCACATGGTGATCATGGAGAGAGGGAAAGGTAGCTATTCGCGAGCACAGTGATCCATTTAACCACGAAAATGTTCTGATGCTATTTTTCCCCCTAAAGGTAAAAAAGTATTATGATATGATCATGATTATGGATAAAAGGGAGGCTCTGCATTGAAATACTCTGAAGATTCGGTGAGATGGATTTAAAGGTATGTTAATATAATTCATTATCTCCATTTATTTATCTCCTTTCACCATCTTCCAAATCTTTATATTTCTGTAGTTTTCTGAAAGTTGTCAGTGTTTGAAAAGTTAAGAGTTAGTAGCTCCAATTGTTTGCTTACTCTTTTCTAAGAATGAAAAGGTTGTTGAAAATATGCAGCATGAATATCCAAACACACGAAACGCACACGCACTCTTAAAATAACTCCATTTATGGAGATCAGATCATGTGCATCTAATCAGAATCCCCTGACTACCGTCTGCTTACCTTACCTACCAAGAACCGTGAGGAGCAAACGGAGCAGCAGCCAAAAAAAGGCAGCAACTTTACATATCTTTGCATATCCAACTCCCAGTAAACTCGAACAACGATCAAAACAAGATTAAACTTTAGCAACAAAAAAAAAGAAACTAAAATAAACAGCTCGAATAAAGGTGAAAGTGTGAGAGTTGAAGTCAACCGGAGAAGTGCAAGCTAATTAAGTCCCAAGAAAATGGAGGAGAAGTGTGCAGTACAAGAGAAGGATGATCTGCTGGGGGTTCTTCTTTGCTTACTTGGGTGGATCTTGGTGCTGATGAGCTCGAGCACGACATTCCGGCCGACCATATCCCAGAGCGCGTCGAGGTGTCCGGCCACCGCGTCCTTGATGTCCTCCTTCTGCTTCCGCCGCACCGTCAGCGCCGCCCGCAGCGCCACCTTCTCCGGCGCCGGCCGCCTCTCCCCGCCGCCCTTGACCCCGGGCGACGACGACGCCAGCCGCGGCACCTCCTCGCTGATGGCCGCCACCACCTTCCTCACGCCCGGCCTCCCCCTCCTCCCTTGCTGCTCCTGGGGCGGCGGCGGCGCGAAGCGGAGCTCGCTCCAGCCCCGCCGCGCCGCCGCCGGCACGGCAGCGGCCGTCGTCCTCAGGCCGGTCAACTCCATGCACGAGGGAGGAGGACAGTGCTGAATACCTGACGCTTTCTTGGGAGCTTCGGATCTCTCACTGAGGCGGCGAGGTGGTTGGCGTCGTCGTGTTGGGAGCAGCAGCAGTGGAGGGCAGTGGTGGCCTGGTCTAGTAGGATTTTCAGAAGAGGAGTCGTGTGTTGTGGATGTGTCAGTGTTGCCGGATTTTATATTTGCAGTCAGCTCGGGTGAAAAGTCGTGGGTATTTTGCAAATTGCAAGGAAGTTTTGCATGGTTTCTTTCGCTGACCGGATGACTCCTGAAACGTTTGGGTAATTGGGTTTCTGAAGAATTAAAATTCTGCTCTTTTTTTTTGCATGCACAAGGCTTTGCGTTTCTTCGATTACCCCTGCCATTCCAAAATACAATACTACCATCGTTTCAAAATATATGCATTTTCACATTGTTTAACATAAACTAACGAATATGTTAAAATATTTTCTTTTAATCACTTTGATGATCATTTTTTTTAATTTTGAATTACCCTAGAATAATTGGAATGATTAAAATAATTATATTTTAGTATGGAAGAATTATGTATTTTGTTCCATTATGATAGGATCTAACTAAATATTATTGTATTAATATATTGCTTATGTAGCAAACAAATATAAATATAAGAAATAATTTTGAATGTTAAAGAGTATTGTATATCATAAATTTATATCCGAATACAATAATTTTTAAATAAATCCTCCTCGTAACGAAATAAAACGTGTGTCTAAGTTAGTGCATGGACCGTGGTTATCTGTTGTTAGTCGGCAGCAATATTGTGTATGGGGAAGAAATGTATATGCGACATGTGCTTGTGACCATGATAGTTGAACACTTCGCTTGGCCTGCCCATGGTTTCTGCTCGGCCGAGGTTTCAGAGGTCTTAGGATATTGTATTTTCTTAGATCTAGTTCTAGGGTTGTTTAGATTCCAAATTTTTTTCCCAAAAACATCATATCGAATCTTTGGATATTTAAATAAAGCATTAAATATATATAAATATTAAAACTAATTACGTAGTTATGAAGAAAATAGTGAGACAAATCTTTTGAGCCTAATTAGGACGTGATTAGCCATAAATGCTACAGTAACCAACATGTGCTAATGACGGATTAATTAGACTTAAAAGATTCGTCTCGCGGTTTCCAGGCGGAATCTGAAATTTGTTTTGTAACTAGACTAAGTTTAATACTTCAAATATGTGTTTAAAGTTTTGATGTGATGTTTTTGAAAAAAAAATTAAACTAAACAACCCCTTAGGGTGGTTATATCATTTGTTAGTGTGAAATCATGTCAGGAAAAAAAAAAGAGGCGAATTACGATGGGGAGCAAAAGGGTTGGTGAACTTGTATTCCGGCAAGTCCCCTTCTGCTTTCATTGTTTCCAGCTAAGCTTTTTAAAAGGTTATATTTGTCAGAAGTGCACTGTTCACTGTTCTGTGTGTAATTATACAACTCTGTTGCTTTAGTGCTTTTTTTTTTCACCTTTTGTTGTCAGGTAGAATCATCTCCTTTAAAACGTGGGATTCTAGGGATACTTGACTAAGGAACAAAAAAGAAAATTATAATTTAGTACATATTTTATTATCTAAGTTTTACTTAGCCCATATTTAAACCTTATCTTTTATTTTGAACCAAGTAAATTTGTCATTATTACAATTTGGACCACCCAAATTACTTTTCTAGCCATATTTAACCTTAATTTTAGCAAATACATGGACACATCAATGTAAGTTTGTCGGTGTAGTAGAATCCATATGTTTGAGGTAATTGATGTGTATTAGAAAAAAATTATTTAGAGTGTTCCAAACCATAACAATAGCAAATTTATCCAGTATAAAATGAAAACATAAGTTTGAGGTTGATGCAAAGTAAAATTTAGATACTAAAATGTGGCATGAAATCCAATTTACTCTAAGAAAAAAGATATAGGAATGTCATGTCATGTTTATTGAATTACTATTAAAATTCAAAACGTAAAAACACAAGAAAGTTTTTAAAACCAATGTATAATTGGCACGCAAAAATATAGAAACTCAAGACACTGTAAGAAGAAAACATAAGGCAAGAACTCGTGCTCATTTTTCTCCAAAGATTTCATAAATAAAATATAGCTAGGAACATGGAGGAATAAACCTCTGTTCCAAGGAACTTTGTAAGATTGTTTTCTTCCTTCTTCTGTGGTGGCATAAAATTATTTTCCATAGGATACCTAACATCTAGAATTTATATCTTTTATTTGTTACAAAGGTCTTGATACTAGTATGACGTTAGAAGGAATCAATGTGATTCATCCGTGCACAAATTGCAAGATGCCCCCTCCGTATTTTTATTTAACATCGTTGATGGGTTATTCATGTTATTCAAAAATTACATGATTATTAATTATTTTTTATAATTTATTTTATTAATAAAAACAATTTGAACCTAGACTACAATTTTATAATTTTATATAGTTGCAAAAAAATTAAATAAGACGAATAATCAAATATATATCGAAAAGTCAATTGACTTTAAATAAAAAAAAATACCGAAAAGAGTACGTACATGTTACGTATTGTCCACGACGTGAGACTTTCCAAGTGTTTTAGTGCACGAGGATTCCTCATTTCGGTAAGCTATATCCTATCACCTTCAAGAGCCCCATGATGCCGGCCTCCTTCTCAAGCGTGACCATACGACTGCAATAATTACAATACAAATTCTACTCCTCATACCTGGCTGGGTTTAAAGACTTTGAGACAGTTCACCGTGACGGATCATTTTAGCTAATCTGCCACGCACATCATGTGCGATTTATCAGTGACCACAAACCATCCATTCACCCTGCAAACATGTGCTCAGTCAGATGAAATGGTGGGCTCGCACGCAGCGTCGCAGGGCAAATTGGAGGTATCAATCGATCATGGTGGAGTGGATGGAAAGAAGGGAGAATGTGAGAGGGGGACAGATTGTTACGGGTGGGTGTCGTCAGTCGGCGCCATCCCGGACAGGCATCAAATCCAATCCATGTCCCTTTGTCCCTGGGCACCACACAAGCACTTGATACTATTTTAAAATATAAATATTTTAAATGTTATATAATAATATGAATAATTGTGTATTGATTTTTACGATTACAGAGCGAACCAGATCCTTACAAAAGAAATCTGATTGTTTCAAAATTTGATCATTAAAGTAACTAAAATAAAAAAATTTTATACATCTTTGATCCATACTAAATAAACTATAAATTTTGTATTTTGGAACGAACATAGTGACAATAGTGACACGAGTAGGAGAAAGTTATTGTTGAAGTAGTGGTGAAGTATCCATGTACCTTTCTGATTGGTTGTCGGATTCCGAGCCTAGTGATATAACGGTTCAATAAATTTTGACTGAATTTATATCAACTTACTGTTTAAAATGTGAAAATTTAAAAGACTATCCAAAAAACGACGCAAAATCTACTTTTGTGCCACGTCAAAGCTTCAAATTTTCACGGTTCAACCGGTTGTCGTCGGAAAGGTGAAGCCTCAGCTGCACTGAAACTGTTTACTGGGCCACATGACAAGCCCAGCAACGCAGTAGACAGTAGCCCACCACCTCGTACAAGTGCATCCAGTCAGTTCAGGCCATGGGAGCTGGAGCCATGGCCCATGAGCTTGCAAAACTTGATGAATTTTTTAAATATACTTTTATTAAAATTTTAAAAAAATATTGTTTTGTTTGAAAAATATAAACTAAACCCCAACGCTCAGCTAGCGGGCGATATATATGGGGAGTCTACTTTTGCAATTTTTTAAAACAATTTTTTATTGTTATTTTTCAATAAAAAAAATTCAAACTTGATGATGGCCTAATGCTTGCAACATGAGAGTATGCTTAGCTGACCGTGATACGAGAGTTTGCTTAGTGTTGAAGATTTATGTTTTCGTTTGAAGCTGGAAGATGGAAATTAGGATTAGAATATGGATATTCAGATAAGCAGTGAATGATTAGCTACTAGTCTACCTCTTGTGACAAGGACAAGCTTCGGTTCATCTCATGAACCTGTCCAATTGCCTACTTATCGCTGCCGTATGGCGTTCATCGAAGCAACCGGACTGGAGCATAATTAGGCCCGTAAGGCCGTTATTAGGCGTAAACCTTCACGAACTGAATGTAAACTCGTAGCAGGTCATGATAAAGAAGTTCGGTGGCCCAAAGCAAGTGAATTCAAAGATTCTTTTAGGAGCTTCTGTCCATTTTTTTTGTCCAAACTTCTCCACAAGCAAATCCCCAACGTTGCTTCTTCAGCTCTGCAACTTCATCCAAATCGCTTGGCTTACAAATTCACAATAGGTTAGGCAGGTGTGCATCCGTGCACAGATGATCATTCGACACACGTACACCCAAATGGCCCTATTTATTCGTTGCCAACCTAACATAATGCTGCATTAATTGGGAAAAAGAGGCCATCGTTGATCACAATTAATTATCCGTAGCTCAACAGAGAGCTGAGAAGGAGCTATCTGATGGGTGCGTACACAGCTCTGACGCCGATCGTTAGCAAGATCTTCTGCAGCAACTCGCAGGCCGTGCTGATGGTGCGGCGGCGCCCTCCCACGGTGAGCGGCGGCGGGTTCGTCGTCACCGACCGTGATCAGAGGGTCGTCTTCAGCGTGGATGGCTGCGGGATCATCGGGGCCAGCGGGCAGCTCATCGTCAGGGACGGTGATGGCACTGCCATCCTCTTCATCCACAAGAAGGTGAAACATTTCAAATTTTCAATCGAGTTGATCCCATGATATATTCAGAATACAATGGTGGTCGTCTTTTGGTTGTTTGGTGGAAAAAAAAACGAAACAGCGTATTTGCAAACAGAAAATAATTTATGAATAAAACTTTTATAAACACGTTCTCAGCGGTCTTTAAAAAAACCCTCGAAATCAACTGTAAATTTAGACCTATAAGCATAAGTAGAAGCGAAAATACAAGGATGAATGTTGCATGGCATGTGACATCTTTAAGCTGTTTTCATTTTCTGAATGTTCGATCTGGCTTGGTTTTTTTCAGGGAGGCATTGTTCAAGCATTGAGCATTAACAATTGGTGGAAGGGATATCTCATGGATTATGGCGAGCCAAGCAAGCTGATTTTCAGCTTGCAAGATCCTAAGCCGTTACTCTGCATGAACGGCGATGTCAGGGTCACTGTTGAACCAAAGGGAAGAAAGAGGCACTGGGATTATGAGGTGACCGGTTCATTTTCTCAGAGAGCTTGCGCCGTCAGGAGCCGAGCAGGCCATGTCGTGGCACAGGTAAAATTCTGAAGATACATGATAACTAATGGAGTTGAAAATGAATTGAACTTGAACAGAAATGTTCCAAAATGTTTAGATAGAAGTATTTCATGTGTTTTATATCCAATAGATTGGAGTGAAAGGGATGCTGGTTGGTAAGGACTTCTACCATGTGGTGGTGCAGCCAGGTTATGACCAGGCATTTGTGGTTGGTGTAATTGCCATTCTTGACAACATTCATGGAGAATCCACAAGGTGTTAATAGCGGTCACTCCGTAAGCTTTGTACTAATAGCAATTTGTATCAACTGCGTTGGTTCAATATTAGTTGAACTGTTTGATGTCTTTTCCCCACTTTTTTTCATACACTAGCAGCAGATAATATGTTGTAAAGACTGTAAATTGGTTATTGGTGAGAAGTTTACTCTATTGGACACAAATAATATGTATAATTTAATTCGCCGTCCTTCAGGTTAGACGAACACTTCTGTTTGTAGAAATATGTACTGTGCATTGGTGTGCCTCATCTTGAAACACACAAGTTTTCTGCTAGATTCATTTAAATTTGTTCCAACAAGGTTTACAGTATAGTCTGGCCCAATGTTCGTAGGCTTAGGCCCATATTCCGGCCCATAATTTTTGAGCTGTGTAATGATGTGTCCCGGGTGTGCACATGTGTAATGATGCGTGCGTGTATCGTAAAGACGAGTATAATTATATTGTAATAATGTAATTTTAATGTAACTAGTACTGAACTATCGATATTTTTTTTCATTTACATAAGGCTTATTACCCCAGTCCCATAATAGGTTGAGCCCCAGAGCTGTACTTATTACGGAAGGGAGGTAGTCCATGTTAATTATATACTAGTTATATTTGTAATTTTAAACGTATAAAGAAAAATTGAGATTCTGTTGATAATTTTGATATCTCTAATTACTTTGTATCTTGTGGTACCAAAATTTTAAATATAAATTTTGATACATAAAGTTAAGGATGGTGAAATTACCCTTATCTTTTAAAAAATATGGTAATTCCTGATACCATCTTAAAAATAAGTAAAAGTGCCTTGTAATTAAACTATAACGGAGAAAGTGATGTGTCCCAGTGGTGGATGTTTGTAGTATCAATTACTGACTCTGTTACAAAATACAGACATTTGTAGGTTATTTAGCATGGAGTAACGAGATACCAAAAGATTCTCTTTCAATTATTATTTCGGTGGTTAATTTTTAAATTGATTATATTCTCTTTCTAAACATTTGATTGACTCTGAAACCATCAAAATAATTAAAACCATGGAAATCAATGCATATATACTTATATTATGCTATAAAATTTGAATTATAGAAATAATTATATTTTAAAAATAAGACGCTGTGGGTCGTTGGCCTCACCAGTCACCACCGTGACAGAGATTTAGCAGATCCGTTTAGGTAAAGATACCGTAGACCGCCAACACTACCATTACAAAATCCTTGCAGCTTCTCAAAATTCAAGTACAGCACACACACACAGGAGAACCTACACCAAACCGTAAAAAACATACAAATCATACACTCACGTACAGCATGAAAGTGATGAACCATATCCATATTTTGTCAAACTGTTTTGCATGCTCCATTGATCATCATACGATCTGATTATATATAATTACTCCTATTTACACGCCCTAATCCTATCCAAAGCCTAACGCAACAACGACCTGATTCAATTCAACAACCGTTTTACCGACCAGTTCGAGCCAACTCCACTGATATCCGGGTTAAATTTACCGGCAATCCGGCATCGCTTGATCAGTACAGGGCAAAGCTAGCGAACAAAAACCATGTCACTCACGCTGCACGACGGCGGCCGCGGCCGCGGCCGCCGGCTGATCCGCCGCCGGGGCTTCTTCGGACCGCCTCCGGCTGGCTCGCCTCCTGCTGCCGCTGCCGCTGCCACTGTCGCCGTCGACGTCGGGCGGCGCGACGTAGACGAAGGTCCCGACGAGGAGGTCGTCGTCGAGGGCGAGGAGCGGCTCGAGCGCGTCGACGACGGCGGACATGTGCGGGCGGGACTTGGGGTTGAGGCTGACGCAGCGGTGCGCCAGCGCGGCGGCCTTCTGCGCCGCCCTGGTCGGGTACTGGCCGGCGAGGTTGCGGTCCATGACGCGGTCCAGCCGCCGCGCGTCAGTCAGGTACGGCCGCGCCCACTCCACCAGGTTCTGCTCCCGCGGCGGCCGGTTCTTGTCCACCGACTTCCTCCCCGTCAGCAGCTCTAGCAGCACCACGCCGAAGCCGTACACGTCGCTCTTCGCCGTCAGATGGCCTTAAAAAGAATTTCAACAAAAATACATAATGAATCTGATCTTGATCAGACAGATCAGTCTGTAAAAGTTTGCACTTTTTTTTGCTGCATCATTAGCCTCATCGTTTGGCTGGTAGCCTGGTACTAACTTCGTCTTAAATTACTGCTACCTTTTATAGTTTGGAGTGTTTGTTATAAGCAAACCATCTTAATAATAATTTTAAAAAAATCTTTATGAATTATAGATGTATATATATGTGTATTCGCATCTCAAAAACAAATATTGTGAAATAAATTACATAAAAAACTTCAAATCAACTAAAAATAAGTACTCCATCCAGCCAAAATATTTGTCGTTAGAACACGATTTGGTCAAACTTCTAATATTTCAACAAGCAATTATTTCTTAATTGTTTATTTTAAATACAAAACAAATGATATGCGTAGATTATATTCGAAAAGTACTCTCATAATATCTTAAACATATTTGGTTTTATAAATTTATTTTAACACAAAATTATTTATCAGAATTTTATAAGTTTGATCAAATCTTGTCCTAAACGATAAATATTTTTAATCGGAGATAGTATAATATTTGAAATTTCGCTTATGTATACCGGTCATGATGTACTCTGGTGCAGCATAGCCCTGTGTGCCCATAACCCTTGTCGAGACGTGCGTCTCGTCGTCCTCTGGCCCGTCCTTGGCTAGCCCAAAATCTGATAGCTTCGCTTTGAAGTCCTATGGACAATTCAGAAATGAAAAGGCAAAATAAGATTGCTACATAATTGTGTTAAAAAGAACGTTTTGCTGCAATTGCAGGATCCACTTGACAAAGAAAGGATATCATATCCAAAGCAAATGCAATAGCATAGTGCTTGCTTAGCCTGCTAGACATTGTTCAGAGGTAAATATCACCACTGCACCAAACCAGATTCACTCAACTCCAACAAACTGCACCCCCAACAACTCCGTTGATCACGCGCGTAATAATAAATTAGTTCAAACCGACGAATCACTCCACGTTTTACTATTTTTTTTCTGGTTTTTTTCTCCACGGAGAAAAAGTCGCTTACTTTGCAACGTTACGTATGATACATGACAAAAGTCACAAAACGGAACCGCTGCAATAGTTGAAACTGCAAGTCTGAATTCTGAAACCTGACCAGTTCTACTTCAGTACAGAGGTGATCTAAGTGGTCAGATTTGTTGTTTAGCAGTTGGCATTTGGCATCATGACAATTTCAACTGTTTACTTATTACTGGAAATCAAGAATAAGCAGCCAAACACATGCATGCATCTATATAACTTGCGAATACTGATGACTTGATCAGAGAATTTCTTTCTGAAGAAAAATTTCATCAGATATCAAATGACAATTTTTTGGAGGAGAAATTAGGTGAAGAACATACATGGTGACATGGTGATGGCGTAATTTAAGTTACGTACTGAGTCTAGCAAGATGTTGGAGGTCTTGAAGTCTCGGTAGATGACCGGCTTCTCGGCTTCATGGAGAAAGGACAGACCTTTGGCGGCACCAATGGCGATTTTCAACCGTGTTGACCATGGCAACGACGCTGCGTACTCTGCACATTTTAGTGTGTAAGTACGGTTTATTAATCAGATAAGATGTCACAGTTGAACTAATGGACATGCACATATGGAGCTTAAAGAATTGTGCCGAGGTCAACATGCATATTAGCATATATAAGATTTTCTGAATTTGCCTAAATTCATTCATGTATCTACGTATATGTTTTGAAATTCATTCATAAATCTAGACAATATCAGAAAGTCTTATAATATTAAACGGAGGAAATACCATTTAACTTCATTGAATTTACCTAAAAACTAACTGGTGCCATTGGATTTGCCTAGAATTACAAGCTACTTTGGTAATAATTCGTTGACAGCTATCGATTAATTTGCAATAGTTTAAACGCTGTACTTCACCCACGTGTTTCTTCAGTTTAAGGGCTACCTTGCTTTATTAATAAAACATGATGCATGCTGATGCTGTGTTATCCCCCTTAACCTATAATTGACAGGTCAAGATGAACCGTGGTTACTGAAAACACAAGTCAGGGCTATTGACTTATGGGCAACTAGGGGTTGATCCAAATCACATATTAGAGGTGTCGTTTGCTACTACTTGGGCAAAATTACTAAAGCGAAAAAATCGGAGACAACGATTGGTGCAGGTGTCTCCTACCACTAGCCCCTCATGATTATGAATAAGAATTTCTTATGAATCAATACGAGGGTGTAATAGAAGCGACCCGCTAACCTATTTATAGGTCAATAAAATGGATAACCTATCCATTTAATTAGTCTATAAGTGGGCTCACGGGCTGGCACACTTATACACCTAATCAAATCTGCACTATTTGCTCTCCGCAGTGCAGAGGCAAATAGACATATAAGAAAGTGATTGTTTGTTTTTTTCACCACATATTTGTAAACAAAAAATAATTTATGAATAAAAATTTTTATATGTATTCTTAGCAATCTAAAAGACAAGACTAGAGAATAAACTTTAGTAAAAACTCCTAAAATCAAATTTAAATTTAAGGTTAAAAATTTAAATATTGGCTTGTAGGCAGAAGCGAAAAGACATAAATACGCAGTGAAGGGATGACAATATGACTGTACAAGAGACAGACAAAGAGAGCAAAAGCAAGCT
Source organism: Oryza brachyantha (assembly GCF_000231095.2). NCBI lineage: Eukaryota > Viridiplantae > Streptophyta > Magnoliopsida > Poales > Poaceae > Oryza > Oryza brachyantha. Next base: position 3,483,137 of record NC_023165.2, on the reverse strand, counting down.
GATGCAGGTGTGAAATATATCAAAGTGGTTAAGAGAAAATGACTCCATGTGTGTACATGCCAACAGAGAGAGTGAGATTTGATGTAACGCTAAATTAGAATGGACGTCACAACAAGGTCTAAAAAGGCAGTTTGAACCATCACGAAAAACGGGAGAGAAATATATACATATTATGATCGATGGGTGTAGAGAGCGAAAGCTACTCGATCGAATCGATCGATCAAGCTTAGCCGCTCCACCAATTTGCCGAAAAGTTTATGCCGGCAAGTTGGTAAAACCGCGCCGTCCATTTCAACTGATGTGCAGCCTACAGATTCTGCCGAATCCTTTTTAGCTTAATGATGCAGCGATGAAAAGCAGAGCGACAGCAATGTTTTACGAATATCTCTTTCTTGTTGCCTGCAAGTTCATCACTCTGATACACTGGTACTTATACCGTTCTCTATAATCTCAATTGTTATAAGCTTTAGTTACGATTTATTTTATTTTTACTTCTCTGGTAATTCTGTCAGAAAAAAAACGGCAGGTGTAATGCAGAACAGTGAAAACAAAATAGTTCTCCAGTTTTCTGACGCTTACTTTTGAAGAGGTGCTTCTCCAAGCTGCCCCTCGTCATGAACTCGTAAACGAGAAGCCGGTATTCATCCTCGTAGCAGTAGCCGATCAGTTTGACGAGGTGAGGATGCCTCAGCTGCCCCAGGAAGATGACTTCAGTCTGCAATGGTTGTCATGGCAGATGTATGAATTTTCAGGCTTGCCAGTCAAGTTCAGACAATTTTTATTTCAATTTGTTTGCTTTTAACTGGGAGAAAAAATAAACTAAGGATAAGGAAGCATTTGAGCTAAGCAAGACACCACTGTTCTATTGAACTGTCCCATGCTATCTAGCGAACTTCTGAAACTTTCTCGAATGGAGTTCAGTATGTGTAACACGTCAACCAAGGAAACTTCTACTTCTAAGAAAAGACTAGTGGTTTGGAATATGAGCAAGATAATAGTAAGAAGAATTGAGCAGGTACGTATTCGTAAACTACTACAGTATTACACTACTAATTAACCATTATAAACAAATAAGAAGCAATCGATACTGCAATTAAATTTCAATTCATTGAAAGACAACCTTTTGTTTTTAAAAAGAAGATTTTTATTCATTTTCTGAATTCTTTCGTCTGACATATCAGAATATATACTCTGTACTCACAGTAGTAAGGCTAAGTTAATAACGCTAATTACGTTCTAAATATACTTTCCTGATATGTACATGTACATAGTAAAAATTCCCAGCTAACTCAAACCTGATTACTAGAACAGCTCAACAAACTTTGGACAAGGTAGGCAAGTCTCATCATCTAGAGTACTAGCCCTCTATTAGCAATCCTAACCAAGAGTACCATCACCAGCTATACAAACACACTATTCATGCAAACTGATCATTAATCAGCATCGTACTTTATGCAAAGTGGTGTGTGTTCTTCTGTATTACTTTAATTACAAACAATAACTGCCTAATTGGAGTGTCAAGTCATGTCAGCTCGTAATGTGAGGTTACGTACAGCTAGGTGCAAACCGTGCAAGCAATGGACATAGCCTATGGAGCAGTGGTGCATAGTTCATAATTAATCTAAGCAAGGAGTCGTAATTAAGCTGCAGATTACTGAGAGATGGAGTAGGAGCTTTGTGGTGCGTACGTACCAGCCACTCGTTGTGGCCCTGGGTGCCCTCGAGGTCGAGAAGCTTGACGGCGACGGGCTGCGCGCGCAGGCCGGGCTTGAGCTTGTCGTCGACGTAGCCCTTGTAGACGGGGCCGAAGCCGCCCTCGCCGATGAAGTTGGTCATGGAGAAGTCCCTGGTGACGGAGCGGAGCTCGGCGATGGTGAAGACGTGCAGGTTCGAGCCGGCCAGCGACAGCGACAGGTCCTCCGGCGACACCATGCCGCCGAACGACAGGTCCGAGAACGACAGCCGGCTCTGCAGCTTCCGCTGCTGCTGCCCCTGCCCCGTTGCCGCGGCCACCTTCTTCTTCGTCGTCGTCTTCTTCTTCTTCTTCCCGCCGCCGCCTTTCTTCCGCTTCCCGCAGCCGTCGTAGTGGTGCTGCGAGGTGAAGCACCCGAACAGCGAGCTCCACGCCTGCTTCGCCATGGGTGCCGGCCGCGTGTGTGTGGCTTGGTCACCCGCCGCCTTGGCCGGCCGGGTGGAAACGTATATATATATATACGGTTGGTGCAGTGGCCGCCAGTGTTAACGACGACGGGTTTACTTTGCTTGTGCGCGCGCTGTGTTAATCGCTCAGTAATCTGTCGCTAAGCAGAGTGGTTGCGTTAATTAATTTGTGACCCAGGCGCGAGTTAACGGCGCTGGGGTTTGGTTCGGTGGTGGGTGGATGGCGTCGTGTGGAGGGGCTTGGCCTTTTGACTTGGCGGGTCACGGCAAATCCCGCGGCGGAGCGGCGGCGCCGTCAGATGGAAACGGACGGTAAGCGGCGAGCGTGCGTGCGCGTGGCGCTGTCGCGTGCGTCGGATGAGGAATCGACGGACCAGATGGAAAGGCAGGCAAAGCTACCCTTTATACCAGTACAACTGAAAAACTCTAACGGAGAACCTACGCACAACTGTTAACCCATGTGAATATTTACATATACTAATTTTTTATTTCTATATTTCCTATATACAAATTATATATATATATGTATTTATAAAGATTTAATTTCCTAACGTCGAATTTTTGAAGTACATATTTATTTCTACTATATATTTTATATATTAAATTCGTTTATACGTATAAATTGTCTATGTATAAAGATAAAACTTTATATATAAAAATCACTCAATACAACTTTGTAACATATTTTTAAGGCAGATATTTATTTCTACCGTATATTTTATATATGAAAATTGTTACTGTGTGTAAGATAAAACTTTTTATATATAAACATAACATATAAATTAACTTATATGTATAATTTTTTAAGCATACAAAAGCGTTGGCGAGGGCGTTGGTCCATTACACCGAACCCTAATTAAGCAGGTTGCGTCCGTTTGAAACTGGACCGACAAGAAGCACAATGGGATCGCTCGTAATATGGGACAAAACAAACCCTAATTAAGCAGGTTTTAGTTTCACACATGGTTAATTAAACTAGCTTTGTCTGATTTTTCTCTTCATTTATAGAGACAAAACATATAAGTGTGATAACCTAATTGCTTGGAGTTACAGTTACTCACTACTACTCCAGTTAATTAGCATCACATCGTCTTGCTGCACACGAGTAGCTAGATGGCCCTATCTGGAATGACATGTCCTCCGTCGTCCAGTCGGCTATTTGGCGCAAGCTTTTCTGTACTTATTAATGTACAAGTGGTACTATTATCAAAGCTCCCTTTCCAGAAGCTGTACTACGATCGATCAAACTTGCAAGGAACGTTGCTTCAGTTTGGCTAGCAATTCTCCCTGCAGGGAGAAGCTGATACTCCATTCAAAAAAGAAAACGGAAAACAAATTAAGATGCTAGCTTGAGAGCAGGTAAGGTAGAGGTCGTACCGTCTGCAATGCAAAGCCACCGGCGCCGTGGCTGATCCTAGCTACGGTCGTACAATCCAGGCATGTTGAAGACCTTGTCTAAGATAATTGAGATTGATTCATTCATAGATTATTTGATTTTTGACAGTATAAATTAATAAAATGTTAGAAATAAAATATTTAATGTTAGAAATAAGAACAAAGTCCAATAAGATTTCTACGAATAAATATAGAATTCTAGATATATACGATATAATATTTAATTGGTACTTTAAGTATTTATCTTCTATGTATGTTATATATACATCTGCAAGGGTTAGTGCAATGGGACTGACTCTGGTGCATTATAATGGTAGTAAAATTTAATCCACATCGTTAATTTATTTTTATCGAACAGTTGGGATTAAATTATATTACCAACAATATTAGATGTATAGATTTGAAGGTGTAATATCGTCCTTTTTATTGTGATATTTATTTCCAAGAAATAAAATTATAAATTACTACTAATCAATTAATTAACAAAGTACTAAAATACCCTTTAGATCAACGGATGAGATTAGTTCTGCTAGTAGTATAATACTACCATTAAAATACACCGGAGAGGGACCCTAGTACAGTACATAACAGATTACATGATTTTTCCCTTCTAATATTTTCCATGTAAAATAATTTATTTAAATAGATAACAGTATAAAATTAAAAGTGATAAATTAGTCTTTGTTTGTTATTGTGTGATGCAAATAAGTAAATTATTCTTTCTTGTGTTATAGGCCGCTCGGGCGGGAGACGGGAGCAGGAAAGGAATTGCCGTGGTCGCATGCGTATGCATCCGTCGTTACTGTGGTTCAAGTTCATGATTAGTTTGAAAATAAATAATAATATTTACATTACTAAATTAACCCTCGTGTCCTTGTTTATATTGGCAATATACAATACTATTAAATTAAGTTCTTTAATTTTATATAGAAAAAATATATGAATTAATACACTGCTGTCTAGAAGCTTGGTAAGCATACCAAATGAAAATCCAAAATCTATAATCAGAAGGGAACATGAGCACTAAACTAGCAACAAATCGTTGTACGATCAAATTAAAAATGGTGTTAATTAATCTCCATGATAAAATTAAGCACTCTGAACTCTGTTCCGTGCGGACCATGGAACAGAGTTGCAGTTGCTGTTAAGTGCACTGCAGATTCACAGATTTGTATAGTTTATACACATGATTGAGTGAACAGTCCCATGCAACCTCCTGCCTTAAGAAAAAGGGACAGTAGGCCCAGCCAAGATCATAAAGGTGTTCCCTTTTGTTTCACCTCAGCTTCTTCCATCACTTGGAAGCATTAGCGTCTCTGCATATACATAGACGATCTCCAGTTTCTGAAAATGGTCTTTGTCCTAATCTAATTAACTGGTTTGGAGCTTTATGCCATGTCTGCCCCATCTCCAACCTTGTTCAACAAGATAAACATACATGTCGTACTTGTTTAACTATTCAGCAGCATGGCATTATCCAGCTAGAAGACATTAATAAACCTTGTAATGCAGCTAGAGGTACTAGAATAATTGCCCAAGTGATCGTTGTCGAGCTCAGGATTGGACAGAGCACCAAATTTCAGAACCTTCTTCAGGCCGGCCGTCCATGTAGTATGTGTCAGTGAAGAGATCGAGACTGCAGGCTAGGAAAGGGACACCTCAGATAGACAGGTTACAGAGATGAAATTGTCAGGGACGAGGAGGTTAGGTGCGTGACGCCAAATAGCAAATTAAACGAGCACGAGATATGGTAGTTAATGGTGATCGATCGAGCACTAGAAACTAATTTTATTTTATTTTTTTTGAGAAAGAAAATAAAGTGGTGATGATTTGAATATTTAATCCTGTGGTGTTGGGTGGTGCAACTTTGATAGTTGATACAATATGGGTGTGTGGCTAGCGAGCTGACCTACTGCAGCTGTAGCTGTAGCTGTACGACGTACGGCCAATACGGTGCAGGTAGCAGGCGAAATTTCCAAACCATGAGCGCCGCACGTACAAAATGATGTGTCTCTCGCTCGCTCTTTTTCTTCTGTGTGGATTTGTATATCGAGGTGATGGCACTGTGACGATCGATCGGGGAAAACGTATGGAAAAGGAAGGGCAGGTAGGTGATGGATCTCATGTATATCGTGCTTATAAAATCGAAAACGATCTTAAGGTGTTTTCATCTTAATTTATATTTTATATTTATTTTTATAACCGCTAACAACACGTATACAATTTTTTGTTTGGATTTTTTAGGAAAGAAAGAGCCTTAATTAAAGAAGATCACATAGTTGACGGTATGCGGTTTGACTCGGTGCAACGAGGGCGAGCCGGTGCCGCGGTACTCCATTCACCACCACGTACGCATGCGTTTCGTACTACGCGAGCGACGTTGTGTGCAAGCGCGCACACCGTCGTCGATCGAATCAACGAGAAGAGGACTAGAGGAGGCTCGGATAACGCGCGGTTACCGGCCGGCCCGGCCGGACGAGGGAGGCCGGGTGGTCGCCCAGCGCGTGCGCGTCAACAGTTGGATCGATCAAGGCAAACGTACGGTAACGAAATTTCCCAACTCATTCGACATTGAGAGACATTTTGTCTCACTTCTATCTATTTAATTGATAATAACTCCACCCATAAATTTTTTCTATCGACATCGCTTAATAATATTTTTTTTGTCATTTTAATTTTAAAACTTCATATCTTTTTAAAAATATCAACGTGGCATTAAACTTGCTGCTATTAAATTCATAGCAAATCTTTGTCAGTTTAGGATATTTTCATGAAAAGTAATAAAATAATGTCTCTGCGAGCTCCTCCGCGTGTGGAATGTTAAAATTTAAACTTTTAATTTTATATTTAAAGTTTATTTTAAGATTTTTTATCGTATTTTATTTTAGTATCTTTGATTTTAGATCAACGAGAACGCATGTATAAAAATTTTAATCATAATTTATTTTTCCTTTTACAAATATATATATTTTTCCAGTGGCCAGCAGGCCGGACGGATACCTGGTCGTCGTCGATGCTCCATCGGCGTGCGCGCGCCTAGCTACGTGCAACGCATGCCGCGCGCGCGCAGGGGCTCGGCCGCGACGACGACAAAAAAACCGCGTGCGCTGCCGCAGCTAGCCAAAGTGCCAACTCTCTCAAAGGAAAGAGGTTTAAACACGTGAGCTGATGTGAAAATGTTGGTTGGCCTGCCAAAGCGCCAACCCGATCCACCCCCGACCCCGTCGTTATAATTCCATGCATTTGGGCAGCGCACGTCGTTTCTCCCCCGATCGATTTGTCTCTTGTTTCACCTAACCACGGCTAAGCTAATCATCTGGGCTATCTTTTGCCAAAGAGAGCTCACCTAGCACTTCACCAACTTGGCATTGAACAGGCCGGCCTCCCACAGGATCACACAAAACGTAAAAAACAGGGATTTTTTTACGAATGAAAATGAAGAAAGTATCTTGTTATACTAATTATTGGTGTACACTTACACGTAGAACCTAGAGGTAACAAATTTTTACGCTAGACATTATGATAACTTCTGTTGACTTTATAATAATAGTAAAATATTGCATATAAAATAATATTGTAGGCTAAGGGTTAAATCAATCTCTACCAAATTCGATTATTAAAAAGATAGCATTAATATCCAACTATTTGAAGCCATCCCACTACAATTTTATCTTTGTTCGAGATACACCATTTTCTATACTTTGAATGTCGTTGGACCCACGTGCAGCCCTCTATATTTATGTGTTACCAAAAATGCCCCCACTTTGTCCCTTCTCTCTATGTTGCTAACGTATAGGTCTCACGTGTCATTCTATTTTTAACAATAGTAAGCTTTCTCGAGTGGCAAGTCTCAGGGGCCAACCTAAGCTCTCCTAGCAGGCTAGCAACGGTGGCTCGCTGATCCTTAGAGCAGGTATAATAGTAGCCTATAAGTCAGCTATAAATATATTTTAAAGAGATAATAGAAAAGAAAGAAGAGTAGTGCTGTAGTACGGGCTCCAAGACATAATGTGTGTATGACATGTAGGACATGATAGTATATATTTTGTAGATAACTATTATATAAATTAACTATTAAATTAACTATAGATGAATTTGAACTACCAGTTGGCTGTAACTATTAAACTCGCTCTTAGCAGCGGCATGCCGGGATACCCTGGTCGACGTGGTAGTGAGGAGGTGGCTGGATAGCGAGTTGACAGAGAGATCTAACGCGCGGGACCATTTGGAGGATTACTTGATTGGATACCCAATACGCATAATCTTTCAAAGTTGCTGCTTCTACGAGAGAGTAGACTGAGAGGCTATTCCCGGGGTCCAATGACCTCTCAGACTTAAGTAATTGCATGATTCAAATTTTACGAATTAGCAATGGCACTGAGCCAATTTAAACGATTAACAATGTTGTTTTTTGAACACTGTGAATTTCTACGGTATGGATAGAATTAACCCATTGGCTTCCTCAATGGTAGTTTCATAGACATGATTACCTACAGTGACATGTTATCTAAAAAGTTTGAAACTAGGATAAAATACTCCTCTCTCGATACATAGTTTCATCTATTATTGTTTCCTAAGTTATATGCAAGACGCAAACTGTCTGGGTAACAGTGCATGGAAGGTCTCATCTCCATAAAACTCATTTTATTTCTCTCTTTATTAATACTTTACCACATCATCAAAAATATCTACATGACATCATGTTTATTGTTCATAAAACTCCTATTAAGATTGGCCTGACAATCGATCTACCATCCTGGCGGTATTAACAATCGACCAAGTTACATTTATCTCTACGGTCATGTGATGGTACAAGCTAGTACATTGTCTGGGCATCAAAACAACAGTTTTGTGAGGCTACCATATTGTTCATGCCATGCCCAAGACATTTTCTTTTGGTTCTCTTGAGCGTTTTGAACTTACGGCAAAGGTGCAGGTTGATACTAGTACTACATTTCAATAGTGATGTATGCAAGAGACAAGGACGCGCGCCCTGATCAAATCCTTGAAACATTTTAATGATGGCAACACCAAAACTTGGATTCAGGTGGTTATCATCTTAATTCAGCCAATTAAGCTTCTGCCTTCAGCTTCAAGCCTTCAACGTGCCATCAATCCTTAGCAGCTTTGATTCTACAGACAGGATAATCAACGAACGGTGTCAGAAATTGCAAGAATATCAGCACCAGGCTTCTAGAATATGAATCATACCCGACCATTTGGAAGCATAAGAGCATTTTTCACTCATTAATTATGTTCAAGAGCGAGAAGAGATTTACGAAATTTGTAGAAGGAGACAAGAACATCTTGATCAAGATGGACAGCAGGACAATGTCACCATACAGAGTGTGTCTGTGAGCAGTTTACCAATTCACTCAAAGTACTATGATGCAACAACAGCAAATACTTCAGACTTACTTTTTCTTCAGACATGACTTTGCGACCAACTTGATTAGCATAACCCAAATATGCCGACCCATAATTTTTCTCCAAGTTCGCACCTCTGCTTTCATTGCATAATTCAAATTGAACGATCTAAGCTTTTAAAATTCTTGCCTTTTGATATGAAATTTCTTGCGTTATGAAACACAGCTATTTCGTGTATTTGTCAACAATCGATAAAGGAAAAAAAAATGGGTATCTTTCCAAGGTCTCCAGATGATGATTTTAGTTGAAGCGGCTCTAAAGGAAAGGGAGGCGTGTCAACGGAAGAAGAAGGCTAAAGCACACTACGATTAGAATCGCTCGTAGAATTGTAGTGTAGTCTATGGCCTTTCCAAATTTCTCTGGGAAAAAATTTCGCTTCAGAGATAGCAACTTCTTCGATCACTCCTATTTTGATTGCTTTCTATCTCTATCACAAGCGCCATCAGTTTATAAGCAACGTCCATTTCAGGGATTAGGTGCAGAATTGAACACTTCCATATTAACCAATTGCACTACGTTTTCTGAATAATATTGGGAGGAGTCATCATTTCTCTGAACATAAATACGAAAAGAATCATTTGAAATCTAATAGGATTAGAGATGAAGACAGATTTGGGAGTTACAGGGAGGTAAGCCTTGGGGGAATTGGTCCTTACCTATAACAACAGAAAACGACAGCTCTTTGAACTGACGTGCGTTAGAGATTAAATTGTGTGGCAGATGCCTCATTGCATTGAGCTAGCTTAGCTGAGTACTTATCTTGTAATCTTTGGCTCAGAAGTTTTGGAAAAATGAAGTCTGTCTTGTCAGAATTATTTAACTTGGGTCTGAAAACTGACGAATAACAGGTTTCTAGCCTGATCTCTTTTTTATTCCAGTTGTATTAAACTTGTGCCAGATGATCTCTGAGCATATATACGTATTCAAAAATCAGATCATACAAACAGTTTCAGCCTTGCTGTAAAATATCATGCATGTTCTACATTTAGTCACCTGTGTCTGCATACTGGTTAAGCTACCTGTGGCTCAATGCCAGGTTTCAGGATTGTCTTTGATGGATTATCTGAATTAACACGGATTGGGCTCAGGAACAGGAAGCCTATCACACATGTTAGGAAACATCAATTTCATGAGCTCACACATGTTTGGAAAACTGAAATAAACATCCATTTCAGAATAAACCACACTCTTCGGACTTGATTGATGGCTGCTAAGGGATTAGATGTCGTCTCGATCGATTGCCTTTCGCTGTCTCCGTCTTTTCGCTTCTACTTATGCTTACAAGTTAGTATTTAAATTTTTAACCTAAAATTTAGAGGTGATTTTATAGTTTTTTTCACCGAATTTTATTTTTTTAGCCCTAATTTTTAGATTACTAAAAATACATATATATATATATATATATATTATTCATAAATTATTTTATATCTATAAATATGGCGTTTGTCTTTTTCTATTAAAAAGCCAAATAATCATCCGGCTTGACGGTTCATACAGACTGACAAGTGACAGCCACATCAACACGAGCAAAAGACCTGATGCTAGCCACAAAAAACGATCGCACATGAATCCGTATGCATGTGTACAGAAATTAAAAAGGATACGACGGACTCAGACTCATGGATGCTTCAAAGTCGAAATCGAAAAGCTAGCAACCGGTGTAGAAAAAGAAGAGACGCTTTGTTTTCTGATCTACTCAAGATCGAGATGGGCGAAGGAATTCTAACCCTATCACCAAGCACCAACTTGCACCGATTCACGTCACGAACTAGACTTATACGACGTACACTGTACATGTAGTATGCCGCGAGTTCGCAACCCGTCGTCGCGGTTAAATGACAAACCGAAAAAATGGAGAAATTTGCTTGGCTTGTCAATGGAAGAGTCAAGAACACAGGTGAGAAAATGAGCTCGTTGTACGTAGTTTGTCCACGTCGTCGGTATACTGACTTGTTGTATACTTATAAGCTAAAATTTAAATTTTTAATTATAAATTTGAGTTAAATCTATGATTTTTTTATCATAGTTTATTTTCAGTCTTTGTTTTTATATCACTAAAAACACAATATAAAAATCTTATTCAGCAATTATTTTTTTTGCAAATACGTTTACTTTGTCTTTAAAAAAACAAAGAATGGTCTTCCGGGTTTTTTCGCCTCTTGTACTTTCTACCGGGATGTGTCTCCTAAAAGAAGAGTAGAAATCACTCTCCTTTTTGAAACAAATCACTCGCTTGCTTGAACAAAGCAAACAAAGTTATTACCTTTCCAGTTTCTACGCACATCGAGCATTGGTCCGTTCTTCGGTGGTGCCGGCCGGACACAAGCTGGGCACCGCATACCCCCGGTTTTTCCGACACCACCCAACGCAGGCAGGAGGTCGCGCCTGTGTGCCGTCGTCGTCTAGAGAATTCAGGAAGTTGATGATGGGTGGAAGAATCAGTCTCGCGGATTATGTGTGCATCACCATATACCAGTACATTGACTTCTCCAAGTTTAAATTTCTAGCTATGTTTGTACCTGATAGTGATCGATTTGAGGGTATTTTGTTTGGTGTCAAAGGTTTTTTTCTCGTTATTGTGAAAACCAATGTCTGGTTTTTACTGATTAGATCGTGACAACGGTAGCAGGTACGCCGTACGCGCGTTGTTTCTGTTTTAGATGTGTTGATTCAGGAGAGCCTTTTTTTTTCGTAGTTTAAGTTTTGTTTTGGTGTGAGGATAAAGGTCTTACAGTTTGCTGCGGCATAATATTAATTGTTATTTCATCCTTCTTACCTTTTTTCTTTTTCTATATTAATTATAGGGTATTGCATTCTACTCCCTCCTTTCCGTGACCATTTTGGTCAAAAAATTTATCCCAAAATAAGTAAGTAATTTGGAGCTAAGAGGAAAAGAAAACGGATTAAATAGGATCATACAAAATTATCGCGCATCTCATCCCCAAAAGGATAAGTAGATAGGGGTAGAGGGATCATTTTATATTATTACTAAATTATCTGAAATTAATAAAAATAATCATTTATTTTGGGATAGTCTGAAGTTATACATAGCAAAATTATCTGAAGTTATACATAGGATATATACTAGAGTACTCCAAGTTTCATAATTAATGTCGTTTTGAACGAGTGTGGTCAAACTTGATTCTTAAATGATACTTTAATAAATATTATATATATATATATATTAATATAAAATCACAATATAAAATAGACAGTATAGTTATCCAAAACTATACGAAATATCAAACCGGACGGAGTAATAGTATATTTTGATATAATTACTTGAAAACAATAAGGAATATGTGCATCGGCATGACATGGCTAGCTGTTAGGTTTGTATTACGTATTTGGAACGTATAGCTCCTCTACTACAATTAAAGTCCACGCTTTCTCATGTCATGTTATGGAAAGATATTCCTGTATTCCGTTCACCGTACGTAGTGGACCAGGTGATGCAGGCAAGGCTGAGAAGGCCAGAAACTAATGGGCCTTTTGAGGTGCCGAGCTCGTCCCGTCCTCCGGTCCACCAAGTGGAGTTCGTGCAACGAAAAATTCGTTTTATAATTTATGTACTAGGTTGCTTCTATCTAATACTGTAGGTTCGTGTATCGCTAAATATAATTTACTCCTTGATCAATTTACATATGCGAGACGATGCTGTAGATGCGTAAGGATAACATGTGTCTGTGTGTTTGTGCCTAGTAAAGTCTGGTGGCTAGAACTGAATCAAATGTCCTACAATCCACCGAGGTGTCGTTGGATCCTCTGCACGTCCTGCCCGGTGATCTTGAAGGCCTTCTTGAGGACCTCGTCCGGCAGCCGCGGCTCCGTCAGGAACGCCGAGAACGGCACGAGCTGCGCGCCGGGGCTCTGGCTGTTGAGCCCCGACAGCACGACGGCCGGCGCCGCCGTGTCCGCGTTGTAGAGGAAGTGCACCATGGCCCTCGGGAACACGAACGCCTCGCCGGCGCGCAGCAGCTGCGTGTACAGCCGGTACGATGTGTCGGCGAACCCGGCCAGGACGGTCCCGCCGAGGACGAGCGCCACCTCCGACGCGCGCGGGTGGGAGTGCGGCGGCGCCATGCCGCCCGGCGCGAGGTCGACGCGCGCCATGGCGAGCCCCTGCGCGTTGGCGCCCGGCAGCGACGCGCCGGGGCTCGTCAGCGTCACGTTGAAGCCGAAGAGCGTGGCGGCCGGGCCGGTGGCGGCGCGCGAGAGCGCGGACGTGGCGAAGTGGTCGGCGCGGGCCAGCGCCGGGTCGATGCAGGCGAGGCCGTTCAGGTGGAGCACCCCGGCCCCGGCCGCCGCCGCGGTGTCGGCGACGCAGTAGTCGAAGAGGAGGTCGGGATCGCATCGGCAAACGGCGGCGAGGACGACGAGCGGGAGGAGGATTCGAGGGGCGAGAGCGGCATGGCCAGCTGCTGCTGCTGCTCCCATGGCCGCGTCTCAGGTTTGCTCCAGTTTAGGCGGGAAAGGAGTACCCCTTTACTCTCCAGTAGTAGCTGCTACTTGTCCATTATATATGACTAGAATGCTGCTACGTGATGATGCTTTTAAGTTACTGAGGGGTATGAGTAGCGGAAAGGCAAGGGCTAGCTTGCCTGGAGCATTCGTCAAGCTCATTCCATCGGTTCAGGCAGCATCACGTACGCATGATGGCATATCAAACTACAAGGTCGTAGATGTGTGTATTGTGTTGAATTTCTGTGTTACAGTAACATTTATTGTGACGATTACAACGGTGATACATCTTTAAACTCGTCGAGAAAGAGGCAGCCAAACACTGTGTTGAAAAAATCACTGCCCCTGATGACATCCTGATCTCCTACGAGAGCTTGAGTGTCGTATTTGCACGCCCTCGTGCAGTCCGGACAATATGTCACCTGCATTTCATTTTATGAATTTTCGGCACACGCAAAAGTAAATTACTAGGCAGCAGGTGTTTTATGCTAATATAGTACAGGCAACATAGTTGGACATCTGAAATTCTAAATATAGTAGTCAAAGTTCAATTGGAAGCTTAAGCAGAGATTAAATGAGTGTTCCTTCCTGATTTCTATACCACATCTTGCCTGACATAATAGTAGGCACAGGGATGCATGCTACAGCAAGAATATCTGAATCAACATACTGGTATGTCTTCTTAAATTAATTTTGGGTGGGGCGTAAAATGAGAATACGCAAGGCCTTTCATTAGTTCAGTGAAAAATGTGGGCAATGGTTTGGGCGTAAAATGAGAATACGCAAGGCCTTTCATTAGTTCAGTGAAAAATGTGGGCAATGGTTTTCACACGTTCAGTGAAGCATGTACTACACTATAATCATGTGCTGCAGCACTACAATTGATGTGTAGATATACAGGTCTGAACATGTTATGTCAACAATATGGGGAGGCAACAAAAAGTCTCAGCCGTTAAAGGATAAGAAAGACAGAAAGTAAGCAAGGCATACCTCCAAAATCTTCGGGCTGAATTTATTGTCAAGCATGACATCAACCCCATAGATAGCCCTAGAGAATGGGTTCTGCATCTCAGGATGAACAGCAGTGGCTGACTCAAAGACACGCCGTATCATATCCCGTATCCGTTCATGGATCTCCAGCCATTTAACTAAAATTATAGTACAGAGTCAGTAACCAGACATGCATAATACAAAGAGAAAAATTGAAAGCTGACCTGGGTGCTCCTTCTCAAACTCCTTGACAAACTCTGGTGTGTTAATATGGTTCATCCTTCCTATATAATTCTGAAAGGGAAATATAGTTAGCCATCTAAATCACATTTTCATTCTTAGAAAAAAACTACATCATATTTCTAGAATCTAGAATTTTACATGATATCTGATCACAACATACACATAAAGCCAGACAGAATAGGAAAAACATACACTAGCTATACACTCCTGAACAGAATCTAACATTCATGAACCCATAAATGATGTGTATAATTACGCTCAAATTTGAACATACCATCACGGTAAAATGGGTTTCATATTCAAAAAAGCTTGTTTTCTCCAGAGTGTACTGATTGTTTGCTAATCTCACCTGCAAATGGAAAGTTATATGCACCAGAGTCACAAAATAATTAGTTAGTATCACAATGAACAATGAGATCAATCAAAAGTATCATTAGAATTTAAGGTCATACCCAAAACACATCAGAAAGAAATATCTCCAAAGGGCACATACTGCGGACCAAAACAATGTATCGCAGATCAAACTTCCTTCCTTGGAAAAGTGCAGGGGATTCGATATATTTTTGGCATATTTTGGGACCTGTCTCCATGAGTCTAATGATAGCAGATAAATCACCAGTAACAGTAGTATCAATTGTTCTTGCCATATTCCAAGGCTTCATAATCCATAAGTTATCCATACCATCTCTCTTTCTCACACAAGAATCGCCAATGAGCTGGGATAAATGTGTCTCTAGGTTATATGTAGGTTGAAGCCATTCAGGTGAACCCCATGCCTGTAGGAGTTGATGTTAATTTGGATGACAATGAAGGAATAAGGTATTTATTGTATGGCTTTTTTGACATAAGCTACATTCCTTGAAAAACAAATCTAAGCTAAACAGCTTGGTAGCTCACCTTGTGGATTGTCTCTGCCAAGTGATGCTTCATGACCAGACAAGCTTCAAAAGGAAATTGATTTGTATATTGTTGGTCTGTAAGTCCTAGTGCATTCTTTAATTCCGAATCAACTTGCATGCTTACCCAGATGATGTCAGCTTCCTTTGGATCAGATGCTGCCAGCATACAAAATAGCTATGAGTAAGGGACTAGTTGCCTTTAAATCATATATTTGTAGAAATAATAGTAGACACCAGGTGTCCAGGTAAACTCTGTAGACCACCATGAGTATACAAGCATGTTAAAAGGAAGCAATCAAATTAAATGCTATACAAATACAGTGCCTTGCATCTATACAAATTGAATGTTAAAGGAGGCCAACTAAATAGAAAATATGAGGGAAGTTGATTACAAGCAAAAAGTTAATATTTTACAGAAACAGTAGCTAATAGTTCATTTCTATCTAAAGACAGTTGACCCTTGCCAAAATATAAAAATAAACAATAATGTAAGGTGGAATTTTGCTTACCGAGAACAAACTCTGGGCGTGTTAGAAACTCCTCTACTTGGGGTATGTCAGTAAATACTAGAAGTGCACGGCCATCGCTTGGACGGATACTTTTGGTCACCGGAGTTGCTTTTCTTGAAGGACAGATACTGCTTGCTTGAAGTTGTTCCTTGTACTGCCTAAATTCCTAAAAAGTTGAAAAAAGAGAGGAAGAATAAACATATGGCCAAGACATAAGACCATTTATCCCCTGATCCCCAGAACCACAAGTTTAAATAGTATTTTCCTTGCAAAATAAGGAGGTAGGGAGGGGGAGATGGGATTTAGACGTGCCTGAATGAAATAATTCTCTGGTGTGTGGAACCAGGCTGTAAGCCTAGCTGAACGTTGTTTATCCTCGCCTATACCAAACAAGAAATCACGAGTGCACTCTTCTCCAGTATGGACATTATGAATAGGCCACAAAATTGTGTAACTGAAAATGTTGGGTATTAGTGAACTACACATTATTAACATGCTTCTGCAGTTAGAAGGTCAATACCTTATGGCAGAAGCTAGTTTACCATCAGGCATGAACAAGAAAGGCGCTATTCTGAAGTTTGCATTGTCACTGTGGCGCATAGCTGAGCCCAGCTCATCCATGACATACCTACATTAATAGCCAGACATAAGCCCACAAAATGGTAGAGACAGTGTTAAACAAACACAAAAGTTTCTTTTCATGGTATTTGATTTAATATTTCTCACTGCCTAAAAATGAAAACAAGCAATTTTCTAGATGATCTATAGTGTATATCTACACTAGGTAAACAAGCAATTTTCTAGGTGGCTACAGCTAGGGGTTAGTTGACATAATTTAATCATAATTATTTATGCTCAAACTTTTACCAGAATTTCACCTCCAGAGCATCTCCAAAAGAATGATCATCTCAATTGCCATACTTAAATCTGGCGATTTTACACAAGAAATGTCCTCCAAGAGAGTGGCTATTTGACTTACCATGTCATTTGAATGGTTAAACTTGAGTCTTCAATGACCAAATCTGACAACTTATTCCCCCATTAGCAAAATTGCTATCCGTGGGTCCCACATGGGGACTCCCTTGTCATCCTCCCCTCCATAGGATTTGGAGAGTGGGGATGGAGTCTCTTGGAGATGCTCTCAGAATTCGAATTGCCAAAACTAAAATGAATAGTTAAATTTCGATTTGGAGAGTTAAAATTTAGCCATTCTTTTGGAGATGCTCTGTTATTAAAATTACACCAAATACCCCATAAAGGATGAATAAGGTTGCAAGTAGTCATTCGTACCAAACAGGTGTTTCATCTATCTTTTCTTCATCAGCAAGCCGGTATGTCATAAGATATAACCACATTGCACCAATAACTCTTTCAGAAAGGGATTCTTCCGGTGACCATTCAGGTAGACGTGGTTTAAGTGCAGAATCAACTATATGCCTACCACTCTCTATTATACTTGACGCATTAATACCATTTAGCAAAGATAGATTAGGAAGACACTCAAGAATGGAAACAGCACTGTTTCCGAGAGGGCCAGGAATGTCAACCTGTGGAAAGAAATTTGCAATGAAAACCTTGATTTCAATGATCTTATTAATCTAGAAAGAAGGTGATCTTATTTATGAGATAGATATGCAGTTAGGTCGATAATACCTCCAACTCTTGTAACTGGGTAAATCCACTAACTAACTTCAAGACATCGTCACTGGCCATTTGATCCAAAGGATTACCACGGATGTTCAAGTTCGACAAGGAGGGAAGTTTACTAGGAGAGAACACCTGATGAATTGTATATGCAGAGAGGGGAATTATCAGCAACAGGTTCCACATTTCATGCTCGTATAGTTCTGAAAATAACCTTAGACTTAAAATGTGCCAAATGAATTAGTGAATAGTTTGAGTAAAAAATAATAGTTAATGACTTCAATTAAAGAGACCAGTTATAGAAACGACCTCTGGTAGTTTGTGGATACACCTATCTGAAAGATCAAGAGTCACAATATTCTCCAATGGTATGTTTTCTGCTGAGGAACAGGGATTATCAGCTCCAATAATATTCCCACAGAAACCTAAAGCCCACTCTCCAGCCTTCCTCGTAAAATGTGAATTGTATATTTCCAATTCAGGGAGACCATCAAGAATAACTTTGTCAACACTGTCGACATTAAAAAAAAGGACATCAGAATGCTGCATGACAAAAAAAAAGAGATGGTTAATGGCCCAACCAAACCTGGTTACTTGTTTGGTTTGAGGATCCATTTATCACCTTATCATTCAAAAGTACATGTTTAGTAGCACGATGAGAAAGGAAGTTGTCCCCCAGAACCATGAAATATGTCATGATGGACCACTCTCCTTAAACTAAAGGAGCCATTAAATAGAAATGAGCTAAAGAACATCTCAATTATCTGAAAGTATTGATCACTTGCTTTCTGTTCGAGCACATAATTTACTAATTGATCCCTCATCATGCTGAAACAACTAAGAAATGATAGCATAACCAGCTGCAAGCCATAGGTCATATGTTTTTAAAATAAACTCAATTTCAATTCCCCGACAAATTATCATGCCTGCATTTCTGTACAATTTTCAGAAAAACCACCAAGCCCTGTTTTCTATTGCAAGAACCGAGAACAGCATAAATACTAGCAGGAAATGAATGAACAACAAAGAGCTAGTAGGCCAGTTTACTTCTTCCTTTCAAATAGTCAATACTCCATTCTTAGCTACTCCCTTTGATTCATAATGTAAGATGTTTTAGCTATGTCTAGATTCATCTATTGATTAAGGAATATCGTTTGTATATATGTTTAGATTCAGTAGCATCCATGTCAATCTAAGTCATGTCAAAAAAAGTCTTATATTGTGTAACGAAGATATTATTTTCTATACATATTTATGATGTAAACTTCACCTATTTATTTGGCTATAAAAAATAGAACATTCCTAGCCTAGAATCCGCAAGGATGTAATTGTTGTTCCACAATAACTAGCTGCTGGCCAACTTCCACCAGCACACCCGGTTTTCCTACTTGAACTAAATCAGGTGGAAAACTTAAAAACATGAAAATAAGCACAATAAAATTCACAAAATTGAGAATTTAACAAAAAGAAATAAAGTTTCATTCTGACCCTTCCTTCAGAGCTGGGTTCTCATTCAACCAAAGTGCTTTTAGCCTTCTAAATTCCTCAATTCCTTTCATAATTTTCTCTGGATCTTGAAGCTTGTTTCCCCATAGGTTGAGGGCTACCATATTCTAATGGCATACAAAGGAGATAAAAGGCTTCAGGAAAACTTCAGCACCGACATACACAGAATTCAATGAAACACGAAATTGAGGTAGAAAGACACATCTCAATGCCATCTAATGATTTTACTGAAATAATCTTTAGCACTGGAAAATCTGTGTTTCTTTTCATGAAGAATAATTCAAACCATAACCATTGGATCATCTACAAAGGTATCCACAGCAGGATACTTTTTTTATCAGATCAGGCAGATAAACACATTTTTGGTTTATGCTGCAGTTAACAGCAACTGAAAAGTATATAAGAACATGTGTAAATAAAATATAAAGAAACAGACCGGAAATTTTGAAGGTAGATCCAAAGCCATTAGCATGTCATCATCAATTCCAAGCTCTTCAAGTTCCAGCCATGCTGCAAAATCACTTCCCTTCTCCTGGATTCTAGTCCTTTCTTTCTCAACTACCTCCAAGGCATTTTCCAAACTCCCTCCGTTCCCATTGTCTTGTTCGTCTGCTTCTTCAAGTTCAGTTCTCCTGTCCAGATCCACACACATCAATGCTGCCATCCTTTCAGCCAGTCCTGGTACTTCCCTCAACTACATATTACCAAAACACAAGCATAAGACCACTCATGGGAGTAAAATGTGCTGTAAATAAACACATAAAATTCGTATTTGTTGGTCAGCAGACGTAGCTATCAGATGATAGCATGAAAACAATACAACTGGCCCTAATTTTGCAAGGCTGACACTTATTAACCAGCATAAGAAAGCTAATAATTACAATAAATTAACAGCAAAGCTATAATACTCTTAAGTTAGCTTAAACTGTAGCTGCCACTCTCCTAACTAATCAATAATTCACAGTATCACACATTAACAATCAGCACGGAGTGCTAAAATCGTGCCAAGTCGACAACATGAACGAAATGGCATAACAGCACAACATAAACCCCACTTTAAGTCACAAGAGTAGGGTGAGTAGCCAAATATCAACGTAATGCCGTCATTCCGCTAGGTAATATATGGACTGTGATAAAAGCTAGGCAGCACAAACCCGCCAAAATCGAAGTAATAGCTAGGCAACTAATTCCAGAGAAATAACCCACGGTTGAGACTTGAGAGTACCTGCTTAAGCGCATCGGAGAGGCGGAAGGACCAGGCGTGGTCGACGAGGAAGACGTCGGACTCCCTCCCGAGAGCCCCCTCGGCGGCGAGGACGAGCCTCCGCTGCCTCCCTCCCTCGCATGGCTCTACGGAGAAGGCCTCCCCGCCGTCGAACACCTCGTCGGCGAGCTTGCGGTAAAGCCGCTGGTGCAGCGACGGCGGGATGCCGGAGGCGGCCAGCAGGTACGCGTGAACCCTGGCGAAATCCTCATAGCTTCCGATGCGATCGGCCGGTGAGGCAGCAGCCGGCGACATGGCGGTAGTCCCCCGGCGAGCGGCGGCGGCGGCGGGCGGGGGTGACCTGGGGAGAAGAAGGGTTTAGAGACTTGTGTTGTCGAATGGTGAATTGGTGACGGTGATTCGGCGATGCGCACTGACGCACACCCTGGCCCACGGCCCAATTGCGACCAGGCGCTTCGTGCTGCCTGGTGGTGGAGGGATGCTGGGCCGCCCTCTTTGGGCCCAAGATAATCGAGGTTGGCCGCTCGGCCGCCGCCTCCCAATTATAAAATTTTTTATTGTTAATTTTATTGTTAAAAATATTTACAGAAACATATTCTATTTTAAAAAATACGAAACTAACCTCCTCATACCCAACTAGTCGGCACAGTGTATAAAACGCCCCTGAGATAACGTGGTAGGTGACGTGGCAAATGATACCCAACTAGTCGGCACAGTGTATAAAACACCCCCTGAGATAACGTGGTAGGTGACGTGGCAAATGATACCCAACTAGTCGGCACAGTATATAAAACGCCCCCTGAGATAACGTGGTAGGTGACGTGGCAAATGATGAGTGGGCGCATGTGACAACTGTTGCAGGCAGACACTTTTTTTAAGCAGCCCCCTAAAACCCTCCGATAAGACGTTTTATCGACAGCAATGGGCCCTTGTAAAAGACAACATGATAATTTTTCAAGTGGCCCCTTTAAAACCCTCTGGCAGGATGTTTTATTGGCAGAAGGGGGCACATATAAAATGTGTCAAGTTGGATTAAAAAAGCAGTGATAACGACTAAGGGGTTGTTTAGATGGGGCTAAACTTTTTAGCCCTATGTCACATCGGATGTTTAGACACTAATTTGAAGTATTAAACATAGTCTAATAAAAAAACTAATTTTATAAATGAGTGGTAATCCGCGAGACGAATTTTTAAGCCTAATCAATCCATAATTAGAGAATGTTTACTATAGCATCACATAGGCTAATCATGGATTAATTAGACTCGATAGATTCGTCTCGCGAATTAATTCAAGATTATAAATGGGTTTTATTAGTAGTCTACGTTTACTATTCATAATAAGTGTCCAAACATTTGATGGGACATTAGACTAAAAATAAGTCTCTTGTCCCAAACACCACCTAACTTCTTGTGTGCTACCAAATTATTTGAAGATTTGTCTGGACCATATATTGAGACGATATCATTTCTCCGGTGAGATCGTGGGCCCCGTGACGGGAAGAACCTCAGCATAATATTTCCTGGCGTTTGCTGGGGGCGGATCAGACCCACTAAGAGCAGGTAATAGCATGCTATAAGTCAGATGTAAATATATTTTAAAAAGATAAAAGAAGAGTAGTAGACTACTAATTTATAGCTATCTACAGCATGGGCTTCAAGAGACAGTGTGTGTATGATATGTGAGAAACATGTATTAATGTTTTGTAGTTAACTATTACATGAATTGACTATTAGATTAACTATAGATAAATAAAAGCTAGTAGTTGACTGTTGAACTTGCTCTAACCATAATAACTGTCCAAACAGAAACATTTGCACGGGCCCTTACATTGATGCTGGTGGCCCAGTGCACAGCATACAGATTGAAGAGAAAATGTGGCAATGAGCAAACTAGTTACGATGAAATTAACCAGGTACTTTCTTCGTATTTTTTTATAACATTATTGACTTTTTAATTTATGTTTGACCGTTCGTTTATTTAGAAATCTATTGCATATATATTAATAAAAAAGAGCCTCCACGTCGTCTCTCACGGGCTAGAAATTCTGAGATTAATCGAAGAAAAATAAGAAAAAAAAGAAAAAAAAAATCAGTCGGACAAAAAGAAAATCTACCGATGATTAATAGCAAATTCTATCTTCAATCGGACAAAAGAAAATCTATCGAATCCTGGTCATTAGCAAATTCTATCTATCGTCCCTAGCTTAAGTTCCGATCTCTGTACACGTGTTGGAATCGGACAAGGAAAATAAACGGAAAATATAATGGTTTTGTTGGAATTGAACAAGGAAAATCAAAGGAAAATAAGAGGAAAAAAGATAATATTTTTAATCGGGCAAAGGAAAGAAAAATCAATTAAAAACAAAGAAAAATAATAGAAGAGTTCATGTATAAATATAGTTTAGAAAAATCCAAATCTTGGATTTGAAATTTTAAAATAATTGATATTGAGGTAAGAGTCCATCTATAAATACAATTTGAAAAGATTTAAAATTTTGGTTAAAAAATTAAGAGAAAGAGTTAATATATAAATACTATTTAGAAGTATCTAAATTTTGAATTACAGATTAAATATTATGCATAAAAGAGTTTACGTACCCATACAGTTTGTAATACAAGTGAATGAGGTTCCATGTCAAAATATAATTTAGAAAAATTTAAATTTAAATTAACAATTAAAATGTAATTATTATCAAAGTAATAGATACTATATAAATATAATTTGTAACAATGTTAATTTAGCAACAACGAATCTATAGTGAGTTCCGCGACGATGCTTGCCTATGCTTTGAAACAGCATGAGCTAGCTACACATGGACTGGAGGTTAACAAAAATGTTGTTTGCCAAAAAGCACTACTACAAAACTTTAAATATATATGTTAATCTTTTACTGTTTGTGTCGTTAGATCATTATCACATGTTTAGAATTGTTAATGAGCCGAGCTCGAGCTCGTCTGAGCTTAAAATCGAGCATGTATAACCTTTGAGTTTTGACGAAGCTTGATATTGCCTCACAGTGATATAAGGAAAACTATCTATCTTAGAACTACAACTTTAGAATTGAAGAAAGAAAAATAATAAAAAAGAGTCCATGTGTAAATATAAGTTAGAACAAAAATAGGAGTAAAACTTAAAATTAAATTAGATCTAGCCACGCAAATGCGCGGGCCACCATGCTAGTTATATCTAAGTATGCAAAATTATAAAGCATACTTAAAGTTCCTATAGTAATAAATCATATTATAACAAAATAATTAATAATTATATATATTTTTTGAATAAGACGAAAGGTCAAACATGACCTTAAAAGTCAACGATGTCATATAAAAAACAATGAAGATAGTATTATATTAGATGGAATCGTATAGAAGAGTTTGAGCCATCTGCCTACAAATGGAACTACTGAACCAGCTTTATTTTGTGAAACCTTAGTCTGAACTTTATTTCGGCACTTATGCGCAACGTATTTTCGCTTCTGTTTATACTTATAAGTGAAAAATTAAATTTCAACCTTAAACTTGAAGTTGATTTTAGAGTTTTTTCGTTAAAGTTTATTTTTCCAGCCCTAGATTTTAGATATATAAAAGTTTTATTTACAAAATATTTTTCATTTGTCAGTATGCCACAATCACCCTTATGGCTTTTTTGGTAAATGGGTTCGGAAAAAGATATTTCACACAGAAGGGCACAATTCAATGTAGCCATCCATCTTTTATACCAACCGTTCGTCCAATTATATTTACCGATGCTATCTCTCATAACTTATTTGCCAAATAAGCCCTTAAGTCACGATGTGTTTTTTTAATATGCTTAAAGACGTAGTTGGTTTTTAACCATTCATATTTTAAATAAGTAATAGTTACAGAAAA
Organism: Oryza brachyantha; assembly: GCF_000231095.2. Classification (NCBI taxonomy): domain Eukaryota; kingdom Viridiplantae; phylum Streptophyta; class Magnoliopsida; order Poales; family Poaceae; genus Oryza; species Oryza brachyantha. Next base: position 3,458,808 of record NC_023165.2, on the reverse strand, counting down.
GATATTTTAATTAATGCGGATGCGATGCAATGATATTAAACATTAAAAAAGAGTAAATTATAGTACAGCAGCAAGTCCTAAGTGAAAATACAGTGCACAATCACATTTATATTTTTTTCTACGACTAGTAGAAGTCGAAATAGAATCTGCATATTGGTAGAGTGATGTATACGAGGTTGACATTCTCCTGTGTAAACACGATACATGGCGCGGCCACGATCTAAGGCTGTATTAATTTTGGGTTAGATTATTTTTGATTTTTATGTACCTATTTTTAAACCTAATAAACAGTTTATTTTCTATAAATATATTTTATGTGAAAAATTACCATATCAGTTTTATAAATTATTTTAATTCTATAGTAATTATTTTTTATCTGTATAAATACATAGCTATAAAAATTAAATAATCTTTTATCGTTTATACGGATCATGGACCCCTGCGAAGCACAGCTCGCTATTAATAGCGACGGTAGCCCATCATCCCCGTTTGCCCCTATCTCACCCCCACGCCCTGTGGTCTCGTCGCTGTGTGCACGCGCGTCCGCGCCATGAAGCAGCGGTACGCCGCCAGCACCGCCACCTCGGCGCTCTTCACGCTGCTCCCGCTGTCGCTGCTGCTCTTCCGCCTCCTCGCCCTCCTCGTCCGCCTCCGCCTCGCGGCCTTCCGCGACGCCGCGCTGTCGCTCCACCTCCTCGCCCGCCTCCGAATCCGCCCCGTCCACCTCCGCCTCCCGGGGCCCCACGCCACCACGCTCCGCGTCTGGTGCCCCGCCGCGCCGTCCTCCAAGCCGCCGCTCCTCCTCCTCCACGGCTTCGGGGGGGACTCCAAGTGGACGTGGGCGCGCAACCTCCCGGCCCTGTCTCGCCACTTCCACGTCTACGCGCCCGACCTCCTCTTCTTCGGCCCGCACTCCCGCTCCACCTCGCCGCTCCGCACCGTCGCCTTCCAGGCCCGGTGCGCCGCCGAGGCCATGCGGCTCCTCGGCGTCGACCGCTATGACGTGGCCGGGATCAGCTACGGCGGCTTCGTGGCCTACCGCCTGGCCGCCGTGGAGGCCAGGGACCGCGTGCCGAGGGTGGTGGTGATGACCAGCGGCGTGGCGGCGACGCCGGGGGAGATGAGGGAGATGGCGTCGCGGGAGGAGAGGGCCGTCGAGGAGTCGCTGCTCCCGGAGACCGCCGACGGACTGCGCCGCCTCGTCCGCCGGTCCATGCACCGCCCGCCGCCGTGGATGCCCGACTTCGTGCTCGACGATTTCATCAAGGTCAGTGCCCGCTGTCCCATCGATCGATCGCCCGTGTCGTGTCGCGTTGTTGCTTCGTTTAATTTTTTTTTAGGCGCAGTTTTGTTGCTACCCCGATGGATCGAGGCAGCGCAAGCTGATGCTGCTAGGCGCTAGCTATCTCAGCATGCACGTGCTTAACACATTACAGCACCTACTACCACTCTCACTGCATCACTACTACTACTACTACTAAATCTAAATGCTCCTCACACTAACTAGCACGTACGATTAACTTTCACTGCTACTAAATTCTTGTCTTATAAAGATAAAATAAACATTTCATAAATATATGTGCGTAACAGAACTAGTCTAGCAACGTAGTAGTTCAATTGTTCTTGTTCCTAAGGCCATTTCCAGCGAGAATTTCATTCGGAGTTTGTCATGTCAATAATTTTTTTATGGGGTGGCAATGCATTAATAAACGAGAAATGAAATGAATCTTATCTAAATAAAACCACGTTTACAGTACTGCTGCAAGTTTGTCCGTTTGTATTTATTACATATAAAACAACAAAATGAAACTTGTACATTTTATGAATTATTTCAATAATCAATTGTATGATATATTGATTACGAGACGCTTTTTGAATACGAAAATGAAACGGGCAAGGCCTAATAAGCTGCAGATCGATATTTACACCCGCGTCTTTGTGCCTTTTCTTGTGCTTATAGAACAAACTTTAAATTTATCTTTTATTTTAAGTTGATTTCGAGATTTTTTATTGAAGTTTATTTTCCACCTTATGTTTTTATTCTCTAAAACATATTATAAATTTTTTATTCGTAAATTATTTTCTTTTATAAATATACTATTTGCTTTTTAAAAAAATAATAAAGGCCTTAATTTTCACTTATTGAAACAATGGAACAAGCCGCTTAAGGAAGACCTCGTTATATATTTATCTTTTACTAATTAGTGCAGCAGTACGACGTAGTTGCACTGTTTATATCATATACATATTGATTGTGGTTGAGTATATATGCATGTGTTCTGCGTGCTAATGCTATAAGATGGTGTTGCGGAATCCCGGTATTCTTTTTCCACGCAAACCATGCACATTCATCGGTTTTGATCAGCAAGCTATCCGATCGAGGTTAGTGGTGTTTATACGAAAACCCAGATAGATGGAGTGCTAAGCTAGATCGTTTATGCATGCGTTTGACTTTAAGTATAAGCATAACTAAAATTCCATGAGTTTGAATCTAAAGTTAGGCCAAACATGAAACACGGTAGCAGGAATGGAACGAAAACAATTGATAAGAAAAGTGAAATGGCATGGTCAGGTGGACACGTCCAAATTACGCCGGAGTAGAACACGCTACCCATGCATGTGAGCAATTCCATAATCCAGATCTCACGGCACCACCAGTGATTGTATTGATTATTATTATTCCGTGGTATTTACTTATGCAACCTGCAAAATACTGTAAGTGGATTAGCGATTCGGGACACGCGTACTGCAGGGAGAGAGTGGCACGGGCACGTAATTAAAGGTGAACTGGTGAAGTATTTTTGCTACGGTTGATGTGGCGGTGGTGATGCCGTCAAGCATCAGTCTCGTGGATTCTAGCATGGGCGCCGGGCGGTGGGTCCCCGCGTGGCCCACGTGTCGTGTTCAAAAGAATAGAGAATAGGGAAGGCCAGCCCAACAAGAATTGCCGCTCCACTAGCATCCACTGACACGTATTTTTTTGTGAGTAGCACCACCAAATTAAAGTAATGTACGTCATCGAACTTTGGCGCGGGATCGAGCAGGTCTCGAATGGTGAGAGCGTAACCTTTTTCTAATTTTGACACGAATGCACGAATACTTGAGAGCAAAGACAAGCAAAACGCTTCTCACTCCATTATAAAAAATTGAGAGTGAATACGAATGGAGAGACGTCCAGATATATAATATATTTTTCTAAATACTATGTAGAACTAAAACAGTAGGAGCAGCCTATGTCGACACCATTGGGATCTAGCTGTTTCGTTTATACTTGTATTTATAAGCTAAAATTTAAAATTTATTTTAAGGTTTTCAATTATAGTTTATTTGATAACACGCTACTTATATATATCTAACCTATAACAATTTTTTAACTATAAATATATTTGCATGCTTATTTTAATCGAAACGATGGCCCGAGATGATAAAAGAGCTGGCGATCGAGTGCCGTGCTGCGCCGTCGTGCGTAATAACGTCGGGAGAAACGGATACGACCAGCTGGGCCGAACGCCGCAATGCGGCTGGGGGGAGGCGGGAGAGCGAGCGTACGTCAGCCCATCAGCCGCACGTATACGGCAAACGTATGGTACAGTAGTGCTGCGCAGACGTGCAGTGGCGCTCGATGAGTGGGATCCAGGGCGGCCTCGAGGCTGGCTGTCTCCGCGCGTAACTACAAGAGCAGAGCATTTGCAGAGGACATATCGATCAGCGGCTAGCATGGATGATTGATAGGATGCCCCTCGGTCTGGAGCGGCGTGGATCATGTACCATAATAGTCATGATAGTGTTATTATCGTCACTGATAATATTATATACTAATGTTTATAATAATGCTACTACAATATGAATCCGATCCAGAGGGACCTCTACGATGAATGTGTGCCTTAGGTAGATTATCGATGGGATATGCCGCTTGGATCGAGCGATGAATTGCATGTGCACATGTGTCGTGTCCCTTCCAAGTTGCACGCAACCAGCATATCAAAGTGTGGATTATGGAACCCCAGGGACCCTTCAATTAACGTAGGAGTAGCAGACTACCAGCCCCACCCACCCCCTCTATCGGTACATAAGTATGGACATATGGGTTCTATGTCTTAGGTTCATGTCAGTCAAACATGATCCACATGTTAATAATGGTACATGATCAACTTATTTGAGATAGTATAGCCAACTACAACCTTCAATTTATCTATAGTCAATCTAATAATAAACTCATATAATAGTTACCTACACAACATCAATACATGGTCTTATATTCATATACATATTTTATCTTGGAGCCCGTGTGCATCTGACTAATTAGTAGTCCACCTCTCTTCTCTCCCATTTTATCTTTTTAAAATATGTTTATAGCTGGCTTATAGTCTGCTATTGTACCTGCTCTTCTATGGTCCTCGCTAGCTCTTTGCCGAGAAGTTTGCACGTGTCAAGACTTAAAAAACTAAGGTAGGAGTATTTGATTTGGGCATACAGTTCGAATTAGAGTTTATTTTAAGAGCAAGTATAATAGAAGGGTGTGTGCTAGCTATAAAAATAATGCGTAGGATGGTATATGTGGTTACAGGAGAGGTGGGAAGAGATCGAGTGAGCTACTAGCTAATACTCTCCCGGTGTGATAATGTAAGATTTTCTAGCATTGTTTAAATTCATACGGATGTTAATGAATCTATATATATATATAAATTATATATATTTATTGATCGATAAATTTAGAAAATGCTAGAAAGTCTTATAATAGGATAGGAAACGGATGTAGAACTAAATAGTAGTGCTGCTACACGCTGGCCTAAAAATAATGTCCACCACTAGTGCATGTGACATGCCACTATTTGTAAATAGGGGAGTATGGTTAAAGATATGTTAACAACAAATATCTATTGTTTATTGTGTTGATTACCACCAATTATATGCTCTACCGATATGATTAGCTTTTCATGATGTGGTCTATATACGTATAACTGCTTACTATACTATTAAAATTGCTCTAATACGTGAAAATATATGGGCACGCACAGATCCATATTTGAAGCAAACTGTACAGCACAATAACCGTGCTTTTATTCCGTGATGGGCCGCGACGCCACTTTCCCATTAATTAACTTAGATGGGCTATATATATATTCTCTGACTTTGCATCCCTGCCGTTTTGGCAGTATTTGACCAAGAGAAAATTCAATTTGCACCCACTGTGCAATTACTAATACGCCATTTCTTCTTCTTCTTCATCTTCTTCTCCTCGGTGCAGCTGATGTGCGTGGATCAGAGGAAGGAGAGAGCAGAGCTGCTGCATGAACTGCTCAAGAACGGAGCTGGCATCGATCCCCTCCCGGTTCTCACGCAGGTATGAAGTATTAAAACATATATTCCCTCTATTTTACGTTATAAGAATATTTGGTATATAAAACATATATATTGACGATAAATTTAAATAAACATAGAAAATCTTATAATATAGAATGAGGAGAGGACACACTTTCGTAGATCAAAAATTCAAAACCGACAAGTCGGCAATAAAAGAAAATAAAAGCGCAAAAATGATATGATTGATCGTTGTCCCGTAATCAGTTGGCAGTCAATCTGAAATGTCAAATGTGGCCTGTTTGGTTTAGATTATCGAGTGGATGACTGCTGCGTATTATTTGCTTGATTATATGTAGAAATTAAATGTTTGAAAAATAAACCTGGTAAGTAGGTTAAAACAAGCGGAGTAATGTACTCACCCGGGTTTCATAATACTTCACCTATTAGATAAAAGGTCAAACTTTTGAACCTTCACTATAGAAGCACGGGGACTATTATTTATAGATTAATCTTGAAAATACTTTAATAAAATTTTACATTTATTGAATTGTGATATAAAAGTGAGATTAAGGGTGTTTTCTTACGGCTGTTATTGTTCAAATCAACCAGTTCTCCCTCCAATTTTGTATTTACCATCATTAACTTTTACTTCTACATTTGATTATTCATCTTATTCAAAAAATGATATAATTATTAATTATTTTATTATGATTTGATTTATAAATAATCTTTACGTATGGTTTATAGTTATCTATATTTTTTAAAAAAAGAACAATCAAACATGAACCCAAAGATCCATGACATCAAACAAAATGACCGAAAGAGTATTATAAAGTTGAAGGGATAAATATATTTTTAATAATGCATTAATCATAGAGCAAATGATTCGTTTCAATAATCCTAAAAACAAACTCATAAAAAAGAAGGCCACACAAAAATGTGTCGTCATCCACGGATGCACAGTGCTGCTCATTCTGTCCTATACTGTTGCTGATGCAACTACTCACTCTCTCTCTCTGTTTCCTCTTCTTCTTCCATACTGTTGTTCGATCGTTGTCTTCTCTTGTAGCCTTTCTTCTATTGTTTTCGCAAGCAACAAAGTTTGGGTTGCACTTGCAGAAAACGTTAATTCTATGGGGCGACAAGGACCAGGTGTTCCCGGTGGATCTCGGCCACAGACTGCAAAGGTAAAGTAGACATCAACCGCCTAATTTTCACCGCTCCGATCTGTCACATTAGTGCTCATTTTGATGGATACATACACGAATGCTCTGGCAGTGATCAACCCTCGTGCTTAGATGTACTAAGTAATATTTGAAATTTTAACTTTAAATTCGAAATTAGTTTTATGTATTTTTAGCATAGTTTATTTTTCAACCTTACTTTTTAGAATACTATCACAAGAATACGTATATAAAAAATTATTTATAAATTATTTTTTATTTATAAATCGATAAGCAAAATATGGACACCTTCATCATTCACCATGGATTTTGCAATTTGCGTGGGTGGCTGCAGGCATCTAGGTGACATGTCAAGACTAGAGATCATCAGGGACGCAGGGCACGCGTTGCAGCTGGAGGGAGCCGAGCAAGTGAACCGCTTCATCAAGTCGTTCCTCTTGGACTCATCAAATGGGCCGGAAGTTGGGAGTGGCCCAAGGCCCAACACTAGAGCCTGCTAAGAAGTAGTAGGGCCAGAGGCCCTCGTAGCAACACAGCCCGGCCGGGTTTGCCTTGTTCTCTCAGATGGGGATAGTGTAATGAGTAATGACCCTGTTTGGGATGTATAAAAATTACTGTGCTATTGATTAATTGACATGAAATCCTCCAATAAAAAAACTGTTCTAGCTAGCTGGACGAATATAAGGTTCCCCGATGCTCACAGACTGTCTATTTTTGCCTCTCTCTCGGCTTGTTTATTGTTGTGATCATTCTCAGATCAGATGCTTATGTTCTTGGCAGATCGATGGAGGAATTTGTTATTGCTTGCGACTGCCCACTTGGATATATCTAGCATAATTTAATTCTGATAGCAATCTCATGCCTTCATTTGATTAGCTTCTTTTTTAAAAGAGAGGTCCTCGACTTGTTTATCTTTCTCCTTTTGTTGAGAAATGCTTTCTCAATCTTCCCTTGGCCGCTACCCTCTCACCTGCACTTATTAATACACCAAAGAGGCAAAGCCCGTGACGCTGGCGATGCACACGTGTAAGCATCGTGGAGGCCCAGCCTCAGCAACGGACGGCTCTCCTCAACTCCCTCAACAACAACAACATCCCCGCCCATTCGGAGGTTGCTTATTTTGCTGTGATAGCTACGTAATGATATAAATGCTTAAATTAGTTACCGTAAATTAAAAAAAATATTTTATAAACATAAGATGATACATTCTATATATATTTTTAATAAGAAAATTACACAGTTTAAGAATTCTTGCTTTCATAATCAAGCTCACCAACGAACTTTTCCTTCATTTACTCGCGATTATGTTTGGTACGATCCAACCACCACCGTCCCGGCGAACCACGTCAAGTGTGAGCCGCACGTTTCGGCCTCGACCAAACAAACGCTATCACACACGAGGCGGCGCTGGGTGCGTGCCGTGTCGTGTGCGCTGCTGCGTTGCAAGAGCTCTAGCTGCACCCATGGGTGCCAGCCTGAGCCTCGTGCCGCTGCTCGACTACCTCGCGCGCCGCGAGTTCGCCGCCGCGGGCCTCAGCCCCGGCGCCGTCACGTTGCCGTACCCCGGCGGCGGCGGCGGCGAGTCGACCTGCACCGTTCACTACTGGGCCTCCACGGGGGAGCCGCGGCGCCCGCCGCTGCTGCTCGTCCATGGATTCGGCCCTCGGGCCACCTGGCAGTGGCGCTGCCAGGTGGGCCCGCTGTCACGGCATTTCCACCTCGTCGTGCCCGACCTCATCGGCTTCGGCGGCAGCGCCGCGTGCGACGGCTCGGCCTCGCCGCCGCCGTCGGAGGCCACGCAGGCGGCGGCGCTGGCGGCGCTGCTGGACGCGCTGCCGGGGATGAAGGGGAGGCGGGTGGCCGTGGCGGGGACCAGCTACGGCGGGTTCGTGGCGTACTGGCTGGCGCGCACGGCGGGGCCCGGGAGGGTCGGCCCCGTGGTGATCGCGAGCTCCGACCTGCTCAAGACGGCGGCCGACGACAGCGGGTTCCTGAAGAGGGCTGGCGAGGGGTGGAGCGGCGTCGAGGAGATCCTGCTGCCCGCGGAGCCCGCCGCGATGCGGAAGCTGATGGAGCTGGCTGCGTACCGCCCGCCGCCGGCGGCGCTGACGCCGGACTTCATCCTGCGTGACTTCATCCAGGTCAAACCGAATCCATTTGTCAGTTTAAAAACTACTACGTCGTCTCGAATTGCTCGTGTTTTTGTTAATTAATATCCACTAATTTATTAATTTCGTAGCAGTGCAAATAATGTTTAAATAGGTCGATATATAAAACAAGTTTAACAAAAGCGGATTCAAAAGAAAATATATAACAATGGCATCATAATCTTATTCGATCCGTGGAACTGCTGCTCGCATTCTAGTTCTTTATATACGTTCTGAACTTTGAACACTGAATAGTGGATAGTAACCATGTAAATTACTCCTACTCCACCAACAATAGCACAAGATTACACAATTATTCCGGAATTGCCTGCATTTCATTGTGCTGATTCCATGAAACAGTTGAGATCCATGGATCGAATATGCAATCGTTTATAGGAATATGCAGTTGGTTGGCTTTTTTTTCAGTAGTAAGGCTGCTTCTCCATTTTTTTTAAAAAAAAGCTCTGGTTTTGGAATTGCACTGGCATCTAAACAGATGACGACAACTCACAGCTAAGTAATGAATCTACTAGCATCCATTTGCGAGAGGCAAATCCATGCACACCGCAATAATACCCAACTCCTTTAGCTCGACTCTGTTGGAGGGTCGAACAGCTTATGCTCGTGACTTCGTGAGATTGATACAGTACTACAGTACATCATTCAGAGTTATCCATCTAAAAAAATGTCATTCAAGAGTTTCAGACAGAACTCACTGGAGTAGAGTAGCCAGCTACCACTGTCCTCTGAAAGTGATGGTTTTGTTATCTTTCTGCCAGAAACTTTTCACGGAAAACAGAGAGCAACTTATTCAGCTCTTCAAGGGGATCACGGTCGGCACAGACAAGTTCCCAGTAACTCCGATATCTCAGGTAAGGGGTTGCTTAGACGGGTTGTCACATCGGATGTTTGAATACTAATTTGAATAATTTGAAGTATTAAATAAAATTAATAAAAAGACAAATGTCATAAATGAGTGGTAATCCACGAGACGAATTTTTTAAGCCTAATTAATTCATAATTAGAGTATGTTTACTGTAGCATCACATAGGCTAATTATAGATTAATTAGGCTCATTAGATTCGTCTCGTAAATTAGTCCAAGATTATGGATGAGTTTTATTAATAATTAACATTTACTATTTATAATAAGTGTTCAAATATCCGATGGGATAAGGGGCTAAAATTTAGCCCCTTGTCCCAACCTGGTGGTTGCATTGCTTTATAGTATTTCAACCAGTGCACTCACTGATGCTCAATGCCGTAGCTAAAACTTTTCACGTTCCATTGTAGGAAGTGCTGATTATCTGGGGAGAGCAAGATCAGTTGTTCCCGCTTGAGAAGGCCTATGCAGTTCAGAGGTAATGGCATAGCAACCTACAAGCTTCCATCTCGGTGATAAACACTGATTATTGGTGATTAACTGAGATTTCCTGTATTTACTTTGTTCGTCAGGTCTTTGGATGGGAAAGCTAGAGTGGAGGTCATAAGCAAAACAGGGCATGCTCCGCAGCTGGAGGATCCAACCCGGTTCAACAAGATCCTGCTAGACTTCTTGCTGGCTACTCACAAGGCTGATCCATCGTCTAATGGCACATCTCAATAAGATGGATGGCCACTCGAATATTTGATTGGCTGAAATAAGATGGCTATTCAACTCAGTCAGTTCATAGTTAAAATTTGTACTACAAATTATTTGAACACGGAAAAATATTTTTTAAAAAAGTTGTATTGTTATTTTTCTTTCTTTATCCATCTGAGGCTTTGAATGTAATCAATGGACACACATAGGGCAAATGTTTGGTCAAACTTACCAAAATATCAGTAAACCAAGATTTTGGAGTGCAACTAATGTGCAATCACACTATACACTACTGTTGACATTGTGCATCAATAAAAAAAACCCACTAAATAGATTGGCCGTCAACATTGTTTTGGCAAACAAAACGGCAGCTAAATCTATCACACTACAAAAAAAGAATTGCTCCACATCAATCAAATAGGCATCGACCATTCACCAACTGCAAGAGCTTTAACTTTTTAGTATGTGCCTATATTTATAAGTCAAAATTTAATTAAACATTAAATTTTAGATCTGGTTTTAAAACTTTTATCATAATTTATTTTTTAAATTTTACTTTTAGACCATCAAAAATATGTATATAAAAGTTTTATTTATAAATTATTTATTTATTTATAAATATGATGTTTAGCTTTTCTTTTTCATCCGGAAGCCAAAAGATTGTAGTAGTCTCGAAGCTGGTTAGTGTGGTATACGTCATACACGAGCGCTGACAAATTTTGACCGCCGAGCCGCTGTCTATACGTATGCATCATCTACCATTCGCCAACTCCAAGCTACCCGCCTCACCTCCACGCACGGTCGCACGCCACCATGGGCTTCGGCGTCCTCCCGCTGATGGAGTACATCGCCCGCCGCGCCTTCCTCGCCGCCGGGCTCCGCCCCCGCACCGTCACGCTCCCCTCCACCGCCGACGACGGCGGCGGTGATGAGGCCCGGCCCCGGACCATCCACTACTGGGCGCCGCCGGGGGAGCCGCGCCTGCCGCCGCTCCTCCTCATCCACGGCTTCGGCCCCATGGCGACGTGGCAGTGGCGCGGCCAGGTTGGCCCGCTCTCCCGCCGCTTCCACGTCGTCGTCCCGGACCTCCTCTGCTTCGGCGCCTCCTCCTCCTCCTCCCCCTCCTCCCCGCCGCCCTCCGAGTCGGCGCAGGCCGCCGCGCTGCTCGACGCGCTCCCGGGACTCTTGGGGACGGCGGCGGCGCGCGTCGCCGTGGCCGGCACCAGCTACGGCGGGTTCGTCGCCTACGCCATGGCGCGCGCGGCGGGGCCCGAGAGGATCGGCCCCGTGGTGATATCCAATTCCGACCTGCTCAAGACGTCGGAGGACGACAGGGCGTTCCTCGAGCGCGCCGGAGGCCGGTGGGCGCGCCCGGCCGACGTGCTCATGCCGCTGGACGCGCGCGGAGCTCGCCGGCTCATGGAGCTGACCTTCTACCGGAAGCAGCCCACCGCCATGCTACCGGACTTCGTGATCCGAGACACCATGCAGGTGAGGTGAGGTGACGGATGATTCATAAACCACTCAAAATTCGCTTGAAATTCTCGCGTTTCATGTGATGTGATGCTTTTTGAGGATAAATCGTAGACGACACATGTTTTTTTTTTCAAGAAATACAGAGCACATGCTGTGCTAGAGAATTCTGATGCTGCATTCAGCAATTTGCAGAAACTTTTTTCGGATAAGAGGGAAGAGAAGATCGCACTTATGAATGCTACAACTGTGGGCACAGATGCATTCCATGTTACACCCTTGCGTCAGGATGTACTGCTAATCTGGGGAGATCATGATCAGATATTCCCCTTGGACAAGGCATTTGCTGTCAAGAGGTAAAATTCACAGCAGTACTAGTGAATGGTGACACAGAATCGCAAACTGGAGAATAACATTATTGCTTTGTACATTTGTACTTACGATGATGGTTGCAGCTGCTTGGGAGAGAATGTTAGATTGGAGATCATCAAGAAGACGGGCCATGTGCCTCAAATGGAGGACCCGGATCAGTTCAACAAGATCGTGTTGGACTTCTTGGTTGGATCGCGAGGTTCCTCTTCAACCTAGCACGATGATTCGGTACATATGGTCGACTGGTTTGGTTCGGCTTTGCAGAAAACCCATCATAGATACAGCATGAAAAAAGGGGAAACGCTTGAAGTGTGATGTACGATGCTAATAGCCTGATAGCAAGTTTGGATCATACTGCCATTGCTCCCACTTGATTCACGAACGAGAGAACGCCATACTTGATTACTTGCCACTCTTTTAGAGAGGGTATCTTTTTGCCACTCTTACGATTGGTCATAAGATATTTATTACTCGATATTTATGACATGTGGGCCTTACAAATCTATAACATGTGGATCTAGTGATAAATCTGTTATGAACATCGGTAAGAGTGATAAAAAAAATGTCCTCTTTTAGAGTGACACTACATTTGCATGCCAAGTTACCAACAAATGAAAACTCACATCTCGATGGACGCATGGAGTGCCTGGTCTTACCGTCTTTAGATTCCCTGATCAGACGACCACAATCAATTCACTGGATGCATATAGAAATAGTAATGCTTGGTGACCGCTGTAAACTTGTGGCGTAGTATAAACAGTGAGAATGCGATCCATCAACGAAGTAACGAACTCATCTCAAAGATTGCATACATCCAGAAAGAACACGAGCCTCAATGGGATGGATTCTACAGCTTTGAAGCAAAAATCATCTGAAGCAACACAACCAAAACAATTCCGCCTGCCTAGTTGATTATCTGTTCGCGATCTGACGGCCGCCACTCTGCGTCGATGCCCCACCCGTGCCAGTGACTGATTGCAGGTACTATTCCATCGGATGCAAACCGGTGGCAAGTATCACATTTCGTCCTCTTCTTTCTGCGACTCTACCGGGCGGATTCTCCGTGCCCATTTCCTCCGGCTCGCGGTGAGCACGGCGGAGCCCGCCGACGAGGCGCCGCGGCGAGACGTCGGCGCCGCTGGGTCCGGGAGCTCGGCCGGGAGCGCGGCGGCGGTGCTGGACAGGGCGTTGAGGACGAGGAACGCGAGGATCGGCGACAGGTCGAGCGTTCCCCCGAGCGGCGGGATGATTCCTCGGAAAATGTTCAGGTACGGATCACATATCGTGCTGCACAAGTGTACACAAACAGTCACGTTTCACGAGCCGATCACCAACATGGGTCAATGCAGATAGCGGTATCATTACGTTTTTATCGACTGCACAAATGTAATTAGCTAGCTACCTTTGTGGTCTGATCTGAAATATAATTATGTTTTTTGTGTTTCTTTATTTTCTAGATTTGAACTTTGTTTAAACCCAGCCAATTGCTGGCTTCATCAACACGGGCATACGGTCACTAGAGTCAGGGCCTCTGATATATGCCAAATTTTATTTTTTCAAACTTATTTTTGAAATTGATTTTTTATCGTAATTTATTTTGTAACATTTATTTTGAATTGTTACGTACACTCATATAAAAGTTTTATTTTCAAATTATTCAACGTATCAATAAACCGTTTCGATTTTTCTGGCCAAAAGTGAAACGATGGAAGCTCTAAATTGTTGAATGCTAGCATGTGTGATACCTGTAGCCTAACGTGCAAGTGTGCAACGTACCTGAGTGGCGCGACGATGGCGGGCGGCGTGTTGGGGAACCATGTGAGCACGAGCCTGACGACGAGCACGGTGTTGTACAAGCTGAGGAAGTTGTTGATGCCATTGGACACCACCACCCCGGCCACGGAGCCACCCAGCACCGCCGCGAAGCAGTGCTCCCCGGACAGCGGGCAATCTGCCGGCCTGCGCATCGTCGCCATCGCGCGCCTCCTGCTCTGCTCATTTCACCAGCAAGCGTATAGTAAGTAAGCAAGCAAGCCCGTCACATATGTGTGGTACGTCCGTCCGTCGAGCGATCGAGCTCAGGGGGGAGGGTCTCGCCGGAGTTGACCTACCTGGGAGAAGGCGGAGAGGTGGGAGTGGAAGGCGAAGAGCGGCTTCAGGAGCGGGTGCGCGGCGGCGGCGGCAGCGAGCTCTTCGAGGCGGCGGGCGAGGGGTGCGAGGTCGGGGACGGGAAGCGCGCGCGGCCGGTGGGCGCCGGGGAAGGGGAGGTGGCGCATGGCGAGGAGGAGAGGTGGCGTCGAGGGGTGGTGCTGCCGAGGCAGGTCGGCGTTCGGGGAGGCCATTGGAGCGGGCACGCCGGAGAGACGTGGTGGATTGGAAGCGAGGGGTTTAGAGATAACGTTCGGGACGGAGGAGATCGGATGGTCTGGATCTGGATGGGAGGTTTTGGAATTTGCACCTTGCACGTTTTGATATTTTTAAACTAAGACTACTTTGGTGAAGAACTTTCTAATTTAAGGGCTCATACGGATCACACAACGAAAAACAGAGGAATACGAAAAACAAAAAATTCTGATAGAAATGTAAGTGTAAATCAGAGGATTGTAAAACATAAAAAAACGTAAGAATGACCGTTTAATTTGACCACGGAAAAAACATAGGATAAAAACTCAAATGATTTTTTCTATGAGGTTCTGCCTCTTATTAAATTTCCTTCAAAATTTGTATGAAAAGAGGCATTCTATAAGAATTTCATAGAATTTCATAGGGTTCATTAATTTGATTCAAATAGCTTTGTAGAAATTTTTTTATAGAAATAAAATCTTCTAAAATTACTATGAATTTTTCCTTTGAATTAAAGGGGCCTAAAACCCATAGTTCCAAACCTCCATCCAAATATAGGCATCACGGCATGTACAACAGTCATTCTATGTGACATTGTTAACAAAAACTTGATCATCATCTTTTCGTTCATTTATTGTTTTGTCACGTGCTCCCAGATGCAGCCTATCACCCTCATCTTTTTTTATAGTTATAAACTAAAATTAAAATTTTCAATCTTAATTTTAAAGATGGTTTTGAGAGTTTTTTACACTAGTTTATGAGCTCATAAATATGAGTATCCGTGTAGTTAAGAATTTAAATCAGGTGGACTAACTAAATTTAAATTTAGGAATCTAAATATATGAGTACCGCTGGAGTTGGAAAAGTTTTATTGGAAAAGTTTTAGGAAGATAATTATTTTGGAACAAATTCTACTATAGAAATTATGGGAATCAATTTTTGGCAAACTCTTGAAGATGATTTTAGCGATAAAAAAAGCAACAATGAATAATAAAGTACAATAATAAACCCAAAATCTACGCTAAAAAATTTTAGTTTTAGCTTAAAGAATAAGCATAGGAGAAAAATGAGATTACAAAACGGTACATATTGGAGTTTTGGGATATTTAATGATTTGTCACTCTTAAAAGTGGCACTTAGACCTATATAACTGTTATAGACGCAGAGAGTGGGAAGTCGTTAAAATGAGTACTGTACCAGGTGGTAAAAAATTAAATACTCCAGATTTGGGAATACTTTGCACCGTTGAATTTGCGGTGAATAGCTCGTGTCAACCACGGCACGATAGAAGCGTCGATGTAAACTGTACTCCCAAAATTAAGACATCCGTAGTATGTTGTAGTCTAGAGGTTACGGCCTAATCCGGATTCCCTTCGTTCTTACGCTAATGCTTCCTAAACAGTGTATTTAAAAAATTATATAGTTAAATTGATTTTTAAAATCATATTAATTAGCTATTAATCAATTAATTATATATATTGTGATTTGGGATTAGTAAAACTAATGTCGAGAACACAGCTAAATCTTCTTTAGAGCATCTTCAAAAGAATGACCATCTCACTTATCATACTTAAATTTAATTATTTTAAAAAAAAAGTATTCTGTAAGAGAGTGACTATTTGACTTGTCATGTCATTTGAATGACTAAACTTTAAGTCCTCAATAACTAAATCTGATAACTCATCCTGCGCTAGTAAAATTGCTATTTTGGATCCTCTTGTCATTCTCCCTTAACAGTATTTGGAGAGAGTAGAGATGAAGAGTCTTTTAGAAATGCTCTTAGAATTTAAATCATCAAACTGAAATAAATATCTAAATTTTGATTTGAAGAGTTTAAAATTTAGGCCCAGCGAGGAACATGGCACGCGGGCGTGACCGCACGGTGTTGTCACGCACGGTGCAGATCCACTCGCTCCCGAATCAACGTCCACCACGTTTTCCGCCGCGAAAGCTTCCAAACACCCACACCCTCTATGATTTGTTATTATCCAACTCACAAGGATTAGGATTTAACTTCTCGCCCCTCTCTTCTTCCCTCATGCGTCGCCGTCTCCCGTCTCCCTCTTCTGGTTATAATCCCGGCTCTCACTCCACCACCACCACCACTCTCTTCTGTTCTCCTGCATTTTCCACCACAACCGCTCTTCCTCCTCTCCTCGTCTCGGCGCGTTCCATGGCCACCTCTTCCTCCCTCTTCCTCCGCGGCTAAGCGTATTCCTTCTCCACTTCTGCTCGCTCGCGCGGCCTCGCGGGCGGGCGATCGCCTCTATGGCTGCCGCTGGCGGGCGTTCCGTCCTCCATGTCACCGCTCCGGTTCGCGGCGCTAGCCCGTTGTTGCTCCGGCGTCTCCGGTTTGGTCGAGGCGGTTGTGCGGTCTCGACTGCGCAGCGGCTCCGCCGTCTCCTTCTCCTCCCCCGCGGCCCGGCGGTGGGCACCACCGCCCGCGCCACGGCCGAGCCCTCCGCCTCGGGCGCGGCGGTCGACGCGGCGGCGGCGGCGGCGGGAGAGGAGGGGGCCAGTGCGACCGTGCTGCTCGACGTGAGTGGGATGATGTGTGGCGGCTGCGCGGCGCGGGTGCGGACCATCCTGGCCTCGGACGAGCGGGTGGAGACCGCGGCGGTGAACCTACTCGCCGAGTCGGCGGCCGTGCGGCTGAGGTCGCCGGAGCCGGGTGCCGGGCAGGAGCTCGCGGCGAGGCTGACGGAGTGCGGGTTCCCTTCGGTGGCGCGGCGAGGGGGCGCGGCCTCAGGTGCCGGCGACAGTGCGCGGAAGTGGAAGGAGATGGCGGCCAGGAAGGCCGAGCTCCTCACGCGGAGCCGAGGGCGCGTCGCCTTCGCGTGGACGCTCGTTGCGCTCTGCTGCGGCTCGCACGGAACCCATTTTCTCCACTCGCTCGGCATCCATGTCGGCCATGGTGAGTAGAAACCATGAGAGCGTAGTCACATTATCACAGGTTGTGCAATAGATATCGATGGATGGACACACCAAGTTTAAATCAGCTGCTACCCTTTTAGTGAAGTCTAAATTAGCTATTGATGCACATGCTGGGTAGAATTGCTTTTACATGGATCGCTGTCTGATCAATTTATGCATGATGCAGGAACTTTTTTGGATTTGTTGCATAATTCGTATGTGAAATGTGGTATTGCTATAGCGGCACTGTTTGGACCTGGAAGAGGTATGTAGTATGGTATAGTAATGTACAGTTGTTTAGTATGGGCTTCCATACAGTTTGTTGCAGTATCAAACCAGATAGTGAAAAGTAATTCTATGGTCAAATTACTCCCTCCGTTTCATATTATAAAACTTTATAGGTTTGGCTAGATTATTCATGTATCAATACATATGTTTTGCATATGTGACTAGATTGATTAGCACATATATAAATTTAGGCAAGACTAGAAAGTCTTATAATGTGGAACGGAGAGAATAATTAGTAATAATTCCTAAGAATGACAAATAAATGTGTTATATAAAAAGATGGATTATAGACAAACTCAATAGAACCAATCAGGTCACCAGGTTGTCTGACACGAGACGCTGAAAACTATTCACGCTACATGTAGTAATCATTAGTACGATCTTTGAATTATCTGAGATGCTAGTCATGGCTAGATAATTTCTAGTAGCTCTACCTGATGTGGGAGGAGGCACATTTATTTCTCTAGTAAATACTCCTTTGTGTCTTGTTATATATTTTCAATAAATATACACAATTGGGGTCTCCTTATTGTTTGTACTGAAGAATACTTCAGTAGTTTGTTTCACGGGCTTTTGGTTTGGTTGGCGAGTGGGTAGTAAAGGAGAAATGTGCTTAAAGCCTCCTAAGAAACAACGGAATGACATATTATATGAAGAACTAGAGATGTTGTACATTACTCCTGTAAGAGTAAAGAATACTGGATATCAAGTACTGACATAAGTTGAAACTGAATAACACTTTTAGCATGAACTTGTAATGCGTACCTTAATGTTTTTTACCTTTTTCTAACAGTGTGTTCAATGTAACTCCAGATATACTTTTTGATGGTCTTCGAGCATTCAAGCAAGGGTCCCCCAACATGAATTCTCTTGTAGGGTTTGGGTCTGCCGCAGCATTTGCTATCAGTGCAGTAAGTGCATTTGCAGTGCCAAATTATCAGTCAGTCATACAAGAATACCAATATAGCCTTTTTTTTTAATGCAGGTATCCTTGCTGAACCCTGAACTGGAGTGGAATTCCACCTTTTTTGATGAACCGGTGAGTGATCTTCCATGCATGCACAAAAGAGAGGAAAAAAGGAACTCCGACCTGTAGTAGTAAAGTTGCATTTTCATATTCTTGCTGACACTCTTGTTAGCCACTGTTGCTCTCTTTTTATGTATGTCTTGGTGCATTGTCAATAAGGCGTCTTGTTTGTTAGTGAATTGTTCAAATAGATGTTTAATCACTTCCTACCATCTTACTTGAATGGATTTGGTGATTGATGAAATAACAGTTGAATGTGTTTTGCACATAGTGTTTTGTTGAAGAAACTTTTCTTGTAGCATGCAGGTCATGCTTCTCGGATTTGTGCTTCTTGGACGATCTCTTGAAGAAAGTGCCAGGCTTAAGGCTTCTAGTGATATGAATGAGCTCATTGTAAGTGTACACTTAACACCTTAATACTATAGAAGAGCACTTCTATAGTTCTATTCTGCATTTGTAGAAATGGAGACTGAAAATGGAAATAGGTAAAACACTATTGGAGAATCTTTGTAGTGATACTGATGATAGTGAAGTAATTTATCTGCAGTTCTGCATATCCTTCATCAATATGACTGAATTTATTAGCATCTACTTATGCCTTGTTCTGTTGCAGTCACTCTTATCACCTCAGTCAAGACTAGTCGTTACTTCCTCTAGCGACGATCCTTCCTCAGATGGTGCTTTAAATTCAGATGCAATCACTGTTGAGGTTCCTGTCGATGATGTTCGTATTGGAGACTTGATATTAGTCCTTCCTGGAGAAACGATCCCTGTAGATGTAAGGAGCCCACACTGTGGTTTTATTTTTATAGTATCTTCCTGATATTGTGGTGCAGTGATACTGCCGCTTCTTTGAATGTGCATAAATCGTAAGCTTGATTAACCCCTTTTGATTATTAATTTCTGATTGTGAAACAGTTTTGCAAAATGAATTGCATGTGGTACAAATTATTCGAAGATATCTCCTCTTCCCGCTTCTTTATTAGTTCTTTTAAGACAATTTTGTCAGCAACCCATTTTTTCGCTGGGGTGGCAAAAGTTGGCCAAAGTTTATTTAGTGGGAAAAGATGTTTGCATTCAAGAACGCAAATTACACAGTCAGAAATGCTTTTGGTTATTAATTTCTTGTGTTTCATTTTCTTAATACATCAGTTTGTGCTTTCAAAAAATTATTTGACATATCTTCTGTTGCAGGGAAATGTCCTTGGAGGGTCAAGTTATGTTGACGAATCAATGCTAACTGGGGAATCCTTGCCAGTACCCAAGGAAAAAGGCTCTTCTGTATTTTCTGGAACTGTAAACTGGGTATGTGCATACTTTTCTGCCAGGAAGTGTTACTCTGCGTTTTATAAAGTAAAGTGTCAAATCTTAATGTTTACCTTCATTTCAGAAACTGTATTATTAATTAAAGTGTTGACCTCTGTCATATGTATATTCCTCATCCATGGGACCATGGCCACGTTGGCAATGCAAAAGCTATCGCGAGTTGACTGAAAAATAATATGCTACTCACTCTCTTTTCCCTGTTTCAATTGATTCCCGAAGCTATTTTTAACTAAACATGCTTCAGTGAAATTGTTGGATTGTCCTTATTACACTTGCTTAATTTTAGTCTCATGGTCTTCTCTCATAAAGTACATGGGCTAATTTGTGAATTGTTTGTTCAATTGATTAATAATGAACTATTTGACTTGTTAAAGGATGGTCCTTTAAGGATCAAAGCTACATCAACTGGGCCATCATCAACAATTGCTAAGATTGTCCGAATGGTAGGTATACATCCTGCATACTCTTGATAGTAAAGAAACCAAGAGAAGTTTTTACTAATAGTTATATTGTCCTTGAACAGGTTGAGGATGCACAAGCACGCGAAGCTCCCGTTCAAAGGCTTGCAGATTCAATTGCAGGGCCATTTGTTTATACTGTTATGACATTGTCTGCAGCAACATTTTCTTTCTGGTATGTTCCCATTCACCTTTCCTTTGTTTTTTACTTCCAAAAAATACAAATGAATTATACTTGGCCTACATTAACTTTGCTTCTGCAACCTTCTCTCTCTGTTCCAAGGTATTACATTGGCACCCACATCTTTCCAGAGGTTCTTCTTAATGATATTTCTGGCCCAGACGGGGATTCATTACTATTGAGCTTGAAACTTGCTGTGGATGTACTTGTAAGTAGTCCTGCTATATTGTGTTATGTAAGGTCAGCGTTTTACTCTAATGGTCTGAAAATTATTGTTAAAATGTATTGTCAAATAGACTA
Source organism: Oryza brachyantha (assembly GCF_000231095.2). Taxonomy (NCBI): domain Eukaryota; kingdom Viridiplantae; phylum Streptophyta; class Magnoliopsida; order Poales; family Poaceae; genus Oryza; species Oryza brachyantha. Next base: position 3,437,911 of record NC_023165.2, on the reverse strand, counting down.
ATTTTACATAATGAGACTATAGTGCACTGGCTAACTAACCATCATTAAAACCCATCATGATCATTTGGGCTGACTGCACAGTTGTTCACACTTCACACTGCAGGTTGTTTCCTGTCCTTGTGCACTTGGATTAGCTACACCTACAGCTATCTTGATAGGGACTTCACTGGGTAACTTTCTATGCTATAATGTTTGGTCTCATTTGTTCTTAACATTGGCTGACACAATGGGGTCGAAAATTTTCATACATCATAACAATACAGAGGCCCTTGATTACTAATGTTGATTCAGCATTCTACTATTCACTTTGCTTGCTTCTTTGTTGAAACCCTTCCCTGATCTATTTTTAAATAGTTGCTAACCCCATGGAACTACCATTTATCTTAAACTAGGTGCTAAACGGGGACTACTTATTAGAGGGGGTGATGTTTTGGAGCGTTTAGCTGGAATAGATGCCATTCTACTTGATAAGGTACACTACATATTACATCATTTATCATTTTTATTTGCCATGCTAAACTAGTCTCCTCAAAGATAAGCATTTGTGTTACAATTGGTATTTGCATTGTGATTCATAGACAGGGACACTAACAAAAGGAAGACCAGTAGTTACTTCTATAGCTTCTTTAGCATTTGAGGAAGAGGAGATTCTTCGTCTCGCCGCTGCAGTGGAGAAAACAGCATTGCATCCTATTGCAAATGCTATAATGGATGAGGCCGAACGTCTCAAACTGGATATCCCAACCACAAGTGGCCAGCTTACAGAGCCTGGTTTTGGCTGTTTGGCAGAAGTAGATGGGCGTTTGGTTGCAGTAGGAACTTTGGACTGGGTCCACAATCGTTTTGAGACCAAGGCATCATCAACTGATCTGAGAGAGCTTAGAAACCATCTAGAGTTTGTGTCTTCCAGTGAGGAATCATCTACTCACTCAAAATCAATTGCTTTTGTTGGCCGTGAAGGAGAAGGAATAATAGGTGCTATCGCTATATCAGATGTTCTGCGTGATGATGCAAAAGCTATCGTGAATAGGTATTTACTGGAGATACCATACATCTGTCACTATATTCATTTTCAGAATTTAGAATGATTTCAGAACGAAACTTCAGAATACCAGCTGTAAATCCCCCTAATCTTAACGAAATTTTGCAGCCAGCCTTTGGCTAACCCGGCAATTTTTTCTTTTCAGAATTCATAGTTTCCCTTGTGATTATGGACAATGGGCTATGAATTGCCACATCTAGGACTTCACATGTTACAAATGTTTTTTTCCTAGTTTTATGCAAATGTTGCATCTATTACTAATTAGTGTTGTTTCTGTATAATTGAAGTACTGTTTCTTTTTTTGCTTTTGATCAATTAACAGGCTCCAGCAGGAAGAAATCACAACGTTCCTATTATCAGGAGACAGGAAAGAATCAGTTGAAAGCATCGGGAGAACTGTAGGGATCCGAAGTGAAAACATAAAGTCATCCTTAACTCCACACGAAAAGTCGAGCATTATAACTGCTTTGCAAGGGGAGGGGCATCGGGTTGCAATGGTAATTTTTTTTTATGGCCTGTTGAAATTGCCTGTGATAAAATTATTTCATGTGACTGACTTTGAAAAATGTTACAAGTGTTGAGCATAGAAAAAATTAAAGTTTTAGACAGTATGAAACCACTTCGTATCATTTCCTTAATGGAATTTGCTGTTGCATAGGTTGGCGATGGAATAAATGATGCACCATCTTTAGCAGCTGCTGACGTGGGAATAGCTATGCGAACTCACGCAAAAGAGAGCGCTGCGTCTGACGCGGCTTCAGTTGTTCTATTAGGAAACAAACTCTCTCAGGTACTAGGATTATGATCTATATGGTATTCTATACAAGTGGCATTCATGCTAATAAATGAGAATCGTCTGCGGCGCAGGTAATGGATGCGCTATCACTTTCAAAAGCAACTATGGCCAAAGTTCACCAAAATCTGGCCTGGGCTGTGGCGTATAACATAGTAGCCATTCCCATTGCTGCTGGAGTGCTACTGCCTCAATTTGATTTTGCCATGACACCATCTCTTTCAGGTGCTGTTTATCTACCGATATTGTACACTTTTCTATTACTCCCTCACATGAGCTTTAATATTAACTTTGTTGGTGCATATAGGGGGATTGATGGCCTTGAGCTCCATCTTTGTTGTCAGCAATTCTTTACTTCTACAGCTACATGGATCGTTTGAGAACACGGAAAAACAACGGGGTAATCTCAACTCCAGACTGAATTAAATCTGGTTCTGAGACAATATATGTACAGGATCATAGAGTGACCAACCCCGGCTCAAGCATCAATGCGTATAGGTTTAAGGAGTAATTTTGTGTTTGCTAATGTTTGTTGTACAGTAGTAGATACAGGCATACAGGAATCATCGGACTGATCCCAAAGGTCACCGAACATTATCAAACTGGGAACTTGATTGTTAGTTGAAAGAAGATATTGTAATAGCAATGAGACTACAGATATTAGAGCTTGATAGTTAGTAATAACATCCATAAAACAAGTTATTGATTAATAGCAATGAGACTAGAGTTTGAATCAGTGAATTTCTGATTCTGTTTCTACTGCCACCAAAACAACACTGATGAAAATGGATCTGCTAAGCAAAAACCGGTTAGATAGGACAATGGATCAAAATTAAGCAGGAAAAACAATCCCAACAGTTGAAAGACCAACATAAGACATGGGAATTAACAATGTAAATACTCGCATTCCACAGCCGAAGAAAGGATAATACCAGACTCAGAACATGAGTTTTAACCGAACAGAAACAAACGAGAGTTTTAAACAACTGACATAATAGTGCACAGTGCGAGCAGATATTAACGGTCCTGGCAACAAGTGCCACGGCCGTGGACAAAACTTAACGAACACTAAATCAGCTAGATATATCAAATGCCGATAGGGGAGCCACCACTTCAACGAGGCTGAGGCTCATTTCTTCTTGGCAGCAGCCTTGGTCACCTTGGCACCGGTGGGGTCCTTCTTCTCGACGTTCTTGATGACACCGACAGCCACCGTTTGCCTCATGTCACGCACAGCAAAACGACCGAGAGGAGGGTACTCAGAGAAGGTCTCCACAACCATGGGCTTGGTGGGAATCATCTTAACCATACCAGCATCACCGTTCTTGAGGAACTTGGGCTCCTTCTCGAGCTCCTTGCCAGATCGTCTGTCAATCTTGGTCACAAGCTCAGCAAACTTGACGGCAATGTGGGAGGTGTGGCAGTCCAGCACTGGGGCATAGCCGTTGCCAATCTGCCCAGGGTGATTCATGATGATGACCTGGGAGGTGAAGCTGGCAGCCTCCTTGGCAGGGTCATCCTTCGAGTTGGAGGCCACGTACCCACGCTTCAGATCCTTCACGGCAACGTTCTTGACATTGAACCCTACGTTATCACCAGGAAGAGCCTCCTGGAGGGCCTCGTGGTGCATCTCAACTGACTTGACCTCAGTGGTCAGGCCGCTGGGACCAAAGGTCACCACCATACCAGGCTTCAGGACACCAGTCTCAACACGACCCACAGGCACGGTACCGATACCACCGATCTTGTACACGTCCTGAAGGGGAAGACGCAGGGGCTTGTCTGAAGGCCTCTTGGGCTCATTGATCTGGTCGAGAGCCTCAAGCAAAGTAGGGCCCTTGTACCAGTCAAGGTTGGTCGACCTCTCAATCATGTTGTCACCCTCGAACCCAGAGATGGGAACGAAAGGAATCTTGTCAGGGTTGTAGCCAACCTTCTTGAGGTAGGAAGAGACTTCCTTCACGATTTCATCATAACGGGCCTTGGAGTACTTAGGGGTGGTGGCATCCATCTGCAACAGAACAAAAGAGAATAAACCAACTACTTCTCAACAAGGGGTTGGCAACCAAACAAGATAGATGTATGATTTGAAATAGATAATTAACATCATTTACTATGCACAAAATTAAACATAGTGACCATAAGATGTAATGCAGCAATGTGCAGCTGCTACTTCCAGTAGAATAGAAACAGAAAAATAGACTAACTATTCAGAAAAATTAAATAAAAATTAAATAGAAAACAATCGATTTATGATTTTAAATGAGTAATTTAAACAAATTAAGCAGAAGAGTTGTGTTTTATGCAGCACTATTTAATCACTAATCACTAGTGCTTAAAGTAACAGGAAATCAATGCATAGTTAGCACAGTCACACGAAAATCCCAATGAGAGATCAGTACAATATAGTCATGTTCTATGATGAAAGTAAAAGAATCTGAACCAGCATAATTAATACGTTCAACAAGTGTTGTGCTCATCAATCAAAACAAAAGGACAAACACCAAAGATATACCTTGTTGCAGCAGCAGATCATCTGCTTCACTCCAAGAGTGAAAGCAAGAAGGGCATGCTCACGGGTCTGGCCATCCTTGGAGATACCAGCCTCAAAACCACCGGTGGTGGAGTCGATGATGAGCACGGCACAGTCAGCCTGGGAGGTACCCGTGATCATGTTCTTGATGAAGTCACGGTGTCCAGGGGCATCGATGACAGTGCAGTAGTACTTGGTGGTCTCGAACTTCCACAGGGCAATATCGATGGTGATACCTCTCTCACGCTCGGCCTTGAGCTTGTCAAGCACCCACGCGTACTTGAACGACCTCTTGTTCATCTCGGCGGCTTCCTTCTCGAACCTCTCGATCACACGCTTGTCGATGCCTCCAAGCTTGTAGATCAGGTGTCCTGTGGTGGTCGACTTGCCGGAGTCGACGTGGCCAATGACCACAATGTTGATGTGCGTCTTCTCCTTACCCATGGCTGAATAAGGAGGGAACTAGCAGCCTGCAGCACCACAAAGGAATAAACAAAGATTACCATGGTAAAATCACAGATCAGGAAAAGTTAGGCGTCTTGCATCTGTCCTAGTGCTAAGACAGATGAAGCTATCATCTACTCTCGGCAGCAGACTAAAAATTACAGAGAAATTGAAAGAGATCTACGCGAACAGATTATATATGCAAATCCTTCACACGATTCTACCTATAATTTCAACTTCAGACGATTTCGCAACAAATCAACTTTATCCGACAATCCTACCGACAATTTTCGATATGGAGATGATTCGGCAACAGATCAAGTCTATCGACAAGACAAAGATCGGAGGATGAGACGAACACATGGATACATATCAAGAAACATGCGCCAGCTCAAAATCACCGGCGAATAACAGGAGGAAGAGATAAGATCTGAAGAAGCTGACCTCGAAGAAGGAGAGGACGGGAGCAGTCGAGAGGAGGAGGCGGCGGCGGCGGCGGCTGGGACAGTGGAGGGGTTAGGGCAAGAGGAAGGCCCTTTATATAGGGAGGAATGGGTGCTAGGGTTCCTTGCTGACCGCCCGATCTACGTGTGACGGTTGCCGTTGTGGGGCAGTATTGACCGTTCGATCTTGATCGTGCGGTCGGCGTGCTCAACGTTTGCGTCACGTTTACCCATCTCTGCAGGTTTCGCAGGGCGCAAGTAAACAGTAGTAGATTAATTCAACTTTTTTAAGATGGAAATAAAGGTTAATCTTCTTGCCTGTAAAAATAGTATTCTCGGCTCACATTCATTTTTCGGATCTCTCTGAGGTAAGCCCATATCGATAAGGCAACTTTCCACCATTTTTAGTTACCCCCATACCCATATCATCGATAGTAGCCCCCCGCCTCCGTGTCAGACCGCTGAGCCACAGAGCGGGTCGGGGCGGAGGCTTACATTTTGGTTTGTTACCGCGACCGACTGGCCCTCAAACTAGGCAGGCCGTCGGGCTGCCTTAGTGGGTCATATCTGACGGATGTTGCATATCGCACCTTGCGCATATGCTAACAAAAACAAACTCTATAAGAATCGCAAGATGTGTCGGTCCGACCTCTCTTTTTCGCCTTAGTGTCACTTGGTGAGCAGTTATATCATGATTTTTATAGTGATTTTGGGCAAGGCACGGGTGCAAAGGCTGAATACCACAAACCCATCACTGAGGTCTAAGTTGCCCCGACCCGGAGGGGGTTTGCTCGAGACCTCGGGATCTGGTGGTGCTCAGGGCATGGCTCGCTGCCCGACACATCCTTTGGTGCAATGGCACGACCTATCCCATTATCCTTTTATTATGATGGTTGGCTCAACCGTTCACACATCAAGTAAAAAGAAAGGGGTCCGACTAATATATATGAGGAATTGAAAATAAACTCAGGTTTAGCCGATAATTAAACATTAGGAGGAACCTCGACAGTACCACTGGTCTAATCTTCTGAGCGAGGCCACCGGCCACTAGGGTTTAAGCTGCCCTGACTTAGTGGGGGTTTGCTCGAGACCTTGGGGCTCCGAGGATGCTCAAAGAAAGATCAACACCTTGGGCACCCATCCTTCGTCTCCCAACATCATCTATGGCTTATGTTCTCAACGCTTACTCGCAAGGGTTATGCATGGCTCACCACGTGGCTTGCTCTTCTCGACCTCTGGTTAGAGGGGAACAAGTTCGAGCAATGCGTGAGGATGAGTGGGTGACCCATGGCGCCTGGTCATTGGCAGTGTCCGGAATGAAACTGGCCAGGCAGAATACCATATTCCTCCGTCGAGATCTAAGCTGCCCCGACCTGGAGGGGGTTTGCTCGAGACCTCGGATCTTAGGTGGTATTCGAGGCACAATCCACGTCGCGAACACTTGTCCTCAGCACACAGAGCCAATCTAACCCAAGCATCCTAGCGAGTGCTATAACTAGTCCCTACTCACAACCGAGGACGGGGAAAGAGTATCCTGGTAGCAACATACAAACTTGCGAGCAAATAAAGGGGAAAAGATTCCCAAAGCAATAACTAAAGGCAATGATATGAAATTGACAATAAAATGAATAAGACACTTGTCATATGAAGTTTGTGATGGTGAGGAAGATATCTTGCAGGCACTACCGTGTCGAAGCCAACGCGGCAACATGTGAGTGTGCTACCAGTGCTCCCGTCTAGCTACGGTGGCCGCGCCTCCTGCGCAGCCCTCGGCCACGTGTGAGAGCACGACACTGGTGCTCCCATTGAGCAACGACCGCAACGCCTTCTGCGCAGCCCCTAGCCACATGTGGGAGCACGACCTTGGTGCTCCCATCGAGCGGCAGTAGGAGGGATTTTCAAACCCAAACAACGCACCTCCTACCTAACGCGCCAGCTGTTGGAGTGCAAGCTCCTCGAGCGGGAGTTCATTGAACCCCTTTTTTGGTTTGGCCTAAGGGAGCTAGATCAAGGTCTCTGAGAAGGAATGAACATAGAAGAAATTATACAGGTTCATGCCGCCAGAAGGCGTAATACCTTACTCCTGTCGCTTTGTCACTATTTGGCAAGTGAGTACAAGCCTTCTTTGGGAAGGTTTTTCTCGGATCGATCCCTTTTCTAAGAGGGGCAGGGCCTCCTTTTATAACAGTAAGGAGACACCACAATCGCCATGGTCTTACCGACTACTGATGTATAGACCATCGTTTGGCTACGGCTAGTAGTTCATCATTTCTCTTGGTTGACGCTGTGGCGATTTACGGATGTACACCAGTCTTGTTTGGTCCCATCTGCTAGAGGGTAGGTAGAGTGAACCCTTGGACCGTGTGGATAAAAGAGGAAGCTCTCTTTCCCTCACACGAGTCGCAAGGGTATTAAATGCGACAATGACTGGTCGGTGACAGGCCACGCCTTTTGGCAGAGGCGTGTCGCTTGGTCCAAGTGACGGGATAGCCCCCGTCACTTCGATATGATGAGAGTGAGCATAGCGCACAGTGTTTTTTACTCACTTCATGGTGCGTATTAAATACGAGTAGTTGGCCGTTGGGGGCCTGTCATGGTCGTACGCGTGGCACATCACAAGTGTGTCCTCCGTGCTGCGGGGGTGGCTCAATCTTCCTCCCAAGGCGCTTGGCCTCCCCGCAAGCCCTCGGGCCCGACCCCCTTAGGGGCGCGCTTAGTGCCACGTGGCTTCAGGTGGCCCAACCCCGTTCTATGGGGGTTGGCCTCCTTGCCGAACCTCGGGCCCAACCCCTACGGGGGCGCGCCGCGTGGGTTCGAGTGGCCATAGTCCTCGTGCGTGAGACCAAGGGGGATCGGGCTGCCGTGATCGCCTAGCCCTTATGCAGGGAGGGCATGGGGCTGCCCTGACTTCCCCTCGAATGCCAACATCTAGGTGACGAACTGTTTATCTTTCTACAGGGGCACTCGTGTGTCCCCGCTTGCTATGTCGGCAGGGCGAGAAGGGGGTTAGGACGCCCTAACCCCTAGCATTGGAGAAAGCCCATGTCCAGAACTCACATCAGGCCCTTTCCAGGGCACGCCACGCGAGTTTAGGGCAACTTTCCACCATTTATGGGTACCCCCATACCCATATCTCCGACATATATCTTATGTTGATACCCAACCAACTACATTTATTCTGTACTAACATCAATATTAATGATGCGTCCACGTTCATCCTCTATGAATGCACAATCACACAAATAACCTCTATGAGAACTTTCGAAAACGAAACCTATGTATGTTAACATTGACAAACCCCTATGAGAACTTTCGAAAACTGAACCTACGTATGTTAATATTGACGAAATCACCATGGGCGTCTTGTTGTCGATGGGTATATGGTTTACTATCGAAAGAGTAATTAGTTATAAATATGATGATCTAAGATCTAGGACAAATTCTACCGTAAGAAACTTAACTAATTGACCTAGATCCTATTATATTTCTTATGAGATTTTTGCCTTAGTAGTTATGTACAATAAAAAATTATGGCGCGGGTAATGGATGCTCTATCAAAAGCAACTATGGCCAAAATTCACCAAATCTGGCCTGAGCTGTGGCATATAACATAGCAGCCATTCCCATTGCTGCTGGAGTGCTACTACTGCCTCAATTTGATTTTGCCATGACACCATCTCTTTCAGGTGCTGTTTACCGAATTTTTTTTATATAATAATTATTGGCCTGTTAATTAAATATCTAGTAAACTACATGGTAGATTTACAATATTAGGATGTACGCTGAATAGTAGAGCGTCCAGATATGGTCGCAACTCATAAAAACGTCCAGACCTGGACGCTATATGCAATGACGTCAAGCTTCCGTTGCGGTCGTTCTCTCCGATTGGACTCCACACGAATAGTCACAATAGAAAACAAATAGCAGAAAAGGTGAGAGATAAAACAAAAGAGGATGCTGGAAAAGTTAATCTAGGAGGAATACTGTAGTCTGCACCGTTAGTTCCATGTTGGATACACCCATAAGCATAGCCAAGAACAATGATCATTTTGTTCTCACCTACGCACATGCCAAATGAAAAAAAAAATCAGTAAACCAAGGGTGTATAACATCTAATACTAGCTATGTACTGATCCTTATATTTGTTGGTTCATGTGAGCGCAAGCAAGTATATTATATAAAAATATTTTCTTCTGATTATTTGGATCTTTACATGGACATGCTTTATATATGATTCAACATGATTATGTTAATAATAATTAAGTAATAGATTGGACTTGTTAGATAATGCAAGCCGATAGATAAGTAAAAAGTAACCAACAAAGTTATATGAAGTGAAAATACATTACCTGACAATGAATGCTACGGCTGTCGGTGATCAACATAGGCAATAGATGAAGGGTTAATTAGATGTACGCCATTATAAATTTGCTAGTTTTGAAATATACCATTGCAATTTGACTAATTGTAAGAATGCCATTATAATTTTAGAACTATTAAAAATATGCCACTCCATACTCTTTCGTTGTATTTTTTTAAAAAAATTAGACCATATTGCCCATGTGATGTTTACTGTGCCCTTGACATGTGCAAAGGGCAATTTGGGTCTAAAATGGCATATTTGAAATAGTTCTAAAATTATAGTGGCATCCTTACAATTAGTCGAATTGTAATGATATATTTTAAAACTGGTAAATTTATAATAGCATGAATCTAATTAACCTATAGACGAAAGTGGTGGCCTTGATGACGAGTGGCAGCTGGCGAGACGCCGCCTAATGTGATTGGTGAGGGTGAAGCCTATATGCCGCCATGACCCCAAGGAGCTAGGGCTCGCACACCAGAACGTGATTGCGAGAGCAGGCAACGATATTTCGTGCGAAAATGTTTTATATAGAAATTATTTTAGAAGATCAAATAAATCTATTTTTAAATTTTTAATAAGTAATACTTAATTAATTATATAATAATTACGTTTATCGTTTTCCGTGTTGCTAATCAGCTTTTGCAACAGACTGCCTTGAACACCGCCATGATCGGTCAGGGCTTAAGTAAATGTATGGTAGAGCTTTCATCGTAAACAAGCTGGTGTAGCTGCACCCGGATGCTGGACGCTACTTGTTCAGGTGTCCAGACCTGCAAGCTACGAGGAACAGCATCCACACCTGGACGCCAAGATAATCAACGTCCATCCTAGTTCGGTGATTGTCAACATATATTTACTACATATTTAATTAATGAGCTATTAATTATTATATTAAAAAATTCGGTGTTGTTTATCTACCGCTATTTTCAATGTATCCAAATGGCTAGTACGTCTGTTTTCAATGTATTTACTCCCGCTATTATATTTACGCCCTCTGTTTTCAATGTATCCAAATGGCTAGTGCGTCCCACGATGTGCCAAGTAGCATATGAGCTCTAATATTAACTTTCTGGTGCATATAGAGGGATTGATGGTCCTGAGCTCCATTTTTTTGTCAGCATTATTTACTTTTACAGCTAACACGGATTGTTTGAGAACACGGAAAAACAACAGGGTAAGCTCAACTCCGGACTGAATTAAATCTGGTTCTCGAGACAACATATGTACAAATCGGTGAGAAACCCCGTCTGCTAATGTTTGTTGTACATTAGTAGATACAGGCATACAGAAATCGCCGGAGTGATTCCAAAGTCACCAAATATTAATCAAAGTGAAAGGCGTTATTGTAATAGCAATAAGACTAAGGCCGCGGTCGGCATAGAAGCACTATCATTTTTGCGTATCTAACTTCTCTCTTTTTCCGCGTGCACGTTTCCGAACTGCTAAAAGTGTATTTTTTAAAAAATTTTATATAGAAAAATTGTTTTAAAAAAATCAAATTAATCTATTTTATATTTTTTAATTATTAATAATTAATTAATTATATATTAATCGATTACTACTTTTTTCACGGATAACTCACAATCCACAACTATCAAACGCGGCCTAAAGCTATTAGAGCTAGATTGTTAGTTAAAAGTCGCTATTGATTTGTAAGACCAGTGAGACTAGAGTTTGATTCATTGAATTTGTGGTTCTGTTTCTATAGCTAACGCCACAAAAATATCACGGAAAATTGATCTGCTTAGCAAAACCGGTAAGATCGAACGATGGATCAAAATTAAATAGAAAAACAATCTAACAGTTGAAACACCGACATAAAAATGAAGAGAAAAAAATAGAAGACGGGAATTAACAATGTAAACACTCGCATTCCACAGCCGAAGAAAGGATAATACCCAAGCCTCGGAACATAAGTTTTAACCGAACAGAAACAAACGAGAGTTTTAAACGACTGACATAATAGTGCACACTGCGAGCAGATATTAACGGTCCGGGCAACAAGTGCCACGGCCGTGAACAAAACTTAACGAATACTAAAACAGCTAGATATATCAAATGCGGATAGGGGAGCCACCACTTCAACGAGGCTCATTTCTTCTTGGCAGCAGCCTTGGTCACCTTGGCACCGGTGGGGTCCTTCTTCTCGACGTTCTTGATGACACCGACAGCCACCGTTTGCCTCATGTCACGCACAGCAAAACGACCAAGAGGAGGGTACTCAGAGAAGGTCTCCACAACCATGGGCTTGGTGGGAATCATCTTAACCATACCAGCATCACCGTTCTTGAGGAACTTGGGCTCCTTCTCGAGCTCCTTGCCAGATCGTCTGTCAATCTTGGTCACCAGCTCGGCAAACTTGACAGCAATGTGGGAGGTGTGGCAGTCCAGCACTGGGGCATAGCCGTTGCCAATCTGCCCAGGGTGGTTCATGATGATGACCTGGGAGGTGAAGCTGGCAGCCTCCTTGGCAGGGTCATCCTTGGAGTTGGAGGCCACATACCCACGCTTCAGATCCTTCACGGCAACGTTCTTGACGTTGAACCCAACATTGTCACCGGGAAGAGCCTCCTGAAGGGCCTCGTGATGCATCTCAACTGACTTGACCTCAGTGGTCAGGCCGCTGGGACCAAAGGTCACCACCATACCAGGCTTCAGGACACCAGTCTCAACACGGCCCACGGGCACGGTACCGATGCCACCGATCTTGTACACGTCCTGAAGGGGAAGACGCAGGGGCTTGTCTGATGGCCTCTTGGGCTCATTGATCTGGTCGAGGGCCTCAAGCAAAGTGGGGCCCTTGTACCAGTCAAGGTTGGTCGACCTCTCAATCATGTTGTCACCCTCGAACCCAGAGATGGGAACGAAAGGAATCTTGTCAGGGTTGTACCCAACCTTCTTGAGGTAGGAAGAGACTTCCTTCACGATTTCATCATAACGGGCCTTGGAGTACTTAGGGGTGGTGGCATCCATCTGCAACAGAACAAAATAGAATAACTCAATTACTTCTCTCAACAAGGGGCTGGCAACCACACAACGATAGATGTATGATATGAAACAGATAATAAACAACATTTACTAAACATAGTGACCAGATATAAGATGTAATGAAGCAATGTGCAGCTGCTACTTCCAGCAGAATAGAAACAGAAAAATAGACTAACTATTCAGAGAAATTAAACAAAACAAACTATATAGAATTAAGTTTAACCAACAATCGATTTATGAGGTTAATTGAGTAATTTAAACAAATTAAGCAGAAGAGTTGTGTTTTATGCAGCACTATTTAATCACTAGTGTTTAAAGTAACTGGAAACAATCCATCAACAATTGCAACATTAGATGCATATTTAGCACACACTCATACAAAAATCCCAATGAGAGATGTACAATATACTCATGTTACTTCTATGATGAAACTAAAAGAATCTGAAACAGCATAATTAACACGTTCAACTAAAGATATACCTTGTTGCAGCAGCAGATCATCTGCTTCACTCCAAGAGTGAAAGCAAGAAGGGCATGCTCACGGGTCTGGCCATCCTTGGAGATACCAGCCTCAAAACCACCGGTGGTGGAGTCGATGATGAGCACGGCACAGTCAGCCTGGGAGGTACCCGTGATCATGTTCTTGATGAAGTCACGGTGTCCAGGGGCATCGATGACAGTGCAGTAGTACTTGGTGGTCTCGAACTTCCACAGGGCAATATCGATGGTGATACCTCTCTCACGCTCGGCCTTGAGCTTGTCAAGCACCCACGCGTACTTGAACGACCTCTTGTTCATCTCGGCGGCTTCCTTCTCGAACCTCTCGATCACACGCTTGTCGATGCCTCCAAGCTTGTAGATCAGGTGTCCTGTGGTGGTCGACTTGCCGGAGTCGACGTGGCCAATGACCACAATGTTGATGTGCGTCTTCTCCTTACCCATGGCTGAATAAGGAGGGAACTAGCAGCCTGCAGCACCACAAAGGAATAAACAAAGATTACCATGGTAAGATCACAGATCAGGAAAAGTTAGGCATCTATCCTAGTGCTAAGACAGATGAAAAAGACGACAGCATCATGTACGCTCGGCAGCAGACTAAAAATTACAGAAATGGAGATCTACCCAAACACCAAACAGATTATAGATGCAAATCCTTGCGCCGATTCCACCTATAATTTTCAACATAAGTACGCGATTTCGCAACAAATCAACTTTATCCTCCGATTCTACCGATAATTTTAAACCTATGAAGGTGATTCGGCGACAGATCAAGTCTACCAACGAACAGAAGACAACGATCGGAGCAGTGAGACGAACGCACGGAAAGACATCTAGAACAACACGCGCCAGCTCAAAATCACCGGCGAATAGCAGGAGGAAGAGATAAGATCTGAAGAAGCTGACCTCGAAGAAGGAGAGGACGGGAGCAGTCGAGAGGAGGCGGCGGCGGCGGCGGCGGCGGGGTAGAGATAGACAGTGGAGGGGTTAGGGCAAGAGGAAGGCCCTTTATATAGGGAGGGATCGGTGCTAGGGTTCCTTGCTGACCGCCCGATCTACGTGTGACGGTTGCCGTTGTTGGGCTGTATTGACCGTTCGATCTCGATCGTGCGGACGGCGTGCTCAACGTTTGCGCTACGTTTACGTATACGTATCTCTGCAAGTCTGCAGGTTTCGCACGACGCAAGTAAACAGTCGTAGATTAATTCAACTATCTTGACAGAAATATAATGTTAATCTTCTTGCCGGTAAAAATAGGATTATCGTGTCTCTCTTTCTTTTTCCCACCACTCTGATCATTCCTCCAGTTACGAACTATTTTTATTCGTGCTCATCGGACAAATCTACATGGTCTTCTATATAAAATAGTTTCTATGAATATGAAAAGTACTCTATAAACTTTCCTATTATATACTTTATATATATTAAAGACTTTTCATATATTAGAAATTATTTTAGCAATTTTACGTTAGTTAAATTATTTATACTCATATATCATGTAATTTCATGTTAGTTAAATTATTTTTTCTAAATAGGTGAAATGCACTTTAATTCGATCCAAATTATATATCAAACATATATGTACTGACGTATGATAACATTTGATAATAAAAATCAACCAAATAAAAAAGTTATTGTTTGGGACATTACACGATTTTATTTATCCATAGTCATATTCAACCAAATGAATTTCATGACCATATGAGTACCCTCCACCATATTATTAAGGCATGTATTTTTCCCAAGGATATACTATATATGATTTTGTTTGAAGACATTTGTATGATTCTTTACTACAGAACAACTGGAATATTTCTTCTATTTCATGTAAAATGGAATATTACGTAACTTCGCATAATCCTATTAAACAACCCTCTTTTATCACAATGTAACAGAAATCCACTGTAGATCAAAGGCCATGCCAAGTAAAAGAAAAACATAATCATAAATCTTAATCATATAAAATTTAAAAATATAATTATATGTATAATAATTAATCTTATAAATTTATAAAACTCAACGAGGCACGACTTATAACTTTTGGTCTATAAGGCTTGGCATTGTGTTATATTTGAACAACTCATCAAAACTTTATATGGTTTCTAAAAAGCAAAATCAAAACACACCTGATGTGGTAGTCGAAGAGAAAGCTAACCATGTGAACTTTATATGGTTTCCAGTAAGAATATAAATGAATAGTCAAACTCACCAAGTAGGAAGAATTTGAAAAGAGAATACTATGTAGATAATTCTCAGATTACGTAGCGTTAAAGTGTATATGAAATCAATTCCACATAATCTATGCTGTTTCATGTTAAATTTCATATCTTTAGCCATCTTATAGTCATATAATAAAAATATATACATTTAATCTAAGCAATATCTTAGGGGATGTAGCGCATACGCTGCTCGGGGAATTAGGGAAGAGGCATTGATTTAGACCCTGTTTGGATCATAGGGATTTTTTGTAAGTCACTGTCAAATTGAATGTTTAGACACTAATTTGAAGTATTAAAATATAGACTATTAATAAAACCCACCTCATACTCTTGACTATTTCGCGAGACGAATCTATTGAGCCTAATTAGCCCATGATTAGCGAATGTGATGCTACAGTAAACATTTGCTAATCGTGGCTTAATTAGGCTTAAAAAATTTGTCTAATGAAATAGCATTTATTTATGTAATTAGTTTTTTTATCAGTCTATATTTAATACTCCTAATTAACGTCCAAACATCCGATGTGACAAGGGACTTAAAAAAATCCCTGGTTCCAAACAGCCACTTAGTAGTAGTACAGGGCAGATGAAGACATGGATACAATTGCGGTTTTCAATCGAGACAGATAAATGAGTCGTAGAATTTGTCCCGTAAGATAATAGATAATGAGTCATATTAGTTTATGCATTACATGGTAACACAAATTAAATAAAAGTTATATATGTTTTGATCTCATCTTATATAAGACTTTAATTATAAAAAACCAAATAAAAAAATAAAAACATTTGCGTTCTTCGTGCATGCACGACCACTAACACAGAGATGCTTAAATCTCAGAGCATGATGGTAATTAATTGACAAAAAATTTTACATCAATAATCATATGTTTACTAGAGTGGTTACAGTATAAGAGATTTCTTAGGCCATGTTTCTTTCAGCTTAGGATTATTATAATCTAGATTACTGAGTTAGATTACTGAATAAGCCGTGAGTTGTTTCTTTTCTAGATTATTAGAGCCTAGATTATTGGGTTTGTAAGTCTAAAAGAAAGAGTAGGGTGACATGATGGGTAATTTTTTATCCAATAATTAAAAAAAGCTCACCTAAACGAACTTATTAGATTATAATAAGCTATACTCTAGATTATATACTTCAATTTATCTTTCTACTTCAATTTGTCTGTTTCTTTCGGCTTATTCCCAAGCCGAAAGAAATATGGTCTTAGTCGTTGCTTGTTGAGAAGATGCGAGATTGATCTGTTGGATCAAGACGAGGAGATTAGGAGATTATGGCTTCTTAAGTTGTTTCTAACTGATCAGTGAATACACTGTAGGATTAATAGTCATACACAATTAGTCATAAATATTACATGTGTATTTATAGACACATGCACATTCATATATATATATATATAAAATAATTATATACTTAAGAAATATATATATTTATATTTTATAGGAAGTTTTCAATATATAATAAGAAATTTGTTTATGCATGGCGGTGGAAATATAGAGTCGTTCTAGGTCATTCGATTGGTATAGTTGATTCTAGATCATTGGATTTATACTGTGAGACAATGAGCCACGAGTCAACCGTTGGTGCACTGTATGAGAGATTAGTAGTCCCTCCAAAAGCTTAAAAGGAAACTTTCCGTGTACCTCAATTGTTGTATATCCTTATCATGTATCGAATGTCTTGCCGACACATAGGGCACAATGGATCGAACTGGCGTTCCACAATCAGTGCGCATTTGCAACAACAGACAAGGTGACCACAAGGAATAAAAGCTGCTCTTCTTTTTTTCCTTAAGCATATAACACATAATTGCCCATCTCCCATTTCACCAGCCTCTTCATCACTAGACTGATCATCTGTAACATCATCGGTAGTTTGTCGAAATACCTCTTGGGCTTGCCTTGCCTCCCTCCGCTCTTTGATCTTCTTCCAGCTCCTGCAGCAGTACAACATCAAGTAAAATAGCTAAAAAAGAAAGCAAGATAACATGAAGCATCAAAGTGTAAATTATCCTCAGAACTAAATCACTAATCGAGTACTAACTAATAAAAATCTTTAGAAATGGCAAAAATGTCACAGTTCGATACCTGTAAGTCGCAAATCCCAGTAAGCAAACTGACATTGTTCCAAGAACAACAGTAGCCCAGAAGAGTGTTTGAGCACGAGAAGACAACTCAACTTCCATCTCATCCTTGGTGAGCTCAGACCTGAAGGTAAAGCGTTATGAAAAAGCAGCAGAACTCAACCAAAAGAATATCTTGATATGCATGTCCTACTTAAGTTAACCAATCTTAGACATATAAATTATAAACTACGAATGTTCTAGGAATCCTGGTGTACTGGTGTCTGGCATCAGTAAAAGAAAGAAAAAAATATGATAACATATGACAAACAATGCCGCTCTTACAAGAAAAAAGGTATCTCTGGACACGAGCTGATCCCAACACTTGCTCTATGCGGTCGACAAAACCCTATTGCTGTAATCTCCTTTCCTATAGGAAGTATCTTTTCCTCATCCAACAGTGCAACCTATAGAATAAATAATAGCATAGCTCAAGATAGATATCCCTGTAATGATATTGCAAACTACAAAATTATGTCCAATAGTCAAGAACTTACCGGGTAGCCATTGCCAACAATAGTCTGAAACAATGTGTATGGAGTTGACTCGACTGGGATAAGTTTATGATACACAGATGTAAGAGGTAATGGTTGCATTGCCCTGTCTAAATTCACATGGACTATTCCAGTCATGTTTTGAGGATCTACAAGAACAAATGGAACCTTGCAAAAGGAAAGGTATGGTTAACATTTGAAGCCAAAATTATTCTAACAAAAACCAGCTTACGAAGTATAGATAGTATACCCATCTAAACGATGTTGTAATTTGTTCCTTCAAAGATTTGAAAAAGAGAGCATGCAGATCAAAGGTCCATCCAAAGATGCCTCTCCATTCACTGAACAAGCACTGGATAAGGACATCAGCACATAACACTAGTTAGAGAAATCTATACAGAAAGAAGAACAGGGACACAACTATAAAGGCACAACGGAAAAAAAATGACAACGTTTGGGGATGTAAATATCGTAGCACATTTGTATTCATAGGTACTACTGTGATAAACATCTAAAAGATGTCGTGTAATCTGTTCCTTCAAAGATTTTAAAAAAGAGAGCATGCAGATCAAAGGTCCATCCAGAGATGCCTCTCCATTCACTGAACAAGCACCAGATAAGGACATCAACACATAACACCAGTTAGAGAAATCTATACAGAAAGAAGAACAGGTACACAACTGTAAAGGCACAAGGAAAAAAAGATGACAAAGTTTGGGGATGTAAATGTTGCATATTTGTATTCATAGGTATTACCGTGGTAACAAAAGAAGGGAACTGGCAATTCCATGTCTATTCCATTCGTGTGCATAATATGTTGAGAAGTATCTTTGCAGTTTGCACCACACTACAAAAGTATATAGCCCATTGGTTTTTCTGAAGTTTGCAACTAAATCAGTAACTAGTACCTCTCTTCAGGACAGATTGTACAGAAATTATAGGCAACCCAGACCATAACCCCAGTTTTTTATGCCACAATAACAACAAATAACAAAATCGTAAACATCTTTACACAAAGGCCTTGTTTTCTTCAATTTATTCCTAATCCTTATTTTCTTCTAAAACCATATATTATGAATTCATCATACTTGAATTATAATGAACCGATGCCATCAAAAGTCAATATTGCTGCATTTTACCAGTAATTATGGGATTGAACTCTCATAAGATCTAAATCCATGGAAGCATAGCAGTATTATAGGTGATTAATGTTGCAGCCAGTAGGCGTCTCGCAACCAGATAACTCATATACGGCACAAATCATCTAATTTCCAATGCAACAGAACCATACACTATTTTGTGTATATTAATAATCAACATTGCCAGAGTTTTCAAAACAGTTGTCACTCAAAACTCAGAATTGAACATAAACAGACTGGCAAGGAAACTGCCAGCATCTTCCGTTCCCCAAACTATCCAATTCAGCAGAAGAGACTGCCAAATCTCATATCGCTTACCTTCCTACTCGACAGCTCCTAGAAGCTACACACACACACACACAGAGAGAGACAGAGCAGATAACAGCATAACTTCATGTAATCAAATTCTCCAAGATTTCTACGATTTGAGATCCCTATCTAAAGCAATACAGCACATGAAAACATGAAACCAAACAAGCTTCACGGCCACATAGAATTCCAATGCCTAAACACGCCTACCACAGTAATCAGTACCTTCAACATGTGCATGAGTTTAAGATTGAAAACTACAACCTAACTAAGCATCCGTACCGCCTATAGCATAAACCCTGGTTCCAAGCACAGGATAGAAGATAATTTTTCATCGCGCAACTCACCATCTGGGTGTGCTTGGCTATGACGCAGTGCTCGCCGGAGCCTGGGGGAACGAGGAGCTTGCCCTGGGGGGCGGCACGGACGTGGCCACGCACCGCTGCGAGGACTGGCTCGTCGCCCTCACCGTATTCCACGAGGAAAGAGCGGATATCAGATATGGCGACTGCCGGAGCGGCGACGATGCGCCGTAGCTGACCTGACACGGCCAGGTACTTCACCCACGAGGCGACGGCGATGGTGGCAGTGCCCAGGCCGAGCACCGCCCCATCCAGAGCAGCGGCGACGCGGGCCAGCGCCATGGCTGTCTCTCTGTCACGCGCCGACATAGCTGGGTTCGATCGGGTCACCGGCGATGCGTCGGTAACCTTGCCTTTTCGTTGCTGTGTGCTGTTTGTGGCAAATTTGGGTCCGAGCTGTAGACAACCCTGTAGAAAAAAAGTTGATAGAGATGAACAAATTAACCATCTATCTGTGCTAATGAAAAGTCAGACAAATCATTTATTCATTTGTGAAGCAAATTAATTTAATGGAAGAAGTCTAAGCCAGCCAGCCTATGTAATAGTAGTTATTATATGCTTAGCATGTCTACTGCATTAAGAAATCAGTCTTAAGTTTGCACATAAGAGGAAAAAAGGAGTGCAACATACCGTCTTTTCACTGGAAACAGCTTTACATCCAAGATTTCTCTTCCCTATACAGAATAACACCAGGGGAAGGATGTATCCAGGCCTTCAAAGCACTTAATCACAGGCACTGCTATACAAAATATAGGCAATACATTTATTATACATCTGAGGAGGACAACCACTACACCATCATGAACAGAAAGATCTCTCTGTTCCGGAATAGATTCCAGAATTAAAGTATTAGAAAAAAATCTGAGTTTTAGCGATGTTTTTTACAATGGCAGACAAATCACACTAAATGCTTGCTCATTAATATACTGTCTGCGTTTCTCCCTCATTTTATTTCCAGTTCAACATTACAAAGCACAGAAAATATTTATAGTTACAATTAGCATTTGAAAAGAATTGGACAAACAAATTTGGTTATCTACTTGAGCGGCTGTATATCCTCAAAACATCTGATTCCAGCAGCAGTCTAGAGCACCGCATAGTAAATGTTTGCATATAGCATATGTATATCATCAAAACTGGCAAATATCATTAAAAAATTAAAATATATATATATCTCCAGCCCCGGCCGGCGTTTGCCGGCGTGGCCCATCGACCACCGCGGCTGGCAGCCCCCCGCGCGCCCCCGGCCGTCGATGGCCGCCGCGCTGGATCCGGCCGCCGGGAGAGAGAGGACTGGACCTGGCCGGGAGAGAGAGAGAGAGAGAGGGCGGAGAGGACAAGGGCGGAGAGGACAAGGAAGGAGAGGGGGTGGCGAGAACCCGGACCTGGAGGAAGCCGGAGCCGCCCAGCCGTTCGCCTGAGTCCCTCGGTGTGTTCTGGAGACGGGAGGAGAAGAGAGGAGAATACGATGCAGTGCTCTCAACCCCCCCTGGCGGTGTCATGAACCGTCCAGAATCCAGATTGGTTACGTTACTTCCCAGCAATCCGATCATCTTAAGATAAAATCTCTGATTTCATTGGTGTTATGCGACTAGGAGTACTATTCATGGTTAATAACCTCATTATATCATCAGGTCTCTAATTTCTTTTTTTAAAAAAAGTCAGGTCTATAGTGGGAACCTTCTCAACGACTCTACCGGATGATTGTATCGGTGAAAAATAATAAAAATTTATGGATAAACTTTTATTATATATATATATATATGAAAATTAGATCATACTACCAGGTGTAGCTACTCCCTGCACGTCCATGATAAAAATATTTTTATAACTATTTCTGCTTCCAACCAACAGAAAATATAGCAACTATTAAATCTCATGTAAATGATACTATCTACATGTATAGAGTTTGTACTTTTCGTTGGGGAGAATATATATATATATATATATATATATATATATATATATATATTATCGATTTTAAAGGAAAGACAGGAAAATAAACTTCAGTATGAAAACTCTAAAATCAACTCTAAATTTAAGAACAAAAAAATTAATTTTTGGTTTATAAACATAAGCGGGAGCGAAAAATAATGTACAAGTGTCATGCTTGGAGGAGGGTTTAGAGAACTTGCTTGGACAGTGTTTGTAATACAATCTTAATGGGGTTTCATTCTCAGTGAATAAAGTATCGTATAAGAAACTCGAATGATATATCATTGGAGTTATGAAGAGAGATATAATAGGTTTATCTAGATAGAATTGGATATACTCTCTTTTAAAAACTTAAAAATGATTCCACACTCGTATTAGACACAAAAGTCTCATTTCATCCAAGGATGTGCATTAGGTGTTGTAAGATACCACAAAATTACACCGTGCATTGTGGGAGGATGTTTTATTTCATCACCTCAAAACACTCAACATGACGTGGCACTGTTGAAAACAACAAAATAAAACCGTTCATCGCCTCCATTACGAATAGCCTTGGATTATAGAAGCTATTTATACATTTTTTTGTGTGCAACAGCGTGACTATGATGTGGTAAACTTCACACTGCAATGTAACACATGCTTGGTGTTTTGCAAACGGTGCCAAGATGCAGTATATAATATTCATTTACTTAGAGAAACGAGAGAATAGACCAATAAATTTTCGCTGTATTCACAAGTAATATGTATAGAGTATGATAAAAGAAACCTGGTAAAAGCTCTTAGATGCATAACATTCCAGGGCATCAGAATGATATAGGTTAACCCCTCGTTAGTTCAAAAGTTACAAAGCATTTCTCACTATCTTGGTATCTAATCCATCTAAAATATAGTGCACAAACTTGATTTACTCGTCATCATCATGTATTTATGTGACATATCAGAAGCCCTAAATCTACATAAGTCGAATCGGATGGTCCATCAGACTCGCCTCATCCCAAAGACTCGAAAACCGCATACTCTCTTCTCCCACCATTGTCGCCTCATCCATACCCCTCTCCTTCACCTGCGTTCCCAAACCCTAGTCACCACATCCTCTACACCTTCCCTCTGCCGCCGCCGGCGGGTGCCACTACCTCCTCTATGCCAGGAGCGCCGCCTCATCCCTACCACTCTCCTCCAGTTGCCTCCTCTAACCCTAGCATCACCCCTGATCTCAATTGTTGCAATCGCCGTTATTCGCCGATCCTTTTACCACATCATGAATCCCTTCCCCGGTGACCCCATTGCGGTCATCCCCTTAAACATCCATGGCGAGGGATCGAAGTTGATGCCCTCCACTGGAGAGGATGGTCATCCAGTGAAGCAACTTCCTCTCCAGTGGATGGCCATCCTAAACCATTGGCATCCGGATTACTAATCCTCACATGTACAAAATGAGTGTTGCAGATTACACGGCTCAGGCTAACTGAATAGCTGATGCCAAAGGCTCGAGTTAATTTTCTGAGGATGTGAGAATCAGTAATTGATTATATATACTAACTAGAAGTGCATATAAGAATGCTTAATGATTATTTATGCAACATTTCAGTAATCCGGAAGAAGTTGATTTGTCACTGAACAAGGTAGGAAAACAAATTCTTGGATTGGATATGGAGAAAATTCTTGTTTCTGAAGTCCACGTGGAAATAGTTCCACAAGGAAAAAGTTGTCCGCCAAACCATTTTACTCAACATGTAATGACCTTCCTTCTTCTTTAAATGAACATTCATGTTAAAATTTCAAGTATATTGTTATCTTACATGTATGATGTGCAGGTTTAGGATTCTAACATGGTACGACTAATAAAATTACATTACATAGTTACTGCAGTTTGTGAAGGAAGATCTATTTAATAAAAATGTCTTCATTTTATCATCGCGTGCTCATTTGTTCTCCTGGTGTCAAACCGAATTGGAAGTCATCGGATCTAAAATGAACATGAAGCTATCGAGATTCTAGAGATGAGCGATAAGATGTAGGGTCTAAAATAGAAACATAGGTTTTTCCTACAAGTTTGGAAAGGAGAATACAAGGGATCGAAGATTGAGTGATCTTTGAGTGGGTTGTGAGCCTGTGAGCAATCGACGTGATGCGACGCAAGCAATTGGATAGCAGGCGAGTGATAAAAAAAATGGGTAGAAATGTTATTGATTTTTAAATAGTAGAGAAATGATTATATGTGATTATTGATTGTCTTGGTCGAATATTTTTAGACAATGACATTTTTGCACTTTATCCTAAATGGATTTGATATATGACCTGAATTGAACTAGAGCTCAATTGGATAGATAGTAACAAAATTAATATGACTAAAATGTAATTTAATAATTTATGAACAAAAATATTTTGTATGACATTAATTTAATTGGGGTGTTTCTATGAAATTTAATTTGACTAAATATATTATGCACATTACTGGTACATGATGGTAAACATATTCCTGACACTGTCCCGCTTTCCAAATAACAAGGACTAGTGGCATTTCATCTGCACAGGGAGATGGGATCAAAACTCCATCGTATTAAAAATCCTATGAACCGAAGGAGAGTAAGCATAGATCTGATGAGTGGCAGGCACCATCGAAGTCAACCATCTACAAATACACAGTATAAGCGTGCATCCACATGTATATTTTTTTTAGAAGTATAGCAAAACAAGATGGTATGCATATACCCTGAATCCTATCTGATCATAGAGCCTCCGAGCTGGTAGATTATCCTTGTGCACATGAATATAAACATCTTCAGCACCTAAAGCAGGGTTGAAGATGTCAGTGGATGGGTCAGTATTATCTGGTATTCCCTCCATTCTAAAATATAAGATGTAATTACTTTTTCTATAATTACTTTTTTTCTATTTCCCATAATATAATACATGCATATAAGTATGCATTAACTAGCACATCTCTTTCCTCTAAATTTAATTTATTTTAAATTCTTCACTATCAAAACATCTAACCATATAACATGCACATATATATGCACCAAGGTAATCTAAACAATGAGATGGTTATAATTTTTTTCTTGATCTTTGTGTTAGTAGAATTTACGCCTTATATTTTAAAACGGATGGAGTACATATCTACTACAAAATAACATTGCATAATTTCTAGAAACAACAACTTATTGCTTTACCATTGACTCTTGCAGCATCTATGGCCAATAACAGCATATTGCTCGCGATCCCTTGACGCCGTGCATATTTAGCAACACAAACATTTGTCAGATATCCAAACTTTGGCTGATCCGGCTGATATATTCTACAATGATATGATGACTTCCCAGGCTCCTGTAAAGAACTTTGAGATGTAACTTTCCATAACATAAATAAACAGAAGTTATATAGAAAAACATGGGTGCTATACTACTATTTTTCCATACCGCAGGAAATGTCTCCCCGTGAAAAGGATGCCTTATACAGACATCCAGGGTGCCAACGACGCTATTCAGCACAGTTCGTTTGAGGTCATCATTTTTTACCTGCCATATTACACCAGAGACTGAGATTTTCAACTGTGAAATATAAGAAAACTGTTGGTGAAGCAGCTTTAAGTCAGTTCTACTTTAGAAAAACTTGTCAACACTTCACTTGTTGGTTGTGGTAGCCATTTTGGCATGTTTGGACCCCTTGCAAGTATTTCCTATGAACTAACATGCTGGATCCAAGGCATAATAATAAATTTGATAGCCAAAATGCAGAGAGCTTTTGTATTGTACCGCAACAAAACAAATATACTTCTCTCCTTGAAGCTTGCTACATCGCTTCTTTAATGCATGAAATTCCTGCAAAAGGATATCCAACAATGACACACAAATGTCAAACCACAACATGAAGTATTGACTATTGAATGATCATTCGATGGAAAATTAATTGGACGTTTTGACAGTGTCAATTTAAGCAGAGCTATCTGGGGACAAGCCATCCCAATTGCCTTCAAGCAGGCATAAACTAGTGACCAACTGATTACCCGTGTACCTGTGATGCAAACTTCCTCTTGAAGCTTTCAACATAGCTGGAGCAGAAATGATGATAAAGAAATGTTAACCATTAACCACAAGGATAGCACTAATCCTATGTGAACAGCAATACAAAGAAAAGATGAGGATGCACAAAATTTGCTTGCAAATTAAACACTAACCGATCACTTGACTGATCTTCATAGCGATTCTCTGCTCTCAACCATGCAGCAATCTATCAAGGCGATGGTACAAGGGAATGTTATACATTGATGTTAAAGTTAATATTACAATTTCATAATACAAACTAAAAGGTGAGGGTAAAGGACTAGGAACATAAATTTTAGTAGGAATCCCATGTTAGGAGCCAATATAGTATACAATACAAAAGTGCATGGAACATATAAATGATATCTACGTGTCTCATGACATCTTATCAGCAATATTAACATGCAAAACAAAAGGTATATATAGGACCATGGTATTACCATATAATAGTACCAATCAGAATACCACAAAATACATGTACAGGCTATGTCAGCAAAAATTGGAGAATTGTAGTGTACTTGAAGAGTCAACGGTCTTATATTCTTTACAGATGACAAGAAAAATACCCAGTATTCCTCATCAATTATAGCCTCCCGAGCAACATAGCAGCCAAAAAATCTTTTGTATTTGCAATCACTTTCCTCAACTGAGGGTCGAAGACGATTGAAACGAAGATCAGATGGTGCTGATTGGAAAGATGTGGGAACCACCGAAATTGGATTGGGTAAGCTTGATGAAAGCCCAGGGGGAGAGGCTCTTCTAGCAACACTGAGGCTATCGGTGACCATTTCATCTTTGCCACCATTTGTTGAAGCCACAGGTTCATCTTTCCTGGGGAAAAAATTGCTGATTTTGTATTAAAGAAACAATGAGGAAGATGCACTGACAGTGCATAAATTCATGCTATGTAAGAGTTACTCCACATGTTTCTGATTGCCCAATGGTATCTATATGTAAGAGTTACTAGCAAACCAAAATGTTCCAAATTGTGCATCAACGAAGGTGTCTTTGGATCAAACCTTCCAAAATTCCTCACAGCAAGTCATAACATCACAAAATACAAAGTAGCAATCATCACTGCTACCCAGTACAAAGAGAGGAGTTTATTGCATTTATTCTAACTAAATGTGTACCATAAATAGTTGTGCGGTCTAAAACTGCAATATATACAATCAATAAATACCCCCCACAAAGAACCGGCACAACAAGACTACAAGACCGTGATCCTACATTGAACTAATTGGTCAGTCTTTCTTGCCTTGAATATAACTTGCAAAAAGCAATCTAACAAGTCACCATTCAATAACACCCATAAGCCTTCTTAGTAGGTTCTTCCCTTCGCCAGTTTCCCCTAGTTCACAATCAGCAACGGATGAACGCAATTCCTGTAAAAACAAAGACCCCCGGGGGGCCATCGCACCGGACTGACCCCAACGCAAACAAAGGCAGGAAAAACAAAATCGAACCAGAGAGCTCACATAGGCGAGGCCGCGAGACGCCGGTGGAGGACTCCCCGCCCACGGAGCCCTCGCCCCGCGCCGGCCAGCGACGGCGGCGGCGGCTTCACGACGGAGCCGGTCGCCATGCCCCCCGCGGCGACCCCTGGCCCCAACACCCCCTAGCCCGCTAGGAGAGGCGAGACGGCAGCGCAATCGGTGGCGGGGCGGAACCGGAGCAGCGGCGGCGGCGGCCAATGATGAGCTCCTCCGCGTGGGCGTGCCGCTTCCGGCTTCCGGCGTGGTGGCTTGGTCTGCCGCCTGTCTCGCGTCGCGTCTCTCCTCCGCTATCCGTTTCGCTTGTTTCTGTGGGCCTGACGGGTGGGCCCCACTCTACAGCCACGTCCAATCACGGTGGCCACACGGGTTGGATTTGGACCATTCGACGACGCGATTGGATTTTGGCCATCATATGAAGGAGAGCGGCGTACGGCGTACCGCGTAGAACGTGACAGAAGAAAGCGTTGCGTTCATGTTCATGTTGCTGGTGTTATCCCGCTGATGCGATGGCCGATCGGTAGGCTGTACCACATGGGTTTACGGAAACATCCAGGATGGCGATACGTACGTAGGCTGTGGCCGCGTTCTTTCACCCGATGGCAATTGGACCCACGCTCTGGGGCCTAACGGGTTAACGGGTTTTGTACCTAATAGATACGGGTACGGACGAAGATTTATATCTATAAGTTTATGGGTACGTATAAAGCTATGAATTGTGTACGGGTTTTAGATTTAATCCTTGGTTACATATTGGGTCCCAAAAATTAAGTGACGCTTTTAAATATTAAACATAAAACTGTTTACTGTCCAGTATTATAAGCAAGTGGCATCAGAATATTGTTGAGGCATAATTATCTGTTTGTGTCGATATGATTAGATGACTGAATGTTAGAATTCGTCAAGCTTAGTTTTACTTGCTTATTATTTTACCTTTTTCAATTTCATGTTGCTATATTAATCAATTGGCTATGTTTATTTGCTTATTCCTATAATTAAATATTGAGAAACCTTAATATACTCATGAAGATGTCTCGATTAAGATATCTTTTATTTGACATAGATTCATCGGTGGTACCCATTGGGTTTCGGGTACCCATCGGTTATGGCTACGGGTTTAGTTTTGGTTTACGGATATGGGTTTACCTTACTGTCATGAGTTTTGTGATGGGTAGGTTTTTACAGAACCCGCCCCAAACCCGATCCATTGCCATCGCCCCTTCTAAGTTAATTTATCACCCTGTTTTTTGCTCGCACGCTTTTCGAACTGTCAAACAATATATTTTTCACAAAAATTTTCTATAGAAAAGTTATTTTAAAAAATTATATTAATATATTTTACATTTTATAATAATTAATAATTAATTAATCATTTACTAATCTATTACTACGTTTTTCGTGCCTAGGTAAGTTACCTTACCCCCAGCCAGCCAAACGCAGCCTGTATTGTTTATGTGCTGTTTGTCGCCAGATTATTGGTCGGTTTTTTCGTGAAGACTTTCCGAGTGTATTTGTTGCAAAATATTTTATACGACGATTTATTATCTCACGTGTATCTAAAGTATATTTTAACTTTATAGTAATTACCATCATTTATTTATAATATTAAACAGCTATTAGAAAATTAGATGATTCTTTTAATTTTTTATACGAAAACAATATACATCTATAACGCGCTTCTTTATTTGGATGGATCATGGATAGCTGTCAATCTGGTTGATTGGCATTCCCGTATTTGTCTTTAGCTTCAACTTGGATTGGTCTCGTAGAGTTGTACTTGTATATCTATAGAACGATGGCACCGATAACCATGATGGTTTCGTCGATAACTGACTGAGTTGTAATTCTTATTAATTGCAAAAACCTAAATTGGAGTAAATATTACGAAACTACATGTATTTTGATAGAAAGATTGCAAAACTCTATATTTAAGATTGTGTATCACAAAAATACAATTTAGCATCAAATTTCTCAGAAAGTTATAAATTTAAGGCCTTAAAGAAGTACAGATTTTTTTTTTGCTGAAAGTATAAAAAATACAGGTGGTACAACTTTACTATTGTCCTTTTACATGGTTTTGTGAAATATAATCCATAATTTATGCATAAAAATTTGCTTTCACCGCTAGAGATAAAAGTAGGGAAATATCAAGATCAGTTTCAATATTGAGTTATAGAATTTAAATTTTGGATATGATTGATATGCTGCAGAGAAAACGATAGAGTTGATTGGTTCTGACTTCTGAGTGAAGACAAAAAATCAAAACAATGGTCTAGATCATATACCAGGGCCATTATACAATGGTGGAGGGTAATGGTATCGTGGAGGTTGAGGGAAGCTAAGATTCGATTGGCTGTTATATGGTAAGGCACATATCTCGCTTTTTTTTTTTTTTACATCAGCTGGACAATTGGACAGGCTATGGTTCAAGCCAACCAAAAGTCGGAACCTCACATGTGCTAGCATATAAGCGAAACGATATATTTGTAATTTAAAAAAAACTTTGAGTAAAACTTTTACATATATGTTTATATTATTTTAAAAAATATTGTAAAATAAAGTATCTAAAAAATAAAACCAACATCAAAATTAAGTTTTTGCTTATAAAACATAAGCATAAGCTAAATGATGAGCGCACGTGAACGGTAAATCAAACACACTAATAGTTGACTTGCTTCCCAAAGGACTCTTAGCTTCAGAATCAAATATACTCCTAGTAATTATGAGTTATCTAGATCTGTTTGGCAAATCCTTCAAGTCACTTTGTTATCATATCATGAGTTAATGACCTTCCAATGGCATCATTTTATTACGATATGTTAGCGTAGCCTCCTTTTCCCTTTGGAAGACTGGAACTCTGCCTTTGAAGGACCTTGTTTCGTTTGCATACGTTTTCCGCCGGCCCCTTGTTTGCACATTCATACCACCTTTTCTCGTCTGCTTTGGCCTACCGTTTCAGACCAAACCGCTTCAATCAGACCAAGATGCCAGCCTTGATGCTCACACTTGTGTTTACTTGCCTAACAGCTAATAATAAACAGATAAAAAGATGCTCTGTCTCCAGCATTACATGCTGATGAATTGAATCCGGCGATTTCACGTCCAAATAAAGTGCAGGAGCTCGTGCTCTTTTCTCGTCCCAAGAACAGGTGTAAGCTGCAGAGTCATCTCGCCGTACCGATTCCAAAATCACTCGTACTACTCCAGTATCGAACAGGCAATGACATCAGGCGACTGACACAGATGCTGCTTCAAGAACAAGTTCAGTATGAATGTATGATCACGGGAAAGAGCTCGGCTTTTACTCTTCCTCGCAGCAAAATTATTATCAGGGCCGTCAAATTTGATCCTACGTCCAGAGCCACGCTGTTCTTGGATACCCCAAATTTTGAGCTGCTTCTCCCGGAATCTGATTCCGAGCTCACTAGCTCGGAAGAATCTCGCCTTTACATCGCAATCCAATTCTCGCCACCAGTCCGTGGATCATAGCGGGACAGTATGAATATGTTCCTCTGCATGATTGGGATCAATCCATCGTCAAAAGGCTTGGCGATAGAAAATGCCGTCAGGTTCTCTCCTAGTTTCTGAAGATTGGTTCAGACAGCATAAAGAAGTTAAAATTCTGAACAGCCAAGGGCAGCGTTTTTTGCATTAGCTAGCTAGCTGCTAGCCTCCAGACTCAGCCTGCCGCCGCCATGGGGAGGCCGTCGTCGACGGAGAGGCTCGTGTGCGTCGTCCTGGCCGTCCTGGCCGTCCTCTCGCCGCTGTACATCGACCGGCGGCCGGTGGTGGTGGTGGTGGACAGCGACGACGAGGAGGACGGCGTCGTGGCGGCGCTGTGGCTGCCGGCGCTGCTGATCGTGCTGATCCTGGCCATCAACGTGACGTGCTTCATGGACCGGAGGGTGGTCAGGTTCGATCCCTACTGGATACACCGCGTGGGGGGCTCCTCCTGCGGGCTCATGGCCACGCTGCTGCTGCTGGGCTTCGTGCTCAAGTGCAAGGCGTCTTTCTAGAGCTAGATATGAGTATGGCATGTGGAAGCAGCTATTGTCCTCACTAGTTTACCTTAAGATATACTGGCAGTTGTACTCTGGGCTCAGTTGAAACATTTCCGGTGATCTGCACAACTGATGAGTTCTTTGTGCTTTCTGCTACCGTTGCCATTCTGTATGTTTGGTTTCTGTGGCTCTGCCCTTCTTAAAACTTGTTTGCGCTTCTTTTTTATTTTTTTGCTTGTGTAAAACCTTTCGCCTGTATATTGCCACATTCTGGACATTTTCGCCGATAGTGTTCCACGAGCGCTCAAACAAAGCATGAAAGCAAGCAGCAGCGAATAAGTTGTCAAGCAAACTGCCTGGGTTACGAATTAACGTTAGGTTTAATCAGGTAATTGATCCATTTAAATCAATAAGATTTCTGCTCATTATACTAGAAGTTATATGTGTTGAATACCTCATTTATAATAAGAAAGACTAGCATGGTGGCCCGTGTAGACTGTGCGACTAACTTTATTATGAAATTTCTTATATAATATCAAATATAGTTTCATATTATATTATAAAATATAAATACTATGGTAAAATAGTTTTAAACTCAAACCTAACCTAATCAATTTTTTACATTTGGTACTTCACGCAAATTTACACAGCGGCTCCTTTTATATTATCTTAATAACATAATAGATCTAAGAATAATACTACAATAAGTCAAAGTTACACAAAACTTATGGCATAATATCTCTTCTTTTATTCGTCTTCTTCAATCACATATATTTCATATATATTACTTATTTGTGATTGTACATAACCTGTTGCAAATAACATAGCATTCACCGTAAAATAAATTAAATATTTAGACATATGAGAAATTTTTTTAGTTTAATCTTGTACAGTATTCTTATAGGGATCGGACGGCAGCAGTGCCGATTAAAATAAACCTGATTTTTTTTCCTTTTCTTGTCTGATTCCATATGTTTTTTTTACTTTCTCAATTAAAGTTTTGATTGCTTTGCATCTATACACAAATGAGATAGACATGTATGTTCATTCTATTTTCAAATATTACATGTCTATTTGGTTTATCTCTCTCACCGAGAGTAATTTGTTTTCTTGGGTGTATATCGTCTTCATGATTTACATTGTTTATTTTTGGATTAAATCTTATGGACTATTACTAATAATTTCAGCAATTAAACATAAAAGTACATGATTGCACCCTAGTGGGTTTTGGTTATAAAGTGATAAAATATTTAGGGGACTGACACGTACATTAAGTTTAGTAATGAGAATAGTCCCAACGCAATTGCACGTGACAAAGAAGAACCCAAAAAAGAAAATGAAAAGTCGAAGGGCTCAAAGATTAAAAATTGTATATTTTTTCCTTTTGTTGAATCCATAAGTACATTTACTCTAAATAGAGGTTTGAATCGATGTTGCAACTAAAACCAAGTGCTCTAGTTGAATTCATAGTGTTAGAAGAGTGATACACTATGCACACCATACACTTGGGTTTGTTTTGAGTGTAGAAGTTGTGGGAAAAAGTTTTTAGCACACGGGTGTAGATACACCCGTGTGGTTGTATGCTATCTAAATAGTCATTAAAAATATGAAAAAAAATTGACAAGATAGATTAATATGATTTATATCACTCTACAAACATACAAGTTTAAATTTAAATTTACAAGTTGTAGAAAAAAAAACAAAACTGAAACTAATTATACGCATATTCATAATTGTTTTGTTATTTTTGATACTACTTATAGAAGTTGAATTTAAACTTGCATGTTGATTGAGTGATATAACTCATGTTAAATTATCTTGTCAATTTTTTTCATAATTTTTAATGACTATTTAGATAACATGCAAGCAACGAGTGTACATATACCCCTGTGCTAAAAAACTTCTTCCTATAAGTTGTTCGAGGTATTCGGTGACCACTCTTGAACACTCACAACAAATTGCATGTGTCATGTAGTGATCTTGCTCGGGAGTATCCAGTCATAAGGATTAGAGACCGCGGTAAGAAACCTATATGCAGAGGGTTCACCAGAGTCCTAGTGGTTGTCGATGGATACTTCGGAGTGTGTTTCCAGGCAATTTAGTGCCACTGGATACTCGGTGGTTTCCACTGAAGTCTTCGGTGTTTGAATGATTGAATCATGTGAGTAACGGCTAGCTCGAGGTAGGTACGGTAAAAAAG
This sequence comes from Oryza brachyantha, assembly GCF_000231095.2. NCBI lineage: Eukaryota > Viridiplantae > Streptophyta > Magnoliopsida > Poales > Poaceae > Oryza > Oryza brachyantha. Next base: position 3,404,471 of record NC_023165.2, on the reverse strand, counting down.
ATTTTCATCGTCTCGACTTTCTAAAATATATTTACACTAATTAATTTTATTGTTTACTTAATTAAATATACAAAAATATTTTATAATCTCCGTCTTTTCTTCCCACGGAAAACGGCCGAATGTTTCTGGCAACCCTGAGCCCACGTAGCGTGCATATGCACCGAGCACACCCACGAGCTTTCGTTCGCAGGCCGCCGTGTCGTCAGAAAAAAATGAAAACGCGACACGAGTGGTTCTCGTGCAAAAGGGGCTGAAGTGAACTAACCATAGCCGGAGCCCGGAGGCCCTCCCCCGCGTCGCAGCAGGCAGGCAAGCCCCGGGAACATGTCCACCTCGCTCCTCCCCGCCACCTCCGGCGGGGCGCGCCTCTGCGCCTCCCGGGCTCCCCGCCCCCGCCGCCAATGCTGCCAGACCGCCTCCGCGGCGTCCGCCCCCTCGCCGACGTTCGGTGGAATCGGCCGCCGCGCCGTCTCCCTCGCCGGCGTCGCCTCCTGGCTCGCCACTACCGCCGGCCGTAAGTCCAGCCGCGTGCACATGCTGTCCGCTGTTCGGCGTGCGAATTATTCGTCACTGATTGCTTCGCAACCGTTGCAGGGGCAGACGCGAACCCGTTCGACAAATACGTCAAGAAGTAATAATCCGTTCACTGATTGTTTCTTGCTCTCTCTCTTCATAAATTTTTGCATTTCCTTGCCACAGGTTGCAGCTTTTGATTTCCGCCGACGTTTTTTGCTTCTTGAATTTACAATGTTAGGAAGAAGCTGGAGCCCTTGGAGACCTATGTTCCGGCAGTACTGTTGACTCAGGACCAGTTTAGGGATCTAGGTAAGAGTAATCCATGGGTTTGACACCTAAAATATCTTCATGCTTATTGATTGGCACTTAGGCAACTTTGATCGTTAGCAGTATATAACACTCCAGAGCTTGCAGGAAAACAAGCAAGATTCATCAATATCACACTAGTATACAAATATAAGCATCGATTACTTCAGGTTTATATAAAGACAAATATTATGGTCCTTAAAAAGTTCCTAGAGTTACCAAATTTTTAGTATAAAATCTTGGTGCATCAAGGTATCTATTACCTGGTGGTAATAGGCTTTTACACTGTAAAATGTGCTACTTCAAAGTGAATTATCAAGGATGGTAAAAAAGCTATATAGAAATCTTGCACACAACGGATCTTCTTTTTGACCATATTTCAGATTGTGAGAGGTGTACCATCCATGGTATATTTTTCTGCAGTTTTTCCCTTCGATTTCATTGCCTTCTTATCATAGTGAATTTTGTGTGTTGAAATATGCAAGCCATTATAATTTACTGCTAGAAAAGCGCCTTCATACATCCGATATGTATGTTTAATTGCAGAGCTATGATGCAGTGCTATATGTGATACAACCTATACCTAGGAAATTCATGGATATGTATGTTCAATTGCAGAGAAATCATTAGAATTTGAGAAGCCAAGGTATGATGAGAGCAGATCATTACTTCGTTCTGGTCCAGCATCTTCTCTGCGTATCAACATTCGAGCAGTAAGATACTGATCATATTCTGAATGCTGTTCTGATTCTGAAGTTAAAATGGCATCGATATTCTTGTGGATAGTCTGTACATTCACGAGTTAAGATTAATTAGCAAGTATCAACTGTGTTGTGCTAGCCCTTTTTATTCCTGAACACCAAGATATTTTCCTTTTTCAAATTATGCACATTGCCATAACTGGTTCAAACATACAGAGGATATGAATAGTCCATTTGATGATTTCTATGTGTGCTCGATACAAACAAAATGCAGGTGGCGCAGTATGCTTCCAGCAGCGGTCAAGGCAAAGCTGCTTCTGATGCCGTAGACGAATGCTTACGGTAAAAAAAATGATTGACATATTTCAAAATGTATACTTTGATCAATAAAAATAGCAGGTAATGATAACTGATAAGTGACAGAAAATTCATTCTATCCTAGAGCATTGGAAGATCTTGACTCGCTGCTACTACAAGCATCACGGAACAACCCATCAGCGTCTGTCGATGTCATGAGGAGAAAAATCAGTGTTGCCCTTGGAGCTTTAGACAAGTAAAACCAGTGCTGATATCTATTATGACAACCTTTTTCTCTCTTCAAATCGAACGGAATAATAACTGGAAATTTACATTGTTCTTGTCTTCTCAGCCTCCTTCAAACCGTGCCATCAGCAGTACTGGACAAAGGGAAGGCCATTGCCGATGCATACCGGACTCCTGCAGATGACTACGAAATGGGCAATGCAACAGAGTTGGATCCAAGATTGAAACAACTGCAGGACATTCTTTGATGCTGAACCCGTTAACACATACTGAAAGTTTTGTTAATGTGATTGTATTTGTGAAGAGTGAAGTGGAGCATACAAGTTTGTACTCGCACGATTAAAATGCAGAGGAAAATTCTCCCATGCGCGATACTTTTTATTGCTTGCTACTCCCTCGTTTTTATGTTATAAGATAAGATGTTTCAGTTTTCCATACATCCATCTATATAATATTTAGATTAATTAGTATCTATATGGATCTAGAGAAATCTAAAACGTCTTATATATAATCTGAAACAAATGTAATACAAATTATAGGCTAGTCTGCTAGATACAGTGGAAAGTTGGGCTCTGCGTTGTCAGCTGTTAGGGCTCTTTTTATACTCTTCTTCTACATGGGGCTACCTTGCTTGTTGGGCCTTGGAGATGACCGACCCACAATCTATGAAACATCGGGAGCCCACGAGACGAGCAGATCCGAATACTGGAGCATGGCATCATTTTTCCGGAATTAAATTGTTTTCTGTAGAATAGTGGCAATACTAGTACAACTACTCTACTATGGAATTCATGTTTTATGGCCAGACAGAGGGTACATTATAATATGTGCTTCGGTGCAAGATGCTCCCTCTCTCGAAATCCTTCATTTTCTCCGTACCAATACAACATACCTTCACTTTATCAAATCTCAAGACATGCGTTCTCTAGTTTATCTGGTTTTAATATATTTGCTTTTACTTTCACAAACTGAGATAACCGTGTGTTTTTCATTTTAGGACTGAGAGGGTAGTAGGAGTGGTAGCAGTATCTCTATTATGTGACGTACGCAAGAGATCAGTCAATACTCATCAATACCCTGTATTGCGGTGTGGTCTTGCAACATCTGCCACAATTGCTTGCTCACATGAACGCTGTAGATCGTGTGCTCAGCTATAGATCAGCTACGCCCATCGACCACCAGCTACTCTTGCATAGCTACTACTCCTATCGCTACTACTACGAGTTCGCGTCGCTACGTCAGCCTCTCCTCGAGAAGTACTACCAGCCCAACTGGTCAAACGCAAAGAGGAGCACGGGAACACCAAGCATGCATTGCGTAGCTATCCATCCATTGTCATGCCAGGCACTGCCATGGACATTGTGGTAGGAACCCAACTAGCGTCGAGGACAAACTTGGATGTAGCACGGGTTTTGGTAAAATACAATTCTGTATAATTTTCTTTGTTTGAAGTTCTAGATGATTTTTGTCCTGTTTTATATTGTGAATTGACAAAATGCCCTTGAGCTCCACCTCCTGCTCACTCATTTCTTCTCCAACTATCCACTACTCCCCACCATGGCTACCCTTGATGCCAAAGCATGTTGTTTTAGTCATATCGATATCGTCGTTTGAGCTCGTTTGGAGTAGGAAATTATACCTACGAGCTTGTCGGTGATGAAGAAGAAAAGGCATTCACGATGGTTCTTGGAACGACGTATAAGTAGAATATTAGTATTGACAATTGTTCCTACTATGACCTAGCTGAGAAGCGCAGAACTACGGGCACCCTGTGAAATGTGGAGGTAAAACTCCACATAACGGACCATGTTATTATCATTAAAGTGCTCCCTGGTTGTTTATATTGTCATCCTTTTATGAAATGTTTTTTTTCAAATAGACTCCTAAAAAATTTTAACCGAAAAAAGATCTATTTCTCGAAGCAAAGTTCTTGGCAATAAGGTAGGTGTCGCAGTGGACAAACAACTAACATGGACGAGGACGCTTGGCGTCAATAGGGTTGGCGGCATCCCTTGGCGCTAAAGTGGCTGGTATTGTCCCTAGCCTCATTAGCCCCAACCAGCCTCCCTTATTCCTCTCCTTCATAACCACTCCTCTCCTCTCCTCTCCTCTCCTCTCACACCTGAGGCAAAACTCTCTAAACCCCCAAGAAAGCACTCTCTTAATCCAATCGTATGTGATACTTTTTCTTCAGAATTTGAGAGGAAATCATGCACCAATGTATCTTCTTCCATTCTCCTTTTTTCTTATTTTGGAGATCATAATGTAAACCCTAAAATGCAAGTGTGTGCAAAATTTGTATTATCAAACCTTGCATTGCTTGATGAATTTCGAGTTGTGTGGACATATCTTTGATGAATTTTGATGGCGATACACATGACTACATGTATGTGATTCATCTTTTCAAATCTCAATGCATTTCATCCACTTTACCAAACTCTAATACAATAGTTGCTTAATAAATGCATTCTTTATAGGATAAATAAAGCTAAAAATGGAATCTTTGTGGGACAGATGTAGTATATGCACAAAATGAATTAGACGGGGAGAGAATAGCATTCTAGCCCTAGCATATTGGTTAAAATAGCATTTTAATGAAGTCAATTTATATGATTACATTTGAAAAAAAACATTTTTATGATATGATATAAAAAAATTAATTTCTCAACATCAAGGACCTTAATTAATGGAGACAAGTCAATGAAAGAACGAGGGCTTAAGGTAAGCCACTTAATAGGAGCGGTCTTAGGTTTCATCTAGGATAAAGGCACTCTTCTCGTGATGCGCGCTATCTTTAGCGGTACCTATAAATATTTTGCATTTCAACCCTCCCATTTTATATAAACTCTTGTTTCATTTTAATTCATATGTTCATCTATATTTATGTACTAGAAGCCACGTGAAGTGAAAAGTCAGTCCCGTCCTACGTTGGTATCGACGTCAACCCTATCCAGTGACCTGAACGATAGCAACTTCACACTCCAGCGTGCCCCCTCTACCCGACAACAACACAAACCGAAGCGGGTGTTCGACATGATCACCAACGATGGCACAAATCTAGGCCACCACACAAATCCCCTTCTCCTTCCACCGCTCCAAACAGGTGTAGCAGCGGCAGGTGGGTCGAGTTTCGGAGCAACGAGGCTGGTCTCCTCTCCTTGATATGCATCGGTATCCTCATTAGATCTAGCCACCGCACCCTCTATTTGCTATAGATCTGGACCGACGGCCATTGCCATCCCTCGCTGCTACCACGAGCTCACAATGAACTTGTTCGGATCTACCCGCATGATCTCCCTCTTTTCCACGAGCATGTAGATCGGGCGATGAGGGTGACCTCAATGGCGACGATGGTAGGAAAATCTCGGTTGCCAAGTGGTAGTAGAAGGGCAAGATGCATGGCGTGAGGGTGAACTTGTGCACTCAAGGTGACGACATGAGAGGAGCTCGCCCACATATTTCATCGTGTTGCGTGTGTTGATTCCTAATTCACTAAAACATCACGCTTAACCTAAGATCACTCTAAATTGCAGAATAAGGGTCACTACCCATTGCTTGACACCATTGCCACTTCTTCTGTTTCTTGCTCGATGTCAATGATCGAAAAGGGAAGAAGATCCTTCAATGACCTTTGTGTATGAGATGTAGTTGTGTGTAGAGGTCACCGACTTGATCCTGATAGGGTCACCGATGATTTGTTGTACGGTGACGACATCTTTCAAGCCTTTGCCTACACTGTCCAAGAATAGAATTGTTATTTCCCTCCAAAGCTAGTTAGGATGGATACGGTTTTGGTGTAAGTGAGATTGAGACAACCGTGTAGAGATCATCACCTCTTCATGGTCTCGACCTTTCCCTTTTAAATCTTAGGAAACTAGGGGCTCTTCTGAAAGAAAGTTTCTTTGGGTTGGTTTGGTAAGGGCAACTTTAGTGTTTAGTTCTCTAGAATTTGCTAGGGAGGTTTCTTTGGGTTGGTTTGGTAAGGGCAACTTTAGTGTTTAGTTCTCTAGAATTTGCTAGGGAGGACACTTCAGCCACTAGCACCATAGCTCCATATTGCTCTAATGTATAGAATCTTATAATCCATGCTAAGATGGGTCCCACAGATTATAAAAATATTTGATAGATAGACTTGTAGTACAGTCTCTCACAAAAAGTCTTTAGCACTAGGTGCTAGAAGAGGCAACATGTGCTTTTAAATTCTAAGCTAGCACCTTTGGTCCAATGTATAACACCTCTTATATTTCTTTCTCTCTCTTCTTGGCACCCTCTTACCATGTACATTAAAGATGCCCTAAGTAGTCCAGTGATCGCACACAGTTAACAAGGTGGGCGGCAACATGCATGATCCCCTCCGGATTTTCATCCGAGAGAGCAAAATATCCAATAGCGTGCACAATGATGATGCACAAGTGCTCTTTGCAAGATGTACTAAGCTCCGACGGACACCGAGGCAAAGCTATTGTTCCTATGTGACAAAGTGAGACCACTCACAACTAAAAGCATCTGCAATGTATCCCGCCAAAATGAGAATTAACGTGGGCCAGGGATTCAGGTGATAGTAGTTATTAGAAAACCCACAATGTACTATGACTACTCTAGAAATTAAGGTGGAGTTTACCTTAAATAAATATTGTTGATCAACAATCTTTTATAGACAAATCCGGTAAAAAAGATTCACATATGTATATAAAATAATGTTCTTTATTTTCTTCTTGCCGGTAATAGACCAAAGACCGGTAGTATTTGTCGTCTGTACCCACAAGCTTCTTACCTGGCTATAATGTTATATTAAGTGCTTATTACGTACTGGTAGTAGTACTTTTATTCGACACTATTATGGTTGCCCCCAGCAGCATTTGACATGTCCGCACATGCAGGGTGCTCTGATTATAGCGCGTCTGTTAAAAAAGACTTTATTTTTGGGTTAATTTCTGTGTCATGACTATTTGTTTTATTTAAAAATTTTATTAAATAAATAAAAACAACTAGTCACGTGTAAAATACTCTGTCATCTAATAACAATAAAATATTAATTATAATTTTTAAAATAAGACAAATAATTAAATATTTTGTATCTTAAAATATTTTGGGATGAAATGGAGTACTACTGGTAACTGTTAGCAAGCTGCAGCCTCGGGAACCCAAACCCCAAGTTGCAGAGATATCTATCTATCTATGCATCCATCCATCTATCAATCAAATCCATCAAGGCGAGCAGTCGATCGTGAACACATCTCCAAAACACTCGGCCGCAGCCGCGGCCGCACCCTAGAGAAAACTTGTAAATTTGTCACGGCGCAACCACGCCGCGACCGGCCGGCCTCTAGCTCTCCACTTCGGAATCCGCAGACGCAGACGACAGCCACCACGTAAAAGAAAGGCGAGGTGGCTCCAAAGAAATCTCTACTATGCAAGAGGACAAATGAGGTGAAGTACGACGTACCGTCGTCGCCGGGTGATCGACATTGCGACGTGGCACGTCTCCCGAGGGAGATAAACCGCTGCCTCTACGCATGCGTTGTAGTAGTAGTGTTGTACCACTAGCGTACAACACGGAAGCAAAAAAAAATGGAGTACAGAGAGGACTCGTGCCATGAATTTTCTGGGACTTCCCTCTAGCTTACTATAGCTATTATTAATAGTACTCCTTTGACGACCTCTACAAGTGGTAACAAATGCGATGGTAGTTTTACCCCGAAACGCGCGCGGTGCTCCGTGCTCGTTGAAGAGAAGAGACCGAGCGGCTCGGCTCGGCTCGGGCTCGCACCGCCATATATCTTTCGGTTTCCGTGGGTTTCCGCGCGGCAGCTTGCGGGCTGCGACTGCGGCGTCGTCGACTCGGGAGCCGCGAAAGGTGGGAAATCCAGGTGCGTGGCGCCCGTTGCGCACAGGGCGAAAAGGAGCGAAATTCCATACGGCCTCGGCAGCGGCGGCAGGTACGCCGCCCGTACGCGCGTACCGCCTCGTCGGCTGCCGTGCCGGTGCCGTGCGTGTCAGTTAGAGTGTGCGGTGGGGCGGGGCGGGGCGACGACGAGGAGGCTGCTGCGAGCGTCGTCGCCTCGATCGGTCGGACGCTGCGCGGTACAGATGCCCGAGCCCTAAAACCCCAGCGGCCCAGCCTACCTAGCTCGTTCCTCATGCTGCCTCGTCCGGCCTATCGCGCGGCCATGGGTGTCCGTCTCTTTTGGTACAGAGTCCAACTGCGGCATGTCCGCGAGGGCGAAAAACTGGTGGAACACATGCACGCGTGTTGGCTATATTGAGATCATGCACGGACCACGGGGTCGTCAGTACTAAACCAAAGTATTCTTCCTCTACGGCTGCAGCATGTACAAAAACGCTCTCATATCTACTCAAACGTAATCAGGTAGCACTGGCTAGGTGTCCATCCAGTGATCCAGTCGAATCTTCACATGGGAGATCTTGCTCACGGACCGTCAGAATTGTCTTATCTTCAAAAAATTCGTTCTGCTTTTAGCGAGTCGGGATTCTGAGTCTTCGTCATCCTTAATTTAGTCTGTTGCCTACCAAAATTTTGCTACGGCCAATATTTAGAATGTTTGATTTTGGTAACAAACTGAACTGAACATACGCTTGATCTTGCAACTAGCTTTCGGTAGCTATAGTATTAAGCTGAGTCGTTATGACTTGTCTCGTTCTACTAGTTTGCCAGCCATGTGTTGCGACTTTGAGTTTGAGAGAGAAGCAGTATATGATGCACCCTGTCTCTACTCTCTACTGACGTGAGTTGTTCACGTGGGCGTGCGCATTAATACCACGGAAAATCACGCACTTTCTGGCTCGATTCAAGCGAAACTATCCGTCGTTTATTTGGATTGAAGACGATGTCAACTCAAAAACTCAAGGTAGCACATGACATATTATAAAGCACTCCTTTTGTTCTTTCTCGGGAGACGAATTCAGAACTGGTATATAAAAACCGATCTGCCAAACATCGATTTCCAATGGAACATGCATGGGGCTAATCCCACGGATATGTGACCAAGCAACAACTACCTAAACACACTCGAAGAAAACGAGGCCCTAATTTAACTGCCCCGATCAGTTTTGCTCCCGGCCTTTGGATCGCCAAATCACCTGAGAAGATTCGACCCATTTTCTTTGCATGCATGTGATCCCAGATCACTGAGTTTGGCACGTGAGAGAGAGACTCGCAGAACACAAGGACCCAAAACCCCCCAAGCTATAGCTGATGCTGAGCCCAAAGATGTTCAGAGAGTATACGTCAGGCGTCTCAGCTCCTCGCCATGCCAGGCCCCAGCTGCCACACTGCAAGACGTATCTATGGTGGCACAGACCCCAACGCAAAAAGAAAACGCTGGACCACGCACTCTCGCATATGCGTCCATGCAATGCAATGCCTAGTCGCACACCAAAACTTTGTTTTTGTATGGCCTCGCTCGTTCTATCTCCATCTCCTCTCTCATCCGCTGCACTACCGCTATACGGCTATACTCCTCGTAGCTCTCTCTTTGCATTCATATCGTTCCAACCACAACACACACACACGCATAGCCATATATAGCTCACACGTATATAAACGTCAAAAAGGGTGGCTCTTTTCGTAGTTCGAGCATCAATCTTTCTAGCTAGCTTTAGCTTGCTTGCTTGCAAGCTACAGACTCCGGGAAAGATCAAAGAAACTTTCCTTTTGGTGTCTTGAGCTTCGTCTTGCTTTCGGTGTCTTGGGGGAAGAGAGAGAGAGAGAGATGGACATGAACAATGGCTGGCTTGGATTCTCCTTGTCTTCTTCCTCGGCGAGGGGTTACGGAGACGGCGGCGGCGAGGGGAACAATGGAGGTGGCGATGCAGATGGATCCTGCTCGTCGCCTGTCGCAGCCTCACCTCTCGTGGCTATGCCGTTGCACTCCGATGGATCTGTGCAGTACGACGCTCCAGGTATGCCACTCGAGTAGGCGAATACTATGTTTGCTTGACAAAAGTTTAAGAAGTTTGTGTTTTGTCCTTCTGATTTTACCCTGAGGGAAACCTAGGTATTTTTATTTCAATCACGTTATTCGGTTGGTAAGATGAGTTTGTGTTCTGAATGCTCCTTTGGTTTAGATATCATGCTCTCTGTCTCCTTTTTTTTTTTTGGGGGGGGGGGGGTCAAACATGCCATATTCACTTGCTGAGTAGAAGGAAAATTTCCAGGATCCATCTTGCTGAGTAGTTGGTGCATCTATATTTTTGTAAAATCTTTATGAACTTGGCTTATAGAAGAAACACTGCAAATGATGTTTCTGGTATATAGTACATAAAAGTTCATCATCCATGCATCTGGATTCTGGATATATGTTGATGAGCTCTAACGAAAGTTCAGATGTTCTGCACCTACTAGAACCACACTGCTTGCTGTTCCAAAGGCACTTCATTTTATTCACTTTGTTTGCACTGTACTTTTCATCGAGGCAACTGGTCCAGAAAGTGGTATCGAATGTAGTAGTAGGTCTGCAGGACTGCTGGTCCATCGCATTTCATGTCTTCAAATCACTACAACACCTTTGATCTGTACAGTATTCCTATTTGCTAAAGAAAGGGCAGCATGCATGCAGAATCATTTCCGTTTCTTTTTGTCTCTTGTTTGTACCGGCACTGTGCAGATTGGAGGCATGCAGAGGCCAAAGACCCCAAGCTTGAGGACTTCATGAGCGTCAGCTACAGCAACAACAAAAGCAGTGACCTGTACAGCAGCAGCCACGTCGACCAGCTCAAATACCATCATGTCCATGACGTCCAGGCCTTCTCGAGCCCGTACTTCCACGGCCATGGCGGCAGCGGCAACGTTGGTGGCATTGACATCAACATGAATGCGCCACCGGCATGCACCGTCGTCCTGCCGGACCAGCGAGTGCCTCCGCCGCAAGACCATCACTTCCTGCCTCACCACCACGCCCAGTACTTCCTGGGCCCACAGAACCCAATGCCGGCGCCGATGTACAACACCGCCGGCGGCGGCGGCGGCGTCGTCGACGGCTCCATGTCGATCTCCGGCATCAAGTCATGGCTCCGGCAGGCAATGTACGTGCCGGACCGGTCCTCGGCGCTGTCACTCTCCGTGCCGGCCGCGGCTCCGCCGAGCGAGCCGGCGCCGGCAATGCCGGTGGTCCGCAAGCCCACCCAGACGTTCGGGCAGAGGACGTCCCAGTTCCGTGGCGTCACGAGGTTGGTGACGACATGCACAGCTTCTTCGCTGCTTCCGGCGTGTGACGACCGGCCGTCCACTGATCCATTGTCTACGTGCTCGTCTTTTTTCAGACATAGATGGACTGGAAGATACGAGGCTCACTTGTGGGACAACACTTGCAGAAAAGAAGGCCAGACCAGGAAAGGAAGGCAAGGTGAGCTATAGCCAACCACATCCACCTGAGCAAATTTGTCACCTTTACTATAATTCATAAATCACAATGATAAACTGAATGATTGCAACTTCTACATGGACATGTTATGTTGTTATTACTGACAACAACTTTTGCATGCATGCTCTTGTTCTTGCGACCCCCACCAACAAGCAGTTTACTTAGGTAAGCTAGCACCACTCCCATTGGTATAGTTTAGGAGTTTCCACTATGTAGAATTGTGAATATTGCTAGTGCATTCTAACCTTTGTTGTGCCATGGCTGTTTGAAGGTGGCTATGACAAGGAGGAGAAGGCTGCAAGGGCTTATGATTTGGCAGCACTCAAGTACTGGGGTCCAACTACTCACATAAATTTCCCAGTAAGTACGGTTGGAGAATCCATTGCATTGCATTCACTCCATTCTTCTTTCTATCAACACAAAGGAAATAATAAAGATCCAGTAGGGGCCGGTTCGTTCCTGCGTTCTTTAATTTGACTCTGGTAAAAGGCTAGTACAAGTGTCCAGTAGATGTTTCATGCTTTCTCTGTGCCCTGAAACACTGGGATGCGTTGCATTCAGTTAAGCACATACAAGAAGGAGCTGGAGGACATGAAGCACATGACAAGGCAAGAGTTCATTGCCCACTTAAGAAGGTACTGTACTTCTTTCCATCCTTGTCGTCTCACTTCTAACATTATTGAATCACTGAGAAATGCAAGAGTGCAACAAAGTTGTGACAACAATTAGTTAAGACCCTACAAATCCACGATTTGTTACTCTGAATTCTTTTCAGAAGCGCAAACTTGATCTTATTACTGTACTACTAGAAACAAAATTTGAGTTTACCTAATCTGTCAGCATGATTTCACCCACAAATGCATCCAAAATTATGAAACATCCGGTGCACACTTGCCAACGCCGCGTTAAGCTTACAAGTTTTCTCTGCGAAATTTATTCTTGCAGGAACAGCAGTGGCTTCTCGAGGGGAGCATCCATGTACAGAGGAGTGACGAGGTGCCGTGCTGCTCCTCCATATTTACTTCTCTTTTCCATATTTTTACTCTCATCTGCAGCCTTTTTTCATCAACCCAGAACTTCTGGGAGTCTGGGAGTTCTGAAGCTCTGATCTCACAAACACACGCACACACACGCATCGTCGCATCGATCGATCTGCTTGCATGTTGTAATGTCTGTTGCAATCTCTCCTGTTGCACTTGCTTTCCCCATGCATGCAGGCATCACCAGCACGGGAGATGGCAGGCAAGGATTGGGAGGGTGGCAGGGAACAAGGACCTGTATCTTGGCACCTTCAGTAAGTTTTGTTTCAGCAGTGTACTTTTGTTCAGATGCAAATACTTACTGTTGGTAATCTACCTGTAATCATGTGATCATGTCATTCTTGTTCTTTGTTCTTAAAGTATGCTATTGTAGCTTTGTATTGTTATATTTTCAAAATGTGAGTAAAGTATGCCATTCATGTGAACTTATTGTGTTAGACCAAATTACTTGGGACATTTTGCTTATCGTTTTTTGGATGAATTGATGAATAGAAACGCGGTGATACAGGCACGCAGGAGGAAGCGGCGGAGGCGTACGACATAGCGGCGATCAAGTTCCGCGGCCTGAACGCCGTGACCAACTTCGACATCAGCAAGTACGACGTGAAGCGCATCTGCTCCAGCACGCACCTCATCGGTGGCGACCTCGCGTGCCGGCGCTCCCCGACGCGCGTGCCCGACGCGCCGGCGCCCGGGGCCAGCGCCGATCGCTCCGACGCCCAGGGCGACCTGAGCGGCGGCGCGTCGGACAACTCGGACGCCTCCGACAGCCACCGCGGCGCGCACCTACTGCACGGCCTGCAGTACGCGCACGCCATGAAGTTCGAGGCCGGCGAGAGCAGCGGCGGAGGAGGCAGCAGCAACTGGATGGCCGCCGCCGCCGCCGCCGCGGCGCGCCCGGTCGCCGGCATCCCGACCACCGTGCACCAGCTCCCGGTGTTCGCGCTGTGGAACGACTGATTTTTAGCTACTGTACCGCACGCGCGCGTCGTCGCACGTACGTAGTTAGCGCCATACTGCCATTTGCATGGTACTAGTGCTTTCTTGTGCACTAGCGGCTAGTGAAACTGCTACGCATGTGACGACCGGCCGTGGCACGTCGCGTCGCGTGGTACGCATACTGTGAGCCCAAAGCAAGCTGCAGCAGGCCCGGCGCGTGATGCATGCATGTCGCATCGCACGGTTGTCATCTCCCTCCGGAGGTAGCAACAATTTTGCCGCGTTTTGTAACGGTTTAACATGCCCGGATCCATGCATTGCCTAGCTCCACCGGGAAAGCAGCACACGAATTCTCCGGATTCGCAGTACCCGATTACTTCCTTCTGTCCCGTGCATGTACGTATCTATCGGATCAATTCCGCCAAGTGAAAAAAACACGCAAAATATATCGGTGGAGGTGACGTTACTTGCAAGCGGCGAGACCACGCCGTGCCAATGTGCCATCGTGTTACGGTGACCAGTTTTGGGAGTACGTTACGTACGTGGTGCGAGCATCCGCACGTACTTGTCGTTCAAGCTGCACTGCGTGTGTGTGGCACGACGTGTCGTACTCGTACGGTGCCCAGCCGATCGAGGCGAGGAGGGTCGAGAGAGAGTGAGAGACCCTGAAGAACCCAAACGCGACAGGAGGAGGAGGAGGAGCAGCAGGTAAAGCGAGGGACTCGTACGCGGGAATCGGGTTTTAAATGTGCGTGCCCAAAAGTGGCAGCACGCAGCACCTCGGCCAATCTACAAAAATGAGTTACTGTGCGGCACAGCGCGCCGCTAGCCGCTGCCGTGCAGCTGCATCTGCATGCGCTGCGGCCGGTCCGGCCCGGCCCGGGCTCTGCACCGCACTGCCGTGTCGTCGCTGCACCCGATGCTGCTGCCTGCAGCCTGCAGGAGACTTGGGCCTTCGCACCTGCAAGATGCCAAAAAGAAAAGCTATGGGAGTAGGGTATTTTTTTTCTCCTCGTCTTTTTTAAGGTATTTAGATTGAAAAAATTTTTAGAAAAAATGTCACATTAAATGTTTGATCGGATGTTAAAAGAGATTTTTGGACACGAATGAAAAAACGAATTTCACGGCTAGCCTAGAAACCGCGAGACGAATCTTTTGAGTCTAATTAATCCGTCATTAGCACATGTTGGTTACTGTAGCACTTATGGCTAATCATAGACTAATTGGCTCAAAAGATTCGTCTCGAGATTTTTTCCGTAACTGTGTAATTAGTTTTTTGGTTTATCTATATTTAATGTTTTATTTAGGTGTCCAAAAATTCGATGTGATGTTTTTGGAAAAAAAATTAGAGTAAAGTACATGGCCGGTCCTTAAACTTGTGCCGGTACGTTCCATAAACTTAGAAAATACACGTTTAGGTTCATGAACTCGTTTTAATGTCTAAAATTATGGACTTGGATGGTACATTAAAACAAGTTCATGGATCTGTATAGTATATTTAAAATAATTTCATGGATCTGAATAATACATTAAAACAAGTTCATAAATCTAAACGTGTATTTTAAAGTTTATAAATCCAAATGGTACCATGATACAAGTTTAAATACTGGGCCTTTGTCTGCGAGGAATTGACCGGGGGAGATCCAATCGAGAGGGGACGGCGCTGATCAAAAGTCCCACGCATTGCTGCAGCGTCAACTTTCAATCGTGTCCGTCGCAGAAAAGAAATCTCCAGGACAAGATTCTCATCTGGCCCTCGCATTGGATCAGTACAGTACACCGGAGTACTCCTGGCTCACGCTCCAAAATGTGAGCTGCTCATGGTTTCCAAAATAAAGTTATTTTTAGCTATTCTAGTTTGTTCAAAAGTAAGTTTATTTTGAGTGATCATTGTATTGTAATTTATAAAATGAAGAAATAAATACATTTGTAATAGATAACGTAAAGAATAATATATTGAGATTTGGCAAAGCGGAGGATATTTTAAACTTTTAGCTTTTGTATTGGTAGATGTGTGACGAGTGAAAAAAAATTATTTTGGAAAAAGAGAATATCTTAGGATATATTTTATCCTAGGATTAAGAATCGGATATGCTTTATGTCTAGATTCGTAGTTTTACGATGAGTTGAATTATATCCTATGTGACTACATTTTGAGATGGATGGATAGCCTTTTCCAAACATCTCTACTGCACATGAACCACTTAAATTGTCGGTAATCAGAATTATTTCAACCCCGCCTTTTCACTTCTCTTTATGCTTATAAGGCAAAATTTAAAATTTTAACTTGTTAAATTTGAGTTTTTTATATTATAGTTTATTTTTCATCCTTGACTTTTACATTGCTAAAAACACATATATACAAATTTTATCCATAAATTATTTTTTTATTTATAAACATATCATTTGACTTGTACCCACGAAAGCCAAACAATCACCCCATTTGTATTTCAGATGTTTCACATTTTTTTGCAATGGGTGATTTTCTAATCTATTTAAGAACTACTACCTCCGTCCCATAATAACTCTATTTTTTGTTTTTCCGTATCCAACGTTTGATCATTCGTCTTATTTGAAATTTTTTTGTGATTAATATTTTTATTGTTACTAGATGATAAAATATGAATAGTAATTTATACGTGACTGATTTTTTTAAGTTTTTTTTACAAATTTTTCAAATAAGACGAATGGTCAAACGTTTGACACAGAAAAACGAAAAATAAGGTTATTATGGGACGGAGGTAGTATTTAATGATATAAGTGATAGAATTAATTATTAAAAAAATTAAGATTCTAATTAGAAATGTGAAATGCTAAACTTTATATAAAAACTTTTTAGCGAAAAGTACACCGTTAGCATTTTAAGAGGTACCCGTACAAAAGTCGATGGTAAAGCTAAGAAAAGACCGGGAAAAGAACGCAACCAAAGTACTACTCCGTATAAGATTTATAATCACTGTTAGGTTTAGCCGAGCTCTTTTTCGTCAACTGAATTTTGGCTGGAGATTGATAGCCAAAAGCAGTTCCCTCTCAAGGTTATTATAAGTTTGCGTGACAAGATTTGCTTCAGTTTAATAAAAAACACATCGAGGTATTGATACTTACGGTATCAAATCGTTTTCGATCATAGTATCCATTCTACTCAAATAGATCTATATTGAGAAACGATTTATTATCGTGAGGTACCGGTATCTAGATATATTTTTTTTTGGACCGGAGCAAATCTCTTACACGGAGATTCTACGATGTCGTTAGCTAAAATCGTTATTTTCTATCCATAATTAGGCATCGGAAGAAGCATGTATTTACACACAGGATTTTTACAGGATCGATTAGAATCTATCTAAACTGTTGATTCACACTGCTTATGGTGTCCGGTGTCCGAGGGTCGAATGGACCTCCAAGCTTCAAGGTTTCAGGTCCATGAACAGCTCGGGCATATGTGCGTTCGTGAGCTTGAGCTCCTGCTGGTGAGACCACGCTTTTTCCTGGACTTGGGCTTTGGCGGTGGATGGCAAAGACTCTGGGCAGCTGCGCGCCTCCTGGCCGTGTTGGTTTTTGTCGGTTGGCCGCTCTTATGGAGCTCCTTCTCAACGTCCAGCATGTCCCGTGGCAGCTCTATTGAACGGGCCAGATCCTTCGATTCATCGTCGACCTTGATTTTCAATCTAGGATCGATTTCGGGGTACACGACGTCTTCCTGGGACTTTTTGGTGGACATCAACCATACGTCGCCTGAGACTTTTGAGGGCCTGAAACAGAGCAGAAAACGAGTAAATAATATGAGATGATACGGGTACATTAATAAACCAGACTGTTTGAACATGCATTTCTTGGATGCTACCACCTTCATATGACATGGTCCAACAAAAATATAAGTTACAGACTCACGATCAAAGTTGGAAAAAGAAACCCACTAACATTCACTACTGATGATGACGTGTATACAGTAAGAAAAAAAATTCCAACCACATAATAAAACGTTGGAATCAATATATCCGGAGGAATGCTTCCTATGATTAATATGGAGCAAGGTAACTAAACTTTTTCTTACTGTACACACGTCATCATAATGCAAAATTAAGATTAATTCGGTGATAGAATAATTATTCTGACAGTTTACAAATACCCATTAAAAGAAATCCGACAGTATGCCCTTGTAAAGTGTGTGGCAGAGCGACAGAGTGCTGATTTCAGCAGTTATATATCCTCTCAGAGGCATATAGCAAGTAATAGCAGTGAAATTTGTGTTCTACAATGAACCAATCAAAAGATCAACGACTGATGATGACCGATGATACATACATCATCCTATACGAAGCACTAAAGCCAAAAGGATTCAAATTCCGTAGATATCCCAAAAAAAACTTGGGTTTCATATTCAGGCATTCAGCAGCAACCATTCAAAGGTTATCAGTTGGCTGCGTCATTCTTCGGGATGTAGAGGCCGGGTTTAATATAAATCCTTTATCTAAAAAAATTCAAAGGTTATCAAGGCAAATTAAGCCAGATCCAGAAGAGAACCTAGGGTTCATGATGCAGATTCCAGAAGAGAAATGGAGTGCGTGGATAGAGATAGAGCGATGGGAATGAGGATGTGGCGGAAACAGCAGGCCGACGGCGCCCCCTGCTCGCGGGAGATCGGACACGGATACGTATCGGATACGCTCGAACTGCTTCACGTCGCACTGTAACGACCGGCGATCCAATCCACCTACAGCGCCGCCTCCTGTCCGCTGCCCGAGGTGCAGGACCTCCGCTTGCCATTATGTTCGACCGCGGCATCGCCGAGCTGGCCGGAGGGAGGAAGGCCGAGGCTGGGGCGCTGGGCTACGCAGGCCGATCGATGGAGGAGAGGGAAAGGAGATAAATAGAGAAGGAAAAAGTTTAACATAGGTCTCGCAACTAGAATGTAAGTTTATTTTTTGTCCCTAAACCTGAATACCAGAAATGTTTACCCTTTAACTAAACTAAACCGTGCAAACTCGGTCCCATAGCAGGATTGACTCTGTGTTTGCGCGATTTCGGATGACGTGGCATAAGATGGCCCCACATGTCAGCCGCTTGCTCTCCCCTCTCTCTCTACTTTCTCACTTTGCATAGGGCGGCGGCGGCTGGGCACGTGCAGCTAGGCGGGCGGCGACCTGGCCAGGCTGGGGCTGGCCGAGCTAGGTGCGAGCGGCGGCGCTGGCTGAAGTCGACGCGGGCGGCGGCGGCGCAGGCTGAAGTCGTCGCGGGTCCCTCTCAAGTAGCTTGCTAATAAGGTCACACAGGTACGCGGCATCGGCCTCGCCGTCGAGCTGCGGGTACGTGAAGGGCGTGCGACCGTACACGAGCTAGTAGACGAAGGCGTGGAATGCCCACCAGTCGACGCCGTTGCCATGGCCGCTCCCGCTCACGAGCTCCGGCGCGAGGTACTCGTGCGTGCCCACGCAGTCCTTGGAGTTCGCGGTCGTTGGATCGGCAACCATCTCTGTTAGAAATATAATTTTCAGCATCTTTATTTGTATTGTCATATGGTAGTAGCTGTCTAGAAGTCACATGTATGTGTGTTGCATGGCGTGAGTGCTAGCTTAGTGGTTGTGCTGCACTGCTGCATGGCTGAGTGAGCAGAGAGATTGGTAGTGAGTGAGTAGTGGCTGATTGTGTTGCTAGGAGATGAGAGTACATCTAGCCAATTAGTTACCCATGCATGCAAATGTGACCAGGGATCAGCTCACGTCTAGGAGAAAGAAGCACTCCATGTTTGTATGGACACATGCATGCATCCGAGATTGACTAGGAGATTTTCAGTTGGATATGGGTGAGTTAGTTATCTATAGGATCTTGCCGTCGTCGATGCTGTCGCCATTGGCCGAGAAGTACGATGGCATGATTCTCTTCTTGCGGTGGTCGAGTTTCCGAACCCAGTGGCGGCGGACGGCGGGCTCCACGGATGCCGGGAGCGCGAGGTCGAAGTCAGAGAGCACGACGTGACCGTCGCCTCGAAGCAGGACGTACGTTCTCTGGCTTGTGGTCCCGGTACACGAAGCCAAGCGTGTGCAGGTACTCGAGCGCCAGAAGCACCTCGACAACATATATAGAACCTTGCAGCGGCGTCGGAGCACCGCGTGGAGGTCGCCTCCGGAGCAGTAGTCCATGAGAAAGCACGCATAGCGCCCGACGTCGAGGCGCGCGTAGAGTAGAGGGTGGGCACGAAGGGGTGGTCGAGCGAGGAAAGGATGCACGACTCGGCGAGCATATGGGCAGGAAGTGGGGTGAGATGTCGGAGGAGAGTGGGGATGTCGCGGCGGGGGTCGAGCATGTCCATTAGTGGTGGCGATTCTGCTTGCATAGCGGCGAGAGAGAGAGGGAGAAGCATAGAAGAGAGGAAGAAGAGAGAGAGAGGAGAGGAGAGAGAGACAATTAAAAAAAAACTTATATGTGGGACCCATTGGATGCCACATCAGTAAAACAAGTGAATGAATGAGCTAAAACTGCCGAGGGATCTTTTCTAAACAGATTATATGAGTTTAGGGGTACATGTTTCTGGTATTCCGGTTAAAGGACGAAAAATAGACTCGCCTTCAAGTTGAGGGACCTTTGGTAGACTTTTTCCAATAGAGAAAGAGAGAGGGAGATGCGCAGAGCCCAGGGGGAAGAAGATGGAGATTTGGCCCAACCTGTTTGCCAGGTTTTGATAATTTTCCAAGTGTTTGTGGAGTGAAAGTTTTGGTGAGTTCTGTATTCGAATTCGAATTTGAGATGTTAATAGCTCAAGGAAGGTTTGGGTCATTTTCTAGAGAATTGACCGGACTTTGAAGAATGTTCAGGGTGTGGCTTTGGAGGGAGTCCGGCTTTGCGAAATTCAAATTCCAGAAGGGAATTTGAATAGAAAATTTTTGGGCGGATACCTTTGGGTTCTGTAGGAGGGAGAGAAATTCAAATTTTAAATTCGAGTCTCAGAATCTTGAGTTTGGGGTTTCAAGGGAAGGAAAACCGAGACCTTGTATTTAGGTTCTTAATTTACACACAAAGACCCAAGATTTTAGCGCATAGGTATTTATAAAAATAATTTTAACAACTAGAAATTTTTGGGTGTTACAAAGTCCAAATCTTAATTTGTCACTGACCACGTACACATAACGATACAAACTCTAACAGACACATATGAGTCCCGATGGCCCTAGGTTGTTGTCTAGAGACAGTAGCGCATGACAGAGGGCAGACATGCCACCTTGTTAATAGATGATACTAGTACTGTCTTAAAATATAAATATTTCTAATTTGTTTTGCAGGAATTATGGTTGAAAGAAAAAAAACTATGGTACTACTTAATAAATGAGAAATAAATGGGGTGGGAGGTTAGATGGGGTAAAATGAGAATAATTTTAAATATGAAGTGAAAGATGGGGATAAGTAGTAATGCGAATAGTGCTAGAAATATTTATCTTTTAGTATAAGATTCAAATAGTATAAATACTTGCATTTTGAGGGGGGGGGGGGGGGAGTATTCGTAATATATCACAGCGGGTTTTTTTCCAAGCTCAAAAAATGCCAACACTTGCCACTGCCTATTAAGTATATCCTCTTGAAGTACAAACTAAAGTGCATAAAAAACATTTAAAGGAGAATGAGTCGATGGCGCACGTGGGAGTGGTAGTTGATGCAAGCGTGGGCGATAGTGTGTCAGACGAAACGGGAGGGCCAATACTGCAACAAAACGCATGATGGCCTGCTTGTTAGTTGTACAGCTAAGAGCAAGTCCAATATTATAGCCAACTGTTAGGCTCTAACTTGTCTATAGCCAATCTAATAGTTAATTTATATAATAGCATAAATTACGTAACTAATATTCGGTCTCACATATTATACACATATGTGTCTTGAAGTCCGTGGTGCAGCTGGTTACAAATTAATAGCCCGCTGCCCTCTTTTCTTTTTTATCTTCTTCAAAAATGCTTATAGTTGGCTTATAGCTTGCTATTGTACCTGCTCTAAACATCTGAAATTATTACGATGGCTCATGATGTAATGCCTTTTAGTTTGCCCAATATGCAGCAGATGTGCAGCTTGCAACAAGTAATTGAGCGAAAACCAGTTGTAATCTTGTTTGATATGGAATAGTAGTATGCTTCAGAGAGCTGAAACTATATAAGATCTGTTCGGAACAAAACCAGCCAGTCCAACTGCAGTAAAAGGAGTGAAAGAAAAGAGAAAGGGGAAATAGTGCGTACATGAAATCCTACCACGCATCGCACGTATTTTGATGCGAATGATGCTGCCCTGCTCTGGTTTTCTCGGATCTGTTGCTTCCTAAGCTTCTTTTCGTTTCTCGGGATTCGTACGATCATCCCAATGGGCCAACATTTGCAAGCGATGAACATGCCGCGATCATTGACAGAGATCTGTAAAGATGAGCATGTCTGATTTTGAAGTTAGGGCAAGATTCACACTAAAATGTTCATTCTGTTTCACCTACAGAGCATTAATAGAAGAGTTAACTACTAGATTCAAAATATTTTCATATCACTAAGAGCTAATATAAAATCAACATATATAATACTTATCACAAAATATGCTACATCATCAATGCATAGTCCACCTCTTATATAAACAGTGTCTTAGAGCTTGTGTTGCAGCCGACTATAAATATGTAGGACGTTTTTCTTCTCTCTCCTTTTCTTTCTCCTTCACATAAATATAAATATAACGTGTTGATTTTTGGAACCCACTTACATCATCTATTCTACTCACTCTAAGAGCACTTACAGCGGCTCATCTAAATTTGATCATCCATATCTTAATTTGGATGATTATCTAAAATAGTTTTATTCTTTATATTTCTTTATACTCTAGCAGAGCAACCATATTTTTTTTAGCCGGGATGACGAAATACGGTCACCCAAATTTCATTAGGATTGGAGATCATCCGTATAACTCTTTGGAGAATAAAGAGAGAATATCTAAATATGTCTTTTCTTTCTCCTAATATGGATGATATTTAGAATACAAGATAAAATAGATGCTCTGTTGGAGCTCAACTTTTACTCTTTATCCTTTATTTTTATAATAAAACATGGGATAGTTGATCTACTCGGAATGCTCTAAAAAGCCATACATATAGTATGACCGTAGGAGTAGACAATTGATCAGTTCTGGAAACTAAGGCCATGTTTAGTTTTCAAAAACTTCCTCCGAAAACATTACATCGAATCTTTAAACACCTAAATAAAGCATTAAATATATATGAACACTAAAACTAATTACACAGTTAATAAACAGACTAGCATAGTGATGCCTAGACCTCAGAATAATCACCAGTGGAGCCGGTTGTGCTTGGCTCAATCAGCAAGAGATATATGGGGTATTTGTTTCTAGGGGCTAAACTTTAGCCCCTAGTCATATCAAATGTTTGAACATTTATTATAAATAGTAAACGTAGTCTATAAATAAAAATCATGCATAATCTTGGACTAATTTGTGTGACAAATCTAATGAGCCTAATTAATCTATGATTAGCCTATGTGATGCTACAGTAAACATTTGGTAATTATGGATTAATTAGGCTAAAAAATTCGTCTCATGAATTAACTCTCATCTATGATATTAGTTTTCTGATTAATCTATATTAATATTTTAAATTAATATCAAACATCCGATGTGACGTGGGACTAGGAAAAAACCAACCCCATAATCGGACACTGGTATGGTCAATTGGTCAGGCAAGAGGCAAGCAGCCAAAGACGGACAGACACCTGAAAGTCTCGTTCAGTCACTCCTGCTACTTCGTGTATAGTGTACAGTAGTAGCTGAGGTGTGAGCGTGTCTAGCGTCAGAACGCGGATGATGCGTGCGTGGCCGCCCACCGAAAAGCAAAAGAGAGATCGATCGAAAGAAGCGAAAGGCCGGCCGGCGTGCAACCGCGCGCGGGGGGACGCTCGCTTTGCTTTGCCCGCTCATGTCTCGCGTTTTCTCATCATGGATCGTGTTCTCCTGCTCCTGGTCTCGGGATCACCACCGCCGCGGCCTCGCAACCACTCGTGGCTATCCACGTACTACATTTCCTCGGCTCGATGGCTCCGATCAGCCGTAGCTGCTGTGTCTGCTCTGCTCCCAGCCTCCCATGTCCCTGCCACTGTCTGTATCCTGCTTGCATGCCTGCCTCTCACCCTCGTTCTTTCTTTAGCTTTGCTTGCTCATCTTTTCACTTTCCCTGATCTCGAAACCGTGTACATGGGCCTCCTAGTTTATGGAACGGAAGGAATCTATCATCATCTAACCTCACTACCTCAGTCTTGGCTGGCTCCTATGGCAAGTCACATGGGACCAACACACGCAGCAGAAGCAGCATGCACGAGTGGCTGAAACTTCTGAAGAAGAGGGTGATTTGTTTGGTCATATTTGTAAAATAAAAAATAATTTATTAATAAAATTATATATATATATTTTTAGCAATCTAAAAGTCAAGACTAGAAAATAAACCAGCATAAAAAATATCAACATATATTTAAGATTGAAATTTTAAATTTTGAGTTACAAAAATAATTAGAAACAGAAAGATAGTACAGTGAGCCTGTGTTGGTTCCCTTGATCGCGTGCAAGGACAGCGTGCTTCTGGGAAGTTCTTTCTTGCACTAAACGGACCACTCTTCATTGTAGGGGTGTCAAATCTAACGATTTTTAGACATCGCCGATGTGTTCTACCATATTCAGTCGTCGCTGAATATGACTTCTGGATGATGACGAAAACCGCATAATGCTCGTCGCTGAATATGACTTCTGGATGATGACGAAAACCGCATAATGCCATGCCATGCCATGCCGCATATAATCCTTCCCCTGGGGGCATTATTCCTTCTCTTTTTCATCGATGCGTATGATGTACTTCACGGAAAAATTCCCTTTTGCCGCAAAAATTACACGCAAGTCACATGCAAGCAGGAATCACAGGATGCAGGCCATTCATCCAAGAGCCAGGTGGGTTGCAGTTGCTTCGCAATTCTCCCTTCACGTTGCCTGTTAACCTAAAGCTCATGCCCATGTTTTACAGCTAACTGAAACTGTCCTGTCTGTTTGATCGTGTTTGGGACATGGTTTCAGGGACCATATAATGATCACATAGATTTAATCATGGCTCCTTTTTTGCATCCGTGTCGCTTCTAAAATAACAGCGTTCGGTTCAGATTAGTACACAAGCAAGGGATTTGTTTGAAGTAGTATTAATTAACTATCTGCCTTTTCATCGTAGCTTTTGTTTATGAGCATTAGACAAAACGCATGAAGGTCATCCAAGTAGTACAAGACTACTTAACTAGTCTACAACGTAGTCCATGTCACATTTCCCCCCCCTTGAAACTGGTGTTTTTACCACTTTTGCTGGCAATAGCTTGGCAACTAATGAAAGATATTACCGTCTTAGACTACGGCATTTTCTTTACAACAATCATCACACGCGCAATATAATTCCAGATACGTACTATATGTATCGAATATATCGTTGCCATGATCCGTCAAATCAAGAGAGAAAAAAGGGGAGTGCAGTACGTACTGCATTGCTGTCTATCCTGATCTGATCGGCGACAAGAAAATAGCCAAACTTGGTGTCCACTAGGGAGCAAAGCGATCGCGACGAGGATCGGTGGACGGATCGAGCAATCTTTTCTCTAGCCGCCCCTCTGCACGATCGAACTCGTTGCTATCAGCCACTAGCAATCTGCACTACGGGCCCATCTTCTTTGCCTGACGTGCCGATGCATTGGAATCTCGGATCGTATCGGGAGACATGACAAATCGGTCATTCAGGTTTTTCAGATGAATCAGCACTGAAAACCGCAGTGCGTGATGCACGCTTGCTTATAGCTGTGCTATTTTCAAGCACCAGGTAAGTTAAAGTTCGTGTAACCAATCGTTGTTTGAAATTTCCAAAGATTGTCAAGTTCCAACCACCGCGTAAGTTCGATACACTTTGGACAAAAGCAACCGAAAATATTTAGTACGTGCCCGAACAACCGACCCAAAGGGAGCCACTGCACCGATAGGCGGACCACCCTACATGGCCTCGAAAGAGAGCCCTAAAAACAAAAGCGAGTCAATCCGTGAGGTCGTATGATTAATCAGCTGTGCACGGACGATCGATCAATCTGGCGACAGGGACGTGCTCATATTCTCGCAGTCCTAGAGCTACTGGCAGCTACTCTTCCTACAGCCATGTGTGCGTCCATCCGTGCGTCCTCTGATTCCCCAAATGCGTTCGTTAATCTGTTCAATAAATCCTCCGAGCCAGCGAAGCAGGCAAGGACCCGTACGTGGGAGTGCAGTGGACGCGTGCAGATCCAAGATCGGATAGAGAGAAAAAGAAAGCGGAGATAGGGGGTGATGGTTTCGTTTTTTAAAGAAAAAATAAAAGATAAAAATAAAAATAATTTATAAATAAAACTTTTATATATATGTTTCTAGTAATCTCAAAGTCAAGATTAAAAAATAATCTACGTTAATAAGACTCTAAATTCAATTAAAAATTTAATTTTAAGTTATAAACGAAGATGTGACGATAGACAACGTGGTACCGTGGTACGACCCGGCGATCCTGCACGCACCCGTACGTACGTGGGACGCCAGGTTGCCAGCATGAGCCGCGGAGATGCCGGCAGGCCGGCCTGCAACGCTAGCTGCACGGTCGTGTGCCGCAGTGTGGCGTTGCTGCTGCGCTGCAACGCGTGTACGCGCCGCGGCCGACCGCGGCGGTAGGCAAAAGGCTGCAGCGGCCGGGCTCTGGCGCACGGTCTCGGTCTCGCGCCGTTCCGCAACCGCGCGAGCGATGGATGCGGCAGAACGTGACGTCGCAGCAGCCGCTTTTGCTTTGCTTTTGGCGGAGGGATGGCCCTCTGTATCCTGCGTGCCACTACTTAAAACAGATTGAAAACCAACACCGGCCTCGCTTAACCAGCATGCCCCACTTTATTAAGGTTGATCGTAGATAGGTTGGTTGTCACAGGTTTTCGACTGTTCGACCCTCCCAACATTTAGAATCTACGAGTGGGGTTTTTGTACCGTGTGTTCTGCCTCTAGTGTCCACCCAAGCTGCTGCCATCACGTTGGTTTGGTAATGACCATCATGAAACAAACAGAAACAGCATACGATCATCAGAACGTGAGTTATTTCTCGTTTTTAATTTATTTGTTCATGAAAGAACAAAAAGGGAGTAGCCGCAGTATGGAAAACCGTGCATTGGTGCAAGACTGCACAAATCGAGCAAAAGAACACAGGGCTAGGAGTAGAGCAGAGCATGATCTCTCTGAGCTTAACCCAACCCGAGACGATCACCAATGGGGAATCGACACGCGCACCATGCATCACATCCAACATAACAGTCCATGAGACCAAAATCCTACGAGAACATCATCATAGCCCCCTCCCTCTCGAGTCGGACCATCATGTCCAATCACCCCGGCACACACCAACAATCCCAAGCATTTTTCCACTACACTGAATCTCAACGGCAGATCTCTCCTATCTGGAAGAGTTGGCAAGCATGCAGCAACACCAATCTACTGTCCTACTCCTACATACGTGTGGCGACGCAGACCACTTGCATTGCCCCGCCCCAAGTGCCATGCCGGAACACATCAACTCATCGCAAAGGCGATAGATAGCCAAACCGAACCCGGCCGGTGGTGGTGGCCTCGCCACCGTTGGCCATCACCTTGTGCCTGCCAGGGAAGGCGAGAAGCAGGGGATGAGCAGGATCACTATCAGCCGCCCGGATCCTGTCAGCTCAACCAACATCCTGCCATGCGACGGATGGAACGGGGAGCTTAGCTTGTCGCGCGACACACCCGCTCGGCGTGCTTGTCATTGCTGTACATGCTGTGCTGCCGCCGCGTTAGGAGCCCGGGCGCCCTGTGCCTGAAAACGACGGCGGCTGTGCAGCGGAGGCAGCCTCGCCGTCTGGTCCATTCTCGTCGCTGTCCCCGGCGACCGGTGGCCATGCCATCATACACTGACCTAGTGTACGCGTGCATGCACTGGTGACTTGGTGAGGTAGCCCAAGTCGACGCCCTTGCCGGTGTCGTTCTTGGAAGGAAAATTTCTCTTATCCCATATTTTGAGTGATTGATTGGTTTTTTCAAATCAAACAATATATTTTTAAATGAAAAATAATTTATAAATAAATTTTTACATACATATACTTAGTGACCTAAAAGCTAAGAAAATAAGCTTTGGCAAAAAATCCTAAAATCAGTTGTAAATTTAAGATTAAATATTTAAATTTGAATTTATAAGCATAAATATAAGCAAAAGAACGAGTCTTTAGCGGGAGTAAAGTGAGTGTCTTGGTCTTACAATATCGTTACGGCGGCGGCCGGCTTTGTCGTGGTGCGTGCTTCCACCGTTGCACGCATGCTGCCATCGCACTCAAACCCCCCGAGTGAACGTGTTAGTCATTTTTTTTTCTTCGGGGGCCTGTTGCTATCGCCGATGCGGCTGTGCCCGCTAATCACGCGACAAGTGAATCGTGCGTCGAAATTAACAGTGATGCATCGCCTTCAAAAACGTACGTAACCCCACACGAAGCACACACCAAACAAAAACCGGCAATCGATCAGTCGCTGAGCATGATAACAACATGTAGATGAACAGCGAGAACATGCCAGAAAGAACATTCTCCCGGTCACGTGCAATCAAAATCCCTTTCCGTTGATCTAGTACCATTCTAAGGTAGGTGGCCACACGCTATGAACTGGTTAAATGGGAGAGGCTCCGCGTAACAGCGACACGCTGGCGAGATAGGGTAACAGTATAGCACAGTTCATTAGCTCAGTGTGCGTAATACGGGGCCCAGAATGCATGATGTACTACAAACCCCAGAGATATACTACCTCCGTAGATATACTACATCCGTACTAAATGTTTGACGCCGTTAATTTTTTTATACAATTTTAACTATTCAAAATATTTATAATTGTTAACTATTTTTATATCATTTCATTTATTGTTAAATATACTTTTATTCATATATATAGTTTTACATATTTACCAAAAAAGTTTGAATAAGACGAATAGTCAAACGTATAAAAAAGTCAACGGCGTTAAATATTTAGGGATAGAGGGAGTAGAATATATCATATATATATATATATATATATATATATATATATATATATATATATATATATATAAATATATAAAATCCGTAGTAAAGATTAAAATTGATCATAGGATGGATGGGAATCTCATGCTTGCAGCTGCATGCACTCCCTTTATAATTAGTAGTGAGTGAGTACGTACGGTGCTGTGCATTTGGGGGGCGATTAGATTAAGCGCGGTTCCACGTACAGATAGATGCATATGCAGTAGTACTTGTTGCAGCAACAATTAAGCAGCTTTTCGCAGCGAAACGCCCGCACCGGTCGGCACCCGGGCCCCTGCAGAGGCTGGCTGCGAACTCCCACTGTTTCATGTTTGTTTATCTCTTCATTGCTAGTAGAAGCAACTAGTAAGCGTTGCTAATGCTTTATTTAATTCGTCGATGGAGCACGAAGTGGCTCGAGAGCGGCTCACGGCACCGTTCGCCACGTCCATCCCGTTTTTCTGTGCCATAGCAGCAGGTCGGTGTTTTTGTGGATCAGAAAGTTCAGAGACTGTCGTCACCGTCACTGCTGCTGCAAAACGGACGCAATACGTGCTGTGCAGCGCTGCCTGTGTATATATGCAGAAGGAGAACAAAACGTACGAAATGAAACGGAGCAGATTACTGCGCTATAATTAGCACACGTACCACTCTACTCGCAGAAATTATTGCAGCTCTGTGAGGCATGCGTGCTCACGTTTCGGGTGGGTGAGGGACAGAGTGATCAGGCAGTACGTACATCATGGCGTCTCGATCGTGAGAGTTAAATCGATCTTGCGAGCGTAAAGTACTCCATAGAGAGCAGCAGCGATAGTCAGAGCCTTACAGTAGATAGTGGTATAGTCGCGTACCCATCGATCTTGATGGGAGGAATAGACGCTCGTAATGCAGAGCCATAGGACAACACATTCGCATCGATCTGAAAAAAAAGGTGAAATTCACTCAGGTATTGGTTGATTGATCTAATCGGTGTGATTTAATTACTGAGGGATTATATTTTGGTTTTTAAAAGAAAAAGTTAAACGAACACATATATATATACAAACATAAAATAATTTACGAATAAAACTTTTCCATATCTATTCACATTGATCTAAAAGACAAAGTAAAAAAATAAATCACAATAAAAACCATAAAATTAACATTAAATTTAATATTATAAATTATAAATCTATCTATCTATTATATATTTAAAGTAACAGGAAAAGGAGCCTCCACGTTGTGTCTCACGAGAAAATTCTGAGATTAATTGACAAAAAATAAGAGAAAAGAAAAAAAAAGAGCCAATCGGAAAAAAAAAAACTGCACATCTGCGTTGGTTGTTAGATCTAGCTAACGGATTCTATTCTATCCACATTAATCGAACTATGTAGTGCTGAAGATACAATCGTAGAAAAAAGACTAGACACAGGAGACCATCTATTTTGAATCGAACAGGGAAAATAGAAAAAAAGTAACAGAGAAAAGATAAGATAATGTTTTTAATCGGACAAGGAAAGAAAATATCAATTAAAAATAATAAAAAGAGTCCATCTGTAATGAAGTTTTGAAAAATCCAAATCTCAAATATAAAGAAAAGAGTATGTGTAAATGCAGTTTAGAAAAATCCAAATCTTGGATTAAAAGTTTTGAAATAATTGATATTGAGGAAAGAGTCATCTATAAATAAAATTTGGAAACATCCAAAATTTTGATTAAAAATAGGTATGAGTACAATTTATAATACATGTAAATGGACTTCTATGTAAAAAATATAATTTAGAAAATTTTAAATTTAAATTAACAATTGAAAATTAATTATTATCAAAATTCAGTCGGAGGCCATGTAGATTGCTTATGTAACTGATTCTTTCTTTGGGAACCGTATTTTAGAAATTGTTTGGGAAACAACCTAAACGATGTCCACGTTAATAGGATAAGCACTGATTCTTTCTTTGGGAAACAACAGAAACACAGTTGTGCATATCTGTTTCCAAATTATACTCACTATATCCATGGCAATTAATATGTAGATAAGCAACCAAAATAAATACAAATACAAATACTTCTAGAAATAATCTAAATTCATGTTAAAAATAAATATTATTGATAAATGACTTCATATATAGAATTAATATATATTCTAAAGTATAAATAAAAATATACTAATAGAAGACTCCATATTTTTACCTATACTAATTAGAAGCCCTTCTATAAGCCCCATGATGTGAAATAATAAAGTTATAGAGAAAAGAAACACCGCTTGCTGTTACCGCCTACAAATTGGCATATATTTCAATTCAATTCAAAATTTTGAATTAAAAATGTTAAAATAATTGATATTAAGGGAAGAGTCCTTCTATAAATAAAATTAGGAACATCTAAAATTCCGTTTAAAAAGAATCTAATTAGAAATATAATTTCAGAATTAAACATAAAAATAATAAAAGAGTCCATTGCAATTAAAATTTAGATAAATCAAAATTTAAAGTATTAGGCATATAAGTTTTATTAAGTTAGGTTGGGGTTTAAAAGTATATTGTTGTTTTAAATATTTTTTCCAATAAAGTATAAAACCATATATGTCATATGTGAAAAAGATTATAAGAATACTGGCCGCGCAATCTGCGCGGGCACCACGCTAGTTTTGACTTGTATAAAACCCAAAAGATGGGTGAAAGTGCCAAATTCGCAAGAGATAATAAACTCACCAGTGATGAGGGTATGATGAGCAAAACTGGTTTTCCAGCTTATCAGGACCTAGAAAATCAGGGTATTCAGTTTGCGTATTTTAATGTATTTCAGTTTATTAATTTTTAATTCATTTCATAAATTTTACTGCTATAAATTATTCCGTAAAAATTCTCTCAGAAGCCGCAGCTCACGAAACTCTCCAAACAGGCATACGAGAGACACGGGAGGGCCCAGCGCCATCACCCGCACGCCCAAACCGAATTAGCCGGGCGCCACCCCCGTTTCCACTTCCCAAGCTTCCACCGCTATATCTTCCTCCCGATCCCTTCCCACCCTCACCCTTCTCTCCTCTCCTCCCACCTTTCCCCAACACGTACCGTCTCAGCCGAGCTCCTCCTGCTCCACGCCCACCGGCTCGGCAGAGCACTGCACTGCACTGCCATTTCACCGAGGCCTGCTTCTTGCATTGGGAGCTGCTCAAGGCTTCGCTCTTGATGGAGAGGTGGGCGGTGCCCAAGGGGACGGCTGGTCCGGCGAGGCGGTACGGCGCCGACCAGCCGTCGTTCTCGTCCACGCTGCTCGACGCGATATACAAGTCGATGGACGAGCCGGGCCACGGTGACGCTGGGGTGGAGGCGGTGGCAGCAGCTGCGGCTGCTTCCGCCGCTAAGAAGCAGCACGAGGCCTTGCACTATGGTTACTACTACAAGCCGTCGCTGGCGGGGAGCTACCGGGCGCGCGCGCCGGGCCCGCACGCCACGACGTCGAGCTCGTCGGAGTGTTCCAGCTATGGTGGGTTCTCGTCGTCCGAGGCGGAGTCGTCGCACCACCGACGCCTCCGCCCCATCCGTACGACTGTACCCGGTGGGGCGCCGGCGCCCGCGCCGGAGAAGAAGACCAAGAAACCGGGGGCATCCATCCGGGCCAAGCTCAGGGACCTCCGCAAGCCGGCTTCCCCCGGCGCGCGCCTGGCCGGCTTCCTCAACTCCATCTTCGCCGGGAAACGCGCGCCGGCCACGCCGCCCTCGGCCGCGGCCGGTGGCGAGTCCGCGTGCTCGACGGCGTCGTCCTACTCCCGCTCCTGCCTGAGCAAGACGCCGTCGACGCGGGGGCAGGCGAAGCGCACCGTGCGGTTCTTGGACAGCGACACCGAGTCCCTCGCGTCGTCGACGGTGGTCGACCGCCGAAGGGTGCCCGTGGAGGCGGTGCAGCAGATGCTGCTCCAGCGGATGGAGATGGAGAGCGACGAGGACGACGACGAGAGCAGCGACGCGAGCTCCGACCTCTTCGAGCTCGAGAACTTCGCCGCCATTGCTCCCGCCGGCGCCGCGTACCGTGACGAGCTGCCGGTGTACGAGACGACCAGAGTGGCGCTGAATCGCGCCATTGGCCATGGGTATGGCCATGGACGGAGCGCTAGAGTTGTCTGATTATTTTGCTTGGAATCAAACCGGCCGGGAGGGGTAACTGTAAAATGGCGGTGTAGTAACTGTAAAATGCAATTAGTTTGGGATAAGTGTTCTTCCTTTCCTTTTTGATCTCTGGTGTTTTCTTAGAGATTTCCTATTGTTCTGAAGGTGATGTGTTCAATGTGTTCTTAGGGTAGTTTTAACCGTGGTAAATCAGCAGTAACATGGTTAGGTTCTCATGACGTGTCTCTTTTCCCTCTGTTTTTCTCCCGGTTTATAAAGCAAACGCTCAGTTAGCTCAGCTTCATGAGAAAAATTCAAGATACTACTGGGTTTATCCTTAACTTATGGACCGCGTCCTCCGCGGAGGCACGGCTTCGATAAGCCGCGGTAACTGAGTTTAAATTTAAGAAAAATTTAAAAAATTAAGAAAATTTAATGAAAAAATATATGTTGTATACACTGATATATATATGTCAAGGAAATTAATGAAAAAATATATTCCCAGCGTAATTAAAAATTATAAACGAGTATTTCGGGAAACAAAATTAAAAAATAGCCTATTGCAAGCAATATTAAGATGACCAAGAATATTTTATGTTGAGTCATTATTATTTACACTAGTCACTAGGGTACATAATGTTGAATACAAATATACAACGATGGATGGAAAATATATATAGAGAAAAATTATACGTGTATCTTAGTACACATAATAGTTTTATTCGTAATAATGGATAGTAGTTATAGTTGTGATGCAACAATTAAAATAAAGTTATTGGTGTGAATTATTTGGTGAATGGTGACATGACGGTGTATGTTTGTATGCTGCAATATCAAGAATTTAGAAAATGTCATGTGAAACTATTCTTATTTTCTCTATAACATGTCCTATTTTTCCTATGTTATAAATATAGTCACAAAATATTTTTCAATTTTTCATGTATTTTTTAGATTTTTTAATTTTTTTTTGCATTTGACATCATGCCCGCAGTCTACTCACGGTAACCGCGGTTTCGGCTAAAAAACCGCGCGGGAAGCCGCGGTAACCGCCGTTCTTATGTGCTGTTCCAGCAATTAGTTACCGCGGTTACTGCGGCTAACCGTGCGGTAACCGCGGCAAACCGCGCGGTAAGGCGCGAAAACCGCGCGAGTTTAAATTCAAATTTTTTAGATTCAAATTCATCACGGTTTTTGAGATTACCGTACGGTAGCCGCGGGAGCGCGGTATCGCGGTTTTAGCGGCTTGCGTGGTAGGGGCAACCTGCTTGGAGCTAAGCCTAAGGGAAGCATGTGTTCGTTCGCTTTATTTTTTCATAAGATATTTCATTTTCCTGTAAATCTCCAACATTTTAAGGCTTTGTTACGTCGCAGCTGTTCAACAGTAGTTTTTTTTGGGGGGAGTCCAGTGCGCTCATAGATTCATAGTTATCGAAATCAACCTTTTTTCCGTTTAGTATTTAAAAGCGATCCGGCCGGGGAAGCAAATTGATTTCGATACTGAAAGGATCAGTTGGATATTTGAAGACTCGAAGACGTTGCCATCTCATCGATGGCAAAGTTAAGTGCACTGCCAAGTGCCAACAAAAGTGTAATTACCAGGATTTACTTTACCGTGGAGCGCGGTTATCATGATTTCTTTTGTGTTTTTAGTGGTTCTCGCTATGGTAACTGCAGTTGCCGAAATTAAAAACCTTCGGTTTGGTCAACCTTGGTGATTTTATCATTGGTGATAAATACATATATCTACCATTTACACTTAAAAATTTTAATATCTCAATATATATTTAAAAACATTAAATTTTACACTAAAAATACGATATATTCTGTTACTGTAGAAGAGATCGTCTATATCATTCTTTAAATAAAAAATGATTTAATCATATAATTACTCTCTCCGTTTTTTTCATTTAACATTGCTAACTTTTGTACCTAGATTTTGTATTATTAAAATTTGTTATATAAATATGCAAAATTATAAGTTTTTCTTAAATTTTTTTACTAATAAATTAAATCATAATAAAATAATTTTTTATTATATATTTTTTAAATAAGATGAATGAACAAATGTAAACTCAATAGAAAACGACGTCAAATAAAAAAGACGGAGTAAGTACTTTTACTTAGTGATTTTTTCTAACATGGATTCCCTATATATGAGTCTGCTAGCTGCGTGACTCAGGCCGCGTTCGGCCGAGGGGTCTAAGTTAACTTATATATGACACGAAAAACATAGTAATACATTAATATATGATTAATTAATTATAAATTATTAAAAAAAATAAAATAGATTAATATGATTTTTTAAATAATTTTTCTATAGAAAATATTTATAAAAATATATCATTTAGCAGTTCGAAAAGCATACGAAAAAGTGACGGATAAGTTAACTTGGCGGCGAGAACGCGGCCTCATTTTTACTTTCAGTACAGATTACCGTAAAAACTACTACTCCGTACAAAATTATTTGCAAGAAGAACACGATCCATGGGCAAACAGATCAAAAGGCAGATTGGACGGTAGGAGAGGGATGGGCACGAGGGTGAGAGATTTGACGGGATGCACACGCTCTGTCTGCTGCGGCAACATGCGAGCCACTAATCATTACCGCGATCATTTTCAGGGATCATTTTTCTGCACATTTCTATCGCCGGTTGCCGCAGGCACAAATAGGAAGTCAGCATCAACAGAGTGGTGCAAACAGCAAGGGATTAGGGATTTGATTATTTGTTCCATTGGTGAGTCGGATCAATCAGTTCATATCTTGCTCGTGATCATCTCTCTTGGGCAGTAAGTTTCACATGCGAATTAATCCAGGAAACAAGGCCTCAATCCCGGTTAAACCGTACGACAACTCCCCCAGAAATGTGCTAATTTGGCAAGTCCATGACTTGGCATGGAAGCTATTACTGAACTTGTTCAGTGAGGTGGCATTTGCCTGATTTAGAGATTAAGGCTGCGTTCGTTTGGAGCAAAAGTGGGGTTAATTATCCGGCGGGAAACGTAGTAGTAATAGATTAGTATATGATTAATTAATTATTAATTATAAAAATTATAAAATAGATTAATATGATTTTTAAAGCAACTTTTTTATAAAAATTTTTATAAAACATACACCGTTTAGCAGTTCGAAAAGCGTGCGTGTAAAAAACGAGGGAATTTTTAGGAAGAGAGGGGGCGAACGCGACCTAATGTTGGGATCATTTTTGGCAGTCGATGCATAGGGGGTGATTGATTGACTTATTCAATTAATAAGCCAAACAACATATTTGTAAATAAAATTTAATAAAAAATTTATTTGTTCTTATCGATCTAAAATCCAAGACTGAAAATAAACTATGTTGAAAATCTCCAAAAATTACTTCACATTCAAGGTTGAAATTTTAAATTTCAGGTTATAAACATAGCCATAAACGAAAAGCCGAGACTGATGGAACTTAAATTATTCATGGGAACATTTTGGCAGCTAGAAATACAGAATTCACCGGAACGGTTGATCATAATCAAGTTGCTAGTCAATTATTTCGGCTACAGTGGAAGATCAGATGCATCTTTCTTCTCTGATTGTTCATTTCTGCCCGTTCTTTTGTGTTGTTCAATGTTTTGCCTTGGAACCATTATTCATTCATGTCTTTACTAGTAGTCTTAGCTCACCTTATCCGTGTTCCTCCGATAGATGCATGCCACCTTATATACTACCTTCGTTCAGAAATAAGGTTATTTTTTAGTTTTTTTGATATTGACTCTTCGTTTTATTTGAAATTTTTTACGATTAATATTTTTTTCTTACTAGATGATAAACCATAAATAGTACTTTATGCGTGACTAATTTTTTAAGTTTTTATATAAATTTTTTAAATAAGATGAATGGCCAAACGTTGGACACGGAAAAATGAAAAATAATATTATTATAGGACGGAGGTAGTATGTTTTTGGTGTGTTGCTTCACAATCAGGTAGCACCACTGTCCT
This sequence comes from Oryza brachyantha, assembly GCF_000231095.2. Classification (NCBI taxonomy): domain Eukaryota; kingdom Viridiplantae; phylum Streptophyta; class Magnoliopsida; order Poales; family Poaceae; genus Oryza; species Oryza brachyantha. Next base: position 3,367,877 of record NC_023165.2, on the reverse strand, counting down.
TCCTATGTTTGTACCATTCGTACAATTATTTATTTTTGTACGGTTAATTGGCAGGTACATGGATTTTCAGTACTTCTAAGAGCTTAATTATGCAGCAAATGCAGGGAAAAAAATGTACTGCTTACATGAGTAAAAAGATGTGGTTATTGCTCGAGTAGATTGATGTGATCCATGCAATAACTTAAAATGCAATCAAAATCTCTTGCATTCTTTTGGGCCCCTCACTAAGCTAGCATGGTGTGATGTCGCAGCCATAGATCATGTGTATCCTTTAAAATTATGCACGAAATCTTACTTTTTATCCTGAGCTTTTTTATGAACTAATCTGGATAGTGGAAAGAAAAATGTGTGCTTCACTTCTGCAATATTTTTTTCTGCAAATTTCTTTCCCTTTTTCCCAGAACTTTATTAGTGAGGCGTCATCAGTCCAAAAGAAGAGAGTTAAAGCCTCTTGCGACGTTGTCAAGCGTAAGCATTTTCATTAGGATCGTTTTTTTCCCCCTCAAATTTCGATCATATCGTTCCATCAATCGATTCCAATACTTTTGGAGCATGGCTTGACACTAAAAAATGAAAATACTGGCACAAGTGTACTACCATTGCTGATATATTACTACTCCGTTTATGCTTTTCATGCTCTGTTTCTTTTCTCTCATCGAGGCAGAAGAGCGAATCTGATGTATAGATTTCTGCATGTGGAGTGTGTATACCTGTAATCTTCAGGAACTTTGCTCCTCTTTATTTTCAGAAAGCAAAATTGTCACTTGTCAGGAGAGCCAACCTGTGTGCTGCAAAGAATGACAAAATTGTAGTAGATGGGTCTCGGACAAAATCATTTCAGATGCATAAATCAAACGAAATACATTTTTGGACCACAAATCCTAATCAAGCCCGGACCCTCCCTCTCTCTCTCTGACGAAATGTACCTCATCAATAAGATGAAGACGCACTTAGAAATCGGTAAGTAGAAGCAGACACACGCAATGAATCACTTGGAGGGCCACCACACCACAGCATCACGAAGCTAGCTAACATTCCGATGAAGAAGAATCGTCTTGGCTGTTTCTTAGATTGCTACTTTGCTAGAAATCCATAGAGCAAAATGTCATCCGAATTGTTCATCTTGCCAACCTAATTGGCTCTTCAGATGATGCCACAGGACGTGGGATGAATGTGTCTAAATCACCTGATAATTGAGGGGCACAAATCGACATAAATCAAGCATGGGCACACGAAGACACAAAGCAGTAGATGCTGTGATCCCCAGACAGGGCAGTTGGGCTTTGGCAATGCCTGCATAGATCATAACTGATGCCAAGTTGATTAGGACTTAACTAAACCAACCTGTGGCCTAGATTGGCCTGCGGACCACTGAACCAGCAATATCTAGGCTGATAAGCATCAACAAAAGAAGAGAAATTCCAGCGCACATTGGCTTGCAATTCTGTACTGTAGCCATATTGTAAGGCTCTACTCTCTAGCTAGGGGGTGTTTGTTTCCCCAAGACTTTTTTTAAATCCCTGTCATATATGTTTAGACACTTGGACATTAATTAGAAGTATTAAATATATACTATTAATAAAACTCACTTCATACTCTCAACTATTTCGTGAGACGAATCTATTGAGCCTAATTAGTCCATAAATAACGAATGTGATGCTACAGTAAACATTTGCTAATCGTAGCTTAATTAGGCTTAAAAATTTGTCTAATAAAATAACTTTTATTTATGCAATTAGTTTTTGTTATCAGTCTATATTTAATACTCCTAAATAAAGTCCAAATATTCGATGTCACAAGGGTCTTTAAAAAAATCCCTGAATCCAAAAGGCCAGTAGTCTCTGTCAAAATGGCCACTGGTACCTCTAAGCTATATATGCAGGCTTGTCAAGCTATGAATATAGAGGGACAAAGATCTCCAAGGCTGTTGACAAAAGCAACTTGGGGTCCCTTGCACATGAAAGAAAAGGAAGGCAGAAATATTAGCCTTACCCGAGATAATAGTATGCTACTAATCATAGGCTATATCTCAAAAGTAGTTTAGGCTTCGATTCAGGAGTGCAATATTTTGTAGAATAGGAGTGCCTTAATTTTAAATAGGGAATTAAGCTTAGATGTACCTTATTCAATTCTTAAATGTATGCCTTTTTTTTTTGAGATGCAAGCTTGGTGTGCCATAGTTTTAGTACTAACAAAATCCAGCCACTTGATGGAGAGCATATAGGTGTTTAGGAGAACATATAGAACTCTTAATAAAGTTATTAACTAAAGGAGAGGTTTTACTTGCGCATTAGCAGTTGACCCTTACAGTTAGTTTCTCAACCATTGATTAAGCATAACTAATCAGTCCTATGATACTTTTCGGTAGCAATGTTAATTGATGGGAAAGGGCTGTTTGTTCGAAAGTGGAAGGCCGACATACTTGATTACTATTTTCCCTTTCCTTAATCCTCAATTATCAAATGGTATTGGAGCAACAAGCTTATATACTTCTGATAATTGCTAGTGTGGTTTGTATCGTGTGCGAGGTAGGTAGCATCTAGAGGGCACATAGAGCTACAAGCCTACGGACCTAGGATGCCAAAATATGATATTAATATTAATATAAACATTATGGAGTAACCTTTTCTTGGGCATACATTTTGCACCACCTACTCTCCCCCACAAGCTTTGCTTTCGCAAAATGAAATATAAAATCAACATGTTCATAATCCAACTGTCACATCAGTAGTTTCAAAACTAATTTCGCCCGGTCCTATTTTTCACTTATTTATGTTTGTATGTCTAAATTTAAATTTACAACCTTAAATTTAAAGTTTATTTTAGGGTGTTCTTTTACCAAAATTTATTTTTCAGCCATATATTTTAGATCGTTAAGATACACATATAACAGTTTTATTATAAATTGGTTTACAATATGCTAGACAATCACCCCCTATACATTTTAAAAGAAAATCTCGGGTGCATGTGCGTGTACAGCTTACATCTGTGCACGTACGTTGTGCATTTTCACGTCACGTATAGATCGCTAAGAGTGAGGCACATGCATTGGTTGACAATCACACGCACCGCCGCATTCTTGTCAAATATGGTAGCAGTGTATGGGCAATTTTCAATTAACATCATACCATGTACTCAGCACCAGACATATCAGCATGTGCTACCGGCTAGTATGTGGACTATAACATCTATAATAACTCTAAGCAAGTACTGGTAATTTTTTCATGAAACAGCATTAAAATATCCAGTAGAATATTTTAACTCAACACGGGGAACGTTGAAAATGCATTGGCTAGAACGTATGAAAGTAAGAAAAAGGTTTAGGGCTGGTTCATTGCGAAGGAAAACCACGGGAAATAACTATTACATTGGAATAAACACTATTCTTACATTCGTTTCACAGGATCGAAAGAAAAAAAAAATCATATGAATCTTGTACCAATCATCCAAAATATACTAATTACATAGGAATAAAAACATCCAGTCCATCCTCTTTTATTTAGCTATTTGAAAAAAAAAACTCCTATATTTCAATTCTTTGTTTTCTATGTATGTTCCTACTGTATTTCTATGGTTTGAAAATCTTATAAACCCAAAAGTCCCTTATACATAGCATCTTACTCCTCTATTATGAGCTCGCCTTCCTCGTCGTTAGTGGCTATAGCAGTGACTATAGAGGCCCTTACATATAGCATCCTTCTCTATCCACTGTGCTGCCAGTTTGCCACCATGCGGCCATCTTCTCGTCCTCCTTGCCGGCAACCTCTTCGAAGATTTCGTCTTCCTAGTTGCCGGTGGTGACAACGACCACATCCTTCTCCGTCTATCACACGCTCACGTTGCCATGGTGCAGCCATCCCATCGACCATAATCCTTTTTGCCAGCAGCCATAGATTCTTAGGGCATGAACAATGTATAAAGATCATATAGTCTATATAGATGAGATTCACCGCATGTGTTATTAGTTATACTAAACTCTACCATACCTATAGATAATAGAAAACGAAACGGATCCTAAATGTAAAAAGAATACGAGGATCCTAAATGGGCAACCCATCAGATATGGACTACTCATAGGGTCATATCAAAGTGGAGCCCATATATTGATGACTCAACTACAAACTATATAAAATCAGAGGATTTGGGCTTTATTATTTTACAAATAAAAAGATAAAAAAATAAAAGATTATATGGTTTTTTGTTTGATATTTAATGGTGTAAATAATAGAATTAATTATTACAATATTATAATTCTAGTTTAGACATACGAGATAATAAATTTCTATATAACTTTTTTGCAAAAAAATTCACCGTTAGCTGTGAGGAAAATATAAGCATAAAATCGAAGGGATAATCCGCACAATAATGGTACAACACAACCTTGCACCCCCATCCTTTTGCTTTGGGTTATGCTTATAACCCAAAATTTGGAATTTTTAAGGTTAAATTTGGAGTTGATTTTGATGTTTTTTACGAAATTTATGTTCTACCTTTAGCTTTTAGATCGTTATGAACACGCACATAAAAATTTTATTTAGAAATTATTTTTTATTTAATATACTGTTTAATTTTTTCTTTTTACAACTCTAAATATGCCTCCCCTTGGTTTCGCTAGGAGTAGTACACGTACAAGCATACATCCATACAAGCCACCAAATGTTAAGAACAAGGAGGTCAAAAGGTACGGTGGCAAAAGACCATCAGTTAGGTCCCACATGGTCCCATGGACGAGGACGATCAAAGGGAGGGAGGGAGGGACCGACGGCACGGGGGCCGGACACCGATCCCGTGGCGCCGGCCGATCAACCGTCGGCAAAAGAAAAAACAGCCAAGGCGTGACCTGACCACCCGACGGCGTGAGGCGGAAGTAGGCCTGCCAATGAATTTCGATCCAATCTAAATCCACTCTAATTCATCTCTTTGCCTTCTACTAAACCAACCCATACTAATTGTTTTTTATTAGAATCCAATCCAAATCAATTCAACTTTATTTTTAGACCAACCCGCATCAAACCATTTAGTTAAAAATGAATCCAACCCACTCTAGTAGAATGGATGCACCTCTTTGGTATGTATAAACTCGGACCTAAAATTTTAAAACTCGCGTTCACACTATAAAAATTTATCAAATTTGACTGAAATTTGGTGGGATGATTTATTATGTTTAAGAGCAACTTTGTGCAAATTTTGATCAATTTCTACATGTGGGTCCCACGTATGTCTATTCTCTTATCCATTAGCTACCCAATTAAATGATTCATTTGTCCTTCATGGGTTAAATCCATTTAAAACCTAAAATCACCTAACCAAACCCAGTCCATACCAATCCATCTTTCTCTATAACCCAACCAAATCCAATCTATTTGAAATAACAATTCATTTGCACCCAACCAAAGACAATTTAAATTAAAACCAACTCATTTAATCCATTTTCATGCAAACATTAGCAGGACTAGGCGGAAGCCGGCATCTCCCCTCCCTCCGCCTCCGCGCGCGAGCGGCAGGCAGCCTTTTTTCGCTTTGATCGAAAGCCGGGGCTGCGCGCACGCACGCACGCGCGAGTCGGGTTCTGGCTCGTGGTGGGGATCGGCCCCCCGATCGGATCGGATCCGGTTCGATTCGCCTGCCTTTTATTCTTCTTGGAAGGTGCGACGGGGCGAGGAGAAAAAGGAGGCGCGGGCGAGGCGAGCACCCCGCTGCCACAGCGCGCGCGTGCAGCGCCGCGCCAAAAATCCACCGCAATCCCCCGCGAACGCACACACACTTGACACTACCATCGCAGCATCCGCTGACACGTTCTTCTCTTGCTCGTGCTGCTGTGGTGGTCGCCACTAATACCGCCCAGCCGAAGTTTCTGACAATATTGGGCGACGTCAGAACAGCAGCTATAGTACTAGTATACTTCGTACGTGATAAACACAGCAACGCTGCATGCGGAGAGGGGCCCTGGATCACGATTTTTCTTTTGTTGGTGCATGCCATGTTCTTGCCGACACGTACGACGACGTGCCGATCCAACGATTCGGAAACATTGTGCGCCGTACGTACGTGTACTTGCACGTAGACGTAGCTCGCCCAAGTGTAAGAGAATGGGCAGCAAATGGCATTCGGCGGAAGATACGCTGCCTCATCGCCGGGAGCAGGGAGGGTGGCGCTGTGGCAGAGAGAAAGCCGGCTGGCTGGCAGCCTGGCACTGGCAGTAATGTGGGCAACTCAACGGGTGCTGCGTGAGATCTGCGGGGGATTTGGCTTTTCTTTGCCCTTCTTCCGCAGGATCGTGTTATTGATTGTGAGAGTATTCACGAGGGAGGAATGAATGTTTGAGCCTTCATTGATGGATGGAGAAGGCCGAAGATGGAGCGAGTAAACACCAGCGGTTCAGACCAGCCAGCTTGATGGCATAATTATTCGTGGATTAGAGGGTTTATATATTGCCCGCTCTGTTTAAAATATAAGAGTAGCTACAAGAGCATCACTAAATTCTGACTCTTCAAATATCAATTCAGATATTCATGTGAAAAGATTATATTTTTCAATTAATATATACTCTAGCAGACTCTTTAGCCTAGTTGGTAGTGACCACTGTCCAAATTTTAGAAACTCAACACCTCTAACATACTCTATATATTCACTCCCTATATATAATCTCTGCATTTCTTTAACTATCCCTATGGGACACCTGAATAGTCATTCGGCTCAATTGCCGGGAGATTGGTCAGATTTGGCTATTGAGGAGGCACGTTTAGCTATTCATATGTTATTTAAAGCCATATAAGTAATCTTTTGTAGATTATTTCATTAATATAATTGCTAGATTTTTGTATATAGAGTCATTTGATCATTCTCTTCTAAATGCTCTAAGCATCTCTACAGTTTAAATATTGTTCCATAATATATTCACAGTAATATCATATCAATCATTTTCCACTCAAAATCATTCATATTTTATCCCTACATACATTTACACTCATATGTTCCGTCATATTTTTTCCTTCTTAAATTTAATATCTGCTAAACAACATAAAAATACTTATATTTTAGAATAGAGTCAACACTTTATTGGTTTGGTCCCTCATCGTGTCCTGTCTCTTAATGGTTAATGCATTGATGATGTCTTGAAAATCTGCCATGCTACCTTGTGAAGATTGGCCATGGTGTATATTGTACTTTTTAAAAAACAGATTTTATCACTTTCGGCATTGGTACGAGTGATATTATAGGAGAGAGTGTTTGTGGCACATAGACTGAGACCACACTCTCTATCCGCAAAGTGATTTCAGGAGTGCTCTCAGTATTGCCCATTAGGTCATGACACTTATATTTTGATCCTTCCATTTTTAGTTTACATAGTAATTCAACAATTGCATCTAAACACCCAAGTATAATTTATGCACCCCTTCCCTCTCAGCCAATCCTACTCTCTCTTGTGCCCCCTACTCATACTCATAAGTGATGGTTATGTCTATCGAGGCGGTGGACTGGCGAGCTCGTTGCTAGAGGCACAAATCGAGGCGGTGGATTGGTGGAGCAGAGTGGGCTATTAAGGATGAGAGAAGAGCTCGGTGGGGCTGCTCATCGTCACCGTCATTGTCTTCCTCTTTCTAACCGGTCTTTCCGGTAGATCTCTCCTAGCCGCAGCCCTCCACCCTCCTGCTTTATCTGTGACTGTTCCTTCCCACTTCTCAATTCTTGGTGGATTCAGATTAGCTGCAGTTACTACCTTGTGATTGCAGCTTATGCAGTTGGTGCTATCAACCTTAGATGAAGATCGGACAAACAAAATGTGCTTACTGTTCAAAACAATGTAGCACATTTTACTATTGATAGAATTACTGTAGCAACGATTGTGTGCCGTTGATCATCAAAATGCACGGCTTCTTGCTCTTCCCTTCCGTCTTTCTTCAATTCTAGTGGATCTGTCATTGCAGCTCCGAGCTCCGCACACTAGAGCAGAGCACGACCTCCCAACACAGAAGAGAGCACACCTATGACCTCGCCAAGGGATGGCTGTCCAACATGGAAGGGACTCTCCGACGTGGACGCGAGACTACACGCCATATACTACAATGTGAATAACCTTACTTTACTGATGTATTCTACTAATGTGATAGCACTAATGTATTCCTACTAGTACTATACAAGCAAGCAGCCATTTGAAGATAACTGATTTGAACATCGAACCCGCCTCAATGGAGTAAATGGGCTCACAGCTCATGGCAGAAGATAGGCTGGCTCTGGGCTCGTGAGCTCTGCTTGTTTCTACCACCTGCATGAGCATGACCAGTGCTGCCTCTCCAGAAGCCCTGATCCTCCTGCTGTGTCGTGCCAGTTGAGGCTGCAGCGTCGTGGCCAGACCAGGGCACCTGCCCCGTCATTTATGGTTCTCACAGTTCGCAGGTTGCACTGCCCAGGATAGTACTCATTTATGGAGTGTAGTTACTGATGACATGCCCCAGAAATAACAGGAAGGAAGGCACTATACCTTCTTGTTTTTGGCTGCGTAGTAGCCTTGTGTGCAAGCTGAAAACAGATTAGAAGAACAAATACTGTATGAGTTCTACTACAGAACGAGTGAACAGCGTGCTGTCACTCTATCTCTCTCTCCATATGAACCATGGCAGCAGAACAAAGAAAATTTTAGAGCACGCAATAGAGGGCAGTATCTCTTCAGACGAAGAAAAAAAGGGGCAGTAGTTGGCTTTACGCCCGTAGTATATTACAATGCAAGTTGTATTTTCTTTTCGAATTTTATTCTTGCCATAGTAATGTTTGAATTACTTCGGCAGCCACGGCCAGGTGAAGGTAGTACAAGTCCATGCTACTGGGTAAACTGTTACTGTTGCTGATAAGGGTGGGCACATGCATCTCACGGACGAATAATACCTTCACGGATCACGCCTAGTAGCGCAATGCATCCAGGCTGGCTACTCAGAGCCGGATCTCTGGACATCTACCAACTGATAGAGATCTCCACGGCGTTGATATTGCAGAGGAAGAAATTGCCTGCAGAATATTTTGGTCATGATGTCAAAGCAAGAAGAAAACGCAGTGATATGGAAAGGCAAAATATTCACTCTGCTTACCTCCTCTGATCAATCAATGAATAATCAATTTCTGCCATTATTGTTCTCTCCTCATGCTCAGCAGTAGCAATCACCTCCCCAAACTAGCAATAAAATTCAGAAGTTTCGTGTGAGATGACCATACCTTTTGCTGGTGTGAACATTTTCAGATTAAACACATAAAATCAAGCGGCAAAAGGCCAAATTACAAGCATTTCTATATAGGGATAGGCAAAAGGCCACATTACATGGATATCAAAAATGAAACTTAGTTCATTTAGTTGAACTAAAACCGGCCAAAGATTACCCACAGGTCAATCTGTGCCCACCTCTATTTCTACAACAGTACAATAAATAATTCCTTGGGTTAGAGCTGAACTTTAAGTCTGGAGCATGGAGGTCAGGCAGGACTACAAGTTACAGAAGTTATTGCATCTTAAAATCTCATATCAACTTACAGGTCCAACAAGAGTGGAATGCCCCCAAGCAATATAACCTGCATTGGTGTCTCGAGCTGGTGCACAGGTTGCCACAAACAGCTGGTAACAAAATGGTCGGTTACTATTTGAAACCACTAGATTGGCAACATGAATAATGAGCTTCTGTAAAACAATAAGATCCAACACAGCAGCGTGCCAAATACCTGGTTGTCTGCAGCCCTGGGAAGGAGATGATACTATTATAAGTACAGATGCGAAAATAGGAATGAAGAAAGATGAAACAACTAAGAAAGTTACTACTCATGCTTGTTGTTACAGAGAAAAACGGCTAAGAGCTTGAGTCATACATTTGAGTTTATTTTAGAAGTTCATGACCAATCCAATGCACATTTTCTTATTTTGTATCTTAAGTTCATATTTATTCGTTACATTCCATAATATTTTAGGTGCAAATGATTTAGAAATGCAATACCTTGCCCTTTGCAGCAACTCCCAGTGCAATGGCCCTGTAGTCATGTTAAATGCACCGGGATAGCACAACAAATGAGCACCTGCAATGAACAGAGGAGGTTTAGTATATTTTGTCAGTTGCATCATTTTTCACATGAACAGAACCAGTAGGCTCTTTGTTTCATGCATTCTCGGATGCCAATTGTAACTACGAAAGCATAACATAATCAATTATATTGTAGAAGTTTTAGAGACCTGGCTATGTATCCGTTACACCATACAATAGTTCAGTAGTTGCCATGATACTAATACAGTGAAATGCTATACATCTTGCAGGTACAAAACCATTTTTTTTTTAAAAAAAAGAGATGACAACACTAACAAAATAATAACAGATAAATGAATCCCTCATGGAAACTGTACAGAAAAGGAACGGGAATTTTTGACCTCTTGCAGCATACAACATTGCCAACTCCTGGAAACGAATGTCATAACAAATACCTATACCAATCCGGCCTACATCTGAAAACAATGAACAATGTATAAGAGCATAAACGAAATAATAGTAGTGTAAAGTGTACTGAGAAAACAAAACAAATATAACTGGCTAATTACAAGTAACATGACAATAAAAGTTTAAACAATAGCATTTCAAAGGCATGAGAAATATGTGTAACAAAATATGCTTCACTACATCAACAGGTGAACAATCAGAAGCAAAAGCTTAAACAGCACATCAGAAAGAGATTCTTAAAACCAAGCAGCACTGGAAGACAACATTTAAAGCTACAACTTTAAATCGACTAAGATGATCCAAACCGAAATTTGCAGATACACGGAGGCACCCTGGCACCCTATGGTTCAGGAACCATCTTAATCCTAGTATGCTTCATTGCTCAGACTAATAAAACAAACCTGTGTCTACAACAGTAAGATCCAGCCCAGCTGTAAGAGTCTTCGATTCCTTGAATGTAATCTTTCCAGGAATGTCAATGTCGAAAAGATGGATCTGCATTCATGTAATGTCATTATTATAGCATGCACACTATGCAGAGCAAGAGAAACAGGATGCCACAAATAGAGCAGAATGAAGTAAATCAGAATGTGACAAATAAGATGAAGTGATCAATCTGCATATATTTTAAAAGCACCATGTTATAATGATCGGAAGAGCGTCATATTAACACCTGGGTTTTGCATGATCGAGATAATCATGATTAGGTATGCAAGTTGGTTTCATTATTTGGTCCAATTCAAAAAATGGATTTGTTTTCTTACAGTCGAATAGCACTATCTTCTCTAACTGAACTCATACACTTGAATCTGGCCTAAACATATGAAATGGTAACGATTTTGATTTTGACGTTAAAATAACACTTTCTATCTATGCTTTAATTATATGTAAATGATAATGAAGTAGTAGCTCACAAGAATCAGGACACAACAATAGTAAGAAATATTTGTACATCATGGATAAACCATATCAATTGCTCTATATGAATATATGAAAATGGAGTTCTATCAGTACCTTCCTATGTTTGCCCTTAAGCTTGCCATCTGAACCAAAGACACAGCATGTATTGTACAATTTGTTACCAGAACGTTCTGATATGGATCCACCAACAAGAGTAATTTGCAAGCTGCGAGCAACCTCTGACATCATTGAAAATGAAGGAGCTGCGTCACCACCGGCTTCGATGTCTTCAGCATATTCTGGAAAGCTGTCATTTGAATATGGACCGTTCCATATCTCCTAAGAGAATAAAGACAAGAACTACAACAGATGAAAGCCAATCAAAGAGCATAAGTGCAGTTAACATTTCTAAACATGACCTTGCTAAGTCATAAAAGATGGACTAAATTATCGACTCAAATCACATATTTGAACAAGTGTATACATGTTGAATCATGTAATACAGGTATCATAAAAATATATTATGTTCAAGAGTGAAATTTTTCAGAAAAAAAAAGTGATAACAAAATGTTATACTATATGTATGCACACTACAATTTACGCTGTACTTGCTCTGACAATGTGTTTGGTTCTAGTTTTATGATTCAGTTTCAAGGACTTTGCGATCAGCTTATGGTGCATTTATCTTGGAAACTTATAGTCCACCCATAAGGGCAAGACCAAATTGTCCAAGCTAGGAGATACCTGATCAGGCAACAGCAAAAAATATTCCATCTGGTGAAATCATGTGCGAACGCAATCCAGGAGGCACTGCTACAGTTCTAACATGTGAAGTGAGATTTGCTCGATAGAGTCAAACATGGACGTCAGAACGTGGAAGCAATATCCCGATCGCCTCAGGTCCTAATTGTGTCTTCTGCCACTGTGCATAACAGTGCTAGTGCTAGTCACGGTCCAATGTACGTAACCACCCTAAGATCGTGTGGTCCTACGCGAACCCTAGCAAGACTATAACTCCATCACTCTCAATGATCCACACTTCTCCGCAGCCAAAGCTAAATTGGACGAGCAGATACAACAAAAGTTCGTTATGAGCAATTGAGCAGAGCACTCACCGGGAGAAGCACGAGCTTGGCGCCGTCCGCCGCAGCAGCCTCGATGGCCTCGCGCGCTCGCGCGATGTTGCGAGCCTTGTCCGCCGTGACCGAGAGCTGGCACAACGCCACCTTGAACTGCAGCCCACAGAACAAACCCCAACTCAGATCGTCAAAACACCCTACGATCCAGCCTCAGAATCACGGGAGTCCCACTCGGACCGAGGGAAAAGCGCGCGCGACCTTGGAGAGCGGCGGCGGCGGGGGCTGGACGGCGGGAGGCGAGCGCGCGGCCTCCGGGCGGAAGGAGGCGGCCGTGGCCATCGCGGCGAACCGAACGCGGCGGAGCGAGGCAAAGGGGAGCCGGGTCGGGCTGGAGCTCTGGAGACGGGAGCAGGTGAGGAGTGAGAAGGCTGCGGCTGCGGCTGTGGCTCTCATTGGAGGAAGCTCGCCGAGGAAGGCGGCGTGGATGAAAGCATGGAGGATTGACGGCGACCGGGAGTGACGGGTGGTTGGGGACGAAGGAGTCTTGGGCTTCAGGAGGGCCCACTGTCAGTGAATGGGCCGGATGGGGTTGTGCATGGGCCTGTGCTGAAGACTGGGACTTGGATGGGCCGGTGGATCATGGTTTCTGGGCTGCATGCTTGATATGGGCTGATCAGTGCAAAAAGAAAGCGGGCCCAGGTATACTGGGCTATTTATTGCAAACATTTTTGGCAGCCATAAAATCTTGGCATTGCCACCCATGGATGAATGAATCCACATGCTTTCCAAGCTATATGGTTTTTTTTTGCAAAGCTTGTATATATGAATTTGGTAAATAATATTCTCATTTCATTTTTTTTAATTTTTTGATATTTCATTCTTTCATTTGTATACTTGAATACCACGTAGTTTTCACAAATCATTCAGCTATCGAGCCGTTCGGCACAAAAGAACGCCCTGTGGCGAGGCTTTCAAGCAAGCACTGATCTCTATTGTTTCAGACAGTGCTCATGTTCATGTGGTAACACGCGACCTGCCTTTTGTTTTGACATCATGTTGATGTATCACGTTTTTGAAAAACGTATTCAGCGAATGATCTCTCACGCCAGACGTCAGAGTCACAGCGGAAGTTTTGGTTCATTTCACACACCAAAAGCAGGGAAATTTTCACATGAAGCAAACACCACTGTTATTTACCTCAAGTCAACTTCCGTGTGGACAAGGCACACATAGTTGTTCAGCAATCTCAAGCACTTGAACCGTGCAATTACGACGTGTTTAGTTGAGGAGTAACCCCCAGAAATGACTTGATCACGGATTCACGGGTCTTAGCGTGACAGCGTCTGACTTGTGACGAGCTCAGGACGGTACGTCATGCGACGCGAACAAAGCAAGATGATTAATTACTCGGTTAGTTGGATCGGATGGCCCGATATCCGTCAAGCCAAACACGCGTAGTTAACTAGTGATGGCCAAACATCATGACCAGTACGAAAGCACAAAAAGTGCACCGTGAAATATCACTCCTATTTTCTCATTTACTTAGTACCAGTCAAAATTTGAATTTTTACCAATAAATTTAAAGTTGATATTTGAGGTTTTTTCATATAATCTTATTATTCAGTACTGTTTTTAGATCGCTGAAAATACGTATGTAAAATTTTTATTCATAATTTATTTATTTATTTACAAATATACCTTTTGATATCATAAAAAAACTAAACAATCACTCCTATAATCCTATAATTTAAAGGTGATATGAATGTGTGATAGCGTTTGGGGCTATTGACACGATCAGCACGGAGCCTAGCCTGTAATAATGCCGGGGCAGCGATACGCGTCAATCCGGTTTGCTCCCCGTACGTCGTTGCTCTTGCCCTTGGCTCCAAGACGATGGCACCCGAGTAACGAAGGTTCAACATCACGTCCAAGCTGGATACCAATGCTGATTGCTGACTTGATCTCCGTCATGTTTTTGCCTCCTCCTATACGCACTTTGGTTCGTTTTTTACCTTTTTAGACCACCCCTCTTGTCAAACCATCAGATAGTTCCCTGATGCCGCCTGCATGCTCAACTGTCTGACAGTCTGAGGAACCTTTTAAAGTCATCTGAACATTTCTTTCATGGTGCAACACCTTGTTTATAAAGCCCTGTTTAGTTTTAAAAACTTTTTCTAAAAACATCACATCGAATTTTTAGATGTCTAAATGATGTATTAAAATATATATGAACATTAAAACTAATTACACAGTCATGGAGAAAATCGTGAGACGAACCTTTTGAGCCTAATTAGGATGTGATTAGCCATAAGTACTACAGTAACCAATATATGCTAATGATGGATTAATTAGACTCAAAAGATTCGTCTCACGGTTTCCAGGCGGAATCTGAAATTTGTTTTGTAATTAGACTACGTTTAATAATTCAAATACGTGTCCAAAAATCTGATGTGATGTTTTTTTAAAATTTTTTGCAATCTAAACAAGACCTAATGCAACTTCGATCTGTCCTGGGACCTGGGAGTTGTTAGAGAGAAAAAAGTGATTCTTTGGTTTTTTTTTTGGAAAAAATCCTAACTTTATATTTTATAAATAAAAAAGTAGTTATGAATGAAACTTTTATATATGTGTTCTTAGCATTCTTAGCAATTTAAAAGTCAATGCTAGAATATAAATTAAGATAAAAACCTCCTATAAATCAACTTCAAATTTAACGTTGAAACTTTAAAATTTAGCTTATATTTATATGAAAAATAGAAAGATGGGGGTGAAAGCATCAACTATATACCTGTGTGCCAACTATCCAAAGAAAAATAATTGAACGTAAGTTATTTTCATATTGGCTGTCTGTGTAGTCTGGACACTTTGATGTGATACTAAGACCGGCTTGAGCAAGTGGTTTGGATGACCATTTAGAATTATGCAGCCTCAAGATCGCTTCTTTCACAATACATGTGTCCTTGAATGGACCCCACACTATAACTTTTAAACTTCTCTCCTCTCCCCTCCCTCGTCCACTACACCCTCTCTCTGTCCACTCTTTTACCTCCAGATCCAGGCCACGGAGTCGGCGGCGGCCGATGGAGGCGGCTAGAAGAGCTTGGGGCGGCGGAGACCAGGCAACGCTTCCCCCAACGCGCACTGCGTTCTCTGACGAGGCTGCTCATCCACTGCATAAGAGCAGGTACAATAAGGTGACTCAGCGGGCTACAAAACTATGCCACATCATCTTATTCCTATGTGGAGGAGAGAGAGAAGAGGAGAGAGAAGACATCCACCGACTAATTTGTAGCTGGGCAATAGGAATTTTTTTTGCCGCAGTCGCCCGCTTGTAGTCGGCTGCGGTGATTAAAAAAGGTAATTGCAGGGCCCACGCAACCACACCGGATCGACGCTATCCTTTCCAGCCTTCCCCTCCCGATCCCCTCCCCTCCCGATCCCCTTCGGCCTTCGGCCTTCCTCTTAAACGCCACCACCAATGCCGCAACGAGCTCCTGCGCTTCTCTCTGCGTCTAGCACGGCTCCCGCTCTTCTTCTCTCCCGCATGGCTCCCGCGCTTCTCCTCTTCCTCCCGCGCTCGCGAAATTGCATACCTATATGACAGATCTCAAATCTCTCCATATTTTCTCCCTCATCCGCCGGCCGTCGAATCAATGGCCACCTCGACCACAGCAACACTACACACCCATCTTGTATAATCCCCCCTCCGCACACGCGAGAGAGATCTGCCTAAATCCCTAGTTCCCCACCTCCAGCTCCAACAACATGTCCATCCGCTCGAAGAGGAAGGTGGCGCCGCCTCCTCAGGCCATTGCGAGCTCTACAGATCCTCTCGTAGTTCCTACGCCACAAGTAGCGCCGTATCCATATGGTCTCTGGTTTCCACCGCCGCCAACACCTTGGCTTGCTTCTCCACAATCACACGCCATGTCTGGCTCTCCTGCTTTCCCTCCTCCCACGGCCGGCAAGATTGATGTGCACAGTGACCTTGAAGAATGGTACCTTTGTCAATTGTTTTTCTTAGTTGTGAACTAGCCATGTTGATTACTCCTTTTAGTGCTATATATAAAAAAGGACATGTAGTGATTTACTTATTTAAGTGATGTTTCAGTGAAAAAAGTTAGAAAGCATGCACTGAATTCTATTTAGGCTAATAAGATTTGATATCCATTTTTGTCTAAAATCTGAAACAATTTGATTGTGGTTATTGCACTGAAATTTCACAGATATTGTTTGCATTTGTGATCACAGGCTATAAGTTTCGGTGGGATAACAAAAAAAACATGAAACAATTTGATCCCATTTCTTGCATATAAACAAATGCAATCCCATAAGTCCAAATTTAAGCACACAATGTTCAGAACAATTCTAATACCAGTTTGTTCATTACTTAGACTGAATTATTGTTGCTAGAGTTACAGGCATAATGTAATACATAGTTGATATATATATATAATAGATGTATGAATTTAGCCTAACCAATCAAGGTTCATCACCATATTTGAAAAATAAAGTTGCCTGTATACACAAAGGGTGTATCAGTATAGGTGCAGAATTGTCAAATTAAGCTTTCAGGCATGTTAGTGCACAGTCTAGGTGCAGCACTGTAAAATTAAGCTTCCTATTAATTGACTGCTGGTTGTTGTATCATCCTTTCTTTCACCCGTCATTTTTTACATGCATTTTGGACCATGTTTTTATTAAAAGACTATTGCAATATTAATTTATATGGCTTTATAAAAAAAATTGAACATATGTAAATACTGTGGCAGTTTTATTTGTTAGTTAGTCTTGCCCAAGCTATGGAACACTTATAGCCTCCACCATTGAGCATGGCTGTGTGAGCACCAAATTAACTTGAATAGGTCCCAAACAAAATATTATAGTTGTCTTTTGAGTTAAAAAACAACTATAATACAGTGAACTTTCGCTATACCTTGTACATAGCAATGTAGTACAAGCATATTTGTTATCCCTCTATGCTGGATGAGTGCATGTTTTTTTAACAGTGTATAGAACACCATTTACAAAATGACTTGCCATTGTATTGTCAAAATATTATATTATTCAGACACAACTTGATCAACATTTGCATCTTCATGTGTTCTATACAGGGGGGTTGAATCTCGTCCGCCCGGCGGTTTCGTTAATTTTATCAATACCCCATCAAACAATGTACATCATGTAGCCGAGGGGAGTCTATCACAACCCATCAATGTTGACAATGGAGATGTTTCTAGGACTGAGAAACGCTTGTCTTGGATGAAGGATGAAGACGTGAGATTGGTAAGTGGCTTATGTCAGCTATTTATTTGTTAGTGGCATACATGCCACTTGCATTACTAGAAGCAATAAATTTCTTTTTTCTAAAACTGTAGATCAGTGCTTGGTTGAACAACTCAAATGATCCTATAGAATCAAATTTCAAGAAGAACGATAAATATTGGGGTGATGTTGCTGCAGCTTACAATAGCACTACACCAATAAACCGAGCTAGACTAGTGAAGCATATTAAGGACCATTTTGGTAAAATTAGGAAGAAGGTCGGGAATTTTTGTTGCTCTTGGAAGGAGGCTAATTCATTATATGCTAGTGGGGAGTCTACTGAAGATCTGATGAATAAGGCACACAAGATATATGAGAATGACTTCAAGGATGGTCCATTCTTGTTTATGCACTGTTGGAATGAACTAAAAAAACAACCAAAGTGGCATGCATATTTAGAGCAGCTTGACATGTCAAACAAAAGGAAGGCAGATTACAATGATGTTATCCCCCTTGATGATGAAGAAGATATCCCACGACCAATGGGATCAAAGGCAGCTAAGGCACAACGTAGTGGCAAAGGAAAGAGCAAGATCGAAGTTTATACAGCTGAGCTAGAAGATGACATCCGTAAATTTATGGATGCACATGCAGCAGCCAAGGAAGGGCAGAGTGAAGTGTTGGAGACCCAAAAACGTGTTTCTAGTGACAACCTTGCAACTAAGAAGCTTGGTCGCCAAACAGCTATGATTGAAACTTATCGAGACTTGATGAACAAAGACACAACTAAGATGCCTGACGATGTGAGGTCTGAGTTTGTACAGATGCTGAAATGCATGAGAGAAGAGATATTCAACAAAAAGCAGTGAGGTATGAATCTCTTTTCCAAAATGTAGTGAGATGAAATTAATTTGATGTCTTCAAAAAGCATGTAATCAGCCTAAAAATCCATGGAACTTAGTCCATATTAACAAGCTGACTGCATATTAATTGTTGCTACTCTGAAAATCATGTAATCAGTCCAAAATTCTGCACTTGTTCTAAATTATAATGCAGTGAACTCCAATATTCATTGCTAGCTGTCTCTTATGCTGAAATCAGCATACACTAGTTGTTTGCATTTAAACGTGACCTTTGTCCAGATAACCAAACTGACTGCATATTAATTGCTGCCACTCTGAAAATCATGTAATCAGTCCAAAATTATGTACTTGTTCTGAACTATACTGTAGTCAACTCCAATATTTATTGCTAGTTGTCTCTTATGCTGAAATTAGCATGCAGAGTACTACAACCTGGCAACCTCCATCTATATATTGACTCTCCCATTCTAGAACTCTCAAACCATTTCATCCTTTTTTTTAAGAACCACCATGTCAGATTCCTCCTCAAACTCATCCTCCTACTCAAACGACCTGGATCCATCCAAATTTCTTGACAAGTACATTTCTGATCAAAATGTCCTAGACTCATTTGCTACCCGAATTGTAGAGAAGATTAAGGCCAAGTTTGTAGCTGGGTTACTCAACCGCCAAAGTGGAACAAGGAAGACCATTGCAAGGGATCATGAAGAAGGTCACCGACGTCTAGTGGCTGATTACTTTGCAAATCAACCACTCTACCCTGAGAGAATGTTTCGCACACGATTTCGCATGCGAAAGCATCTCATTTTACGTATTGTGGAAGCCTTAGGTCAGTGGTCTCCATACTTTACTCAAAGAGAAGATTGTTCTGGTCGCACAGGACTTTCTCCACTTCAGAAGTGCACAGCAGCAATCCGTATGTTAGCATATGGCACTCTTGCTGATGCTTTAGATGAATACTTGCTAATTGGGAAAAGCACTTCTTTAGAGTGTTTGGACACTTTTGCACGAGGGGTAGTTGAGGTCTTCGGTGGGCAATACTTGCGACGACCCACAAGTGAGGATATCGATCATATACTGCAAGTTAATGAGTCTCGTGGCTTTCCGGGTATGTTAGGAAGTATTGATTGCATGCATTGGAGGTGGGAGAGTTGTCCGAGAGCTTGGAGGGGCCAATTCACTCGTGGTGACTACAAAGTCCCAACAATTATCCTTGAAGCGGTTGCGTCATATGATCTTTGGATTTGGCATGCTTTCTTTGGTGTCGCTGGTTCTAACAACGACATAAATGTGTTAAATCAGTCCCCCTTATTCCTTGAACAAGTAAGAGGGGAGGCTCCTCGTGTTCATTTTTCTGTTAATGGGAATGAGTACACCAATGGCTACTACCTTGCTGATGGTATATACCCTGAATGGGCCAGCTTCATGAAGACGATATCACTTCCACAACTAGAGAAGCATAAATTGTTCGCTGAACGTCAAAAAGGGGCAAGGAAAGATGTGGAGCGGGCTTTTGGGGTATTGCAAGCCCGTTTCAACATTGTATGCCGTCCAGCGAAGAAGTGGAAACGGAAGAGTGTTGGAAAAATAATGCTAGCTTGTGTGATTCTCCATAATATGATTGTTGAAGACGAGAGAGAGGATGTGATATGTGACATTGACCTTAATAGAATCTCTAGGACATCAATAGTTTTGCCTCCTAAAGTAACTAGTGGTGATAACCCATGTTTTTCTGATGTGCTACATAGGAGATTTGCTATTCGTGCTCGTTCAATCCATACTCAGCTGAAAAAAGATTTAATTGAGCATATTTGGAATCGGTTTGGAAATAGACAGTAAACATAAACATGGTAGGGAATAAGCATGTGGTTTTTCCTTCTTTTTTTAATCATATATAGATTTGTCAATTAACCCTTGTCTAATGCATTTCAGGAACATGTTCTGCTGTGGAATTCATGGTGTTGCACTTCTTACAGGTAACTTGTATGAACTAAATTTACTCCTAGTCTAGACTATTTGCCACCATAGTTAAGTGATTCTCTCTTCTTATTTAGGAGGCAGTAGCATATCATTCTCTTAATGCTCTTACATGTGGAACTCATACTGAATGAACTTGTTTATGTATTTAGATATACTATCACATAATGGTCATGGGTCTCTCAATTAATTATCTCTGTACTATTTCTTTGAAAGAACTCGCACTGCAGTAACTTGTTTATATTTATATCTCCTTCATCACCATTAGTATAAACTTGCATTGAAGTCACACTCAATTAATATCTCCTTCATCACATTTATCCTATCCTGTACTACGGAAAAAGAATACAGTAGTTACTTATTTTATTGTGGTTGCATGGAAAAGATGATTAATAGTTTCTCATTTATTAAGCACACGATGAACGTGTCGTATGATATATCTGTCTTTTTTTTTCAGCAAGATGATGATATTTCAGGCAATGGTCGTATGATGCAATGGTTCAATCATGGGTCGTACGTACACGAATGATGAAGAAATCGTTATCTCATCTATTGAAAATCATATTTATGTATTTTGCTTAATGTCACATTGTTTGTGTGACTTTTGGATTTGTGAACCATTAAGTACGTTTTGCTTTATCCTCTATTACCTTGTCGGTTATTTAATCTTGCACTACTATGTCCTTCTGTTTAGACCTGAGATGACATTATGCATTAATTTACTTGGTTGCTATTGTATTTCAATTATCTGTGGTGCCTTGTATTTTTTTTAATACTATGGAGAACTACTACTGTTCATCTCATAACACAAACTTTGGTTGATGTGGTCTGAAGTGTGTGAACTTTGTTATATTTCGTGACTACTTTGTAGCATACAAATGTTAATGTCACAACAAAATGGCTACAATGATACACTTCACCCTTAATCCTACACACTCATATGTGCTACTTATAATTAATTATTTTATTTATTAGATGTAGCCTGCTAACAGTCAACCTATTGTATGAGTAGTTAGCTTTAGCATTGGCTATAAAATGAGCTATAGCCAGCAGCTGGCTATACTATTGAACTTGCTCTGAGAACCGTGAAACCACCCATTCCCATCTCTCTCACTTCCACGTATACAGTTTGCCTACACGAGAGTAAAACCACTCGCTAAACTTAGGACGCGTTCGAAGTAATCTTCAGCGCACGTAAAACGAAGAAATCCATTAATATATGATTAATTGAGTATAGCTTTGCAAACTTAAAAAATAAATTAATCTGATTTTTTAAACAAATTTCATATAAAACTTTTTTTCAAAAAATACACCGTTTAACAGCTTGAGAAGCGTGCGCACGGAAAATGAGAAAAAAAATGTTTCTCCTTGGTCGGTTTCAAAAGCAGCTTTAGGGGGTGTTTAGATCGAGAAAAATTTTAGAAAAAGTGTCACATCAAATATTTGACCGAATATTGGAAGGGGTTTTCGGACACAAATGAAAAAACAAATTTCACGGCTAGTCTGTAAACCGCGAGACGAATCTTTTGAGCCTAATTAATCTATCATTAACATATGTTGATTACTTTAGTACTTATGGCTAATCATAGACTAATTAGGCTCAAAAGATTCATCTCAAGATTTCTTCTATAACTGTGCAATTAGTTTTTTGTTCATCTATATTTAATATTCAAAAATTCGATGTGATGTTTTTGGAAAAAAAATTTAGTAACTAAACAAGGCCTTAGCTAGTAGTATTTGAGACCGGAGTACACTCGTCCATCTGATTGCAAGCACACGAGAGAACAGTAAGGACAGAGCACCCGATCCTACGGCTGCGAGCGGGGGCAGAGTCAATGCGAATCAACCGACCACCCTCTGGCGGGTCCGGATCCTCACTGTTTATGTGAGTGATACAGTGAATTAATGTTATGAATAGTGCAAAAATACTATTTTGATTCAACGGCTGAGAGGTGTACCAAATACAAATTACTATAACACATTTGTATTTTGTACTCGAATGCAGACGATCTCATCCCCCCAATGTCCCCCATTCGTCCACTGCAGAGCGGTACAAATGAGCGAGCGCATGGCGCAGCGGCAGGTGTCGGAGCCGGACGACGAGATCTGGTCAGAGGAGGCGACGCGAGTCCGGTCCAGGAGCGAAAGCAAAAGCCGCCGCCGTCGTCGTCGCGGCGCGGGGCGGGGTGCCGCTCTCGCTGCCCGCCGGGGCCCCTCTCGCCAGCCGCCCCCACCCGCACCAAACTCGATCCGGAACGGATGGCTGCACGTCACGACGCGGACAGCCTTGGCCCACGGCGATAAAGCGACTCGCCTATCGTCTTCACGCTCTGATCAGACATGCGAATTATTAGGGCTTAAAAAAGGAAGAAACGGTGCGCCAGCGGCAGATCGATGTGCTGCTGCTGCTTGCTCACTTGTTTCCTTCCGTTTTATGTTTGGTACAGCTAGTTTCGTGAGAATTCTTCAGCTTGACGAGTCAAAGCAATTTTGGTGTTTCAGGATAGGCGGTTAGGGGAGCACACAATTTTTTAAGTTTACCAGCTATACATGTATCTTGGCACACATCAGCACCTGCAATATATGATTTTACAGGTGTTAAATTATAACAATTCTATCGCCATCATGCTCAATTTTCTACTAGCGTGCAACTGTTGCCAAGCTCTCAAAGGCTTATTCAGTTAACAGTGTCATCTTGGAGCAGAGGTTAACTGGATGCGGCTATTCCTTCTTCCTCGACTCCAAGCTGTGGGAATCAAGAACATGTTCTTGATCAATTGGTAGTGATGCCCACTCGTTGTCTCAAGCTCCAGGTCCCATTTTCAGTAGGGAACAAATGGTATAGTAGAAACTAATGACAAGACGCGACCACAGATGCGCACCCAACTACCCAAGCCTCCCGTTCCAAGAAGCAAAGCCATGACAGTGATGCAGCTAAGCACAGTGCACTTGAACACTCACAGTGCCACAGTTAGGCGCACAAGATTAACCTAGCAAGGAAATGAGAACTTAGAACATCACAGGCAAGAATTTTTTGACTGGAAATTCTTCAGTTCACCAAATTTTTCATCATCATCATTGCCGGCTCATCGGCGCAGCAAAAACTACGGAGATTTTCATCATCACTAACATGACAGCAAAACCAGCAAAATTTTGCATCCTAAAACCCTTCTAGTGCTTCTCCTTGCCCTTCCTCTATAGCGGCGGATCGAGAAACCAAATGAGAAAAAAGGAAGAAATTTAAATCAAAGATCTTGGGCCTATATACATTAATCCTAAGTAACCACCCTTCGAGGATCGATCGATTCGAGGCTAATTTGGTTGGGTCACTTGATGAACGCTACTATAGATCAAGGACCTAATCGAAAGACCCCTCCTTGGCCGAGAGTCGCTTCAAGAACTCGTAGGTGGTAACCATGGTGGCCGCGGAGAGCGACATGGATCCCCACCTCGGCCCGAGCCCGCGGTAGCACGCCGCCCACCCGCCTTCCTTGAGCAGGCCGCGAACCGTGCTCTTGAGCGTCGGCCGCGCCGCCGCCGCCCCCTCGGTTTCCATTACCTGGATGCGCGTCTTGACGGTGTCCAGCGGCATGGTCACGATCGCCGACGCGCCCCCTGCCAAGGCGGCGCTCGCGCCCTGCACCGCCATCAGCGACGGGTAGCTCTCCGAGCGTTCGGCGCCGACGATGCGCCAGATGAAGCGCTGCGCCATGGCGTACGACGCCCACCACACGGCGTTGGATGGAGCGTACGTCACGATGGAGAGGCCGAAGCCGCGGTACAGGCCACGGACGCCGTCGGCGAGGAGGATCTTCTTGAAGGCGTCCACGCCGCCGCGGTAGCGGCAAGTGGAGGACGTCTGGACCATCAGCCGCTGGCTGATGACGTCGACGGGCGTCCACACGACCTGCGCGGCGATGGCAGCGGAAACGCCCCCGGCGGCGGAGGCGGCGGCCGATGCCGCGGGCTCCGAGACGCCGAGTCGGACGGCGGCGGATCCGACCGAACTCTTGGTTGCCTCGAGCGCTGCCATGTAGAGAGCGCGAGCCGGCACCGTGCCGGCCAGCGACGCGCCGAACCCACGGTAGAACCCCCGGAGGCCCTCCCGCCTGAGGATGGCGGCCGCGGTCGCGGTGGCCGCCTGCGGCGGCGGCGCCACCTGCAGATGCGTCTTGACCACGACGGCCGGGTACAGCGCCGCGGAGACTCCCGAGAAGAGCGCCGCGCCGAGCACGAAGAACCGCGACTTGTCGAGCATCTCCCAGTTCACCTCCGCGGGCAGCCGCCGGATCTCATCGGCCGCTACCGCCGCGCCGCCCTCCTCGTCCATATCCACAACACCAAAGCTCATCCTTCCAGCCTTGCCTTCCTCCTCCTAACACCTACTCACCGACCAAACCCAGATCAAACCTTCATCCAAAACAGCTCAAACCACGACGCCCCCCACCTCGGCCACCGACGACACCCACTCCGGCGAGGCAAATCCAACGACGGCAGAAGAAAAAAAAAACGAAAAACAACCAAACACTTCGGAATCGTGAAACGGGGAAAGTGAGAAGCAGCGAAGAGCGAGCGATTTCTCGGGATCCCGAGGGGGTAAGCGAATATTTATACGAAATGTTGGTGGCGTGGCCGCGCTGCGCTGCCTTATCCCGAGCCCGGAGCGAGATGTCCGGACGGCCACCGCCACGTGACGGTGGCGGTGCTTGTCGGGGAGCTCCCCTTATCGGTTGCTGCTTGCGAGGGGGTGACCGGAGATCGCCGGTGAGACGGTGGGCCTCCCGCCCATTGGCTGGATCGCGGGAAAGCAGGCCACCGTTTCAGAGCGCACGCATCTTTATTTTCTTTTTTGAGTCGGAGTGTTGCGCACACAGAGACACCTCGCGCGCGCCCACGATACCAAGCGCAATGAATTGCCAAGGCTACGTCGCCGACATGTGGGCCCACGGGTTTTTCTGTGTGCCGTGCGTTGCGTGGCCAGATCATGATTGCATCAGGGTTTACACGGACAGTCAGAGAGTCAATCCATTCGTCAGTTTTTTACTTGAAACTTGATTACAGATAATCGATCCTTATAAGCATCCGTGGTATATGATGATTGTTGTGGCGAAAGAGTGAAACGTTTGGTAAGCACGTATATTGTTCTTTGTGTGAAAGAAATCATTAAAAAGGTTGTCATGTATTAGGACAACACAGATAAGCTCTCATGAGTTGTTTCTCGTGTATCTGTGGGTCTCTCTTCCATTTATTTAAAAGGCACGTCAAATGGTGAGATAATATGGACAATTTTGTTTGGTAAAAGCACTTAAAAGATAACTCAATCGAAATAGTTGAAGATATATGATTTGGTTTACAAAGAAAAGCTTTGCAGGCTACGTTAGATTAGTTAGTCCGTATATATGGTTATGTTACACACGAAATATACAGATTATTGTAGGTAACAAGTATAACAAACTTGTTATACATAAGTGTGAAAACTTGTTAGGTTTCTCTAACGACATGGACGAGTGCGAAAGCCTAGCCAAACATGTATTCCTTTATATGTTGAAATAATCACATTATTCATAGAGAATGTTACTAGATGTTTGTGTATTTGTGTATTTGTTCGACCGATGTCTAATTAAAAGTGTAAAATAACACCATATATAATGGCGCGATGCAATGATATGCATTTAAACCCATACCAGCGTCGCATATGATAGGGTCACACCAGAGGTGAATGGTCTTTGGTCATATATGTAGCAATTTTTAATTGTATAAGCTGTTTCTAAGAAAATCACTGATCCAAAACTCAAGAAAAAGTATAACCTAACAAGTAACAGGACCAACTATAATCAATGCTTCAGTCCCCACAGGTACTTAATTACCTCAGAATAACACATCCTGGTTTTATACAATAATTCACTTTTGAAGTGACATTTGTTAGGTACTTATCCATATTTTCAGGTAACATAATTGAATTTTAGATATATGTTTGCTCATTTGTTTCATTTAAAATTCTACATAAACATATGAAATTATAACGGTCTTGAGTTGTAAATCAAATCGTACAAAAATAACTAATAATTATATAATTTTTTTAAATAAGATGAGCGGCTAAACCTATATTAAAACGTCAATAACATTAAAATGTCAATAACGTGGAGCAAGTGCAAGTAAAGAGTGGGCTTAAGAAATGCACTCCATGTCAATTCGAAAGGAACCAGGATCGACCAAATCATGCAACTCACAATCCCGCGTGGTTTTCGCAGACGGGTCCATGTCAGTCTCATGCATCGTGATGCCGCACGCACCCCCGGCCTCAGTCCCACTGACAAGCGGGCCCGGCCCCTGGGTGCGCGCGTGACGGGTTGGCGGCGCGATTTCGTGAGTCGTGCGGGATGCGGGTTGTTGGGCGCCCGTAGAGTTGGGAGGATCGGTGGGCTACGGGGCCAGAATTCTAGTGGCCGGGATGCGACAGACGTGGCCGTTGGATTCCCGAGGGGACGCCACGGCCGGCCGGCGCTTCAGCCGCGGCGGCCGACTGGCCGAGACGAAAAGCGAAAACATCGGGCGGGCGGCGCCGCGGCGTGTGGCTCAGCCCGTGTACGGTGTACAGTTCCTGATATGCACAGCTAGTGCTCGATCGGCTACTTCTGTCTCGTAGACGGAGAAACTCCTATTTTAAATTTTCAATTTTAAAACTGATTTTGAATTTTTTTCATCACAGTTTATTTTTTCGTCTTTGGTTTTAGCCTAAAGAAAGTAGGTATGTTAATATCTTTCTTTTACAAATATATCATTTGTTTTTTTTAAAGGCCAAAAAATAGACTTCATCCATCAGCCCTATGCAATCCTGACCGTTTTCGTTACTAATCCAGGCATACGGCGAATCAAGGATTAACCAGTACATATAAGAGTATCTCTAAGAGAATAACCATCTCACTTGTCATATTTAAATTTAGCAATTTTGCAAAAAAAATGTTTTTCAAGAGAATAACTATTTGACTTGTCATGCTATTTGAATAGCTAAACCAGAGTCCTCAATGGCCAAATCTAACAACTCATTCCTCCACTAGCACAATTGCTATCCATGGGCCCTGCGTGAGTGGGACCCTCTTGTCATTCTTCCCTTGCTAGAATTGGAGAGAGTGGATGGATAGTCTCTTAGAGATTCTCTATGAATTTGAGTTGTTAAAACTAAAGTGAATGACTAAATTTTGATTTGAAGTGGTGTTAATGCCCTCGAATAATTCACTCGATTGAATGAGTGGTGTTGATGCCCATGTCCATCTCAAGTCTCAACCGGCCCGAGTAATATGCAAGAGATGGTCAAGCTAACCAAATAGCATCAGCCATTGCACGATACTCTCGCTGTACTGATATATACTGGAGATTGCTTATTTGCATGTAGACCTTCAGTTTTGAATATTTGCAACATGTGGTGCAATGCTAGCGAGTAAACTAATCACCAAAGTACATTGATTTGGGGAACGGTCCAATGCTATGGACCAAAACGAAGACAATGGGAGGTAAAGCCGTTGAACCGTTGCCGAAGATTCCTAAAACTGGCTATCTATAGATGTGTTGCTACCAGTTGAAACTTTGGAAGAAGTGATCGAGTGCTTAGAGCAAGTATAATAGTAGGCTATAAGTTGACTATAACCTGATGTGGAGAAAAGAGGTAATGAAAAAGAGAGGGGTTGGCTCTCATACAAGAGCCAGCTATACTACAACTCTAAAAAAATGCATTAAATATAAAGGTAAGAGAAAAAAATAAGAGATAAAAATTATAGTCAACCTTATAGTCAATCTATTACATGTGTTGACTATAATATAAACTTATAGCTAGTAAGTTGGCTTTACTATTAAACTTGCTCTAAGAGCAAGTTCAATAGTATAGCCAACTATCAGCTCCAATTCATCTATAGCCAACTGATACAATAGCTACCTATAAAACATATACCATCATGTCTCACATGTTATACACACATTGCGTATTGGAGTCCGTACTGTAGCTGGCTACAAATTAATAGCTCACTTGTCTTCTCTCTTATCTCCTTAAAACATGTTTATAGCCTGCTATTGTACCTGCTCTTACAAGAACTGAAACAAAGACAAGTACTCCAAGCATCAGGCACGATACTGAAGAACTGTACACTGCAGCTCGAAATTTCAGTGTCACGCAGTCTACCGACAATTCACTCCCCCTTTTACTTTTGCTTATATCTATAAACCAAAATTTAAGTTATTAATTTTAAATTGAATAATTTTATATTTTTTTATTTTAGTTTATCTTTCGATATTAGTTTTTAGATAGCTAAAATATGTATATAATATTTTATGCATAAATGATTTTTTTGCAACTATATCATTTGATTTTTTGCAAGACCACACCAGATTCACAGGCAAAACACCGTCGTCCAACGATCAGAAGATCGAATTGGGATTCTGGAGACCAAATGGCAATTAAAAAGAGAGCCATCTGGTGGTTACTAATTAGTGACCGCACAGTACTCACGGCGTACGTTTAATTTGTCATGAAAAAAAGAAAGAACTGAAAATTCGAGCGAAAGTTACACGAACAGATCGGTGGAGCCTGGAGCTAGCTAGCAAATCCAGCTCTCTCTCTCTCTCTTTCCCCCGGAGACTCCAAGAGCCGGACTAAACCACACCTGCCTCCTTTCCAATGGAAAGCGTACGTTCCGGCCAGAAATCTGATTTCGTTTGCCTTGCCCTTCCTCCAACCGTGGAGCCTCGGAAGCGTACGTACCACACGTTTTTAGGCTTTAGCAGCCCTGCACGCCCAGACACCCGAGTCGACGAGGACGAGACGAGGACACGAACGTTTCTTGCTGCTCGTCACGCATGGCGCGGCGCGGCACGGCGGCACTCCGGGTAGCCGACAAGCGAGAGCGAGGCCCCCCCGATTCGGCCGGCTTCTGGATTGTGTTTTTTTTTTCCCTCGTATAAACTGGGCTGATGGGCCTCTCCGTTGGCACGTCTAGTATATTTTTGGCCCAGAAGGAGAGGTGAAGGCCCAGCAAGAACGGTTCCCATGCCTCTGATTATCAAACTGTTATCATGCGTGTTTGAAGTTTGAACATAACATGAGTCAGGAAAATTTACTACTCCGGTATGGCACTATTTTCTTCTCCGTTCATTCGTCTAGACTTGTCGTTTGTTTGTTTCGAAAGGGACACGCAGATTGATAATATATACTGTACTTGTTTGACATGACTCTGAATACTACACTAGTGATGTGCTTCTATATGATGAAGAAGTGTGCTTATCAGTTTATTTTGAAACCGAACAAGTCTGCTTAATTTAGCCCAACATGTTTCCACGACGCTGCGTCATGCTCCGCAGCCAATCCTTAGATCTTGCTTCCTGCATTGGTGTTTGAAGTCCAGCACCCGTTTGTGATTGGTATTTGCATAGCTTCTTGACATCATTTGATTAATTCTCTCGTGACAAAAATGTTGCCTGATTCTCCAACATTCCTCCGGTGTCAATGGAACTCAGGCCGATGTTATAGGCTGGAGTATATGTCTGGTTTTGTTATGTAGACCTAGAGCAAAAGCTCAGTGAAGTCAATTGTCGAATAAAGTTGTTCACGCGCTCATTGACCTCTTCTGAAGTTTACCTTTTCTTTCTGAGAAGGACCAGTCTGAATTTTATTATATATACTGACGTATTTCACCCCTCTAGATTCCACGGTTGCCTACCGTGATCTATTTTGTTTTACAGGACCTGATCATCCCTTAACAGTGCTAACGAATAATGATCCAAGAATATTAGGAATGGTCATGTAAGAATACGTTTTTATGAGATGAAAGAGTACACAGTAATAGTCAAGGTGCTAAAAAAGATGATTTGCAAGAAAATTTCGGTGCCATTCGAGTCTGATAAGACCGTGTGGAAGACGCGTTTCTGAAGACTACAAAGTGGCCAAGGGGCAAATGCACTTGAATTTGTTATGAAGACGAAGACGCATGATGCTGTGGATCTACATACTTGGGGGGAATTCACCTCAGAAATGAATCTCAAGTACTCTACGAGAATTCGCTAAAAAAAAATGTACTCTACAAAGATTCACAAATTTGGAAAATTGGGCGAATACTTCATGCCAAGCATGTACTATAAGAAAGTCGAGCGGGTTGGACAAAGTGAGCCCTCTGCTCCCAACCACGACTACTCTGCTAGCTAATCTATGACTGTTTTTCTCTGAACAACAAGGAGTGAACACCCTTATGCCAACAAAGACGATAAGCAAAACAATGAAAAGAACTTCCATATAGTCCTTAGGTTCTACTGCGTACTATCATCTAGCACCAACATCTGATCGGTGCTGATTTTGAGCACCTTATTCTTCGTCTCATGAAAAAGGAAAATGAAGGCATAACTCATGATCACTATACTACTAGTATTGGTGCCAGCGGCGGATCCAATAATTTTCGTGCGACTTGACAAACTTAACGACGATTCTACACCGTTGCATATTTTACCTGCACCATCACCTACATTTTTAGTTTATGTTTTTTATGTGTGTCAAATATTATCTTCCAAATAGAAAGATAATGCGCTGAGCAAGGAGTTGCAGTTCTCATGAGTAATGACTTGTATTTCTTCTTGATCTGATCCTCCTTGGCCCTCTTCTCCCCCAGATATTATCCTACTATCTCTATCTCATAATAACCTTATTTTTTGTTTTTCCTCGTCTAAGTTTGACCATTCGTCTTATTTGAAAAATTTGTACAAAAGCTTCAAAAATTAGTCATGTATAAAGTACTATTTATATTTTATCATCTAGTAATAATAAAAATATTAATCGTAAAAAAATTTTAAATAAGATGAATGGTCAAACATTGGACATGGAAAAACGAAAAATAAAGTTATTATGGGACGGAGGTAGTATTTGCATCATCTTACATTATGCATTTTGCTTTCCCGATACTATTTTTCAGCTAATTTATTCCCTTGACATCAGGACAAATTTTAGTATAGTATATTGGTGGATTTGTCAGTTGAGAACTTGGATAAGATTAATCTTTGGCCGCAGTGGCGTCCACCGTCCAGTTTGAAGGTGGCGACATGATATTTTGTCCTACCAATAAAAAAACCTTTTTTTAGATGTACCAATAAAATACCTAATCCCCTAGCAGTACATCCTTGGCTTTGTTGTTAGAATGGATAAGAATCCCCAAAGCACTTGAAGCTGGCAAAGGTGTCGGCCTTCTAGAATATTCTAACTGATCACTAGCCTTTGAAAGTTCAAACCAGTTTGCCTTTTTCTCTCTCTCTAGCGCCGTGGCATCACGTGTGCCATGTTTTGAGATCGTAGTTAGTACAATATTGCAATGCGCGATCACGACTTAAAATCATATACGTGCTTTATCGCAATCGTGCGAGCTCTTATGTAGGTCTTTCTTACAGGTAGCTGGGTATCTAGGTTGTGATAAACTGTGAAAGCGTGTGCACGCAATAACAGTACTCCCACCATATTTAACTATGTATTTTATTTTAAATTTTTTACATAATTATTTTTTATATCATTTCATTTATTACTAAATATACTTTTATCCATATATATAGCTTTATATATTTTATAAAATAATTTAAATAAGATAAATAGTTAAGTGTGTATAAAAATATCAACGGCACCCATTTAGAGACGGAGGGAGTACTACCGGATAGATGAGCTTAATTATATCTTGTTTTACTTCAGGAATCTCTTAGATATGAGCCCTTCAATTGTGCACAGGAAGGTTCTAGAAACCACTTGCTTCCTGGGTGGTTTTCTTTAGTGTAGTACCGTAGTTTATTGCAAAAGCCGTTTAGGGGTATCTTGTTCAAAGTTTTGTTAGGGCAACGGGGCTTGTTATCCTCAGGACGCAAATCACTAATCTTCCCTGAAGAAATTTTCAAAGCTTCTCTTGCGATTAAGGGCATGTACAACACATGGATAACACATGGATTGGGGATTGTCTCTACTCTAGACATCTCGAATCTAGACAGTTAAAAAGACAACTTATATAACCCATAGTCTATTTTATTGTCTATAAATTGTTTAATGCTTTGCATGTAGTTAAGATCAACTATAAATAAATTTGTGTACACCATTATATTGTTATTTGATAGAAATATATCTAGCATAATGGGTTATTTGGATCCAGAGACTTTTTTAAGTTCTTGTCACATCAGATGTTTAGATATTAATTAGGAGTATTAAATATAGACCGATAACAAAACAATTGCATAAATAAAGGCTATTTTATTAGACAATTTTTTAAGCTTAATTAATTCATGATTAGTAAAATTTTACTGTAACATCAGATTCACTAATCATGGACTAATTAGGTTCAATAGATTCGTCTCGCAAAATAGTTCAGAGTATGGGGTAAGTTTTATTAATAATCTATATTTAATACTTCTAATTAGTGTTCAAATATTCGATGTGACAGGTACTTAACAAGTCTCCGAAAACAAACAGGGTCTAAATAAGAGCAGCATGGAGCATGGTTATAAACTTTTCAGAACCACCTTAGGGGTGGAATTGGATCACCTGCCATTGCTATGCTAATAACACCAAATAAACAGTGCAATGTCATTGGCATGATCTCAGCCGTTCATTTTTAGATGGACAGCCATAGATTCATCTGCTATAACGATTCGGTACGGTAAATTTATTATATTTTTTCTACAATAATTTTACTATAGTATCATACGTCATGTCATCCACAGCACAATGTCATTTTTCCTCTCATGTTTTAGAGTGCTATCCTGCCATTGCTATGTAATGACAGGTGATCCGGACCTCTTAGGGGCTGACGTCTCCGAGATTACCCGAGTTTATTTTTTTAGAAAAAGGTCGTCGGTAAAAGACCGGCTTTGTACGTATCCTGGGATAAAAATTGAATAAGTCGTAAGTGGGAAGTAAAGTGAGAGGATAAGAGAGACGGATCCATCCACCATGCAACGACGCAAAACAAGCGAATTATTTCTTTCCTTCAGCACGGCGTTGAGATGAGTCACCGCCGGGGTCCGTCACAAGTGGCGCCTGCGCGAGAAGCGACACGCCGCGATGGCGTTCCGGCTGCGAACTGAAAGCTACACGAGCATATTTAAAGCGCGGATCACGACAAGGATGACTGGTTCTTCTTCAGTGCAGTGCAGGTCCGCGTGATAGGATGGTGTTGCGAGAAAAAGAGAAAAAAAAGAGAGTAAAGATCTCTGCGACGGGGCGAGTAAAATATGGCAAGATGAGCATCCAACTTGTGCCATTTGTGTTCATGAGGCTGTATTTTAATCTTCAAGCCTTTAGTCTTCGAATCGACTTCATTTGTTTTTCGTCAAATTGGCTTCACTGCAGTTCGTACTCTTAGTTCATCTTCCTGTTTAAATTATAGAATACTATGGCGTTTTTGAATAATTGGGCGCATGGCTGCTATATTTGACAGAGGGTGCAATATAACTTAAGCACGTTAAGTGCCTAATTGTCTCACTGACTTTCGCGGGCAAGTATGCCTGACATAATCAATCAGGTTTAACAACAGCGCAATTTACATCAAGCAGTACAAACTGCAGCTCGTTTAGCTTAAAAATGCATGACTAATACAGTAATACTAGTAATTCTGCACCCTGTCCAATAAAAATGTTAATTTTTTTTGCTTTTCTTGGCACCGATGTTATTGTTTTCTGGCCTCTTGCGAGTTAATTACCTGCTTTATTTAGTACTTTAGTCTAGTAGGTGGTGAGTAGACGGAGAGAGGGTGAGGAATAGATAAAGCCAACAGAATACCAAGGGAAGTAGAGAGAGAGAGAGAGTCTTTGCAGAGGAGAGAAGCGAGGTGAGAACCGAGGAGGCAGCAAGGGAGGAGGTTTGCCGGAGAGGGGACATGCTCCCTCCTCATCTCACAGGTATCCTCTCTCCTCCTCCTCCTCCTCCTCCTCCTCTTGACTCGCTTCACCGAAGACGAAGACCAGATGATCTGTGGTTTGTTTCTCCTCGGCTTTGCGACTCTGTTCCAGCTCAAGCTGATTCTTTGCCCATTGCTGACCGTATCTTGGACCGGCTGATTTGTGGTAGCTCTCTTGGTGGATCTGGCTGGTTTCTTGGTTGTTGAATTGGTTTTAGTTGATAAAAAGGTGCTGAGATTTGAAGATGCATTCTTGGGTGGAGGTGAGGTGGTTGCAGGCTTGCAGCTGCGTGGTCTCTGTGCTAGGAGCCTAAAGACATACTATGATGCTTGTTCTGTTGTTCAGTTTGATAGTTCAGTTATCTGTTTCTAATTGACCACGGTTGGGTACTTGGGTAGGCTGTTTAGTTCCTATGAATTCACTTGCTTTAGTTCTGTGGTGAGGGGTTAAGTAGTTATGGGAACTGGACAGTCTTGCAACTCTGCAAGGTTTGGAACTGTACTGGATCCGAGTATAACTTAAATCAGTTTAAACCTTTTCAGTATTACTTGTTTGCACATAAATTTGCTTGGTGAGGATGTACTGGGATCCAGATGGCATGTCAGCTGTGAACTTGTTTTAGGGGTCAGTTGTGAGCTTTTGAATTTATTGGTTGGCCTTGTCTGGGGTCAACCCGGCCAAAAAAAGCTTTTTCACAAATAAATTTGCTTTCCACATAAGTATTGAGTAGTATGAATATTGGAGGTAGGGGAGAGCCGCTGGCCTTGTGTCACAACGATTTGGAATGGTAGTGCTGAACTGAATTCATTCAAGGAATTTGTCTCATCACATGGTTTGATAGCCTTTACATCTGACATGAGCGATTGGAGTTTTTCAAGGAGTGAACATAGCTTTGTGAACATTTTGTCATGTTCTGGCAAATACATGGATCAGGACAATATTCAACGCGTGCAGATTGATCAGTTTGAGGGAATCTGTCTACGTATAGATATTTTAAGTTTATTTTTCAAGTAACAGAATATGGAAAACAATAGTATGCATTAATCTTTCATTGTCCTTGCGATTGACACCTTCTTTTTACAAAAACTCAGATAGTAGAACTGAAAAGCAAGAGATAAGAAAAGCCATGAGGTGAGACATAAGGAAAAGAGAAAACATGCATAATATTGTTCAATTCTAAGGCACCATTTGGAACAGGGGAAACTTCCCATTTTTGGATGATCTGAATTAATTCTGAATTTCTTACATCTAAATAGGACCTAATATTGCAAATTCCACTCTCTAGATGTCTATTTTCTTGTATATTTAGCTTTCATGCAACTAGATTTATAACACCTACCGCACTATTCTTGCAGAAAATGGCACAGTAATGATTCAGTTTGGTCATAAAATGCCTGACTACGAGTCATCAGCTACCCAATCAACTAGTGGATCTCCTCGTGAAGCATCTGGAATGAGTGAAGGAAGCCTCAACGAGCAGAATGATCAATCTGGTGCGCACTAGACACACAACATACATTTTTTTTGTATCAGTAAATAATATTGCAGTACTGCACCTCCAGGGGAAAAGGGGTGATAGAATCCCTAACCAGAACGGGATATATCTTCTTTGCAATTGCATCTATACTACTGAGGTTATGTGACATTTCTTTTCATGTACTAATGCTAGGTAATCTCGAGGGTTACACGAAAAGTGATGAAGGTAAGATGATGTCAGCTTTATCTCTGGGCAAATCAGAAACTGTGTATGCACATTCGGAACCTGATCGTAGTCAGCCCTTTGTAAGTTTCTTTATGTGGCACCAATCTCGCTAACTTAAATTTCTTGATAGGCAAGCCTGTTAGTCACGCAAGATGCTTCACCTTTTCAGGCCATATCATATCCGTATGCTGATTCGTATTATGCTGGTACTGTGGCGACTTATGGTGCACATGCTATTGTAAGTGGCCTTTTATGCTATTATTTAAGGTTTCCTTCATTAATTCCATTTACATTTTTGTTTTTGCAGTTGTCTGCTATAACTATTCTTGACAATGTTGCTCATTTACCTTTTTGGTTCCAAGCTTCCTATCAAATATTCTTGTGTTCTCTGTGTGCATGTGCTTTAGGTATTATATATATTCATGGGTTATTAAGAATGTGATTTCGTTTCGATGGAATAATATCTGAGTTTTTACTAAACTCAGCAAAGTTCCAATCAATTTTGTAGTGTGCAAAGGCAGCGTGCTATTTTTGATATGTTCTCGCTGTCATCCTCCTGACGAGAATAATTTAAATTTCTTGCATACGCTAGGCCCAATATGTTTCTATTCAATATCACAAACTCATCCACATCTCATTTCGATGATTCAAACAGATGCATCCTCA
Source organism: Oryza brachyantha (assembly GCF_000231095.2). Classification (NCBI taxonomy): domain Eukaryota; kingdom Viridiplantae; phylum Streptophyta; class Magnoliopsida; order Poales; family Poaceae; genus Oryza; species Oryza brachyantha. The sequence continues at coordinate 3,331,060 of NC_023165.2, read as the reverse complement.
GATTGTGGGTATGATGTCATCCTCTCGAGTCCCATTACCAATAGAACCAACTACTGAAGAGCCTATTTATGTAAATGCAAAGCAATACCATGCGATTCTCCGAAGGAGACAACTCCGTGCAAAGTTAGAGGCTGAAAACAAGCTAGTGAAAAATCGCAAGGTACTTCCATCCCCTTTCTTGAGAAACTAGTCATTGGCCATTTTTTGCTTTGAATGTGTGAAAAATTCTCCTCCTCCTTTCCCTTTCCTTTCATGAATTCTAGCTCACGGTATCACTAAAAGTAGTGTAACGTTTATATTTGTGTTCAGCCATACCTCCATGAATCCCGGCATCAACATGCGATGAAGAGAGCTCGGGGAACAGGAGGGAGATTCCTCAACACAAAGCAGCAGTCTGAAGCTTCCGGTGGTGCCTCCCCAAGGCGGTCTGACCATGCTGGCATCGCTGCAAACGGCGTTGCATTCTCAAAGCACGAACACAGCTTGTCGTCCAGTGATCTCCACCATCATCATCATCATCATCATCGTGGGAGAGAGGGCGCTTGAGGCAGCAGCTGATCCTGGCCGTTGCTCCCATGGCAAATCATCCTTGGCTTAATGTGTGGTGCCCAGGCCCAGCAAATTTAACTGAACATCTGTGTAGACTGATGGATTTGGGTGGGTTTTGTGCAATTGTAACTAGGGGGCTTGACTTCCCTGTCTGTCGTTTCTCTGCCTCCTTGGTATGGAGACGGTGCAGCAGCTGCAGCTACTGGCAGTAATCTGATCATGGTAGACTTGTGACGAGAGGAAACTGGCACCCCCGTTTCGTTTCCTGCCACCCTTCCGCAATTGCCGTGTCGCTTTTAAAACTATGTTATTCAGTAACCAGTACTTGCCGACTGAGGTTTCTGTCAATTATACAAATGTATGTGTTCTCTATAAGTTCTGGGGGCATTTAACTTTTTATCGCTTAAACGAGCATTTAACTTTTTATCGCTTAAACGAATGTTCGTAACAGAATATTAGCACTGAAATTGATTATCTTTTGGGTAAACTTCAGACATACTGCAAGAAGCTCAAAACAAAATTTGACCAACTCATTTAAATCGATGGCCTATGGTCTATGGAAGGCTCCGCGCCGTCCGCCGGCACACTGGGACGACGCACGCTCAAGGCTTCAACGATGGACTGCCGACCGATCCACCACACCGCCGCAGCCAGGATGAAGTTCGCACTACATCGCCGATCTTCATCAACGTCTATCGATCTATGGGCAGTTTGAGGTGCTTTTCCTAACTGTAGCTTTTCTCAGAAGCTGCTTCTGCCAGAAGCTGCCCCAAACGGTCCACAACTTCTGAGAATATGTAGATACAGATTCTGAAAAATAAACTAAGAATCCAAAATCTGGAGAAGCTGTATTTAGCAGCTTTTTCAGATTCTCAGAAACTGACTACCAACCAGCTGCTTCTTAGAATCTAAAGTTCAATTCTAAAGTTCTCCAAACAGACCCTATAACTGCCTTACACAATCTGGATCGACATCCATTATCCATAGATCCATGAAATTAATTCTTACTGGCAACGCCTACTATATGTCAACTTAAGTGCAGTTAACTCCCTCCGATCCAACTTTCTTTTGTAGCATTATTTAAATTTATATTAATACTAACAAGTTTAAATTATTAATTTCTCTTGTTTTCCGCTCGTTCGCTTTCTAAACTACAAAATGATATATTTTTTACGAAAGTTTTCTATAAAAAGTTACTTTGAAAATTCAAATTAATCTATTAATCTAATTTTCTAATTATTTTATAATAATTAATTAATTATGTAATAATTTATTTGTATGTTTTTCGCGTTTGTTAACAAATACCATACCGAACGCAGTCTACTTCTAACCTCGCTAGCCTCAAGATCCACATGTCACCCATACTACCATCCTTAATCTCATCAAGCACCTATACATTAGCAATGGATATTTTAGACTTTTAGTTCAATCCTTATTTTTTCCAAAATAATATTTTCGACCTTGGCAAAAAAAAAAAACCCTTACACATTCCTCACGGACCCACCTGTCAGTCCTCTCTTCTTCTCTTTTCGTCTCCATCCGACCATCCCCGGTCCCAATCCCCCCTCGTCCTCCCTTCACTCGGCAGCTCGCCGCCTCTTCCCTCCCTCATGGTGGGTTCGCATCTCGATCGGGGGCCGGCGATGAGGAAGACGACGGGCGTGGCCTCCAGCTCCAACAACGGCAGCCCGTGCGGCCTCAGCCTCAATGTGGCCTTCCTGCTCTCCATGGTGGCCACCAACCTGCTCTCCCTCTACCACCTCTCCACCCGTGCGTCGACCGCTCCGCCGCTCCTCCTGCCGCAGCAGCAGGACGACCAGCTCCTCCGTCAGCTCACCGCCATCCGCGCCACCGTCTCCCATCTCAACCACCTCCGCTCCTCCACGCCCCCGCCTCCCCCGCCGCCCCCCGAGCTCCTCCTCTACTCCCGCCTCGGCCCCCTTGCCTCCGCCTGCTCCGCCCACCCCGACCTCCTCCACTCATTCATGTCCTACACGCCGTTTGCCCCCTGCCCTGACGACACGCTCTCCCTCGCCGAGCCCCTCCTCCTCCGCGGCTGCCATCCGCTTCCCAGGCGCAGGTGCTTCTCCCTCACGCCGCCTGCTTCTTCTGAGCAGCTGCCCATCGACCCCTTCTCCCCGCTCCCGGACTCAGCCGTCCGCTGGCCGCCGGGGGCCAAATGCAGTTCCTTCTCCTGCATGCCGCCGTCTCTGGGTTTCGACATGGCGCACAGGGAGGCCGCGCGGTTCCTGCGGGCGGAGGGGCCCCTCGACCTGACGGTGGCGCAGCTTCTGCGGCTGGCGTCGCTGAGCCGCGCGGGGCCGATCCGGCTCGGTCTGGACGTTGGCGGCGGGACGGGGACTCTGGCGGCCCGGCTGAAGCGGGCAGCGAACGCGACGGTGCTGACGACAACCATGGACCTCGGGGCGCCCTACTCGGAGGCAGCGGCGGCGCGCGGGGTGGTGCCGGTGCACGCGCCACTGCAGCAGCGGTTCCCGGTGGGGGACGCGACGATGGACTTGGTGCGGACGGGGCATGCCGTGAACCGGTGGATCCCGGAGGCGGCACTGGAGTTCCTGTGGTATGACGCGGACCGGGTGCTGCGCCCCCGTGGGCTTCTCTGGGTGGATCACTTCTGGTGCCGGCGGGCCGACCTCGCCGCCGTGTACGCACCCATGCTGCGGCGCCTTGGCTACAAGACCGTCAAGTGGGCCGTCGGCGACAAGAGTACACCGGCGGCGGCAGCAGCCGGAGGCAAGCATGATGAGGTGTACCTCACCGCGCTGCTGCAGAAGCCCTGATTGTATCCTGAATCGATCGATTGGTTGATGTTCGAATGGAATGCACGCTTTGCTTCACTTGCTGCTCATTGTGTTCTATACTTCTACTATTATTACTCCCTTATATGTCTTTCCAAAAAAAAAGAAAACTACTCCCTTGTCTGAGTGCATCCAGGCCATTTTCCAAGTACCAAGCAGCATCCAGGGATGCTTCAGAGATCTTCAGAGGTCAATAGGCGAGGAGCTATTTTCAGCAGCTACTACTATTTCACGGTATGCATTCCTGGTTGAAAATCCTCAAAATTAATAGGTAGTGTAAGTGCATAAGTCAAATAGTTATCAACTGCATTTGTAAATGTGTGCACTTTGTCACCGCGATCCTTCCTATATGGGAGTCCAACACCTCATGTGAAAATTTTTGGCTTTGGTTTTTGATTACTCCAGACAAATGATGGAACATTTTGCTATCTTCCTTGGGATGAATCTTCATTGGTTTTACATAATTTCAGAGGATTATAGAACTAGGTCTATGACTCAAACCATTGCTACCGACCTGGTACCATCCCTGATTGAACTACCAAGTACTAGGGTTTATGTTACTGTAGAGTACCATTACCATCCTAACGGTACATGTGGTTACTGTGCGACAACTACAGTTGAATAGTACAAAACCACATCATATTTAATTAGATTTTTAAATTAAGTTTAAAATTTATTTAAATTTAAGGCTATTATCATGATTTTACTGCTACTGCCCAACAGCGACAACACGCTAACTTAGGGCATTCCCAACCCAATGACTAGGATGGTATCCATAGCATTAAATAAGTTGTCACCTAGGATAAAAAATGACGTGGCAAGTGAATAAATAAGAAAAAAGAATGAAACCATGATAAGTAGCATTAAATTGAAGTATGGAATATTTATGTTTGTATTGGAAGAGTAGTGTCTAGTACTAGTTTCTTAATGATGGGGAGTTTATAAAAATTATATCTAGTGTTACCCAGTGTTGTGGGGTAGGAATGCCCTTAAACCTCGGTTCTAACATCACTGAATCACAATAAAACAACAGTTTCTGCTGATCTATTATTCATTGTGTCTGCTTTCACCATGCTGTCCATGCATCATCGCTACTCCCTCCGTCCTAAAATAAACCAAACTTTCGGTTTCCGTGTCCAACGTTTGACTATCCGTCTTATTTAAATTTTTTTTAAGAAATTGAAAGAAAAATTAGTCACACGTAAAGTATTATTCATAATTTATCATCTAATAAAACAAAAATATTAATCATAAACAATATAGGAAAAAAATAAAAGATTGGTTTGTTTTGGGACTGAGAAGCACCTGACATTGCGCCAAAGCGGAACGCTTTTTGGAAAGAGAGTGAAACCAATCCCTCGTCGCTACATGTCTTCAACTCTTCATAGGAACCACAAAAAGGAGGTCTAGGTCCGGCCCGGTTCATGGACCATATGATTAGTTCTGAAGGAAAAAAAAAGTGAACTCATTTTTACCCAAAGTTTTCGCAGAATTTTCTCGGTTTTTCGGATGTTTTTGAATAATGTATTTTACAAAAATAAATCTATATTAAAATTTATCATCTTATCTTTCTAAAATAAATTTTTAATTTTATATTAGCTAATTTTATCTCTTCCATTATTAAATAACTATCAAAAATCATATAACCTTTCGTCTTCCCTTAAAAAATCTATAAAAACACGGAGCCATGATTGATTAGGCCATGGGCGTGACTTTCCACTCTTCTGCTCTCACGAGCCTCTCGCACACCAGGGAGAAAAAACAAACAAACCAACCGCTCTTTATTTAAGCCAAGACACCCATAGAGATAGATGACAGATCCGACGAAATACCGTTCTCTGTTTTCTTTTTACGAAAATACCGTTCTCTGTTGATCGTTCTTTCGCGTGCTTAGGCTGTAATCTGCAGCATTTTTTCTACTTAGGCCAATCTCAAAGCTTAGTTTCATGTCACTGTTTACAAGAGTACTAGTATGGGAAGCTGAAACATGAAACAACCATTCTCAATGGGATAGTTTCATTACACTGTTTCATAGGCTTATTATAGCATTTAATTCTTGTGTTTTGTTGATATCAAATATGCTAGATTAACTTTGTAGCTGCTGTTGTGTTTGGATCAATTTAATTACTTTATGGCTGCATACTAGGGCTGGAATTCATTCATGCATGTATGGCCGCATGCCAATAAACATGATCAAATAGTATAATATATTGATATAATATATTAATTGATTACATTACTCATGAACACATACTCTAGATTTATCTCAAGTGCGACCAAACTTATTCCAAATATGTTCCACTAAATCCTTCTTAAGTCGGAAATCAGCCGATCGATCTCGAATATCACTATCTTTTTCTAGAACTCTCTCAAACGGAACATTCTGATCAGGAGAGATTTCCGGTTCTTGAACCGTTGCTGAACTAGGAGCCACATTCAGATCTAGATTTTCTTCAATGTCATCTTCCTTCTCATCTTCAACTATCTTATTGTGAAGTATGATGCAAGCTAGAACAACATCTTGAAGTTGATCTCGGACAAATAGACGAGCTGGTCGTTTTAAAATGAAAAATCGACGACGCAATACCCCAAAGGCTCTTTCAATATCCTTTCTTGCCCCTTCTTGATGTTCTGCATACAACTTGTCCTTCTCAGTGATGGGCATATGTATTGACTTCACGAATACAGCCCATTCAGGGTATATTCCATCAGCAAGATAGTACCCTATATTGTGTTGATTCCCATTGACTATATACTGGACTCTAGGAGCTTGTCCTTTTAGCTCATTGATAAATATAGTAGATTGGTTCAAAACATTAATATCATTGTTAGAACCAGCTGCTCCGAAGAACGCATGCCAAATCCAAAGATCATGTGATGCCACGGCCTCAAGAATCATCGTCGGCACTTTTTCGGCTCATCTGTATCATCAAGTAACTCGCTCTTGTTGTTATCTGTCTCCTGAAACTGCGCACACCATTTCGGCTCGTCTTTTAGTATCCTCCACCAATGCACCAACGAGAAAGGCTTTCCAAACTTTTGCTCATGCATCTTCTGAGCCTCATCCTCTAGCATGTTATTTGAGTATCCACTTGTATGTATTTTAGTCACAGTACTCCAGAAGCCATTGAAATCATTGGTAGATGACTTTAGGCGTGTCCAGTGAACCTTCAACTGGTTTGTTTTCCTTGTATATTTCCCATTCCCTAACTTGTTAAATTCTTCGGTAACCTCCTTCCAAAATGTATCACCTTTCCTATCATTTCCCTTAATTGGATCTTTGGAAGCATTCAACCAAGAACTGGCCTGCAATATACAAAATAAAAAATATGTTAGCATCAATTATTGTGTAAATTGCAAAATGCAAAATCAGATGAGTCATCAGTGATTACCAGTCTCTCCTCCTCTTCATGACTCCAATATTTTTTCTTTACTTGCCTTTCTGCCACATTGTCGTCTTCATCATTGTCAATGTTCACCGGATCATTTGTTGACATACCTTGATTCACAGCTTGGGGCGTTCCATAGGCACTTGGTGGTGGTGGTGGAGAAATTGGGTTGAAGTTCATAATCTGACCAACCAAATGAAAATTTTCTCCATGCTGTTGTGGCTGGGGATAGTGTGGTCGTTGAAGGAAATTTAAAAAACCACCATGTGGATGGACCCTGAAATTTATACCAAAATCAGCTAGTAGAGGTGAAATTTGATATCCAGAATTTTTATACACTGAAATTTTCTACCCTGAAATTTTCTCCATGCTACTTTCATTCAACTACTTGCACATGCTGAATGAGCTATCTTACCATTCTGATGTATTGGACCTTATAGCAACAGTGCCAGCTAAATGGTACACTCAAGTTTGATTACGAGAACTGACTTGATTGATTGAAGCAAGCATCAAAACTAACTAAGTAACTGTACATTAAGCACTTGCATTCAGATCGTCCATGCAAACACATACCAAAATTAACTACTTGCAAAAGCACAGATCGGCATTCAGAGAAGAAATCAACAACCTGCACATATCAAAATCAAGTGCTTACCATGAGGTGGGGGCTTGATGCGGTGGCTATGGCGGCAGAGATGGGGAAGCACTCACAACAGACGTCGGCGTAGTCATGGCAGTGGAAGCGGGTGTCGCCGGAGTCGCAGCAATGGCTACGAACGTCGTCGCCGGTGGAAGCGGTCCCGGCACAGGGGGCGAAGTAGGCAGCGTCGACGATATTGTTGGGGATGTGGCAGCGGCGGATATCACGGGCGGCGCTACTGGGAGCGACGACGCATGAGATGAAGGAGGAGGTGGCAAGGGCGCCGATGCACACAGGGTTGTCGTCTTCATCCCCAGGCATCTTCCCACACGTCCTTTCCCTCCTTTTCCGGAAGTGCTCCGCCTAGAGCTCTCAGGGGGCACTCGATCCATGGAGCTAGATCTGTGGCGGAGGGCGAGATAGATTGGGAGGAGGTGAGCATGGGCGGGAAGAAATTGGGAGGTGGTGGGAAGATTGCGGTGGAGCGCGCGCTCTGGAATGAGGCGGGCGGCCGCACGGGATCACCCGATGAAACTTTCCTCAACTCAACACAAGTTTCACGATGTTTCCAAGCTCTTGATTATAGTGCGCAAACGTTTCGTGGGGATGAAACGTTCTTCTTCTCTCTCCTCTTCAAATCATGCAAATATTCTTTTTTTTTCTGACGTATCACTCTAATTTTGTGCATGACACTTCTATGATATCCCATTAACACTGGCCTTAGAACCCGGACGCGGTCGCGCCCCTGGGGGAACACCGGATTCGCAATCCCCCGCCGTGCCGAGCCCGCTTTGTCGCACGTCCACCACCGAGATAGTAGCAGGTCTGCGATATCGTGATTATCATTGTGATAACGATAATCGATCATACCGTCCAGTTTATGATAACGATAAGTCACAATTTAATTAAATAAATATACTGTTATAATTTATAATAAAACTTTTATACAGTGCCAAGCCAAAACTGAAAATAAACTTAGATGAAAAAAATCTAAAATCAACTTTAAATTTAAGATTTAAAAATTTAAAGATAATCGTTACCTAACACATGGTTTGATCCCTAAAACCGCAGCAAAGTTATTTTAAGTTTGTGTGGTGTTTACATGATTATCGTTAATAATTATGGTATCGCTGGTGTGCAGCGTCAACTATCAAACGGTAAATGAAACCGTGGCTCGTAGCAGTATCACGTATACGTACTACCCTGATCGCGATCGCAGGCCGTCGCACCCTCCAGAAAACGCCCCGGCCTCCCTATCCTGTCCCGGGTCTTATCTCCACGATTCCACCTGCAACACCCGCGACGCTATAAACGCCACACCGCAGCAGCGGCAGGCGGCTCACCGGAAACCATACGCGACACGCCGCGCCGCTCACACCTCGCCCGGCCACCGACTCGCGTCTCGTGAAACCAACCAAACCAAAACCCACCACGGTTTAGCCACACACACACACCGCACCGCGCGAGGTAGTAGTAAAAAAGAAGGGAAATCCACGCGCGCACCGCACCACCAGTCGTCCTCCCCTCCGCGTCCACCACCACGGCCAGCGCGCGGCAGCAGCGCAGGCACAGGCGCAGGCGCAGCACGCCGTGGCGTCCACTCGTCTCCTCCACCTGGCTGGCTAGCTAGGCCGCCGTATCTCCCCCCTGTCGTCTCCGGCCGCCTGGATCTGGGTCTTGGGGGGAAGCTGCTCTGCGGCCTGCTACGAGGCGAGGTGGCGATGCTGCAGCTGCTGATGGCGCTGGCCTTCTCGGCCGCGCCGCTGACGCTCTACGTGCCGCCGGTGCGGAGCCTCAGCCTCTTCGTCGAGGCTATCGAGGCCGCCTGCCGCGACTGCGCGCCCTACTCCCAGGGCGCCATCTTCCGCTTCCGCCTCGGCCTCTCCCGCATCCTCTCCGGCCTCGCCCGCGCCCTCCGCGGCTAGGCCGGTCAACTCAACCAAACCAACCACGGTGACTCCTCTCTTCCTCCTCCTCTGGATCCACACACCCCTCAGCTTGGCGACTCTCAAGTTCTTCATCTTACTGCCCCCCTTCGTAGCTTTTTGTCTAGTTTCTTTTCCTTTTTTTTCGGTTGGGGATTGGATGTAGCATGTAGAGAGGGGCAATAATCAACCCTAGTAATCTGTCCAAAGGGGATCGAGATTTTGTGAGGAAGTTAAGTGTGTTCGTTGTGGATGTGTATGTGCGATAGTCTCCACGAATTTGATGTGTTGTGTATAATTGGGAAAGTTTGTGTTCTTGATCACATGTTTGTACTAGCTGAGAACTGAGATGAATAGCAAGAACCCTTTGACTCTTTGATTCGTGATTTGCTCCAAATCCACTTGCTCGCACTCTTGAGAAGAAATATCAACAGCTCCTGCAAATTTTCCCCCCAAATCGAACAACTCCTAGGAAACACACGAAAAAGCAAAGAACCAAACAGCCCTCCTGACGGATTGGCCACGGCACCAGAGGGTCGGGTTGGCGAACGCAAACGCGATGGAGACTTTTTCGCCGACACGCGCGGGTGATCGATTCAATAGGCAACACCGCAACAGCATCAATTTTCTGTAGCCCATTTGGCATCGCTGGCCGCTGCGCACGTCTCGGCAGCGGCAGCGTCTGACGGTCGATTGAGAGAAGAGGTCCCATTGGTTTCTTTGGCGCCATCAGTGACAAAAGCCCAAACGATGAATAGACTGCATGAGTTTTTTTTACTGCATCCGGATAACCACGAGGCAGGAGCCTCCGAATTGCTTGGTGTTTTACGTGTAAAATAACCAAGCTAGTTGGGCATCAACAAGGATGAGATCTTGAAAGTGAGATCCGTAAGCTTCCGAATGGACTCGTCAACTAATCATTATGTTACTCGATCTCTCTCAGCTAGAGATGACAAAGGGGACCCGAGACCCGATGGGTATTTACTCCATTAAGGTATGTGTATGAGCTAAATATATTATATATAGTTAAGTAATTGGGTAAATAATTTCACCCGATGGATACGCGGGTATGAAAACGTTCTTATGATCCCATACCCGTTTACCCATGGGTAATAAATATCGGTTAAGTTCACATGCATGTCATGGCCCAATATTATATTAGCCTAGTCTAATTAATCAAAATCATAGGTATTTAAACCATCCATATATTTTCCACCACACTATATGAATATGTGATGCCCTAAGTATCTAGCGTCTATGCATATACTATATGGAAAATGTGATATTTAGATTGTTTTGAACTTTTGCGGGTATATGGGGTACCCGATGAGTAAGATTTACCCAAGCGGGTATGGGTATGAGGAAATTTTTTTACCCGTGACGGGTATAGGTATTTTAATAGTACAAAATTTTACTAGTAGGTATGGAATAGCAATACCCGATAAGTATTTACCCATTGCCATCCCTACCCTCAGCAGCCGCTAGCTGCCGGCGTGTACTGGATGTTGCTATATTATTATTTCTGCGGCGTTTTCATTTTTCAGCAGCATGGCCTATTGGCCTCATTGGCACAATGGCACGGTTGACTTGTACTGGAATTCAGGTGATGAGGCTAAATCAGATGCTGCTTGATCACTCCACCGGAACAATCCAGAACATCAAATTGCCCTTTCCGCACGAAATGTAAATTAAGCTCTTAGTGCGCTTAATTAACACTTGAGGGAGAATAATTGAGGCCACCTCAACTAATTCTCTTCTAACCAGCGGTTAGTACTCCCTTTTTTTGGTAGCGACAGATATCCTGTCGATGGCTGGTGAAAACAGATGGTCCAACAAATATGCAAGTTTTACCATATATACTTTTCTAACTGCTAATATGTTGTTTTGCATATGTTTATTATAAGTAAGCTGTAAGTGATAAACTAAGAGTCTGTTTGGATTAAGTGACTTTTAGTAATCCTTGAACTTTTTCCTAAAGTCTCTATCGAGGGACTACAAAATTTTAAGAGAATACACAAAAAAGTCTTAGAAAAGTCCTTCCTGCTGGGATAAGAGAGACTTCTTCCTAAAAGTCTTAGGGACTTTTTTTTTTATCCAAACAGGGTCTAAAACATCCTAATTTAGCATAAAACAAATATGAAAAAGTCATCAACATATGATCAGCGTGTAGAAACACTCACCCCCACCATCTTTTCGCTTTCACTCATACTTATAAGCCAAAATTTAAATTTAATTTTAAGATTTTTCTTCACCGTGGTTTTTTCAGTCTTAGCTTTTATATCACTAATAATACATATATAAAAATTTTATTTATAAATTATTTTTTATTTACAAATATGCCATAATTGTTCGCCCAATGTCAAAGGCCAAACAATCGCCCCCTCTAGCATTGAAATCGTTCGCCCACATTACCGTTTGACATTTACAACTCTAATTAGGTGTATATTTCTCGACTCCTAGTAGGATCAATGGGATAATGCTCTAAGCCTCTAACTGATGATAGGATCTAGACGGTTCGGCACATCAATGGAAGGAGACCCTTGATCCTTCGTATGATCTCCTGACAGATCGGTAGCATACGACTGAAAATCCCTTTCAATGACAATGATGTTCATCTATCTTTTTCATCCAGAGAACTCTCGTCTAGAACGTGAGCTCGCTAACGCATGCATCCATTGAAGAACTATCTGGGGAGTTCTTGGGACAGTGTAATGCTAGTTTCTGAAACACGACTCCTGCATTTTGCAGGGTCGACGTGTAAGTGGTAACTTTGCAGTATCACGGATGAGCATCATGCAACCTCGACTGGCTCCTGCTGTGATTGCCCGATATGTTCCAAGTTCATAATCTTTACTGGCTTCCCCAGTCGGGACTTATCTTCCATTTTAGCAATTTCTAAAGCCCTTGCACAGACTGGAAAATTCATTTCGTCCCATGAATCAAGAATTATGCCTGATCCGAGGCATAAATTGTCACGGTAGAAGGCTGCAAACTGACCAGCTGCTAAACCCTGATCATCTTCAGAAAGATGCACCACCAAAATAACTCTGTTTTCTGATGTTTGCTCTTGGGTCACGGTGCAATGATGGAACTCAGGACTATGACGTACCTGATATTGCAATAATTCAGATTAGTATGTTCCGCAGGTAATTGATATTGCTGCATATGACTGATCTTACAAATACAAATTGCAAAGTGATGTCTGATAAAAAAGATGTCAAGGAAAGTAAAGAGTAAATACATATTGTATAATAGAAGATTGATCAAGTGCCTAATATTTGGCGTTGGTTTGAAGCTGTAGCTGTTTCCCATTTTCCCTATTTCAAAAATACTGGTCAGGGTAGAGTTGAATCAGTTTCAGCATTTACAAGATGCTCATCTGCCCCATCACCAAGACTAGTTCATGAGATGTGAGCATGGACATACTATTATTACCAATCCAGCTAGGAAACAATTTAGCCATATTCAATAAAAATGACATCAGAACCGCTTGTAACTACAAGGAATTCCTGACACCAGTGCATCTATCTGAAGCCTGATAATAAATACAAGAAAAGGCATTATTTTTTTAACAAAAAGGATGTAATATGTTTGATAGCTTAATCACATCCCCATCTTTCAAATTGCTGGTGTTGAGAAAGCAGGTTCAAACAAAGGATTTTTTTCTTTTGAAAGGAAAAGTTCAAACAATAACGGGAAAGAAAAGGCTAAAAGGTTACTATAACCAAGTGCTACACTACCACAGAGGACAGACCGTAACTGTCTGGTACCTTGCATTTAAGTTGCTCATTGTTTATGGGTCCAGAATTGCTAAACCAGTTTAGCGATCCAACACGAAATGTGCGCCTTCTCTTATCCAGTGAATAGTAATTTCTTGAGACGAAAACCACATTATTTTTAACATCTTTCTCAACCACATACCTGCAAAAAAATAGTATATGCAATTTATTTCATGAACTTGAGATAAATAGTTGTGTGCTACATGAGGAAAAAAATTCTTCCAAATGCAAATGTAGAGGAAAACATAAGTATCCATTGGATATTGTGGCAAATAAATATTTAATTTAGTTAATGACAGAGGCTAGTATTTCCAAAGAGATACCCCTTACCAGGGTCCTCCAGGAAGGCGCAATCCTTGTCGTTGACCAATTGTATAAAACCAAAAACCACGGTGTATCCCTAGGTAGTCTCCAGTTTCAGCTTCCAACAATATCCCCTCCATCTCTCCTATATGCCTTTCAACAAACTCACTAAATTTGACCTAGAAAGAGAGAGTTTTCATTGCTAAAATGAGATAACTCAAGCAAATAGAATCAACTATATTTCTAATTAATGGTAAAGCAATTACCTTGCCAAGAAAACATATTCCCTGTGAATCCTTTCTATCTTGGTTAGGTAGGTCCATCTGAGCGGCCAGCCTGCGCACTTCATCCTGCAAATTATTAGCTCAATTTAGTTAAACCACTTGGTGCATCTGACCAAAATCAAATAAATTGATAATGCATCCAACCTTTGTTATACATCCCAGTGGAAAAAGAAGCCTTCTAAGCTGAGTCTGAGATAGATGTGACAGGAAATAAGTTTGATCCTTGACCTGAAAAAAAAAGGAGAGTCCATAAGGTGATTTCTTATGAACAATGTTGTTAAAAGAATTATTTGGTTTTGTTGGTGACTTCATCAGAAAAACGTTGTTCAAGGAACTATTTTTTAGTGTGAAGTGCAAAATACCTTGTCTTTTGAAAGTTGGAGCACTGATGGCCCTTCAACATTATCAAGTGATGGATGAACTACATGTGCATAATGTCCAGAAGCTATGTAATCAAATCCCATATTTTCAATAGCTTCTAAGAAAGCCCCTGCAACAAAAAAAATAATAAGAACAGGATGTTAGTTAAAAAAACACTTCCATTACAATCAGGTTTTCATAGTTAGAGTTGTACAAGCCAACACAGTACAATGTTCGTACCAAACTTTATTCTTGTGTTGCAAAGAACATCAGGGTTTGGAGTGTGGCCACTGCGATACTCGTTAATTATGTGAGACACCTAGATAACGTTCTTCAGAATGACTAACATGACCACTACATTGTACAAGGTGAAGAAAAATACCAAAACAAGGTTTACCACATGGTTCCAATACTCATCAGATAGATGGACTACCTCCAATGGTACATTGATCTACAAAACCAACAATTAGACCGCTGAGTTCATGTTCAGAAAACTAATATAGGTTTTCTCCGGATAAGTGGAGGAACTATAGAAGTTGCTAGTCTAGATATGATGCACATCAGCTATTAACGAAATGCCATGCTTCAGCTGAAACTTGAACGATTGTACCTTGTCACACACGGCTTGTACGTACTTCAAATCATCGTCCCACGGGCATTCGGACCAAAAGTTCCTGAAATCTTCCTACAGATTAAGCACTCAGCTATGCATTGGATCCTTCAAATCAGCGTGGTAGAAGAGAACACGACGAGGGACGCGTAAGTACCTGGAACCAGATTTTCAGATAGAAGGCGGTGCAGCGGTGGCCGGCGGCGTGGAGGAGGCGGAGCGCGACGCTGCTGTCGACCCCGCCGCTCACCAGCACGGCCACCCGCAGCGGCGCTCTCCCAGCCTCCACGCACCGAAGGAGGCGGTCCTCCCCCACGTCCACATCCCCCAAGTCCCTGGCGCCCGACGGGGAGGCCAGGGGAGGAGGAGCGGAGGACGAGATGGCGCGGAACGGCCGCGGCAGCAGGCGGGAGCGGAGCAGAGACCTACGGCTCAGGGAGATCGAGCTCCGCACGAGGAGCGGGCGGAGAGCGGGGAGGGTGGAGACCACGCGCAGCAGCATCGGCGGCGGCTCCGGCAAACCTCACGGCGGCGCCCGCGGCGGCGCTTCTCCCTCTCCTAGGAACTGGATTGGGTTGCTTCGGAGTTCGGTGGCGCCCCCGGGTAATACGTCTTCAAAAGACGTTGGCGCCTTCAGGGAGACCAACACGTGCATTCTGGAAACTACTTTAAAAGGAAAAAAAAAACAGCAGCGCCCCCACTGTCTCTGAGCACCTAAAACCCTCGAGCCGTCATGTCGCTCTCCACTGTCCACCACGCCGCCGCCGCCGCCGGCGGGTCGGGGAAATCCTTTTCCCCGGCCGCTGCGACGGTGCGCCTGCCGAGGAGACGGCTTCCTGGCGCTGCCGCGGTGTCCGCGGCGACTGTGGAGGCGGACCCGGCGGCGGACAGGGTCGCGGCGCTGAGTCAGGTGTCCGGCGTGCTGGGGTCGCAGTGGGGTGACGAGGGAAAGGGGAAGCTCGTCGACGTGCTCGCCCCCCGGTTCGACATCGTCGCGCGGTGCCAGGTTACGAGATACGAATATGGTTCCCCCCTTTCTGTGGATGGCTGTTGCTCTAATCCGTGCCTGGTTGCTTGTTTAAAGTTTATCTTGCATGTTGCTCGGAAGTGATTTTTGGAATCGAGGTTGTGTTGGTGGATTGATGTTTGATCTCGATGGTAGACTCATCTGCATGTAGAAATTCGGATGGTAGAATCATATCTGTTCGTAGAAATTCAGCTTGTTCAGGCCTAACTTTTTGTGGTTTCTATGGTTTAGGGATCACCGCAGAGAACCTGTGGGTTTGTCTCTGAACTTCTGAAGTGTGTACAGAAGAACAAATTTGCAATATCTAGAAATCCGTTGTTTTAGTGGGTTGTAGGCTTGTAGATGATGAGTTCTTACATGTCCTAGAAGGCAGCTGGAGCTTTCTGGTGGTGGTAGCAAAAAGGCCTGGATGCTTGATTATGACAGCAAAAACTAATTGTTATTACTTAAAACATGTGTCCTTTGGATCCGGCAGGATTAACTATTGGTGATAATTTAGCTTTCCTAGTAGTAGTTCTGAACGAAATGATTATTTCATTGTCTGGTGATGTCTGCTAATCTACAGCTGGAGCTCATGTTCGCATTCTTTCTTGTTGTAGCTTCTGAATGTAGCAGAAAAGCATGTACTTGTTTCGTTGCATATGAAGTGTATGTGTGGTGATACTTGCTGGATTTACTTATTGTTTTTCAGTATATGGGGTAGCGGTCTATTTCTTCTAGATAGTTGACAAAGATGATATTGTAATCTTTAGCCTCAGCACAACAAATGCACACAGCCAAACATCTCAAAATAATAGTGGTCTATTACTTGTAGGCTCTAATTGCTGTCAGTTTATCGATAACCAAAAGCTACCATAATGGCTTATGGTTGCCCTGGAAGGCCATATAATCTGTAACAGTGTCCTCTGGTCTTAAGTATAGCCTTACCTTAGTTTCTACTTTGTTTAATATCAGGGTGGAGCAAATGCTGGACACACCATTTACAATTCTGAAGGAAAGAAATTTGCTCTCCATCTTGTTCCATCTGGTATTCTCCATGAAGGAACATTATGTGTTGTTGGCAATGGAGCGGTGATCCACGTTCCAGGGTTTTTTAATGAAATTGATGGGCTTGGATCCAATGGAGTCAACTGCGATGGAAGAATATTGGTCTCTGACCGGGCACATCTACTCTTTGACCTGCATCAGGCTGTAGATGGTCTTAGGGAAGCTGAGCTTGCTAATTCCTTCATAGGGACGACTAAGAGAGGCATTGGACCATGTTATTCCAGCAAGGTCACTCGAAACGGGTTGCGAGTCTGTGATCTAAGGCACATGGACACTTTTGGGGATAAGCTTGATGTCTTATTCAAAGATGCTGCTTCAAGGTTTGAAGGCTTCGAGTACAGCAAAAGCATGCTCAAGGAAGAGGTTGAGAGGTACAAAAAATTTGCAGAGCGCTTGGAGCCTTTCATTGCTGATACAGTTCATGTGTTGAATGAAGCTATCCAACAGAAGAAGAAAATTCTGGTTGAAGGTGGTCAAGCAACTATGTTGGATATCGATTTTGGAACTTACCCATTTGTGACTTCTTCCAGCCCTTCAGCTGGTGGAATATGCACTGGCCTTGGGATTGCCCCCAGGTGCATAGGTGACCTGATCGGAGTGGTAAGTTAACCTATTATAACTGAGACCTCTTCTTTCTATCATATGGTGCTTAGTGATTCCAATATTTCACATGCAGGTAAAAGCTTATACAACAAGGGTTGGCTCTGGGCCTTTTCCAACTGAACTGTTTGGAGAGGAAGGCGGTCTGCTTAGGAAGGCAGGAATGGAATTTGGGACAACAACTGGCCGCCCAAGGCGTTGTGGCTGGCTTGACATTGTTGCACTAAAGTACTGCTGTGATATCAATGGGTTTTCATCTCTTAATCTAACCAAACTTGATGTTCTGTCTGGATTACCAGAAATTAAGTTGGGTGTTTCTTATAACAAACCTGATGGGCAGAAGCTGCAATCCTTCCCAGGGGATCTTGATACCCTCGAGCAAGTACAGGTAATTTCTTTTGGCATGCCATTGTATTGTGTTTTTTGAATGGCAAGGTCTTTGGATAATATAACATTTTTTTGCTGAACCTTTTTGGGTGTTGTCCTGTTGTAAGATGCAATATGATAGCTGCCATGAATGCCTTGGCTTCAGTTCCTTTGTCTCTTTAACACTTGTGGTATTTGCAGTTCTATAGTAGGGCTTATGCAAGGTTTATAGCTTTATATCCTTCATCTCTCATACGCAGAATCTTTTGTTTCAGGTCAACTACGAGGTGTTGCCTGGGTGGCAAAGTGACATTTCATCTGTTCGGAGTTACAGTGAACTTCCCCTAGCTGCCCAACGCTACGTGGAGAGGATAGAAGAGCTCGTTGGCGTTCCAGTTCACTACATTGGTGTTGGACCTGGGAGGGATGCTCTGATATACAAGTAAAAGCAACTCCATTTGGTCATCATTTGAACCAAAAAAGTTCTGCCCTAACTTGTCCTTGAGCAACGCTCATCAGCATTGCTGTTATTTCGTCGGTAGCTGTAATACATTGGAAAAGCTACTGACTGGTAATGTGATGCAATGCCTGCAATAATTCTGAGAAATCTTCCAAGATATCAGCATAATATGCAATAATTTTGGGTTGCTTTATACTAGCATTTATCTTTCGACTACAATCGTTTCGTGCTAGAGACCCCTATATTCTGCACTGATAATACTGAAAACTTTCCTGCTTGGAAGCCTGACAAACATCAGCAATTTGTGTTGATCCGCTCTGGAGAAGAATTATTTTGACTTGCATTTCATGATCGTGATATGGTCTTGGAAAGCCACAGATTGTGTTGGAGACAAGCAACTCCACTTAATTTTCCAAGGCCAAGAACTTTGTTTCAGGTTCATGAAATGCATGCAGACTCATTACCCATCATTTTTTAAACAAAAAAAACTCATTATCCATCATATGATCAGATTACATGGACTTGGAAGTTAAAGCTTTTGCATCACTGAAATGCCCCATCTGCATGCAGATACGCAAGAAATATGCTGAAAGCTTGTGCATGGAGTACTAAGATTTCGATTTCAAATTCAAATGTCCCATATGGGGATGGGCATGCACCCGCCAAATTGTTCGACCTCATGCAGATCGTCCATCTGGAAGCCGCCATTGGCGCCCAGCGCGCCGCCGTGGCCACCTGCGATGTCGCTCATGTCGGCGGCCAGCGCGTCCCAGTCGAACTCGCCGTTGCCGCCGAACCCAAACGCGTCCGCCAGCTCGCCGTCGTCCCCGTGGGCGCCGCCGTTCTTGCCTGCCGCGCCGTCGTCGTCGGCCTTGAGCACGCCTATCTGCTGCAAGAACTCCTTGAGGTCGAGCTGGGGCTTGTCGGCGCAGAAGCCCGCCACGGCGGCGCTGTCGCAGCACGGCGCGCTCTCCATCGCCGCCGTGGCCATCGCCTGCTCCAGCGCCTGGAAGCACGACATGGGCGGAGGAAGAGCCGCGGAGCCGGCGCTGATGGTGACGGTGGAGCACGGCGACGAGGTGGGGAGAGGCGGCGGCGGCAGGTGGGCGCGCGCGGGGGTACGCGGCGGCTTGGTCGGCGACGAGTTCTTCAGCTCCTGCAGCCTCTGGTGTATGACGTGGACGTTGTGCTGCGCGTTGAGGTTGAGGAGGCCGTAGGCCGGGACGGCCGGGGCGCCCCCCCGTGCGGCGGCGGAGGCCGGGAGCCACCTGAGCCGCTGGTGCGCCGCGGCGGCGGAGGCGGCGCGGAGGTGCGGCAGGTTGAGGAAGGCCTCGGGCCCGTAGAGCCTCCGCGCCGCCTCGTCGTAGGCGAGCGCCGCCTCCTCGGCGGTGGCGAAGGAGCCGAGCCAGAGGCGCGTCCGCTTGTTGGGCTCGCGGATCTCCGCGACCCACTTCCCCCACGTCCGCTGCCGCACGCCGCGGTACTCGCACGCCGCGTTCTGCGGCCCGCCCTTCCCCCTCGTCGGCCCCTTCTTCCACCCCCGCTTCCTCCCGTAGCTCTCCATGCCGTGCCCGATCGATCACCTGCTCCCCGCGCCAGCGCCGCGCGGGCGAGATCACAGGGAAACGCACGCACCGCGCGCGCGGGTGGGTGTGTGGGTGTGTGTTTGCTCGGTGTTCGAGCTCGCGGGCGAGGCGAGGCGAGCAATCAAACGAAGGGGAGGCGCGCGGGTTTTTGAAGTGGGAGCGCGAGGAGTGGAGTGAAGTGGGAGGGAGGGGGAGTGTGTGTGAGAGTGTGAGACGACGGGCGCGGGGGCGCGGAGAGGATAAGTAGGTCGGCGTGGGGGCGTTAAATGTCGTCACGGCTCGCCGAGGCCGGAAGGGCTCAGATGCATGGCATGGCACGGTGGTGTCGCGCTTTCTCAAGACCTTGCGAGGTATGCATGCATGTGACCGTTGGGGGCATCTCTAGGACGTGCACTCTGCAGTCCATTCTTGCAAAACGGTTTTTCTGGTTTAGGTTAAAGCATAGTCTTTTTTTCGTTTATGTTTATAACTCAAAATTTAAATTTTAAAACTTAAATGTATAGTTGATTTTGGTTATTTTTATTATAGTTTATTTTACAACATTTGGTTTTATATCATTAAGAACACGTATATGAGAGTTTTACACGTAAATTATTTTTTAAACTGTTAATAAGTTGTTTCACTTATACTTATTTTCATCAAAACAATAAGGCCAGAACCATTCTTTTCCAATTAGTGCATTTTTTATCCTCTAATTATAATTATATGCTCAATGCAAAAATAATTTTTTTTCTTCATTCAACTCTATACTACTACAGATAATTCATGGATTTCTTTATACTTTTCAATATCTATCACAAAACCATAATTCAAACAATCTCAAAATCTTAGGTTAAATGAGTATGGCCTAATTAAGAGACTTGGACGACCAGGTAAACATAAGCTGACCAATGAATAATTAACGGACTACAATATTTACAATACGAGTGTTAATCTTTGGAGCGACTAATCCAGTCATCCTTGTAAAAAGGGACAATGAATTGTGTGTTGCACTGATGTGGCTTAACGGTTTAATCGAGAAGTTAATTGTGCTGCTGATAGATTGCTTGCCTACTTGAAAACAGTTTGCATTTGTAGGAGGAAATATCATTCTGGGCACCGTCGACATACGTACACTCACCGATCGAGAACGTACGTACGGACAGCATGGCGTGCATGCTGATGCTCCATTGTTTGTTCAGAGTCTCTACCATATTATCATGGTATGAATGCGAGGTATAAAGATCCACCTCACAGCATTTTTGGCTCTCACGAGAGCGTCTCTTTCACATGCTTCTCGTCCACGTCGGACAGGCTGCATGTGTCCATGTTTCCATGCACGCATGATTCTCGGCTCTCTAGCCCTCCTGCCTCCTGCAATCTCAGCTTATCGGTCTCCTGCTTGTCTCACTCTCTGACCAACTGCAATTCTGGATACCAATGCAGAAATTCTATGAGAAAAAAAAATGCTTCTCTGATCATCTAGTAAGGCACTCCAACGCTGCTGAATTCACTTTTCAGCTAACACTGCTAAATGCATAAACATGTATCAAATCGTATAAGCTATTTGGATGTCATATTATCCTTTTTTCAGTACACTATTGAATCAACCAATGCAGAATACAAAGCATTTTGCAGCTGTTGGTTTTCCTCGGTAAAGACGAAAAACTGTATATTGGATTAGCAACTTAAAACGAAAACAGAATGTGCCCTATACATCAATTTCGAATCAACAAAGCAAGCCAGTACTGCTATTATCCTTTCAGAAAATGGCCTGGGTCAATCTGACAAAAGTATGATAAAAATGAACTACCAGAGGTAATGTTTGTATCTTCCAGAATTTAACAGAACCTGTTGGTCACTTTCTAGGACTCTAGGACTACATATATGCATATCTTTACAATTGCAGTGTCTGCTGGATGTTTCAGGAACCTTTCGAGCAGATGTCTGGCAACCCGGTTTCCTTTCTTTGTAAGACACCTTGCCGCCAAGGGTCATTATATAATTTGTAATGCAATACCTGCGAAAACATCCTTACTCAGCAAATATGAAATGTCAACAGAACCACAATTCTAAGGTGAAGGTAGAACGCAAGAGACATGAGCAAGTATTTACTCTTTGCAGTAAACTAGTATAGTATCATTCTGTTAATTCTTTGCTATTGCAAGTGTAAATAAGGTTTCAACTCTACCACAGCCTATGCCTGTTAAGTTCCTAAACACCTATGCCTGTTAAGTTCCTAAACACGTATCAATGTTGCAAGCTTTTACAGTAATTACCTGTATGAAAGTAGCAAAGACATCATCAACGTCGTCTAGTTTTGAGACCTCAACAGACCACGGTGCCTCTTCAGAGAACAGTCTTTTCTGCCTCTGAGCCTCCAGCAATATTGAGTCGCGGTAAAAGAACCTCTGCCACATCTGGCGCACATTTCTCAACATGAACTCTATTTGTGTTTCGTTTATCCCCTGGCAAGATGGAAACAGTAAGAATGTGTCCAATGTTATGACTGAACATGAAGGAAAATTAATGCAAACACATACTCGAAGTATTCTAATGAGGTTTGGGATGTCATCTTCTTGTATACGGACTGCAAAGCTGTTGTAATTAAGCACATTCTCGTAGGGAAGAAAAATTCCATCCTACAATTTAAGCCAAGATAGAAGATAATTATTAGTAGGTCACATGATTCTGAGAATGACACATTATAACCTCCCTTGATCTGTGATAAAAGAATGGAGAAAATGATATTGTGATACCTGAATTACTACAGGAATGCATCCTTGAAGCATGCCATCCTCCATGCGCCCACTCCAGCCATCCCCAGGCAAGACACCACAGAAAATAGAACTTGCTAGTTCCTCATAATACTTATCAGATCGCAGATAGGTAACTGTAACATTGGCGGTGTGCTGCCTTCCAAGCTTCCCCTGCTTATCTGGTGTGGAACCAAATTCAGCTGCCAGCTTTTGCCGAATACCCATGCTATAGCTGTATTGTGCCGTAAAAGAAGATTAAGATACAATTTGATCATATTTTTTTACAAACAAATGAAGAGATGCATACGTGTCTTCAGGGCGGCCATCCTTATAGGCTGGTCCCAGATTACCATTGAAATAGAATAGTGTTGTACGGTTTTTCCTTGGCCTGCAAAAATCATATTTTGACGCTCTAAATAAGATTGGTACAAATATACTCAAAAGTACTCACATACCTTGCCCATAGTTTTAACCAGATAGCTGCTGGGTTAGGTTCCTTCCATGCTGGAAGCACAAGATCCTTTCTTGGATCAAAACAGGGATGGTTGCCTCTTCTATCAACAGGAATATAGTTCCAGTTGTCTGCCCAATAAGCAGTTGTTGAATTCTTATGTTTTGCGTTAGTGTTTCCCCAGTGGACGAGCATCATGCTGTTCCAGATTTCTTTAGGAGCATAGCAGGCACCTTCATCCCACGAGAAAAACTGCTCTTTCATATGTTGGAAAAAAAATCGATTAATGAGTATGCAATAATGATTAAAGAATCGGTATGATATTAGTTACATACAAACACAATACCCACCCAGATATGATCTCTTCCAGAAGTGCGGTTCCAGTAAGGATAGTGCTGAGCTATGTGATCATAAGCCATTCTGTAGTACTCCAGAGTATGGTAGCTCCTGAGGCGCAGGTCCCTCTAAAATTAACACGTAAATTACTGGAGGAGAACAAAAACAATTTGAGCACAACAAATGGATATAACTGCTACCGGCATCTGCAGATGCGGGGCATCATCAGATCTAGTTATTAGACACGAGTCAAGAACTGGCACATAGAAATAATCAGCTTCATCAGCATTCAATGTGCGGTGGGGGCTAGCAAGGATGCTCTCATAGAGTGCTATCTACATGGAAAAATAATTCAGTTATACATTGGACAAATCAGCCTGTGCCCTATTAAGCATGATTTATGTTTACTATTAACATGGAACAACAAATTAATCATAACTGCCACTCTGATAGTAATTAGCTTAGCAAACCTGAGCACCATACAGTTGCTTGGTCCATATGGTTCTGTTCTTGTCATCATATATCCTGTTCACACACTGAAACTTGAAATGCCTTCCCTGCATCATTTGATTTCAAATCAGCAGTAAACCTTGGAGAATTTAAGGAGTAAAACTTAGTAAATGTACTTACTTCAAGAAGATGACTGTCAAATTCAGCTGGCAAATCATAGACATAAATAAGTGGTCTTTTTTTCTTGGCAACAACTTTAGCATCAATGGAGCTAGAGCCTACGTTTTTCAAGTCTGGTAAACTCATTGGTAGTTGGAGCCATGAGGGTAAGCCATATGCAAGTGAATATGTTGATGGGATGCTGCAATCAATCCCGAAATATCCACTGTCACACTGAAATTTTTTTTTATTCAATTAGATTATAGCTTAAGAAGGTGGCAAACACAAATCAGCAGTTTAAGAAGGTAGCAAACACAAAAGCAGTCAGTCAACACATCATGACTTTTATCTGATCAACTTGTTTGAAAGATACCTGACAGAAACCACCACGGCAATGTCCATGCCCTGAGCACTGGTTAATACAGCTGCATTCAACACGTGTCTCACAAAATTGCCCCCAGAGTCCGTCATATTTGCAATCGCATTCGTCTTTAAACTTCACCTTGGAAGAATAAGCATCCTCAGGATCCACATTGCACCATCCTAGCTTACTCTTGTTTGTTGTGAATATATCCGGATCAGGTGTTTTCCAGTCAGTAAGCTTCGGGCCATCCGGTTTTGCAGGTAAACTAAAAGGATGAACTAGAGAAGTTCAATGATACTGAATCACTGATTGCTGAAGTGCAAATAATATTCTTGTGTTGTTTTAAAGCAAAGAGAAATGATTGAACCACAAAAGCACCAATGATCCCCTTACATTGTTTTAAAGCCACAAGCTTCAGCAACAGGGCGATCTGGGTATTTTGTTCCTGATCCACAAAAGCACATTGCCCTTGTTGTGTCACACTGGGCTGGACATATGGAAACTATCCACCGTCCGACAGGCCATTCTTGGGAACTTGGGAGGTTGCATTCCAACTTCTGAAGCTCCTCACATCGTTTTCCTGTATATGATAACCTTTTGTAGAGATTAGCAACACACTGATATGATTTAAAATGTTACAACAAGAAGCTTGGGAAACAACAACAAAAAAATGAGCAAGGTAATGGTACAGATGCCTCCACCGTGCATAGCAAGCAATCCATATGATTCTTTTTTTTTTCAGGAAAAAAAAAGAAACAGAAACTGGTACAAATGAAACTCTTATGCTATAACTGATAGCAATTCACAAAAGTAGATAGGCAAGGCAATGATCTAACAAAAAGGGCAACTTAATAAAATGTTAAACGATTAAAACCCAACCTTGTTAAGACTGCAAGTTTATATTGTAACCATTAAATCTTTTAGTGATTTAAATACCTTGTGAAATCGCAATTGATTAATCAAGTATAAGCAAGAACACTACATTAATTGAGCTGAGAACTTAGGACTGACCAGCATATCCATGAAAGCATCTGCATTCTCCCAGCTCATAGTTGCAGACACCTTGTCCATTGCAGTCTTGATCACACCGCTTTGCGCCTATAAACTGTTCCAGAAGAACAGCAAGATTAATCTAAATGAAGCTCAGCCAATGCGCAATGTGCAATGGTCAGCGACAAAGATAAGGGCATACTTCAGTAATATTAACAACCGATAAGCCGGCACCACACCCAGAAAGCCATCTGCCAATCTCAGCTTTCCATGGCGCGCCACGGTATGTCACCGCACCATACGAATCAGAAGGGAACTGCCCCCTGAGACGTGAGTCAACCACTCCAGCGCCTGGCAACACATTCCTTGGCCGGCGAACACCATGTCCAGCACCAAAGTAATCCAATGAGGAAGGGAGGATTGGCACCATGAATACATGGACCGCAGTGACGAGCATCACCAGAGCGCCAGCCACGCCCAGGAATGCCCATGGACATTTCGTCGAACGGATCGTGCGCATGGTCAAACTATCATCTGAAAGCCCCAGTCCTTGTCATATCAACCGGGAAACACCACGAGCTCGACGCGAGGTCGATCAGAAACGCATGAGCTTCACTCCAAGCAGTCGCGGAGCCACCAAATTCCCGGAGCCTCGCCTCCGCCTCGGCAAGCCGAGCTACGCCTAAAAAACCACGCACAAAGTTGACACCTACATCAGATAAGCGAAAAAAAAAACTACTACTCGTTCGCAACAGAGAGCAGCAAAATCGAGACGAAACCCCAACCTGCCTCGGCGACGCCGCGCTTCGACTTCCCGCCTCGGCGCGCCGCGGCGTCGCGTCCCCCCTCCGCCGCGCACGCCGTGCCGCGCTGGACCCCAAATCACCCGTCGGCCCTCGGCCCGCCGCCGCGCCTCGCCTCCCTACCGTGCCGTACCGCTGCCGTCGCCGCCGCCAGCGCAGGGGAGGAATTGCGCTACGCAACAAGAGAAATTTTGGCCGAGGAGAAGGAAAATGGGGAGGGAGGGAGGCGGAAACTGTCGAGTTCTTGCGTCGCGCGAGCGAGCGAGCGAGAGACGAACGAGACGCGAGCGCGGTCGGAGCGGATCCAGGTGAAGTGGTCACTTGGGGATTTCGGATCCGACAAGAGCCCGAGACTTGTAACATGGGAATGTTCGGAGTTGACCGGATGTTCCGGGTATTTGATAGCCCAATACCCGTTAATGCACCATGCCATATTCTTCTTTTATCAAATTTCTAAAAGTTTGATAATATAGATTTATCTCGGTCCAACAAAAAGTATCTCGAGGTACCAGTATCTCACGGTACTAAATTATTTTTTACTAATAGATCTAGCTGAGCTAGATGGGTATTGTTCGATCTAACAATCACAAACAATTTGATACCATGAGATATCGGTATTTCGAAATACTTTTGGTTAGACTAGAGCAAATCATATGTTTGTTCAAAATAACAAGAATGATAAGACTGAAGGGGAGTGGTCATGACAAACAACAAGACCTTTCTTCTTCTTGTTTGACAAAAAAAAAAGATTGGAGTGATGCTGGGCAGGAAATGGGGGTAGTTTTTTCACTGGGCCACATGGGAGATTGGGAAGTGTGATAGCAAATCCATTTTGGTTGGCATACTGCAGAAGTACATGTTTGACTTTGGGATGACAAATGAATTTGTGAGAAAATATTTGATTTACGACAAGAGGAACTTAAAAAACATTGCCTTGCTGGCATAGTCTAAACTCTCTTTTCAGAAGAGTTTCGTGTGATTGAAAGAACTCCTCGGCATTACAACCCATACTGGTGTAACTATCGTTTATTACAGTTCCGTTTATAGAACACTTGTACAATTGAACCAAGTATACCACAGTATGAAACGGAAGTGGTCAGTGACATCCAATTACACGCAATTTCTAGTTTTTATGATGATAAAGTTGTCTCCATTGCTTGTAAGTTGTAAGAGCAAAGCTAATGGTTACGCCGATTGTCGGCGAAATGAAGTTGCCACAGAGTCAGCACTAAAACAGCCCATTATAGCTAATAACATAGCCAATAAGTTGATTATAAGAATCTTTGTAGTCTTCTTATAGCCCACTCATATAATGGTTAGCTATTTATCTTTAATGCAGGACATACATGTCTTTCTCACATGGTGTCTTGATTCTTATGCCTGAGCTGGCCATAAGCTTATAGTCAGCTTCTCATCTCTCTCCTCCCTTCTCTCTTCCACATCAGCATTTAGTTGGTTTATAGCCAGCTATTATACTTGCTCTAATGAGCAACATGCAAAGTGAGCTTTAGGAGATTATTTAATTAATTACCACCCGTTTGGGCACTCCAGTAAACATACATGCTCCTCGGGTGGGCTGCTTGCGCCAGCAACGAGTCGGCGACGAAATACTCGCCAACACTTCTTTCTCTCCTCACTTCTCTCTCTTCCTGCTAGGATTTTAATGACATGGGCATCTATTTAGCCTGCTGACTAGGATATATTATACTTGCTCTAATGTACGAAGCCCAACTGAGGCTTCTGCTGAACATTACACTGCAAGTTCTTTAAGGCTTCTGCTGAACATATACACTGAAGGTTCAGAAAGACTAGGTCCCTTGTTGTGAGTCCGGACTGAAAAATCTATTCTCAATAGATGGATATGCTTCAGCGGATTAACAGTAAATGAAAGAAACTAGTCACAATGAGGTGTAATCTCAGGCGATGTGATGAAATCGCTTCAAGGAAAATGACAGTGTTCTCAAAAAAAGGAAAATGGCAGTATCTCTGACCATACAATTAAGCCGCATAAGAACAATAACATTTTCCTATATATCTCGAATGCTTGCATATGGAAAGAATATCTCGACCTTTTATGACTTTGCTAGTAACTAACTATACATTGCCTTGCTGTTTATTACCCTGACAAAAAAATGTCCATCAAATGAATCGATCAAACATGAATTGGGAGTATTTCAAATAGAATGAAATAATGTATTCTAACTACATGAAGTGCAGTTCTTTAAAGCCTTTGGTTATTTTCCTGCTAGTCCACTAGGAATGTGCAGGGCTTCAAGAACCAAAACATGCTACTGGAGCTCCCTTCTGCATCACAAGCCTTTGTGCTGTTCATATCCTTAACACCAAAAGGTGGCCTCTTAGCATCTTTGCTGTTCTCCAGATCCTTACTGGGTGTCACCTTCTCCTAAATAAAAGGCAGTTCTCCCAGTAATTAGATACTGAACACTTCAGCTTACAATGAGATACATATAATTATATAAATGAGAACCAAAAGACTAAAAGCATGAGATGGTCATGTATGCCTTTTATACAGTTGTAACAGTTTTGAGAGTGATTAATGCCACATGTTGATGAGTAATCTACAGAAAAAATGTCTGAATACCCCCCCTATGGAATGTCATGATGATCAATTCAGCAGTAAACAGAAGAGCATGAAGCCATGGACACACAGCAATTTATCATGATAGGAATTCTGGAGGAGTCACCTTCAGTGGCTTCTGGAGTGGTGAACCTGCCATTGACATGCCTCCTGCTTTCACGTTCTTGACACGGTTGACCGAGGGAGATGGAAACCGCTGCGGAGTCGGCGGTGTGGCCTTCACCTCCTTCAACACTGAGGACCTGGGCTTGGCAGCTTCCACCTTCAATCCTATCTTCTTCCCCTTCCTGCACAAACCACCAATTATCAGCACATCTCCAGCAACCATGGCAGCATTCATCTGAATATTAATTTGCATTGCAGTGACAAGGAAATTACACTGGGCTTGGACTCTTTTCTGCCAGTTCTTGCCTTGCCTTCTCCTTGATGGCTTCTTCAGAGGGAACCTGATCGCTAGAGCAATCAACCTTCTTGTCCACCACATCACCCTCATTCCTGCAGAGATCAACATGTCAAGGACCTGAAAGTATTGATGCGAGGACCGGATTTCTGAGTTGCATCAGAGCGAAGAGTGTTACATTGGGTTTGAGCTCAACTCCTCCATGGCCTCTGACGCAGGACGGCTGCCATTGCCAGCGGCCATCCGCTTGAGCTCATTGTAGAAGTCCGATATCTGGCCAAGTATGTCCTTCCCGGAGAAGAGGTTCCTCGCCGAGAGAGTGCTCTTGAGCTGCCTCGGCGCTGCGTTCTTGCTGAGCAGAGCCTCCTTCTCCGCATTGTCCGGCCGCTTCTCCGCGCTGGACTTGATGGCGTCCTTCGCATTCTTGGCCCAGCGTGCCGCGCCGAACGGCGGCCTACTCGCCGGCGCTGGCGGGGGTGGAGTGGCCAGTGCAGGGTCCTGGTTCTCGCCGTCGTCCTGAAACCTCTTCTTGGCCGCAGCCTTCGGCCTCGGCGGCGTGAAGGTGGTGGCGATGCCGCCGCCGGCGACGGCTCCCCGCCTCTTCAGATTGTTGTTTCCATCTCTGAGCAAGAACAGCAAAACAAATAGGGATCAGAACTTGATTACATCGAAGTAGGCGCGCACCGAGCAGCTGAATTGAACTGGAGAACTCCATCAAACGGACCTAAGGTTGGTGTCCCTCTCGCCGAACGGCATCATGGCCGACACTGATCGCAGCAGCTTGCCCTGTTCCAAGGCAAGCAAGTGAGAAACTTGAACCGATCGAAGTTCAGAGAAGGAGAAATCAGCACAAACCTTGGGGCTGGGGCTCAGCTTGAGGAAGTCCTCGGCCGTCTTTGGATGCCGGCAATCTGCAGCGAGCGAAACCAAGAACACAAACGTAAGGCGACGCCGTAGCAAATCGAGAAGGAAAGCCTCTTCTTTTGCGTCAAGAACAGCGAGCAAAATCGGGAAGAACACGAGATCGAAATCCACCCCCAAGGAGAAAAGCAGCTTGGCGGATCAAGAACCGGACGAACCGGTTCTTGAACCCCGCCGTCCACCGAAACCATGGGCCAATCCGGGCAAGGACGGGAGGCGTACCGGGGCGGCAGAACCAGGCCTCGTCGTCGACGGCGGCGGCGGCGGCCTCGGGGTCGGCGAGGTCTGCCCAGCGCGGGGCCTCGATGCCCTCGTAGGCCTCGTCGCGCACGTACCGCGACACCACCCTGCTCCAGTCGATGTCCTTGGGCTCCATCGACTCCATCGCCTCGCCGCCGCACGCAGCACAAGTAGAGCTCTCTCCGCCCCCTCGGCTCGTGCAGGCGCACTGCGCAGTGAGAGAGAGAGAGAGAGACGCACACTGAGCACTGCAGTGGTGGTGGTGGTGGTGGTGGTGGCGG
The DNA here is from genome assembly GCF_000231095.2 of Oryza brachyantha. Classification (NCBI taxonomy): domain Eukaryota; kingdom Viridiplantae; phylum Streptophyta; class Magnoliopsida; order Poales; family Poaceae; genus Oryza; species Oryza brachyantha. The sequence goes on along the minus strand of NC_023165.2, from coordinate 3,300,584 downwards.
CTCGTCCGCGGCCAGCGCCTCTCGTGAGTAGTGGAGCGCGGCCGGCGAGCCGTTACGTCGTGTTATGACCAGCCGTTGGCTCGCGGGCCATCTTTTCGACCGTTGGGGCTGGGGGTGGCCGGCTCACCGACAGGTGGGGCCCGCTGGATCCGTCGCGCGGTGGCAGCACGTGGAAAGGGTCAAAGCAGAGATGGAACGTTCCGACTAGTGAGAGTATACAGAATCCGAGGAGATGATTAGTGATTGGGGTGTCAAACATTTCTTTCAGCCGCCAGGTATCCTAGTAGGATTGATTAGCATGATAATTTCGTTTTGATTTTATAATGGTGCTAAAGAGTCCCTTTAAAACGTACACATAAAACAACACGGTATTTCCGTACAAATGTATTATATGTATGATTACAAAACTCAGAATAAAAAACATATGAGGGATCCTTTGGAATAAAGAATTTTAGGAGAATTTTGAAGGGTTAGATTTCCCTGGAAAAATATCATATATGGTTCTTTGGAACAAAGGAATGCCTCATCCAAATTTATAAGAAATTTCTTTGGGACGCCTTAAAACATAGGATTTTTGGAGGATTTTTAACATGATGTTCAACCTATTGGCAGATTTTCTTTGTGTCCATCTCTCTTTTAATTCATGTGTTTTCCATGTGCTCTATCCAAACAGTTATTACTATAGTTTTTCTTTATTTTTCTAATCCATAGGATTTGGGTTAACAGGTACTTCAATCTTGCATTTTTTTTCCTATTCTCGTGTTTTGAAAATCTTTTATTAAAGGAGCCATGAATAGTTGTTTAAATAGATAGTAAGGGAAAAGACATAAATTGGACGAGGAAGATAGACTCAAAAGAAAATTCCCAATGGGTTTAAGCTATTGCTACCTATTCTCCAGAATATAGATCCATATGTATGACCATTCCTAAGGAGTTTCATAAGATTTTGGAAGCACAAATCCTTTGTTTCAAAGGACCGAATAGGAATTTTTTCCTATAGGATTAGAATTCTACAAAATTCTTCCTCCAGAAATCCAATGTTTCAAGGGTGGCCTGAAACATCAACCAATTAATTGATCGGACATGGCCGCCGAAAGAATTGGAAAGGGCACACATTCTGCAGAAAGGGAGTAAAGATACAAACATAACATGAACCAGGGAAGAGTTGCAGAAAAAATTCTGAACATGACGAGACCAAGAAATAGAAAAGCCTTCTGTTTGATTTCCATACCAGTAACTTGCAGTCTGTTCACTCAGAAGCCAGAAGCTAGACATAAGGAGTTCCCTAATCATATATCTGACGCCAAATCAACATACATGAATGAAGCTGTCAGTCCGCCTGTCACATTTTTGTTCTCGCTGTCTCGCAACTACCATATTCTAGTCCTCAACATTACCATCGCAGAAATTCATTTGGCTCTACTGGCATCGCGTTCTTCAACAAAAAGGCGACGACGAGTAATAAATGGGCGCACTCAAGTTGACTGAGGCAGTGATGATGTTCTCAACCATAATGGTCGCCCTAGCATGGCTCTACCATGAACAGCAATGTATGACGCATTCAGCCTAGATTAAAACAGAGCATTGCGTGGATTAGAACACATCATCAGTATAATTCACTACAAATTAACGGAGGAAGTGAGGATAACTGGAACTGTACTTGTCAACATCAGGTAAGTTCATTGGATCATACACCTCCTCCTTTTCCATGCCTGGAGTATGACTAACAGCTGTTGATGCCATATCAGTCGCTCCCTCGACCTGGAAAATTGCAATATTGCTATTTCAACAAGAAGCTTAACAGGAAACCGAGTTCAGCAAAATATTGTGTTAACCAATTCTTATTATGCCTAAGGTGAAAAGGAGTTTGTTGTGGTCGAAAGATGCAGATATAACAGTCATTGCTCCCAAGAAGAATTCATGTAAGCATGAAGTTAGGTCTAGAATAAAAACAGCCAGATGCACGTAAGAATGATGTGCACTGTACTAGGCAAAAACACAAACTAATGATGATAGCATGCCAGCGGGAACAAGTCAATGGAGCTCAACATCTTTAAGTGAACATATTCAATGTAATGAACTATATAATTGAAGAAGGCAACATTTCTACTTTTAGAAACATAAATCAGGCATATTCAATGTTCAGGTGTTGGTTTGCAAGAATGAGTGAAAAGTTAAGTAGAATGGATGTGATGTTGAAATCCTTGCCTGCTGCGGGTACTGAGTATATCCTGCATAAGCACTGTATGCATATGATGGGTCCTGAGCATATCCATATGCATCATATCCATAGCCATAATAAGCAGTTGCCCATTGATTAGGATCAGCTTGACTCCAGACAGCTGATTGATCCTGCATGTGGATGTACAAGAATCATTAACCTCAACTTGATGAGATGCCAAAAGATATAGAGAAACAGGAGAAATATCGAACCAGCAAAGAGAATGCATGGAAAATGTGACGAAGAAATCAAACAAGCATGCTTTTATCAGTTATCACATAAGGCTAAACAAGAAGAATATACTGGGAATACAAGCATTTCTATAGATTCTGAGTAATCATTTAGAAAATTCTTCTTTGGAATGCCATATAGTAAAAAAAATTAAAAAAAGCATTATCAATTAAATTGCTTTTAGTGGATTTCAAGATATCTGACTTTAAAGAGATTAGTTGAAAATAAGGTTTGTGAAGTAGAAATTTAATGAGATTACCTGCTTGCTCGCAGGACTCCTGCCCCATGAAAGCCTCACTACTTGTTGGCCAATCGTTGTGCCATGAAGACGTTGTACTGCTTCTTCAGCTGATGCACTGAAACGAACATCACATTTGCATCATTCAAACCAATTTCAATGTTCGCAAAGAGGCCAAGAAATGCTTACCTAATCATCCAATTTTAAATAAAAAAATCCACATGGGACCAAAGGTAATATTTTGTATTTTCGGTTCCTTTCTATTGAGTTACAAATGCAGAGGTAATATTGCACCTGAGTGTCTCCATTAGTTTTGCCTACAAAGTATGCAGATACCTAACAGGCCAAACTGATGCAACGAGTCTCTGCTACAGGCATAAATCATTTGTTTCTTTTCCTATTTTTATACTACAGTTTTTCCCAGGTTATTAAAACCATTTAAGTATTCAGTTCACCTAGCGGCATATGAATTTATGTTTTTCAAAGGTTTTCCTTCAATATAGTTCTTCCCAAATTGTATTGATTTGGGTTGCTATCACTATTGGGCATATCTGTAAAAATGATACAAGGTAGACCAACAATGGTACACATGTTCTGTGATTCTGTCTGTGTGCTTTATCTATCAAATTTAAGGTGACCAGCCACCTGTGATGCCTTAATAATTTGAGCCTCTTAACTAGTAAGAATGTGAATGCTTGATTCTGTAGAATATACAGCACAGAATGTTTTTTCCCTAATTAAAGCACAAGTACCCACCGAGATGCATATTGTACAAATCCACATGCTTTATTGGCTGGAATTTTTACGTATATAAGCTCCCCAAATTGAACGCAGATCTGCCTGAGTTCATCTTCTGTCACATTCAGGTCCAAGTTACCTATAAATATCTGCAAATGCATATCAGGGCAAAATTGCATACTCCGCAGAGCAAATGGCAAGCTAGATGATAAGGATTCTTACAGTGGTGTTTGTAGGATCACTATCTGGCAAAACTGGTTGGGCTTGTGGAACAGCATAACCTGCTGCTGGATACATGGCTACATATTACATAACACAGGTGGTTAAAACAAATTCAAGAAAAACACCACTCTATGGAAATAAATTCTACACATGTGATATATGTTGCATTGTCTTCCAATATAATGAATCACCGCAGAAATGCACTACATCTATGCTATACTTTTATCACTGCTAATAAGAGAAATAATCATCACAAAAACATGATCAATCAATTTTAATGCCCCATAAGCACTATATATGACACAGCAACAAGCAGTACTGAGATAGTGAGTCATATTAAAACCAACATAATAGTGCATTACAGATAAGAATTACCTTTAGCAGTCCCATACTGAAGCTGGGATCCAGTGGTTTTCTTAGGTATTGCAGCACTTATCCTCATAGGTCTTGTTGAGCAATACATACCATTCATTTCTGTCATTGCACGATTCTTTTCATTTTCATCTGCAAACTTTACAAAACCATAACCTTTGGACCTCCCAGTATTTGGATCCGTGACAACCTTAGCCCCTTTAACAGAAGGATAGCTCCCACGGAATGTCTCCTGTAGCAAGTAATCTGTGACATCAGGTGCCAAGTCCCCCACAAAAATTGAATGATCAGGTCCTGCTTCAGGACGCCTCTCACCAGAGCTGAAAGAGGCCCAGTTCAATCTGAATGTATGCTCAGTTCCAGGCATTTGTGTGCCATTATAAGTCTGTAGAACTTTCTCAGCAGCTTCATGAGAAATGAACTCTATGAATCCATAACCCTCTGGAAGGCTTGTTAGCTTGTTGCGTATTATTTTTACAGATTGTAACTGCACTTCCAAATAAACAGTTTTTAGTACTGTTGAGTGCAAAAGGTACTCTTCAATATTCATAGGACAAATGACAGATGGAAATCAAGAGTCAAGATGCTCCAAATATATATCTATATTACATGATATTATCTACTTTATGCCAAATGAAGCCAACGAATCCACCATGGATCATAAATCCAAATATTGCCCAGTTGTTGCGTAATTTATACAGGATATCAAGGCATAAAATTGTGGCAAACTTTATTACAATTAATTAACTTTCTTGCAACAAGCACATGTGCTTGAGAGGAAACTCAGGCATCTAGTAGAAACTCTGAGCAATAGAAGTCCATAGAAACATCTTGCTATTTGTTGCCTATTACAAAATACAGCACCTCCACTGAAACATCTAACACAAAGATAAAGGTACACAGAACATATACTGTTGCCAAAATCGCAGGAAAACAAGTAGTAACAATTAATTTTTTAGATGAAGTAAATTATTACTGCTGCAATGACCAACTTCAACAAACACGACGGAAGCAAATCGCTTCGGCCCTTCACTTAGGAAATGAGGCTTTCCCGGCTTGTTCCACAAACAACCATTTTTTTTCCAATCCACTTATCCACAGGAACAACTGCGCCATTACTTTCAAATAGACCCCCTAATTCCCCTCTTAATTCACGATTTCAAAACCAACCCTAACTCCGTAAGGCCACCCAACCCAGAGAACGGAGGAAAGAAAAAAAAACACCAATCTAGCGTCTAAATAGTAACCCTACTCCAGCGAACGAACAACATCAAGCCATCGGATCAAATTCACCGAGGGGGGGGGGCGAGAGCAGGGTATGGGGCATGTAAACCTACCTCGCCGGTGTGGGCGAAGCAGTTGTAGAGGTAGTTCTCGTCGGCCCAGTACTGGAGGTCGCCGATCCAGAGCGTCCTGACCTCCTCCAGGCTGGTCGGCTGGTGGTACGGCGCCGCCGCCATCGAGCGGCCGTTTCCTGGCGCCGGCGGGGCGGCCGCTTGGTCGGAGGCGGAGGCGGCGAGGAGGTCGGTCGGTCGGTCGAGTGAGACCTCTGGGCTGGGCGGGCCTCTTCTTCTTCTTTTCTTGTTCTTTTTTACGTTTAATCTGAATATTTTTTATGTGATTTTAGGCCTCCCTGGGCCCAAACGTGAAGTGGGTCCTATTTCATAGATGATATTGATGAATGCGAGTATATGAAATGTTATTGTACAAAGAATTTTATTTAAAAAATATCATAATCGTTACAGTTTCATCCATCTCGTGCCATTACATACATGGTTCATTGGACAATACTTAACCAATGATGATATTTTTTTAGATAAAATCGTTTGTGTGATGATATTTTATATAACTCGCAGTCGTTGTTGATATTTTTTAAATTAGATGCTTATCAATGGTATTTTTTAGATTTTCTCCAGAATAAACTGCTTCCTCCATTTTCAAACGGCTCGAAATACTAATTTTTCTTCGTAACTGGGCAGAAACTTGTAATTTATTATTGTTGATAAAGTTCAAAAGGTGCCGTCAACAATGTGTTGTTTTTCTTGCAAAGAAAAAGGGAGAGAAGTTCTAATCCACCAAAACACGTCAAAGAAGTTTTGGGATCAATCAGCAGTATGCCTGCATCAAAGTTCTGCATTGCACTTATATCTCTCTATCAAATTCTCTACCCGCGTCTGAAGCACATCAACTAGGGAACGAGGATTCTCACAAAAGGTGTTTCTCCTCACACAGCTGAATATGGCTCCTTTTTTTGGAATAAGGGATTTTCAAAGGATTCCAATCATGTAGGATTATTTCCTATGTATGCCATTGGTTTGGTGGATTTGGTTGTAAAATTTCATAGGAATATTTTTCTTTCGCTTTTTGGAGAATTTCAAGTTTGAGCTCAAACCTCATGGTTGAAATTTTTGAAGCCCAAGACACCACATCTGTATCTCTTCCTCTTTACTCTAATGATATTTTTGTCTCTAAAATTTCTATGAACTTCTTGTGGAGTATCCAAAAGATTTCAATTCCTATATGATTTCATATGGCATAACATTCTTTTACTGCATATTCATATTACTATGTTTTTCACTTCCTGCATTGCAAAGGAACCAAAAGTGTTCTACTCGGCAACAGGCAAATTCAGGAAATCAGGCAGAACAAGGAACAGCGTACTCAACTGGCATGACAACGAAAGAAAGCTCAGAATTATAATCGTAAATATCATGGGAAAAGAAGGGGCCATAACAGGCTAAAGCAGGGGGTGTAACAAATGAATTTTTTTCTGTCCACAAAATCTTAATTGAATTCAAATAACACAGACTAGTGCATGCTCTTTGCAGTGGACAAAAACACCTCGCAAGCGCGCATGATCCAGCATGCTTTTCATCTAGCACAGGGTTACAGTTCACATTCGAACTCTACAGCCTACGGCAAACCTCAGCACAGGTTCCAACATCAACTACATCTGATTATAACCTATATTTGCGATATGATTCTAATACACAAACCTAGAGAGGAAGGGGAAAGCTGCCTTCAAGCAGAAATCATTCATCCATTGAAGCACGGTATGGGCTGAGTGTCTGGGAGCAAGACCATTTTGGCAGCCATGACTCATTGCCTCTTGGGCTCATCACCAGGAACTTCAGCAAAGCAAACAGGGCAAACCTACAGAGGCAATTTGTATTCCATTAAGTGAAAGAAGAAGGTGGTGAAACGAGAAGATATGTATCGTTTCAATTCCAAACTGCTGACCTTGTTTATGCTAAGCCATCTTGTGACACAACTGGCATGGTATACATGCTTGCAGGGAAGTGTCATCTGCAGATTCCCTCTCCTGTACTCCATTTGGCAAATTACGCACCTGTTACCAGAAAAGGAAGTCCAACAAGTTTAGCTTCATATGTATTACTTTCTTGCAACTACTTCCATGCTCTACACCAAAGATGCAATATCATACAATTATTCATGAAGACAGAACTAATACCACATCCTTATAGGGGTAAAGACAATTAAATAGGCAAGAAGTGGTAAGAAATATTTTATCAAGATCTAACCTTTCACGGCGTGTTTTCCTCCTCGAAAAGAAACCACATTTGTACTTTGTGACTGGAAGTAGTGAAATGTGTTCTTGGGAGAGACCACGGCTTTGGGTCCCAACTGCCTCACCCAAATCCAACAATTCCTGCCAATAGGAACTGTTTAGCACCAAGAACCACGGATAATCAAATGAGAAAAAGAAATATACAACATTTGCACCCCTATTGATGAAATAAAATGAGATGATTTCCTATATTATGATCAGGAAAAATGCAATACGAACATTGAAGCCTTACTAGTTTCATGAAAAGAAGAAATGTAGTACAGGTAACTAAGGGTGTGACAAGCAGGAACCAGGAAGTACTCTAAACTAAATATATAAAAAAGACCAGCACACGATCATTCAATTGATAACATATTCATCAATCAAGTTATGAAGCCAAGTCTATAGATTTTGAGGAGACAAGAAGAATGCAATCTGGCTTATTTGGCTTTGGCAATTCATTTGCCTCAAATCTAGCTGTGAAAGTGGCGATGCTTATATCACTCTTATAATCTTATCTTGAGTTACAGAGGAAATCAGCAACAGTGGACATAGACAGTGGGAGTTCATTTTTAGTCATCAATCATACATACATTCAACAGGGCCAAAAAGTACAAAAAACAAATTCTGTTCACAGATCAAATATAGAATCAATTAGTCCAGATAGTTACCAACTGTGACATTGAATTGTATAATCAGGCGAACTCAGAAATGGCTAATAAATAGCCTCAGAGACAATTAACATTTGTTCCAAGTGCCCCAAGTGAACCCACACAAAGAAACGGTAATTAACATTTTGCAGTTAGAATAAGGCAGTAGATTAAATGAAAATGCAAATTGAAACAGCATCCATTTTAACAAGTGTCTTAGTCCTGGAAGCATGCAAATCAAAATCATATCCATTGGCCAATCAAAACGCATAGTATAGTCTCTGAAGCATTTTACCAATCTAGCCCAAGCTGTATGTGTAAATCAGACGATAAATCAAGAAGATGCACGTTTGAATTGTTGATGTTACATGAAACAGCCTTAAGGACATGGTGCAAGCTAAGTCATTAACCTCATATGTCATATTGTCAGGATCAATGTTGTCTTGCCAAATGACCTGCAAGTATAACAGTAATGCCTTTCAGTGAATTGATTGGAGGCATGAGCCCACAACAAATCTCAACACAACAGGTAAGTGACATCAGAGAACACATGCTAAAAAAATTACAGCAATCATGTCTAATTACCTTTGGGATGATTGAGATTTAAACTTTGTGGCAAGAAAACGAGAGATTCAAACTTTGCATTTTATACATGAAATCAAATAACAATATTCTATAGCATGTAGATGTGGATGCAAATTTTATAACGACTATTTTATAGCATATAATATAGAGTGAAACAAATAAAGTTAGGACTTGGGAGAAGATAAGCATGCTTGAAATACTCAAGTACCTGGGGACTGCTTGAATTTTGGTGTACTTGTTGTTGAATGCCTGCAAGTGAAAGCAAAATCAGTCATCCAACATAAAGTTCAGTCCAGGTACTTGACGACAAGGATCAAATTTTATAAATGTTCAATGACCATTCAAGTGCCAACTAAATGCATACAGTTTCTTTGACACATAATATAGACAGCTCTTCGGACTTTTTGATGTATATGCTTCCAATGGGAAAAAAAACCAGTTATTGGATGGTTTCAATTGTAACAAGGGATCCAGCAATAATCTTACAGTACAATAACCAAGCTGTTCAAACAACCCATGAGTGTACAATGAAATAACAATCAAGGAGCAAAAACAGTATGGCAAAAGCACTAAAAACTCATTACACTTAACTTTTCTCATCCTTTTTTTTGTGAGAATCTACTTAGCTCTGTGTTTTTAAGTGTTACTGTGTTACCCCAGAATTCAGTCATACAATACCAAACTACAAATGATCATACACTAACAAAGATTTCTTGTCACATGACAAGTGACCAAAGGTAGAAATGATGTCTTGCTTCTGTCAACAGAAAAAACTGTTTTTCTTCACTATATAACCATTAATATGTGCTTGTTGGCCATCTTGGTAAGGAAAGGCTAATGAGAGTAATATTTTGTAATTTGATTTAGATGTAACCAACCATAATGTAAAACACTGGAACAAATGAGTAGCGACATTTACTGAATGTGTCATTTTGTCTTGAGTTGCAAAGAACGATAACTTTATTGCTTGACAAGACTAGACTAGAGTTTATTGAAAATTAAAAGGTAAGAAGCATGTAGAATTATTTCACTCCATAAGTTTCCACTGTAGACCCAAGGCCAAGACACAATGAATATGCCTTAACTGATTCTAAGCCCTTATTAGCCACAGACAGTCATGTAGCTGATTCCTATTAGTAATAAATATTTGAAAAATGATGCACCCACCAGTGTTCTTTTTTTATGACTAGGATTCACTAGAAGTGATCATGGATTGCGAACTTGCACTTACATTCCTCAGTAGTAGAGCTTGCACTTGCAGGAGGAGTTTCTCCACCCTGCAAGACTACATTGGGGGACTCAGTGTTGTTAACAGGTGTTGTATTATCCCAGATTCTGCGTCCACCATCTGCCCTATGCATGTAATCATTCATGTCATAAACATGTCCATAACTGTAATAATTTCCTGCACCAGAATATCCATACTTATACGAGTTTGTATGCATCATTGCCCAGTATGGATTAGCCTGCACATTATCAGCAAATAAGAGTAAATAAACATATAATGGTAGCAGATCAGAGGTTAAAGTTATTACTGAAACCATTTTATTCATTCTGAATAAATTTTAAGCTTATTTGCTTTTGTGAGTTATGTGAATAGTGAGGTATCAGGAAAAGTTATGGGAAAAATACTCTTCATCCAGCAATAATCAACGCTTGAAATCCAAAATGAAATTCACCAAAAGAATTTTGAAACAAGCAAAAATTATTTGCAATGCAGCTGGAGATATGTAAAGGTCTTTTACCCAGGACACAAGTCACTTAATCTTCCATGGAAAATATGCATCTCAAGATAAACAAAGGCTACAGTCGGGTGGAATCAACTAGCTGTCAAGATCTACTCAGAATAATAGCAGCTTTGTTTTTGGCACCTGATCATGGAAGGCATCTGCAATAGCAAAATCAGCATGAGCATATGTGAGGCCCTCAAAGAAATCCATGAAGCTCTCGGTGATGGTGTATGGAAATCCAGTATTTATGTAGTGCAGCTCCATCTGCCGACTCCCGTTCATTCCTTCCGATGGATCATGAACCTAAAGAAATTAAGCCACAAAAAAAATCAGAAACAAGAAATGTCTACTCCAAATTTCGGCAATCCCCAAATCATACGGTTTTAAACACTTCGCAAATCATACGTTTTCTAGAGCTGTCAGCACATGATCAAATGACTGATACATCCAAGGATTTTCCCTTTCTTGCAAAAGTTTATATTTGCATATTACTATTTGAATTGAATAAAAAAAAGTACTAATGAACAAATAAGATGTTGTACAGTACTACTACTGAACACATAAGGAGTAGAAGTTTACGGATCTTCTCGTTACACATTACTAAAAATGTAAAATGCCATAGATCAGTCATTATTGCACGGTTACTTTGGCAGCACAGCTTGCAGAGGTGAAATTCGCATTGATATCATAACAACCAAACAATCAAAAATACCGTAAAATGATCTAGCAGAAGCAGTCCTATCGCCTCAACTGCCACTGCCGCATATTTCATCACATCGCCAAAAACCACCAGGCCGTTCCACGAATCAATGCGCCATCCAGTCGAAAACAATGTTGAGAGATGTCCCTAACTTTAGAATCGTAGGGAGGCGAGGAAACCTTAAGAAAAAAACAATTTGACGCTATACACAAAAGCCTCCGGAATTCAGTCCGCCTTCCCAGCAAGCAACCAGAGCAAATCCAGAAGGCCAGAGGAACTCTCTGCGGGATCGCGAATGCATCACCAGATCACCCACATTCGCAGACCCCAGCGCATAAAAAATGCCTCGAGACGCCCCCCAAATGGCGCAGCAGAAGATCGAGCCGCACAGGAAAAATAACCCCCCGAACAAAACAAAACAAAAACAAAAACAGAAGAACTCGATCGAACAGCAAATGCAGCGGCAGATCACCTCACCCCCGACCGCGACGCGCCCCCCCACCCAAGCCCCCACTCCACCCCACCCACGCACGCCACACGCGCACTCACGCTGCCACGCGGGCGCGCGCGCGCCCACTCACCCAAAAACGGGACCGCGAGGGCGCACCGAATCGGACGTCGTCGATCCCGCCCCAGCCGGAGGAGCAGCCCCCACCGCCGAAGGCAATGCCTCGCTTCGCGGGCGGCGGTGGCCGCCGCGAGGGTGGTGGGGCGTGGTGGCGGTGGCGGAGAGAAGAGGTGGAGGGGAGAAGGGAGGGAGGGGAGGACGACGAGATCTTCTGTGGCTCGCGTGCTGTCGTCCTCTTGTCCGCCCGGCTCGTCCCTATCCCTCCCCCGCTTTATACCCCCGCCTCCCCCCCGAGGCGCAGTGTCGCCTTCTCGCTCGCTCGCCGCCTTCTCGTCGCCGCGCGAGATATCGCGGCGGCGGCGGCAGAGAAGAGGGAGGAGGAATCTGGCGTTGGATTTCTTCCTCCTGGCTCGTTGGACTGATCCGGCCCTCCGTCCCCCACTCGCTTGCCAGCGTGTCACTCTCGCTTCCGTGGCTTTTTGTGTGTCATGTGGGTTTGCTTGACGCTAAGTACGGGGACATTATGGTAGATTTTTGCTTTCGGTTAGAGTACAACTAACTGCCGGCTATAAATTGTTTACGGTGAATTTAATAATCAATTTATAACATAGTCATGTATTGCACAATTAATATCCGGTCTCACATATCATAAGTACATGTGTCTTCAAGTCCGTGTTGTAGCTAGCTACAAATTTATAGCCCGCTGCTCTACTCTCTCCTAAGCATGATTGAGACTTCGAGTCAATATGAGTAGATTTGTACCACTACTTTTAATATAGGTGGTGGGCTGTGTTTGTGGTTTCTTTTATTTTCATCTTGTTTCAGTACTGTACCATTTTACAGATACCCATAAACTATAATGATTCGTTAGGATGTTAGGCAAAAAATTTTATAATTTTCTCGATCTTCTAACATGATAAATTAAGAGTCAATCTTGTATGTCTAAAGGGCATTTTGGACATTTATTACAAATGCATAGGATCCCAGGGTATATTGTAGAGAAAACTGCTAACCGAGGGTATATTTTAGAACTCAACAAAGTCAATGGCAAATCATTAAATCGATACAAACTCAATGGTATGGAGTAGATTTTCTCTTCGATGAATGGCTTGGCTTATGGTGTGTTTGTAGAGAAGGCATGGTATTGTTAAGAATTTATTTTATGGTCTTTGAGAAAGAAGGTAAATGAATATATCAAATTTTCATTGTAAAACTTAATACATTTATATACTTTTACGTTATAAATTATGATATTTTTGGTACCGCTCAATTACCAAGGACAGTAAAATTGTCAAGTTATTAATATTTTCAAAATTAACCCCATTTTCGGATTTTCCTTACCTCTACCCATAATGCAACACTGATATTTGAATACTCTTTTGAATAAATTCACTATTCATACAAAAATAAATAAAATATATTGCGTTCTTTTACCACGGATTATTCATCGACTTTTGTTCGTGCGTTTCACAAACTTCTAAATGGTATATATTTTATGAAAATATTTTTATAAAAAGTCTATTTTCTAATCTTTCCAGGATAGATTTTTAATTTTATCGTTTATACTATTACTGGCTATTAAAAAAACCAGATATTTTTCCATTAACCAAGAGAATACCAGCCCCAGTGAGATATATACTACATCTGTTATTTAATACAAGAAATTCTAAAAAAATCCGGTCTATCACTTATCCAGATTATTCATTAAAATCTCTTAAGTTCTATAACGGATGGAGTAATATCCAGCAAGCTAGGGGAAAAAAAGCTGAGCTGAAATGAAACGAATAGGATGTGCATCACAGTCTGTACAGGGCCTGCATATGCGACAGCTTTAACCACTACCACTAGTGGCAAAGTACGGGAGGGAATAAAAAGGAGACTACTGTACCCCACAAAGCCAGTCGATGATAATTACCAAATCATGGAATTCATTACTGCAGTAATTAACACCATAAAAACTAATGCGCAGGTACAGGCTTTTATGTGGGCTTAAAGTACACTGATGGATGCGATTCCGAAGGGTACTTCGGTGATTTTGTGCGGGGATAAGCTGGGCTATGTATCGCGAGAAGAAGAAGAAGAGGAGATCGATCGATCGGTGAGAGAGAGAGAGAGGGAGCTGTTCGTCTGTGCGGGTGTGGGACAAACGGGGCCCTGCAGTTGAGCAGGCCAACTGCTCTCGCTGTCTTCCAGGCAAGCTTGTCCAGGATATGAGAAAGTTTGTAAGCCAGCTACCGGCTCCAATTCATGTATATTTAATTTATACAATAGTTATCTATAAAATATTAAATATTAGGACGTAATCCTATATCTCATATTCACACTGTATCTTAGAGTCCGTATGCAGCTGGCTACAAATTAATAGTCCAACTCTCTTCTCTCTCCCCTCTTATCTCTTTAAAATATGATTATAGTTGGCTTATAGCCTGCTATTGTACCTGCCCTACTACTGCCCTCAATTTTGCCCAGATCTTAATCACATTTTGCAGGCACCCAGCAATTAGAGCAGTACAATAGTAACAGGCTATAAGCCAAGCATATTTTAGAGCAAAGCTAATAATACAGCCAACAAGGCATCGTTCCCAAGTGACAATCCACTGAAACTTTTTCATCGTTTTCCGTGCGCACGCTTTTCGAACTGCTATATGGGGTATTTTTTCAAAAAAAATTATATGAAAGTTATTTAAAAATCAAATTAATCTATTTTTCAAGTTTGCAAAAAATAATACTAAATTAATCATATATTAATGGCTTTCCTCGTTTTACGTGTTTATTTGACTACTGGCTAGTATCACTTGCACACGGTGCCTAAGACTTCTTAGAGAAGGTACAATAGCAGGCTATAAGCCAGCTATAAGCATATTTCAAAGAGATAAGAGAGGATAAAGAAGAGAGGTGGACTACTAATTTGTAGCCAGCTACACACGGGCTCCAAGACAAAATCTGTGTATGACATGTGGGACCGTGTATTGATGTTTTGTAGGTAACTATTGTATGAATTGACTATTAGATTTATTATAGATGAATTGGAGCTAGTAGTTAACTATAATATTGAACTTGCTCTTATAGTCTTCTCTTAGCCTACCTATATAGTAGTTAGCTCTTCATCATTAGGACCCACATGTCACTCTCACAGAGATTTTTGGTTCTTGTGCCCGAGCTGGCTACAAGCTTACAACCTGCTTACATACTTTCTCATCCCCTCTCTCCTTCTGTCCTCCACATAAACATCTCCACTAAACATTTAGCCAGCGTATAACCTGCTATTATACTTGCTCTTAAAGAGATAAGAGGGAAGAGAGAAGAGATGTGGACTACTAATTTATAGCCAGCTGCACACGAGTTCCAAGACAAAATGTATGTATGATATGTGGGACCATGTAGTGATGTTTTGTAGATAACTATTGTATAAATTGGCTATTAGATTGACTATATATGAATTGGAGCTAGTAGTTGGCTGTACTATTGAACATGTTCTTACCATCTCCTTGGTGCTCATTTTTAGAAAAAATGAAATGATATATTTATAAATAAATAATAATTTATGAATAAAACTTTTATATACACATGTTCTTAACATTTTTAAAATAAGCTAAAGAATAAACTACGATAAATTTATACGTACGTGTTCTTAGCAATTTAAAAGTAAAGGTAAAGAATAAACTACGATAAAAAAACCGTAAAATCGAATCTAAATTTAAACCTAAAAATTTAAATTTTGGTTTATAACTATAAACGGGAGTAGAAAGATGAGGTGGTTACTCTCGGTAAGATATCAATGAACAGTAGCATCTGTATCTCTCTGTACGGTATGTTGGGAAGTATTACGTTTGTTCCAAAAATAAGTGCATTTTTTAAATTTAAATTTAAAATAAAAGATTCTACTTATTTTTGCAATGGGAAAAATACTATGCACACAATATGAACTAGATTTATAAACTTGGAATATATTCCGAGTTTATAAATCTGTGAAGTTGCAGGTGGTGTGGCATTCTCGTGTTAACAAAAAATCTGATCTCCACTTAATAATATACGACGTATCAGCTTCGAACCTCAACCTTACTCTTGGAATAGACTTCTTCGTATTGCCAAAAACTCTAAAATTGATATCATACAAAAGTATTGTCAATTATGAATATAACTGTACTATATATGGCTGACACAAAAAAAAACATATTATCTATGTTCTAAAATAAATAAAAGTTCATTCTATATTATTAGCTCAATTATTATTCTAAATTTAATGTATTGATCTTACGGAAGATGAAGCCTTATGTTTTCAAACAGGGAGAGTGCTTACACGCACTGGTCATTGTTTACTTGTTGATTTCTATGAAAACGCCGTGCGTACAAATTTAACGTACGATTATCGTACGATCAAACATAGACTTTGAGCAGCGTGAATGGAGCAGCGGTATCACCGTTTCTTCGTAACTCCATCGAACAACGGTGTTGCCGTTACTTCCTAACTCCATCGTGCAGAAACGTCGTGTGTATAGTGCCGCTCGATTTCTATATTCACATTCAACGCTTAAACTTTAAATTGAATTGGGTTTGATTATGTGGTTGTCTCACTCTATTTGATTTTTGTAACAATGCCTTTTAAACCACGAATAATACAAATTTTAAATTCTCATCTATCAATTGTTTTTGATAAATTCGATAATTTTTCAATGCCCACCAACCATGAGAGTGGTGTTATTGGTTGCATGCAAGACCTCGGTTCTAAAACATAATTATTGCTAGATTGTTTAACATAGACTAAGATGATGTCAAAAAATTTAGTTTAGTCACTTCAGTAATTAAATTTTAAATTTTGAATTAATTAGATTTTTTTCATATGAATGACTCAGTCACTCAGAAGTCATTGAAAACGATTGAAGTACAGAAATACATATATTTTAAAATAAAATGAATAACCAGAAATTCGTGACATGTGAACAAGGAGTGGACATACAATGCCGGGACAATTTGAGATGACCCTTCGTATGCTGCCTCTTAGAGCAAGTATAATAGCAGGCTATAAGTCGGCTAAATGTTGATGAGGAAGAGAGAGGGGAGGAGAGAGAGGAGAAGCGGACTGTAAGTTTATAGCCAACTCAGGCATAAGAACCAAGACACTCTGTGAGAGAGACATGTGGATTCTGCATTAAAGATGAAGAGCTAACCACTATATAAGTGGGCTATAAAAAGACTACAAAAGTCTTATTGCCAGTTTGTTGGCTATATTATTAGCCTTGCTCTCAAGGAAATGATCCCCATCAGCAGCCATAACCAGCCACGTGTCGTGTCCTGGTTGGCCGGTGCACCCTCCGATGCCTGAAAACAACGTGCTCCAAACAGCTTGCTACTATAAATTACAAACAAACCAGTTGCTACTATTTTTATCGAAAAGTCTGCTAAATTAACCCCGCAAGCAACAGTCAGATTCGGATAAAGCGAAAGGCGACGGACGGACACACAAACCCTGCTCCTGCCTCCGCTCGTACCCACCAGCACCCTCTCGCTGCAGGTGGGGCCCACGGGAGCCTCGGGCCCACCTGCAGGCACGGGGCGCGGCTAGGCTTTCCGGTGCGGGAAGGACGCTTGGGCTGTACGCAAGGCGGGAAACGGTGGGGATGGGGCAGAGGAGGCCGCCGCGGGGGCCCACGCAGCGGTCGCCGGCGTGACGCTTGGAATTCCCCCCTTTCCCTACGGCGGATGACAGGTGGGGACACGGGAGGATCGGATGCGGCCCGCGGCCCCGCTGGTTGCCCCGCCCGCTTTTGTCTCCCTCTCCCCGTCCCGGCCCGCGCCCTTTTCCTGCTTTCGCGCCGAAAAGCGTGCGTGGGAGAAGGGACTAGTAGAGTCTATGTGTGGAGGAGGAAGGCGAAGCCCCGCGCGTCCCACGTGGACCCGGTCTATGGACCCTCGAGGGCGTAGCAGGAAGGAATCCGCTGCTGCTGATGGGCTGGGCTGGGCTTGGCTACTGGATTACTCCCTGCTAGGAATAAGTCCACCAAAGGTCCCCCAACTTACCATGGAGTTTTTAAATCATCCCTAAACCGCAATACCAGAAATATTGGACCTCAAACTTTCAAATCCCGTTTAAAATAGGTCCTATGGCAGTATGAAAGAGTGGCTTCGCTGATGTGGCATTGACCTAGGTCTGTTCATGCTGACTAAGCGTTTAGATGGCAAAAAAAATAATATGGGCTCACACGTCATCCTCATTTCTGATCTCTACCGTATCTCTCTCCTGGTGAAGAGAGGACGGCGCCCACCAGTAACGGCAGCGAGGTTGTCGGCAACCGGCGATTGGGAAGGCGAAACGACGGCGGTGGCTGAGCGCGGCATGCTTGTCGTGCTGGCCGACTGCCCGCATCGACCACCACACATCGACGCCGGCCTGTCCGCTACCGTCGCCGCCCCCGCGCAGATCTATCGCCAGCCATGTCGGACACGTCGATCTCTAGCTTCTGGTATAACGTGATGTCCCACGGCGACGACATCTCGTCATCCTTGTCCCCGCTGGCGCGAGCTACCGCGGCGGCGCCACCTGAAGAGGACGAGCGCCAGGGCCGCAAGGAGGACGACGAGGGCGAAGAGCATCACCGTGCGGCGTGGCGCGCCTTGAGCTCGCGCTCGTTGGCGTCGCTGGAGCACTGCCTTTATTCCTATTACAAGCTTCACACATGTATACAGGCTAAAATACAACATCCACACTGCCATGCAAGTTAAGAAACCTCAACAAATTTGCCTCTTTATCATTTGTGTATTGTGGATAACTTTAGAAAGAACCGTTTAACACACTTAGAAAAGGTGGAAAATTGGATTTACTCTGAATTATACCTAGAATCATGAAATATACGTGAACATTCACATGCTACTCCTTAGAAACAATCAAATGATTAATGCATCGTCAAAACATTAGCTTTTAATATGCAGATACATGTTTATCTTTTCTGAAGTGACAAATATTAACCAAACGGTCATGTGTGCCAGCATTTTTCCTCCTTAGGAACCTGAAGAACACAAAAGGAGCATGGAGGAAAGGTAAGAAATAGCTAACACACTGATTAATGGTATGTTGAGTGGATTATTCCACGGTTCTAACATGAGACGATCACATCTTTTGGTGGGTACCCTATTCCTTGTGTTTCAAATATAGGGGATGATGTGTTGTGAACCCACTCATTTTGACAAAGCATCCCCAACTGTAGATTATGTGCCTCTCAGTCTGAGTTCTAGATTTCTTAAAAGAACAGAACATCTCGTCACCGGCCATGTCAGACACACCTAGCTTCTGGTATGGTACATTGTGATGTCCCACGGCGACGACATCTTGCCGTCCTTGTCCCCGCTGGTGCCCGAGCTGCCGCACCGGCGCCACCTGAAGAGGACGAGCGTCGTGGTCACAAGGAGGACGACGAGGGCAGAGAGCGTCACCACCATCGCGACACGGGCGGCGTGGCGCGCCTCGAGCTAGCGCTCACTGGCGTCGCCGGAGCGCTGCGAGAGGCACAACGTGGGTTGCCCTCGGTGAGGTTGCTACACCAGGCGAGCTCCGGCGGGACCGTGCCAGGGAGCTTGTTGACGCTGAGTTGCAGCGACGACAGGTTGCCGAACGATGCCAAGATGTGGCCGGTGAGCCCGTTGAGCGACAGGTCGACGATGGCGAGCGTGCCGCATGATCCGAGCTCCGATGGGTTGACACTGACGAGCTGGTTCCACCCTCCAGTGTGCCATCGCGGGCGCCTCAGCCCGAGAGAGAAACTGAGAAAAGAGGAAGGGAGGGAAAGGGAGAAAAAGAAGGGAAGAGAAAAATAAAATAAACTGACATGTGGAGCTCACCAGACGTCACGTCAGCAAAATCAGTCAAAAGAATGAGTCAATACTGCTGAGGGACTTTTTTTAGACGGATTATACAAGTTTAGGGATATACATTTCTGGTATTCCGGTTAAGAGACGAAAAACAAACTCAGCTATAAGTTCAGGGACCTTTGGTGGACTTATTCCCTCCCTGCTCCTACTCCGTCCGGCCCAATAGGCTTTCTGCCAGTTTTTAGCCGGCCCACGAAATGTTATAGTACCGCCAGCCACCCCCCGTGCAGCAGCAGGTTTCTACGAGAGGAGCTTGGCAGCAACCACCTCCGTTGCAGCAGCACTCTGCCTATGGTGCAAAATCACTTTGTTTGCATCAGCAATTTAAAAAGAACGACACATTCGGTTGCAAAGGTTTTACAAATATTTCCAATGGATACACCAAAGCTTGATAGGGCTGGCCTATTTAGTGTTCTGTAGCTTGTTTGACCTGGATCAGATTATCTTGTCTGTAAATGGTTCACACATTGGCAACTGGATCAGGTTTTCTTCTGCCTGGCCTGGAACGGCCTAACTCCATTCCAAGTCTATAGGATTATTAAGCAAAGCCGTAAGAGGCCCATCTTCGTTTAAGGAGGACACGAAACCGCGTAAGTACTTTATGTCATTTAGAAACTTAATGTTACCTCTGCAAAAAGCCACACATTCCTTCCTTCCTGCCATTCCACTCTTTGCTGCAGCTCCCCTATATAAACACCATCTCAACCTCTCAAATCCTCACACACTTACACATAAACAAGTCCAGCTAATCATAGAATTAGCCAGCTAGCTAGAGCTAGCTAGTATTAGCTACTACTATCTCTGGTCGCAATGAAGTCGTCGTCCCTTGCCGCCGCCCTCATCGTCGTCGTGGCGGCCGTCGTCGTCGTCGCAGTTTCGGCGTCGGAGTTCAAGCAGACGCCGGTGGCCGACATGCCGGCCGACCCGCGGCCACGGGGCCCGCTTCTGGGGCGCTTCGCCGTGCTGGTGTACAGCCTGAACCGGAACAGGGAGCTGACGTACGCCGGCGTGTCCCTCGTCGACCAGAGCCCCGACAAGGGCGGCGTGAGGTACCGGATGGTGGTCACCGCGGCGGACGCCGGCGGCGCCGCCGCGTCGTACCGGGCCGTGGTGTGGGGGGTCCCCGAGACGCACGCGTGGATGCTCCTGGAGTTCAACCGCATCAACTGATCGTATTCGCGTTGCACTACGTATGTGTAACTTAAGTGTGTGGATGCATATATATATGTGTGCGCTGCCCAATTGGTATGCAACTATATATATGTAGTATATACATACACAAGCAAATAAAAAGAAACGTCGAACTACTTGGAAATTAAGAAGATCATCGACGATCGACGATATAAAAACACACATTATTTAAACGTGTTATTGAAGATGAAGAGTGATCGTTCTATTTTCATGATGCCCAGAATCAAACTGTTGCTGATATAAGAATAGAACATTTTTATCATCCTTGAGGTATAAAAATTTTAGTAGAAAATTATATTATCTTAAGGTATATTTTATCTCAAAATAATAAACTTTTACATTAAAAAATATGATAACTCAAAATATTTTTTCAAAGACAATAAAAGAACTCATAAGAATATTCTTTTACGAATCATCCTCAGGTATATCACTAAGTTCAAAGTAAAAAAATAAAGAGATTTTTACGGTATTTCAGAAAGTAACTCAAGATATTTATTTTTTATATAAAATTTGGATACCTCTAAATACGTTAGTACCTTAAGGTACTAAAGTTTTACACTCGAGATACCACTGAAGATGGTAAAACCACTAAAAAATATGGTGCCTCCAGACAGCTCCTTCGTAAAATCACTCACAGGAGAAGCTCCCATAGTGTAATTTTTCTCTATTTATCTATTCAATGATAAAGTGGATTCATGAAATTATCTCTGGTAGCATTTTTTTTAAGAAAATGGATCAAAACCTGGCCTCTACGTCCAAGAACCAAAAAAAAAATGATCCTTGAAAAAAACATACCTAGATGTATTAATTTTTTATATAAAATTTTGATACCCTGGTATACACGTGAAGATATCAAGTTTTTATATAAAAAAAGTGATACCTTAATATACCATTTAAAAAAAGATAAAATAGTTCCCATGAACAAATATATATATATATATATATATATATATATATATATATATATATATATATATATATATATATATATGTGTGTGTGTGTGTGTGTGTGTGTGTATAACAATCTTTTTTAACATTCTTAAAACACCACCTCGAATTCTCATATTTTCTAGTGTAAAAACATAATGACTCTAAGTACCAGGTATAAAAACATATTTTCAACCTTGTACTCCTAGTTATATATATATATATATATGTCATGTTTTTTTACCATGTTTTGTAAAATAGGCTTTTGCAAAATTTTCACTATTTTTTTATATATATTGCAAAACTTTTACAGCGTTTGTTAAAAAGATACCTTGAGATATTTTTTTCTCATGTAAAAACTTGGCACCTAAGTTAATAAGTATCGAAAGGACCAAAAAAAAGTTAGTACCCTAGTTACAAGAACAGTAAAGTTTTCATCTTTATCAATATATGACGACCTTCCGTTGTGCACACACCAGAAGGAATCTAGGAACAGATTAAACACCAAATGAGATCCTCTGAATTCTAAGTACTGCTCCAGTACTGGGCTTACTGACATGTGAGCCCCAGTACTACATATGATCTAGACTCATTAAACACATGCTCCCTTTGGTCATAATCAACTATGTGTTTAGGTTACGGTTGGTTAAACTTGCAAAACTTTGACATAAATAACTCTCAAATGCTTATTCGAGAACATAGGAAATGGAATGCATATATTTACCTTGAAAAGTACCCATATTTGGATTCTGTAAACCTATAATTAATTGATCTAAAAGTTTTAAAAATTAACAAAATTAATCTTGTCCTACGTTAAATATTTATGACCTGAAGGAGTAACTCATAAGAAAAATGCATACAGGATTTACTTTCACCATTTTTTTTTCAACAAGGGCCGCATATATATATGTATGCATGAAAGGTCATCTAATTACTGATAATATATGTAGTACGTGTACAGGTCTTAGAAAATTCGTCAGTAGCCCAAACAAATACTCTTATACTCCAACGAGTACACGTTTGAAGATCTCGAAGCTAGCAACAGTGTCCCATAAGATTTAGTAGATAACAAACGAGAACTAACGTACAAGTACCTTCTGGTAAAAAAAAAAACGTACAAGTACCTTTGTATTGACTTCCAATACTCTAAATGAGGATCCAGATCACACATGATCTTCGTCGAAGACCTCAAGCTAATATCTTTATGCAATTTGCATTATATTATGCATGCTTGTATACTCCCCATATCAATAATTTGCATACATGCCAAGGCTGTAATTTAAATAAACATGCAAAAAGCTGACCTCCGGTCAAATATATTTGGTGTTTATACAATCAAACTCGTCAGACTTTAACCATAAACTTCTCTCATGCTAGCTTCAAGCATTAAAAATGGTATAAACAGATTTAACTCGAACATTAATAAAAGTGCTGCAAACTTATTAGGTTTTACAATCTTATATTATAATACCCCATTCATTTTAGAATGCAAGTTATTTTAGTTTTGTTTCAATTCAAAAGTCTTGAAGTTTGAAAAAATTTAATGAAAAAAACTAACGACGTCTACAACATCAATGAATTGTATTATATCCACAACCGAATATATTTTTTTATAACACTTTTGTTTGAGGTTGAAAAATGCCGTAGTCAAACTTATTTATGTCTGACCTAAAATACAAATAGAGTAAAATACATGGGCGGTCCTTAAACTTGTGAGCGAGTGTCACTTAGGTCCATGAACTTGAGAATTACATATCTATGTCCATAAACTTGGTTTAATGATTCACAGCGGGTCCAAACCGCATTTGACCCAAGATAGCTGCCGACGTGGCAATCCACGTAGACAAAACATTTGCAATGTACCCCTTCCTTCACGATGAAGAATGCAGACCCCCCAAAAAATCTCCTGACCCCTCACCTCCCTCCCATTCTCCCCCCCAGCCGTAGCAATCGAGGAAGGGAGAGCAGCGACTGGGCATCGCCGGAGTTCATCGGCGGTGGATGCGAGAAGGGAGTGCTGGGCAGCGGCTTAGTGCGCGGCTGCGACGAGGGAGCGGGCGAAGGCGGCGCGGCTACGACGAGGTTGCGGGCGAAGGCAGCGACGCTGCGACGCCATGATGTCTCCAACCTCCTCGTTTAGCAGTCGTCGAAAGAGGTTTGTTGTACCATTGATTCGATGCTCCTCATGCAATCAGAAGACCATCACCTCCGCAGCGTCGCCGCATTCGCCCGCAACCTCATCGCAGCCGCGCCGCCTTCACCCGCTCCCTCGTCGCAGCCGCGCACTAAGCCGCTGCCCAGCACTCCCTTCTCGCAGCCACCACCAATGAACTCCGGCGATGCCCAGTCGTTGCTCTCCCTTCCTCGATTGCTAGGGCTGGGGGAGGGAAGAATGGGAGGGAGGTGAGGGGTCGGGAGATTTTTTTAGGGGGTCTTCATTCTTCATCGTGAAGAAAGGGGTACATTACAAATGTTCTGCCTACGTGAATTGCCACGTCGGCATCTAGCCTGGGTTAAATGCGGTTTGAACCCGCTGTGAATTATTAAACCAAGTTCATGAACCTAGATATGCAATTTTCAAGTTCATGGACCTAAGTGACACTCGCTCACAAGTTTAAGGACCGCCCATGTATTTTACTCATATAAATAAATATCTTACGTTATGAGAGAGTATAAGGTTGATGGTCAAAATTTAAAGTATTTAACTACTCTCTCGTTTTATATTATAAAACTTACCGAGTTTTGGCTAGATTCATCTGTGTATCCATGCATATAAATTTTATATATGCGTCTTGATTTATTAACATATATATATATATATGTATATATATATATACATGACTCTAGACAAATAAAGCATAAAGTTTTATAACATGAAATATTTAGGAAATATGTATTCCGATGAAATACATATATATAGAGCCGTTGACTGCAACCCAACTTGTGAAAAAGATCGAGCAAGTTGCACGGAGGTCATCATGGGCACGATCGAAGTCTCATGTTTTCCAGGACGAACAGCTGTCTTGTATCGTCGTATACGTACGACGACACGGTGGCGAACGTACCAGCCACCACTTCCACGCACGCATACGTGCATATATTGCCAATCTCACACATCAAGATCGCCATGAAACCAAGCTTGCTCCCTCCCTGCATATGGATGCTGCAATTTCAAATGCATCGAGATTGCCCATGGAATTAAAGCAGGTTTACGGTGCAATTAAGCCACCCTCATGGTCAATGCTACGTACTACATTGCACGGCTTAACGCTTTAAGTAGCCTAGCCTACTTGCACGGAGAAAGAAAAAGTCTATACATACGATCAGTTTTGTATGATTTTTGTACGACACCGAACGGTTCGACAAGTCGGAAGCACGTCACACGGTGCACACGCGCAGACACAGATAGAACGGAAGTTGCCATCTTACAATCACAGTATAAATCTTTTGAATAATTAAATTTTAACTAAAAAATAGTAATTTTCAAATACGATTTTTGGCCCAGGCGTGGAGGCTCCAGCCTAAACTGCCCCACACCTGATACCGCCCCTGATCATACGTATAACATCTCTCATGGCCGCAGTTGGCGAGTCCACCTTACGAATCCAACAAACCACTCGGAACTTTTTAAACCCTGTATCTTCTCGTTTTTCTCTAAGAATCTCAGTCATATAAATTGTCAAGAATACTTGAAATTAAAATTTTAATAAGATATATTAATGTACGATCTATCGATGTAATATTAAATTTAACTTTTACAAGTTAAAAAAACCAAATATAACACTGAATATAAATATACCCCTTCCACTTTTCTTATTTAATGTCGTTGATTTTTATATTCATGTTTATACTTCATAAATCAAATCACAATAAAATAATTAATAATTATGTAATTTTTAAAAATCGAATAGTCAAATGTCTACTTAAAAACAATGACATCAATTATAATAAATAGAGCGAATAGTAATCATAGTTTAATTTGTCTTTTCCTTTACTCGTATTACCTATTAAGGTCAAATCTGGATATTCATGCCCACTTTTTCTTTGAAAAAAAACACCATATTTGCAAGCGGATAATAATTTATAAAAAAACTTTTATATACGTATGTTTAGTGATACGAAAGCATTGACTGAAAAAGATGAGAATGCCATAATATATTACATATTAAATATTTGGTTATTTTTTTCATAACTATTTGCATACCGTGTATAAAGGAATGGACACCCTCGCTATATTAAAATCCATTTTGGAAACCGCGCGAAAACAAAGCCCAAAGTGGAAAATAAAAGGCCGCGTACGTGGCCTCGAACCATGCAATTTCTCCAGCTTGCTCGGTTCTCCTCAACATGGTTGTACGGGGTTGTTTAGACAGCCCATGTCAGGTCGGATCGGATGATCGGAGGATTGAACACTAATTTGAAGCATTAAATATGGATTAATAAAAAACTAATTTATAAATGAGTGGTAATCCACGAGAAGAATTTTTAAGTCTAATTAATCCATAATTAGAGCATGTTTACTGTAGCATTACATAGGCTAATCATGGATTAATTAGGCTCAATAGATTCGTCTCGTGAATTAGTCCAAGATTATGGATGAGTTTTATTAATAGTGTACGTTTACTATTTATAATAAGCGTCCAAATATTCGAGGAACAAGGGACTAAAAATAAATCACTTGTCCCAAACACTACCTAAATCTCCGGTAGCCGGAGATAGCTATCGAAGAGTAAGAAAGCTAAGCTAATTGAATATTGCCGCTACAATTTAGCTGCCACTAATAGCTGTTTTTTAGCCAAAATTCTACCAATCTTTTGAAAATTTTTCAAAAATTTGTCAAATCCGCTAAATGTCTTGGCTGTAGTTGGAGAGTCTAACCGCTAACCGGATTAGAGCATTCCCAACAGCTCATCTAAATTTGGTTATCAATATCTTCATTTAGATGATCATCTAAATTAGTTTTTATCCTTCATATCTCTTTATGCTCCGCTAGATCATCCATATATGACATGCTTTATATTTCTTTGGAGGGTGGAGAGAGATCATCCGAATATGAATTAAAGATTCTCTCTAAATATGGATGACATCTAAAAATAGATGATAAAATAGCCGTTCTGTTGTAGCTCAATTTATAATCTTCATCTTTTATTTTTAGGATAGAGGATGGGATAGATGGACTGTTGGGATCCTCTTCGAAGCTTGCTCCTCAAGCTCTCGCCGCCGCGGCCTCCGCCTCACCGGCCTCTCGGCCCCGGCCCCCGCGCGCTCGCGCGCGTCAAGTTGGCCACCACCACCACGCGCTGCACCGCACAAATCACATGCAACAAATCGACCCGCACCATGTGTCTGACGGCTCGCATCCAGATGGTAAGCTAGCCCCCGCCATCCACGTCGGCGATGGCTTCGGGAAGCCGGCAGCTCATTGCGCTTTTCGCGAGCTATAAAGTATCGCCGGTCGCCGTCGATGTATGGCGCCCCGATCGAGCAGAGCAAGAAGCCAAGAAGCACAGCGTGAGTGTGGCATCAGCAGCAGCCGTCCGGCGGCGTGCGTACTTTGGTTGGCAACTCGATCGGCGCCATGATGAGGAGGACGTCGTCGCCGTCGCCGTCGTCGTCGCTGCTTCCCCTGCTCGTGGTCGCCGCCGCACTCGTCGCCGCCGCGCTCCCGGCGGCGGAGGCGACGTACAGGCCGATCGCCAACCCCAACGCCCTGGTGTACCAGCAGGTGGGGCGGTTCTCCGTGATCGTCTACAACCTCTCGCACCGCAAGAGCCTGGTGTTCGTCTCCGTCGTCAGCGGCGAGACCGAGGCGGCGGTCGGCGGCGGCACCAACTACCGGCTCGTGCTCTTGGCGCAGACGACGCCCGGCGGGAGCAAGGCCAAGTTCCAGTGCGTCGTCTGGGGCGTGCCCGGCTCTCGCGCCAACACCTGGAAGCTCCTCAGCTTCCAGCCCATCTAGACGATCCATGATCCATCCATGGCGGTACAAGAATGCATGCATAAGTTGCCATTGTGTTATCTATCCATCGAGTAATAACTTACTTTGTGTCCGTTATATATTTTCTGAGATTTGCTTTAAGTCCAATAAAAAATATCTCGAGATACTAGTAACTCGTAGTACCAAATGATCGTTGGATCTAACCGTGCACATTTTACTCAACTAGATCTAATCAACTAGATCTAATGGTAAAAAACGATTTGGTAACTCGAGATACTTTTTATTGGACCGAAACAAATCTCATATTTCCTTGGACTGGAAATAAGCTGTCTCTTTAGAAAGGAGACTGCATTTTGCATTTTGTTATGATTAAGTTTTGTGCCACAAGCAAACCATGTCGAAGCTAATGTGTAACCTTATGACATTATGAAAAATTGAAAATGCAATGTGATTATATCAACACACTATATCAAAGTATCAAACACTAGCTGGAACATCATTTTTGTTACCGCGCCATTCTTTAATTATTGACACAGACTTCTTGAGCAGAGCAAGCGTAGAATCAATACAACCGTAAAAGCTAGAACAATGCAAAACTGATGTATATAAATGGGAGTGGATTATAAATAAACTCTGGAGTAATACGCAGAGGAAAAGGTGAAATCATTCATCAGATTCGTACATAGGCCATGAACTATATAGTACTATCAGAGAAGATGTACATCTCTTCTTGTTTGCCCCTGTAAATCTAGTTTTCACATCTCAACCCAACCTTGCTTGCAAATCACGTCCAAAAGACGGTTCAAAACCCAAAGTGAAGTCATTATTCAGCTGATTAACGTGCTGGAGACGGAGGGTTGCGAATTATTTTCGTTGTTTTGAGAAACCCAGCTAGGCTGCGTTAGAAACCGACCAAACGAGCAACAATTTTATCTCATTTTCCATATACACATTATCCAAGCTGTTAATGTTGTATTTTTTGAAAAAAAGTTTTATATGAAAGTTGGTTAAAAAATCAGATTAATTCATTTTCAAGTTTACAAAAACTAATACTTAATTAATCATATTGGTAATGACTTTCTTCGTTTTACGGTGTTTATTCAAGGTGGCAGGGTCAACTTAGCGCCCCTAGTACTTTCTTTATGTCCTTTGACGTTTTTGTGTGTGTGGGTATGTGAGAGGGAGTCTGACTCCAGCATGGCAGTGGCCAATGCCATTTATTTGCTTACGTGAATCAACGAGCTTTTCAAAGGCGATGAGCTGGTGACGATCTGTAGGTGATCGAGTGCAGTAGGCGAAAGAAACATCTCATCGATCGGAGGAGAAAGAAAGTGCCTGCGTCGTACACGCGTCGCGCGTGTAAATGACGGGTGTTTTTTTGGTTCATTGCGAGGAACCGAGAGACATTTGCTTCACTCGAAAAAAGAACGGAACAAAGCGCACAGCTAGTTTTTAGGCTTGTTTGTATATGTTATTGAAGTTTATATACTCTCATAATATAGATTTTTTTTCTATCCTTAAAAATATCTCGTCTACTAAAATTATACATTAAAAATTTTAGCGTTTCAAGTTACTTTTTAAAGGATGATAAAAAGCCCCAATATATATATATATATAATATCTTTAGTAAATTTTATAATCTAAATATATATTCTGAGAATATAGAAACATAGATAATATAAACGGCCAACTTTAGAGACCGGCTATGCATGTTAATCAATAGAAAGAAAAAAGACAACTGCTCTGCTACCCTGTTGCGTTGCAGATCAAGGTTCGGTTACTACAAATATTTTCGAGCGTATTTTTTGATTTTTCTGTGTGCTATCGATCCTGTCGTCATGAACTGTGGGGGTTGGCGAGGGACGCGCGAAGCCCATTGTTCTGCCTGCAGCAGAGCAGGTGGGCCGGCCACAGGTTTCCCGCGCTTAATATCATCTCGTTTGAGCCGGCCACAGCTTATAGCTAACAAAGTTAAGACCATAGTTTAGGAATTAATCATAAAAAAGTTTTTATAAAATATAGTAGTACCGTTTAACAATTTCGTACGCGTAAAATGCTAGAACCCAGACGATGAGATCGGGCTAGCCGATGGAGTGGCCGGCCGGCGCGCATTGCACGCAAGGCGTCCCATCAACTTCCAATACATGTACGCACGTATACACTGCACGAAAAACGACATTAATTCCTCGTCCCACGTACGCGCGCCGGCCACCAGCGTGATAGATCATCATGCATGCATCTGATCTGACTCGGCACACAGCTAATCCAACGTCAGGTGTACGCATCGCGTTACCCCTTTTCCCACACTATAAATACACACAAACTTATACACTAACCCTACTTAGGCAGCGTTTAGTTGCCAAAATTTTTTGGCAAAAACATCACATCGAACATTTGATCGGATGTCAGAAGGGGTTTTCGGACACAAATAAAAAAACAAATTTCAGATTTCGCCTGGAAACAGCGAGACGAATCTTTTGAGTCTAATTAATACACTATTAGTATATGTTGGTTACTGTAGCACTTATGGCTAATCATGTCCTAATTAGGCCCAAAAGATTCGTCTCACAATTTTCCTCATAACTGTGTAATTAATTTATATATATTTAATGTTTCATTTAGATGTCTAAAGATTCGATGTGATGTTTTTGAAAAAAAATTTTAAAAACTAAACAGGGTCTTAGTGTAATTAAGCACCGCTAGCTTGATCAACCACACCGTCGTCTACAAAATGACCAGATCGTCGTCGTCGATCGACGCTGCTTCATCTGCTCGTCGCCGTCGTGGCGGCGACGGAGGCGGAGTGGGCGCCGGTGACGGACGCGCGGCATGCACGACCTGGTGATCCAGCAGGTGGGGCGGTTCGCGGTGCTGATGTACAGCCTCGCGCACCGCGCCGACCTCACCTACGTCGGCGTGGCCCGCGGCGAGACGGAGGCGGCGGCACCAGCTACCGGTTGGCGGTGGCCGTGGCCAAGCCCGACGGGAGCGCCGCGCGCTACCACTGCCTGGTGTGGGGCGTGCCCGGCTCGCACCTCGACACGTGGCAGCTCCGCAGGTTCAGGAGGATACAGTAGCTAGCTAGACAGAGAAGGACAATAGCAAACTACTGGTGATAAGAGAGGAGAGAGAAGAGGAATAGATTATAGGTTTGTACCCAGCTACAGCACGAACTCTAATATATATGTGTGTATGACAGATGAGGCTGGATATTAATTATATAGTATGTATCACTATTGTTTAAATTGGCTTTAAGTAGGCTATAGATAATTTATAGCCAACAATTGGCTATACTATTAAACTTGCTCTAAAGCGTTTTGTTTTGATTCATGCATTTGTTCGTGTCGTTCCACTTCGAACTAATTAACGTGGTGATCAATAAGGTTTCTCCTTCCATAGGAGGCTATACCTGTATTTGTGCCGTTTTCACGGTCGACTTATATATATGCATGATTGATTAGTTCCTCTAGTTTATTAATACTTACTATTTTAATATTTTTTAATATTATAAGTCTATTTGACTATATCTGGATTCATATATTTATTAAGATATTATATATATATATATTTGTATTAATATAAATCTAAACAATTATATAAAGTCTTATACTGTGAATTGATGTATTATTTTATAAGCATGGAAACTACATGCATATTAGTCTCGTAATGTACTTAAAAAGTATATATCTGTTGGTATAGTACAATAAAAATAATGATTAAAATTATTTTTTAGAGATTGTACCCTTATCCAAAATGATGGCTATCATGAAATAATTTTTTTAGGAATTAATAAGACCTAATGAGATGGGCTGGGACGAAACGTTTTGTGCGAAATGGGTCGACTTCCAACGGTTAGTAGGCCATTAGGCCGGATATTTGAGATGGGCCAATCGGTCGGATGGATGTGCTTTTACAAGGAGTTTTATGATTCGGCCCGGTGACCCGGTCACAGTTTAATCAGCTCTTTACGGTTCCATCTTCTTGCCCCTCCCTCCGGTTTCATAATAATTATAGTTTTAGATAACACTAAGATCATACTTATATGAATAACTCTTTAAGTAATTATTTTAGAAGCATAAAGATAATAATCTTAAAAATACTTCAGCAAAATTTCTATAAATATTGTAACTAAAAATAATGGTCTAAGTTATTTTTTAGAGACCATACTCGATCTTAAGTAAAACGAAAGTATTACATGATAGGGACGGGAAAACGGGAAATTTCGACTGGACGAATCAGGACAATGTGCATGTACGTGCACGCGTCGATAGTCGCATGCTACTCTTCGACCAATGTTACAGAGCTGTCAAGCCAAAAGGAAGGGTGAAAATGAAATAGAGTGCGCACTCTAGCTCAGCATCAACTTTCAGCAGTAGAAACGGGACGGGACTGTTAGTGATATTAACTTTTTTATGGTCCTTGAAATAGTACCTGCCAGTACTAGTACTGGGAGATACCAGATCAAATCTAGCCGTTCATTTAGCAGGGTCAGGATGGACCAAACGAAAAGATAACAGTGAAACGACCAGCGCAGCAAAGCAAATCGGTGTCTCTTCCTCTCTCCTCATCTTGCCACCAACAAAGCAGCTCAGATCTGCCTGTGCCATAGCTGCCTCTCCCCTTTCTTGCTCTAGTCTGCTACGGTGTGCATGCTTCCTCCCATTCGACGCCGTGCCGTGCTGTTCCTTGCCGCCCTTCTTCTGTTGGACGCGGCGGCAGGTGCGTAGTTCCTTGCCACTCTTCTTCTGTTGGATGCCGTGGCAGGTGCGCCGTAGTAATCGATCTGGCTAATCGATGGAGATATATTGAATCCCAGAGAAATGGTTTATTCCACTGCAAGGCAAGACAGCTTACATGGTTTTCTGTTGAGCACATCAAGTTGAAGTTGAATCAAGGAAGGGCTTAGTTGCTTAGAAGAAGTGGCCAGGTAAATCCAGTAGAAACTTTCTAACTCCTTCAGTTTTTTTATGGACTGAACAAAATAGCAGTAATTTATTTTGTTGCTTTTACTTATACATTATAGCGTGGGATGGTACATTGGTAGTTGCAGATTAGTTAGGAGAGTACCATTTAAAATTTTTTTGACATTTTTTGAACTGCTCCCTAGAAGGATGGTAATGTCCATATTTTCCTGATGCATATGTTGGTTTGTACAGACTTTTCTCATGGCTTGTAAAATGGGTAGTAACAGTACCAACTTGGAGGAACAAGAGGAGTATGAAACGATGATTAGTATGAGATTTAAGAGTGAGGAGGAAGGTTATGTATTTTACAATAATTATGCTAGAGAGAAAGGATTCAGCATAAGGAAGGATTACGTGAGACGTGATCCAATTACAAATGGGATATTCCATAGACAGTACACATGCTCTAGAGAAGGACGTAGGAAAGATATGTATATGGGTATGAAAAATAGAACTAGACAACCCCGGGCACTTACTCGATGTGGTTGTGAAGCTCAGTTTGTGATAAAACTTGACAAGGTTAGGGGTGACTGGTATGTTCTGAAATTTGTTCACAAGCATAGCCATCCATTGTGTAAACCTGATGAAACTGCTTTCTTAAGGTCACATCGTGGACTGTCTGATGAACAGAAAGCTCAGGTAACGGAATTGAAAGAGGCTGGTTTGCGTCAGCATCAAGTGATGGATGTTATGGAAAAATGCCATGGTGGTTATGAAGCGGCTGGGTTTGTTTCTAGGGATCTATATAACCACTTTGTCAAACTAAGGAAGAAACAAATACTTTGGGGTGACGCCAACCATGTTATCAAGTACATGCAGGCACGACAAAAGGATGATATGGAGTTTTTTTTTGAGTACGAGATGAATGATGTTAGTTCTTTGACAAGGTTATTTTGGTCAGACCCACAATCTCGCATTGATTATGAGGCTTTTGGTGATGTTGTTGTTTTCGATAGCACATACCGTGTGAACAAATATAACCTACCTTTCATCCCCTTTGTTGGTGTCAACCATCATGGTTCCACTGTGATTTTTGCATGTGCCATAGTTGCAGACGAGAAGACATCAACATATGAATGGATTCTTAGGCAATTTTTGAATTGCATGGGTCAGAAACATCCAAAATCCTTGATAACAGATGGGGACAATGCAATGCGTAGAGCAATCACATCTGTGATGCCCAATTCAGACCACCGGTTATGTACTTGGCATATTGAGCAGAATATGGGACGACATCTACATCAAGATATGATAGCAGATTTCAGAGTTCTTGTTCATGCACCCATTGATCCAGATGAGTGGAGGAGAAAGTGGGATGAATTCAAGTTTAACCATAAAGTTTCTGAAGATAACAAGTGGCTTATGAGGATGTACAACCTAAGAAAGAAATGGGCTGCTGCATATACAGAAGGTAGGTTTTTCCTTGGTATGAAAAGCAATCAGCGAAGCGAGAGCCTAAACTCAAAACTTCATAGGTATCTAGATCGAAAGCTGACTTTAGTTCTTTTGGTTGAGCACTATGAGCACTGCTTGTCACGTATGAGACATAGAGAGGCTGAGTTAGATGCAAAATCTTCTCAATCAGTTCCATTCACAGCTAGCGATGCTAGCGAATTTGAGAAGGATGCCTCGCATGTGTTTACCCCCGCAGCTTTTAAGAAGGTGAAGTTGGAAATTTGCAAATCCATGGATTGGGAGGTAATAGATAGTATAGAAGAGGACAGTCTTGTGAGGTATGTAATTTCAAGGAAGGAAAATAGTGAGAAGATGAAAATATTGAGTTGTACGTATGTAGATTCATCCCTGCAAAGCATAACTTGTCCTTGTCAAAAATTGGAGTGTGAATGCATACCTTGTGATCATATATTTGCTGTTTTGCATTTTTTGAAGGCTGATGCAATTCCTTTGTGTTGTATAATGCGTAGGTGGACAATGAAGGCAAAAAATGCTTTTTATTCAGATAGGTATGGTGAGACATATCATTGGTCTGATCAAATGGAACGCTATCGCAAGTTGCGTAGCGTTGGGAATGAAGTTCTATTCAGATGCTCAATGACTGAAGAAAATACTGACAAGGTGTTGAGTATGCTTGTAAATTTAGAGCTAGATGAAACTTGTGGGTCAGTTGGGAATGAAGAGCTGCAGTATAGTCATGTGCTTGCACAGAGCAAACGTACTGACATTGAGAGATGTGCAACAGTTCATGATCCTGATCAAATTATGCCAAAAGGAGCTCCAACTAAAAGAATCAGGGGTTTCATGGAGAAACGTGTTATTCATTGTGGCTATTGTCATGCTCCTGGACATACGATTCGGTCATGCCCTCTGTATTTGAGGTAGTCCAAACACTACTCTTCTCTCTTCTATAGTTTGTGTTTTACTTACATCAAATTTGATTTATAGTCTCGTACAAATTTTTAACTCTTTGCAATGCAGGAAAGTGGAAGAAGACGTTTGAGTGGGGTCTGCAAGTGTGGCAACAACTAGTCTTTTATCACTATGTAGCTTGCACATTTTCTGTCTTTAATATTTTGCCTGAGTTGTCACTATGTGATAGGATTTATAGGACTACAGCACTAAAAAATGTGGACTGCTTACTTTTGTATCTAATTGAGTCACCCTTATGTTTATAAATGTCGTTATGTGATGGCATCATGGTTCTTCCATTTCTAGTGTGTTTTTCAGTTGTATGATTGCTAGCTGAATATTCTTGCATTCTGATTTCTGAGAAGGAGAACATTCATGCATTGGCATGGTGTTATTTTTAGATAAAATCATGCATGTAATAAAGGCTTAGTGAACTATGCTATGTCGTGTGTACTGCGCTGGCTGAAATCATAAATGTCCGATTTTGTGAACAACTTTCATGAGGTAACTGAAACTTTGGATGCAAAGTTCTGTGCTATTACAACTCCATGTGGTGATCTTCTATTATATAACATGCGTACAGAGATGAATGCATTTTTTTAGTGTACCTGCCAAACTTATGACCTACAAATAGTATTTTTGAAATTAGCTTCAGCACGGTGACAGATTTGCATTCCATAATGTATGTTCCCACATATAGACAGCCACACATTCAGAGTCAGATATAATATCGACATAGATAATCAGGATATCAGTTGAGCAGTGGTACATAGCACTAATTTAGACAAGACATTTGTGGCTCACAATATCAAATAATTACAGTAACAAAACCAGAATCACAACAAGGGCTCCAAATAACCAATTTGTACCATCGTTTGTCTCCTGCTGCTTTAATTTGAATGAATTGTCAAATCAATTTTAATTTGAAGAAACTGTGACGTAGAAAGAATGTACACAGGACCATAACATAATTTATCCAGTGCAGTGCAAATTGTATCTACATCAAGTAAAATTTCTGCGGATCATAGTTAAAATTGCGCAAGAACATGCATTACCTAATGAACTCTACATTACCAACAAGATTCAGGTAACACTTGAATTCGGCAAATACCCAGAACGAATTTTAACCTTCAGCAAGCTTCCAGGACGAAAGATTAAAACATTCAGTCGATCAATTGATATACATTGAACAGGAAGTACCTAGAACAATGATAAAATTTCAGTTGATCCCTTGATATACACTGAACATCTATCAGGATTAAATCCAGTCTATCGCTCGATATACCTGAATTCTGCATTGATGATACATGAGATTCCTGTATTCATGGTACAAGAAACAGTGAACTTTGAACTCGTTCCTGCAAAAGAACTCATCTGCACAAAAGAATGTCTCGACGCGGCGACGTCCCTAGCGAGCACCAGCGTCGGCCGGTGTGGATGGCAGCCGGAGGAGGCGTGGCGTGCTGCCTGGCGACGACCGGCGTTGGAGGTGGTGCTGACCGAGTTGGAGGCGGAGGCAGCACGCCTGGCGACGACCGGCGGCGGCGCGCCTGGATCTAGCGTGGATGGCGACGTGAAGGAGGCGACGGTGAGCTCGAGAGGCGATGAGAGGAGGCGGTGACGGTGCCGCCGCAGCCCTCCGCCGCCTCCCGCATCTCCCTCTCCTCTGGCGTGCATCTCGCCTCTCCTCCTCCGGCGCCGCCCGCTTCTCCCCTCGCCGCTCGGCTTCTCCCTCTCCTCCGTCGCTCCTTGCTCCTCTCTCGGTTGCTCGGCTTCTCCTTCCTCCCGCTAGATCTGGCGATGGAAGAGTTGGATCGACGAGCTGCCGGCGACGGAGTGCGGGAGGCGTTGGGTCAGGGGGCTGCCGGCGATGGGTGAAGGAGGCCGGTGATCTGAAGCCGGCGGAGGTGACGACAGCCGTGCGGAGACGGAGAGGCGACGACGAACGCTCTGCTAGCGAGAGCAAATAAGGGTGAGGGAGCTGAGTCCTGGACATACGATTCGGTCAAGCTTAACAAGGGACTTTTTGCTAAAGTCTCTTAAATCTTACAAGGAAGGAAAGGCAAATCTGGAGGGTAACCTGCCATTCCTACAAGTATGTGTCAAATTTAAGAGTCAGCATTATTTTACGATTATTTTGATAATACTAATTTGAAAAGAAATCTTTTTTATTGCAGTTTTGGTTCTGGGAACATGTCCATGTTGAGGAAGGAAGCTATAAGCTAAGTTACAGTAATCGGTTACCACCTCTGATGTCATATTGGAATGAAAAAAATGTCTCCTCAAGAAACAAATATGATATCAAGTATGGACCAGGACATGGAAAAGTAAGATGTACTGACCATCTCCGCTTTGATTACTCTTTTTTTTCTCTATTACACATTATGCATACAGTATGATTAAGTTCTTTTCCACCACTGAATCAGGTTGTGTTTGAAATCCGAATTCCTGAAGACAGCTCAGAAGAATTCCACTCCCAAAAAGAACCGTATGAAAAGTACTACCACAGTATGCAGCAACCTTGTTCTGATTGTCCAAACTCTACATTTCAGAACGAAAGATTTGAAACTCAACCGCGGAGGTACACATTTGAGCAAGCAGAATGTGGTCTGAACCCATCATTAAATGAACTTCCCACACAGGTAATTCTTTAAGGCTACCTACTGCAAATTTATTCAGTAAGAATTTTAATGAATAGAGCATTACCTTTGCAGGTAGCTAAACCTTTTATCCTTTTTCCAGATTTCAGCCCACTTCGATCTCCTTATGGATCAGATCCTGCAGTTACAGAGAATCATCCAATTTGTTGACAACAAATTGACCATCAAACTACCGTCAATTGAAAGTACGCTGGCAAAAAGTAGAAAAGATATTCAGGTCATAAATTCTAACATTCGTAGTTGTTCAATTTCAGTACAGTTCTTTCATGACAACTTGATAAAATTTGAAACATGCAGGAGCTTAAGTACTCGATGAACATGGCTACAAGATCAATCCCAGCTGATGGAGTTGATTGCAGTGATGACAATATTTTCAATGAAGATAATCTAAGATGCAGTATGCTGCAGGCTGAGAAAGAAAACAATACTATGGTGCCAACCTATTTCTGACCCTATTATTTGTCAGCCTATGAAACAAGAGAAACTAACCTTCTGTCCATACATTACAGTTTTCCATTGAAAGTGAACACGCTGTAGGATCGAATAAGATCAAACAAACCTACCAGAGGGGGGGTGAATGGTAGGGAAAAACAAAACCCAAAAATCTTTCGCGGAATAAAGGATTACCTCTGTCGAAGAAATTGACGAAGACTTGCTACCTTAATCACGTCGCTCCTGTGTCGCTGCTACCTTGATCGTGCCGCTCATGTGCCGTCGAGCAGATCATCGAATCGCGCCACTCCTATGACGTCGATCGGATCGTCGGAATCCAAAAAATCACCAGTAGATGAAAGTCGAAAACGTAGATTGAATGATCTTGACTTTATTGCATCAACTGGTATTTACAAAGTGCACCAACAGCACTCCTATCAAAATCGTCGATCTAGAATCAACAACTAAGTCTCACAAAAGCACACCGGGGGCATACCCCTCGGTCTCTATTTATATCGAAAAGTCTATCACCAAATAGTAGTAGGACTCCTTATACTAATATGGCTCATCTCTTAGTTTTCCTAATTAAATCCAACATGCCAAAATCAGGCGTGCTACAGTAGTCCGACTGCTACAGTACCCGCCGCGCTACAGTAATCCGGGTCCGCTACAGTAATCCGATCCGGTTGCTACAGTGCCGCGCGCTACAGTAACGACGCTGCTGCAGTGTCCGAACCTGTAGCAAATTCCTTTTCTTTTCTCATCCAGTTTTGATCCGATTTACTTCCCGATTTTTTCGACGCTTACACATACAACATGTGAAGCCCGTTACGATTCCATCCCACACGGTGTTGCTCCACCATGTGCCAACTCGTATTCAATATCGTCACCTGGCATCCTCGATCGTCCGGACCTCAGCTCCTCCCTGAGCCTAGTCACGATCCCACCGCTATTGACCGATATTGACTTCAAGTCACCTGCACAACTAGAGACAAACCAACCGTTTCCGAGCACAGATATCGCAACCTGACTCACATTAGTTACACACACTCGCACCAACACCTTAATTGTTTCCAAACCAAATTCAATTTATAAACCAAATGGCAAGCCAATTGTTCATCAGAAAATATTAATCATGCTTATGATCTTACACACGCTGGTTTTGGAGGGGCATTCGAGACACCCATGATTATTAGTAGCGACAATGACAGCACGAAAGTGATTTATAAGGTAAAACCCAATCTTACCAATGCATTGCACATACTGGTTCAGATTATCACTTTATCACTATACAACTCCTTCATTCTTGTAGCACAATGCACTGGATAACATCAAGAGCACTGGT
Source organism: Oryza brachyantha (assembly GCF_000231095.2). Classification (NCBI taxonomy): domain Eukaryota; kingdom Viridiplantae; phylum Streptophyta; class Magnoliopsida; order Poales; family Poaceae; genus Oryza; species Oryza brachyantha. Next base: position 3,261,074 of record NC_023165.2, on the reverse strand, counting down.
GAAAGGCTTAGAAGCAGGTCTGGAAGGATTTCCAAGCCAACACATGCATCACAAAATGAATTTTGGTATTATCAACAAACCAAAAAAAATTATACTGGACGAGCTCAGGCATCAAGCAAGGGACCAAAAATCAAAGATCTTTCATTAAAAGACCAAATAACCGTCAAGTACATTCTGGAGTCAGACCGTACAAAAAAACTTGCAAGTATAGAAGACATCAACCTAACTGCTGACGATCTTATGCTACTTGTTGGCTCAAATGATAGGTGGTTAAACACCACTGTAAGCATATCTTACCTATTCAGTAAAAAATCTAAGATTTAATAGTACTTGATTTTCACATTGACTGCATCACAGGTAATAGATGCATATATAGAGGTGATAAAAGACATTCATCGGGACAAACCAAGACAACACGGTACAGCCTACCTTGAAAGTTCAACACAAGGACAGATATGGAACATGGATGGTCAATCTAAAGGAACAAGTGGCAAGAGGTATCGTGATTCAAGAGCCGCTGTTGCCGAAAAATACTTAAAAGCACGATATGGTAAATTAACAATTGTTCACTTTGACATCTTCTCTACTGCAGGTTTTCTCCCTGTATTTGCAAAGAATCTAACTAACAATATCTACTGCAGGTTTTCATCCCAATATGTAGAAACAAAAACCATTGGTTTGTTGTTGTCATCAATGCTAAGAATGAAAACATTCAGATACTAGACTCAATAGTTATGTTCAGAGATAGCTATGCTGCAGACAAAGACCTCACAAATATAGTAAGTTTCAGCTCTTCTAATTTTAGTGCACACTATTTTACTTCAACTTAACATATTTGTTTTACTATGTTCCAGATCAAAGGAATTGACAAGTACATTCAGTATGCAAAACAAGAAAAGGGTTTACAAACACAATGGAGCAACAAGAGAGTGACCACATGGCCATTGTGCCCTATGCAAGTCCCCCAACAAGATGACGGGTAATAATGAAAAATATTACTTGAACCCTTTCATTCCTTCTCTGACTATGCAGTTAATAAATATTTCTGAACCACAGTTGGTCGTGTGGGTTGCATGCTTTGAGATTCATGGAGAATTGGAATGGAAAAGACTTGTCCAGCGAGTTCTACACAATGGTATTATTCAATCGCATTCAGCTACGTACATAAGTCCTATATATATACTGACTGCAATTGATTCACAATCCACTGCAGGACACAACCACTCTATACCGACAAAAGGTGGCTTCTGACCTTATCAATAGTTCTCTGAATATTATCATCGAAGTGCAAGAAGATATAGCTCATCTACACACCGAAGCAGCAAAAGATGCAATTTCTGACCCAACGAAGAAGCACTGAGACCTCGTTTCATGTCTATGTACAAATGTATCTAGTTATTGTTGCTGTAAAACTTTTATTTTGGGGATGACTAATGTAATGCACACTGAGCATATATTCAGATACACATCGATCTATTTTGCCACAAATTCAAGAAATATAAGCTAGCAGAACAAAACAACTACCTCCCTAGCATGAATCGGCACCAACACCAATCTTCTGATCTGCGCTCGACCTGCAGCAAAGCTGCTCAATCTTCCTCCTCGGATCTGGGCGCCGTACAGAATGCCGAGCCGGTGTTTTTCCAGCAAACGATAGCCACCATGCATGACGATACCTGCTGCAACAACTCCTTGAGTGTGGGTAGGGAAACTCCTTGGGTTGGATCCGTATTCCGTCGGCCCTTGCGTCGATGCGCCTGCAGGATAGAGGCGCAACCGTCGCACAGGAAGGAGGCCGACGAGGCGCCGCCCGCCGCTGCCGACGAGGTTGGGATTCACAAGGTTGAGGAGCAGCCGTCGCATAGGAAGGAGGCCGACGAGGCGCTGCCCGCCGCTGCTGACGAGGCGCCGCTCGCCGCTGCCGACGAGGTCGGGATTCACAAGGTTGAGGCGCAGCCGTCGCACAGGACGAGCCACCGCCCGCCACCGCCGACGAGGCGCCGCCCGCCGCTGCCGACGACGTCAAGATTCACAAGGCTGCCTGCGATCAAATGGAATCTGAATGCTGGAGGTCAGACGATGCTATCCACTAGAAAAAGGAAGTGAATGCGAAAATACATTTTTGCCCTTATACTCAAGTACCGCACGCGGACGGAGACGAGGCACCGTGCGCATGGGAAACCTGGACCTGCCGGTACGAACCTTCTTAACCCTTGGATGTGGCTCAATAAACGGATAGGATTGGGTACCTCTCATCATAAAGGACGGTAAAAATGCTCTAGTGATATAGTAAAACAGATTATAGATTTCCACAGCTATCGTGGTGGACGCGGTGGCAATGGAGATCGTGGCCGTGGACGCAATGGAGGCGGGCGCTACAACAGCAACAACAAGCCACGGCCAACCTGGCAGCCATGTGGCAAACTAAACCAGGGCACGTGGTGGCTGAATGCTGGCACAGGTTCGATGAATCTTTTGTCCCAGATCCGAAGATAGCAGCCGCAGCCTCCTACAACATTGACAACAACCGGTACGTTGATACCGGAGCCATAGATCACATCACCGGTGAATTGGAGAAACTCATAACTCGTGCGAAATACAACGGAAAGGATCAGATATATACAGTTAGGGGTGGACAGAAAGCTCGTGGCTCGTTAGGTCGCTCGACTCGTGACAAACTCGGTTCGGCTTGACTCGGCTCGTTTCATTTTTCTAACGAGCCGAGCTAGCATTTTAGCTCATTAGAGATCCAGCTCAAGCCAGCTCGTGAGCTGCTCGCAAGCCTAATGAGCTAGACCATAGACTTGCGATTCACCGGCGTTCATTGATTTCACCTGGAATGCATGTGTTCAGTACTTCATAGGTTCACCATGTGATATGTTGGTTTAAACTTTAATATTTAGATACAATTTCATATGATTTTCATGTTTGAACTAAAAATTTGCTTGTATAATATATTGAAAAATTGTTTAAATTCACTTTTCATGCATGACTCACGAGCCTAACGAGCCAGCTCGAGCCTTGTAACGAGCCGAGCCGAGCTGGTTTTTTAGCTCGTTACGATAACGAGCTAGACCGAGCTGAGCCAAGCTGGCTTGTTATCCACCCCTATATACAACTAGTGGCGTAGGTAACGAAGAATCTTCTTCTTAGAAGACAATGCCGCAATTAATGGACTGTGCCCTCTACCAAAATCATCGTTGCCGTCATCCAAACAAGTCATCGGAGTCATCAAGCATAGCATGTCGCAGTGGCATAGTCGTCTTGGTCATCCATCCTTTTCTGTCGTAGAAAAAGTTGTTAGCAATAATAAACTCCTATGTTTAGGAGAAGTTAATCATCTAGGTGTTTGTGACGCTTGTCAGAAGGCTAAAGGTCATCAACTTCCTTACCCTAAGTCTACTAGTGTGTCGAGTCGTCGTTTAAATCTTGTATTTCACCCTCCTTTTTTCTTTGTTTCTCCATAATTAATATAGTCTTCCACATCGGTGCATATGTTCTCTTTTGTGTCGCCTCGATCCTCTAACTTGGTGGCTGCATCTCGTCTCTTGTATCTCTGATCTACTGAGACCTCTCCAGACTCGAAGCAGTTTCAGACTTTCAGTAGCCGAGCTTAATTCATCGTCGTCAGTCTATCTCTGGACTCGCATCGTGAATTCGTGATAGTTAATTGCAGTTGACAATGAACCACATTGTTACCGTCGCCCTAGGATGCCAGCTGTACCTGGCCATTTTGTACATACAAGTCGAGTAGCTGCATCATAAATTTTCAGCCTGAGAAGACTAGTCACGCAGAGCCTGCATTCTAAATCATCTAGTTGCAGATCAAACTAAAGTTTCCAAACGCAGCTTCAACTCTTTGTAAAATTGACACTTGTTTAATCATTTTAAGTTTTCATTTATTTCGTCCATATGCGTTTTCGCATTTCTTTTTATGTTTAGTTTTCTGTATGCAACAGGTAGTAAGTTGCCAAGATGATGGTTCATCTTTCTGTAAGTTGCTCGCTTCGTCTTGCTGTAACCATGCAAACATTTCAAGTTTTTCAACTCCAGTAGAACATACAGTTCTTCAAATTTTCAAATTCAACAACAATTATTAATTATACATGAGTAATAGTTAGCAGTCACCTACGGATCGTCGCCAAACACAGCTCCTCAGTCCGTATATTCTGAATTTCTGAAAGATCAAATATCTATGCTACTGATGGTCTTTAAAAAAAAGAAGAAATGTACATTGATCTTATAAATTATAATGGTGATGTTTCTGACCAAGCACGCAAGCTGTTATTATATAATGCCATGTGGTTTAGTGCATCTTTAAGAAAATACGAGTCGTTGACATGAACACCTGACGGAGCAAGTCGTCTCCCCATTTCGATCTGTAATTTAAACGACCCGAAAGACGAGCCGTGGACTTTCATGTGCAAGCTGTGCATTATGATGTAATATGTGCCCGGCCACGTTTTGTCAAGTGCGTGCTTAGTAAGATCAAAAATAGTCAATTGGCACTGGGTACCTAAAAAAAATTTCACAACTGGATCATAATTTAAGGGCACGTACACCTGAAGTTCAACTGGCAAAACATCTCTGGTATGTCACATTCAGTTGTAACTTGTAAGTAGATTTCTTTTGAAGGAAAGCTCCAAGTAAACTTAAAAATGATTGAGCCCAGTTCAATTTTAACTTAGAAGTAGCTTGAGCAAGTTTTGGTAATTGGTACTTCATCTTAGAGCAGTGGCACCTCGATCTGGAGTAACAGATGGACTGAACAAATTGAATCAACCATATACCCAATATATACCCAATACAAACTTAAAAAAGAAAGTATTTTTTTGGCTCGTTGGATATCCACTTATTTTTTTCTATATAGTCTAAATAGGCATTAAAAATTGTCAAGAAAGATTAGTGTGAGATATATCACTCCACAAATATGTAAGTTAAATTTAACTTCTATAAATTCTGACAAAAACAACAAACCTAATTGTGACTAATTGTGAATGTGTGCATACTAGTTTTAATTTAATTTGTTTTTTGGTTATAACTTAAAAGTTGAATATAAACTTGTATACTTGTGGAGTGATTTATCTCACTACAATCTTTTGGCTTTCCCTTATGCTTATAAGCCAAAATTTAAACTTTTAACCATAAATTTGAAGTTAATTTGATGTTTTTATCCTAGTTTAGTATTAACATTGGCTTTTAGGTCGCTACGAACATTATATAAAATTTTCATTCACAAGTTATTTTTCACTTGCAAATACGCCGTTTGGTTTTTTCCTCGAATAAGCGAAAAGATGACCCTCATATTATTTCATCTTGTCAAATATTTTAAGATTTTTTATGACTACTTAGATAAAAAAAAATAATTAAGCAAAAATATCCAACCAAGAAATGAAAATCCATACAAGAAAATCCATGCCAGAAAAGATCTTACACAGCCCAAAATTCAGGACCACGAGAAGTAGAAGTGTAAACCAGCAAAGAGCATTAGAGTGCAAGCTCAAATTTATGGGCTCACAACATCCACTTTTTAGAAGAAAAAGTGAAAACACAAAAAGCGGAAAATAATTTTAGATATAAAATCTATATACATATCCTAAAATAAATCATGATAAAAAATCATATGATTAAATCCAAAGTTAAGTTTTAAAATTTAAATTTTTACTTATAAGTAGTTGTAACTGTGAAATGTTTTACACCAAGTAAAGTGTTAGGACTCTGGCATGCTCATGGATGGAACCAGAAACAAGCTGGAAACTTCGTCTTGGAGGTCAAACCCAGGCAACAAATTAATACATGCAGGCGACCTCGTATCTATCTACCCACTGTTAATTTGGTCAAACAATTAAATATACATGTTTTGCATGACGCATACTGTATGGTTAATTTGCATGGCGAATCGTAACAAGTATGAGTATGAGTATGAGTGTATGACCCTGTAGTCCGTGTGACCACGTATATACGCTCACTGCTTAGCTGTTAGCATGTGTTGATCTCTTCTTTTTCTAAATGAAGCCTATGAAACTTATAAATATTACGAAGATAGATTAATACTAAATATACCGCTTCACAACAAGGTAAGTTTAAATATAACTTATATAAATCATAACAAATATAACTGTAAATACATATATTATTCAGAGTTTAATTTATTTTTGTTACAAAATATAGAAATCATATTTAGATGTGCACGTTTCTGAAGTAATATATATCATATTAATCTACCTTTATAATTTAAGTTTTCTATAACTATTTAAATAACACGTAAAAGATAAGAGGATATCCCTCGAGAGTTTAGAATCCACTCTGTCAAAGCCTGTGTTAATCGCATGACTTAAGCATTACTGCTGCGCTATAAATAGGCAGTGTTGGTAGAACTCTCACTGCCATTCTCAACGTGTACGCGTCGCAAGCAATTGACGGTTAACGTAGCACGCATACACACACACGTAGTACGTCGACATGAAGCCGTCGCTTCTTGTCCTCGCTCTGCTCTCCACCTTCGTCTTCGCCATTGCCAGTGCAGACGACTACACCGCAGCCGCGCCAGCACCAAGCCCAGAGCCAGAGCCAAGCCCGCCGGAGGCCAGCCCTCCGCCGCCACCGTCGGCCACAAGCTCTCCACCACCGCCGGCGGCAAGCCCTCTGCAGCCTCCGCCACCGACTCCTCCTCCACCACCACCACCGTCGGTTACAGGCTCTCCACCAACTTCGGCGGCAAGCCCTCCTCCTCCTCCTCCGCCACCGGCGCCGTCTGCAGGCGCCACGAGCTCCCCGCCTCCGCCACCACCGTCGCCGCCGGCTAGAAGCTCTCCGCCGCCACCACCGCCGGCGTGGTCGCCCGTGACGAACGTGAACGACAAGGCGATCCAGCAGGTTGCGCAGTTCGCGGTGCACACCTACTGCCTCAACACCGGCAAGAAGCTGGTGCTCGTGAACGTGGTGGGCGGGCAGACGCAGCCGCGCAACGGCGGCAACAACTACCAGCTGGTGATCAACGTCGCCGCCGCCGCCGCCTCCGCCACGGTGATGCAGTACAACGTGTTCGTCTGGGGCGTCCTCGGCACCACCACTTGGCAGCTCTGGTCGTTCACGCCCAAGAACTAATCCTGCGTTATATGTTTCGTTTGGAGTCCAAATCCTCTGTAATATTGCTTCTACCGGCTCACTAACATATGAGTCTCACGTCTAATATGATCACATATCAGTAAGCAATACTGGAGAGGATTTAGTTTAGTTTAGTTTGATCGATCCTAATTTTCTAAAGTGTTGTCACTCCTGCTGTTACCTGCAAGGATCTACGGCTATTTTTTTTTTCACCATCTCTCCGGCGACTGTGAGTGGCCGAGTGGGCGCTTTCTTTTGTCCAGACGAATTTGAATCTGATAGGCCTCATTCGGTATGGGCTTTAATTTTTACGGCCTGCGAACTTTGATGGGCAAGATTTGACGGCCATCAGAATGAGGTCTTCAACGGACGTTGTCTCGTCGTCTCACATGAAAACGAGGTGAGAACAGAGCAGGTACGATAGCACTATAAGCATATTTAAAAAGATAAGAGAGGAGAGAAAAGAAAAATGAGCTATTAATTTGTAGCCAGCTGTATACGGACTTTAAGACAAAATATGTGTATGACATGTGGGACCATGTATTGATGTTTTGTAGTTAACTATTGCATGAGTTGTTTATTAGATTGACTATAGATGAATTGGAGCTAGTAGTTGGCTATACTATTGAACTTGCTCTTAGGAAAAATTTTGATTGACCAAAAAGTGCAGTCGTTTCGATCATTTTTATCTTAAGTTTTGTCATATAGAGTTCGATTTTTTAAAAAATTTTGATAGTGAAGTCATTGTTTGTTTTCACTTAAGATTATTATAATCTAGAAATAATCTAAAATAAATAGATGGATTAGTATGACAACTTATTATAATCTATAAGCTAGATTACTATAATCTGATAAGCACCTCCATAGGTGCTTTTTTCACATTATTGGTTAGCTAAAAACTACCGCCCTATGATATTTCGAAGTAATTACTCACCTTGCCATCGCTTACTCCTAAAATAGTTAAGGACATTTCAGACTTTAGTCATACAAAACCAGTAATCTAGCATATCTAATAATCTAATAAACAAATAGATTATAACTTATTCTCCTCCAGTTTGTAATAATCTAGCTTAATAATCCAGCTTACAATAATAATAATACTAAGTGAAAACAAACATGACCTAAGTTGACACCGAGTAATAATCAAATTAGTCATGCGTACGCTGATAACTGCGTGAAAGCGCTTATTAGTGTTAATGGTTTTCTATTACTTCATTTTTTTTATATGACACCATTAACTTTTAAATATATGTTTAACTGTTTACATATTTAATTTTTATCCAAACATATAGAATTATAAATCATACTTACAGTTTCTATAATAATAAATCATATGATAATAAAATAATTAATAATTATATAATTTTTTGAACAAGACGAATGGTCGAATATAAACCTATAATTCAATGACGTCATATAAAAAAATAGAGGAAATATAACACAAGTCAGAAAGAATTCAATGATATTTCAAACTTCAAGTCGAAAGAATTCAATTAACGCACCGGCCGGTATAATCAAATTAATAAACATCGTTTATTCTGAGCTGACCAGGCAGGCTAGAGTTGTTTTCTTAGACATGCTACCAATTCGATCTTTTTCAACCGTTTTCACCTCTAGAAACCACTACCAAAGATTCTCTACAACTTATGAGAAGACTTATCTTATTTCCCTCTTTATCCACGCGCATGCTTCCCGAACTGCTAAAAGGATATGTTTTACAAAAATTTTCTATAAGAAAGTTGTTTTAAAAATTCATATTAATCTATTTTATATTTTTTAAATAATTAATTAATCATGTAATAATCTATTACTACGTTTTCCACGCCGAATAACTAACACCCCTCTTCCCCTCAATGAATGCGGCCATAGTATGCTAGCCTCTCCGATTTTTCTCTTATGCTTATAAGTTAAAAATTTAAAATTTCCCTTAAGTAAATTAATTTTGAGGTTTTTTAATCTTTAAGATCACTAAAAATACATCTATAAAATTTTATTCATAAATTAATTTTTATTTATAAATAAAACAATTTTATGGTTCTCGAATAGGTACCGAGAGGTACCAAGATTTTAGTGTAAAATTTGGTACCTTCTAATACTTAGATATCAAGAGGTACCAAAATTTTACGCTGAAATTTTGGTACCTCCAGATATCATCTCAAATACTGTAAAATTACTCTTATAAATATCATTTGACTTTCTTCGTAAGAACCCACCCGTACTTTTGTCTGACTCGAGCATGTTTAACTCGCTGCTGGGTCGCCGTTGTTTGCAATGGCAAGGACAAATTGGCAATATATGTGGTATGGGATCCGTAATCCATTCAATGCGAGTACGTCGGGTGGTGCATCAAATTTTATCTTGGGTGCTCAACTTGTGCGTTTGAAGTCGCCGCCGTATACCGACCTGCCTGCGTGCGGACAAATGCCGGCCGGATTAATGTGTGCGTGTCAACGGGCGCTGATCCAGCTGTATCGTCGCTGCTCTACCTCTCGAATCGATGAACGTACACAAAGTACGACTTGGCCGGAGAATGAGATTTTTTTAGAGGGGATTGTACCATCGGTCTTTAAACTTGTATATATGTGTCGTTTAGTTCTCTGAACTCTCAAAATATATTTTTGGGTCTCCAAACTTGTCCGGGGGTGTCATATAGGTCCAAACGAGTTCTAATCCGCTCCATCTGCTGACGTGACATGCCACGTGACGCCTACGTGTTAGTGGTGTCACGTGGATCCCACATGTCAGTTTCTCTCTCCTCCTTATTCTTTTCTCTCCCTTCTCGTAGGCGCCACCGTGACATGACACGTCAGTGGATGGAGCAGGTCAGAGCCCGTTTGGACCTATATGACACCCCTGGACAAGTTCGGGGACTCAAAAATACAGTTTGAGAGTTCAGGGGACCGAGATGACACATGCATACAAGTTTAGGGACCGCTGGTGCACTTCACTCTTTTTTATGTCGTTAACATAGTACAACATCTGGCACATGATATCCTCATTTTTTATTTATGTGGCCAAAGTTTGGTTATTCGTCTTATTTAAGAAATTTGCACAAAAATTTAAAAAAATTAATCACACAATGTACTATTTATGTTTTATCATCTACTAACAATAAAAATAGTAATCACAAAATATTTTTAAATAAGACGAAGAGTCAAAACATTGTATCGAAAAACTGAAAAATGAATTTATTTCGGGATGAAGTAGTACCCTTCATCATATTTAAAATATATAGTTATTAATTATTTTGTTATAGTTTGATTTAGTACCTAAGAAACTTTAAGAATGTTTATATAAATTTTTTAAATAAAATAAATAATTAAATATAGATTTAAAAGTTAATGAACTGGAGGGAGCAGTTAGATTGACAAGCTATATGCAATTTCCTTGCCGTTGTCAGTTTAAGATCAACACCTGCCATGCATGTCGTCGATCGATGTAGTTTAGCATCTATCGTGTGGGTTGAGAACAACCCCCGATGCCCGATGACAGCTAGATAGGCGGACCATGCACATATGAAATTGATGCATTTGTTCCCTATGTACGTATACCATAAGTCAAATAGTTAATCAAAACACTGAGCGGTCTCGCATTCAAATTCTATCGTCTATGTTATACGTTATTCATATTATGCACCGCTCCTACGAAATATATGTATCATCCATACACTCTCTCTATCCTAAATGTTTGACGTCATTGACTTTTTTCACATGTTTGACTGTTTATCTAATTTATAAAATTTACATAATTATTAATTATTTTTATATTATTTTATTTATTGTTAAATATATACTTTTATGCATACATATAGCTTTATATATCTAAAAAAATTGAATGAGGCGAATGGTCAAACGTGTATAAAAAAATCGGCATCAAACATTTAGGGACGTAGGTAGTATATTTTATTAAATTTGCAGCCACCTTCTCTCATGTTGGCTCTCTTCTTTTGTGATTATGTTGAGATGTGGATAGAACTGCTAATGGGTTGGATGGGTTGGATGGAAATGAGTTAAATGAGTTGGTTTTAATTTGAATTGTGTGGTGCAAATGGATTGTTACTTTAAATGGTTTTGATTGGATTGGGTTATATAGACAAATGGATTGATATGGACTGAATTTGGTTAGGTGATTTTACGTGCTAAGAGCATTCCCAACGGCTCATCCATCCCATCCTCCATCCTATAAATAGAGGATGAAGAGTAAAAGTTGTGCTCCAGCAGAACATCTATATCATCTCATCATCTATTTTTGGATGTCATCCATATTAGGAGAGAGAAACTCTATATTTAGATGTTCTCTCTCCAATCCTCCAAATTGATATAGAGGATGCTATATATAGATGATCTGCTGGAGTACAAAGGGATATGAAGGATGAAAGTGTTTTAGATGATCATCCAAATGAAGATATGGATGACCAAATTTAGATAAGCTGTTGGGGATGTTTTAAATGGATTTAACCCGTGGAGGGTAAATAGATCCTTTAATTAAGTAGCTAATGAACAAGATAATAGACGTAGGTGGGACCCACATGTAGAAATCGATCAAAATTTGCACAAAGTTATTTTTATACATAATAAATCATTCCACCAAATTTTAGTCAAATTTGATAAATTTTTATTGTGTGAACGCCAGTTTTAAAATTTTAGGTCCGAGTTTATATATATCAAATGGTGCATCCATTTTGCAAAAGTGGATTGAATCCATTTTAACCAAATGGTTTGGTGCGGGTTAGGCTAAAATCAAAGTTGGATTGATTTGGATTGGACCCTAATAAAGAATAATTGGTGCTTGTTGGTTTGGTAGACTAATTAGCAAAGAAATAGATTGGAGTGGATTTGAATTGGATTGCAATCCACCAGCAGGCTTAGATGTTGGAATCATTTTTTTTATCTCGCATTATTTATTTTCACGAGGTATAACATGATACGCTAGGTTTGCTCTTAGGAAACCTTTAAAAACCATGCCAGCGCGCGGCACGTTTCCTTCAAGAGAACATTTTTTTTTTCTTTTAGGCAGCTCGCAAGAAAACATTTTCGCACTTCGTCCCATGCCAACACAATTAATGGTCGTAGATGAACCGGAAAAGGCTCCATTCTGCATTGTTCATCCTGCCAGACACTGCACTTATGTATGTAGTCCGTTCAAAAATATGGAGCATATTTTGACTATCAATATCAAGTTTTGGTCGCAAATTTCTCTTACAATTATAAAATCATCACTGTATGTGTGTAATAAAGTACTTCTGAACATAAATTAAAAGTATTGTTTTTAGGGCAAAGCGCCTAAGTACTCTCTCTTTTTTGAATTACCACCTCCGGTTTTAATAGACGTAACTGTTAACCTTTTACCACATACTTATTCATTCATCTTATTTAAAGCTTTAATACAAATATAAAAAAAATATAAGTTACGCGTAAAATATATAATAATAAATCATGTTAAAATAAAATAAATAATAATTACGTAAGCTTTTTCAATAGGATGAATGATCAAAAGTATGAGTAAAACTCAATGACATCATCTATTAAAAACCAAAAGTATATTTGTTATTCTAATTTTGTTCTAAGTCAAATTTTTACATCTTTGACCATCCATTTTTAGATATTCATATAGTTTAACATCACTATATTTATGTTTCCAGATTCACCAGCAGAAATGCTTTCATAATATTTAATTTGTATGTTGTAAAACCAACTATACATTTTCTTTAAATATTGATGGTTGAACATATAAATGTTTGGTTTAGGACAAATTAAGCTAGAATAACCAGTAACTTGAACGTATGGACTGTCACTGGACCCATATTTGGACAAAACCAAAAGATGGACACTCAACGTACATCTTACCCTCTCCGGTTCCATAGCATGCTGCATTGGGTAATATTAAGGTAAAACTTCTAATACTTTGATTATTGATAACATTTAAAAAATATATATTTTAAAAACACTAGAACATCATATGTGTACATTACTCTAAAAAGTACTTTAATAAAAACAAACAATTATTTATTTGTTTGTATATCATAATAAAAAGCACAGTCAAAGTTATGTTTTAAAGACAAGGATGTTGTTTAAAATTATCAGAATTCTCAATCCAGAGGGATTGTATATCTCAGAACTAGTATGAGCTTCGATGTCGATGTTCGTTGTGTGATGAGTGCATGATGACCGCGTTTATTTCCAACGCGAGCTGCCCAATTACATCTAGTAGGGTTAACACTAGCTTAATCATGTCTTACCACTTGATCACAAGTCAAGCATTCATATGTAGTCTTGTCTTAAAAAACGGGCCAAATATCAACCAAAGTACGTATATATGCCCTGAACTGAAGTCTGAACTCATCTGCAATTCAGCTTGCTTGTTACTGCCTTTCTGTCATAGCTTAAATATAAATCGCCAGTGTACCTTAGCTTATTTAATTACTCACAGTAATTAAATGAACATGTTAGGCATGATGTTGGGGCGTGTAATTAAACGCAAGTTCTTACTGACAGTATTGACCGTACGCGCGCGGTTGTAAGAAACTTGATTAATTTGAACGTTTTGCATGCATGCATATGTAATATGTTATGTGCACGTACAGGTGTGGTGTATATATAATTAACAGAGAAATGATCAGGCAACTTCTAGTAGGTTAATTAACAACATGAATACGTATGTACTGGGTCTAAGCAAGTCAATCTTAACCTACTGTAAGTAGCTTTTTTTTTCTCCGCACACTGCATTTTACAGCTATACATGCTATATCAGTGAGCTATACATCCACGTGGGTCAGTGCTATATGGATCCATTACGATATAGGGTTCACGTGTCAGCGACTTGAAACAGGAGAACGATGATCTGTCAGCATGTCTCAGTGACTAGCCAGTGTGTTCACTCACTGTCACTGGTGTGTTCCACACTAATTAACCGTGTGGTCTCTGACGACGTTACTCCACTATAAATAGGCCACTGCACAAGCCATCTCCAACGCCAACACATCATACACTGATACACAGTTAACACATCACTACAGTCACTCACAAGTGCAACCTAGGGAGCACTAAGCTAGCTAGCAGCCACAATTAAGCATACATGACAAACATGAGATCATCGCCGTCGACGCCGTCCCTTAGCATCGTGTTAGTCCTCTCTCTCATCGTCGCCGCCGCCGCCTCGGTCGCCGCCGCCGACACCACGCCGGCGGCGTGGACGGCCGTGAACGTGAACGACAAGAGCATCCAGCAGGTGGGGCAATCCGCCGTGCGCATCTACGGGCTGAGCACGGGGAAGACGTACCTGCGGTTCGTGAACGTGGTGAGCGGCCAGACGCAGCCGTACAACGGCGGCAGCAACTACCAGCTGGTGATCACGGTGGCCGGCCCGGGCACCACGACGGGGAGGTACAGCGTCTCCATGTGGGGCATCCTCGGGACGACCAACTGGAAGCTCTGGTCCTTCACGCCGGCCAACTAAAGTGGATCGATATCGATGCTAGCTCAATCTTCAGTTAATTCATCGATCAGCAGCATGGTTAGAGCACTGTGTGTGTCACGCTCATGTTTAGCAGTAGCTGGTAGCTAGTTAATTACCTTGTTGTATTAGGTTTTGGGTGGGTTTGAGTCGTCACCTCGTAACCCGTTTGTTTGCATCGAGTTAGGGCTAATCACGCACATGAACATTGAAAACACAAATTCGTGAATGTTATATTACCATGTTTTGTCCTTTGATTTCCCCATTCAAAGAACACGCACGGTTCTTGTATTGGTTTATAATCCACATGTTTTGAAGTGCAACGCTCCAGGTCCAGGTTACATGATGCTTTGAACAACACAGACATATAGCATGGGCTGGGAAGGCGCACTCAGCTGAGAAGGACATGGCGTCTACGAGACGAGCCCAACTCATACTGAGATCCATCTGTGGTTTTGCTCCGTTGTTTTGGCCCCCTGTTCGAGCTGAGATTTGGACATGGCCATATATTCCCTCCGGCTTTTAATAAGATCACTCCCATTAATTTTTAGCATATGCTTAACCATTCCTCTTATTCGAAAAGATTGTGTTATCGCTCAATTGTGAGACCTGTAATATAATTATTTGTGTAACCCTTGCTTGTCTGTGTGCAGATATATCGGTTGGATTTATATCTATTATGTAAAAAAATATGGTAGAATCGATAGTTGAGTCCAACTATACATGAAACATAAGATACACTAGAACAATAATTGGGCATGATTACATATAGCCATTCAACTTTGGTGTGAATGAACAAAAACTTATAAAGTTATAATATAGCAACAGAACAGAACACATATGTGGGGCAGTTTAAGCTTTGACATTGTCAACCATGCATACGATTTCTATTGCTTTAACATATATATAATCACAAGAACAAGAAGGTAGCTAAGCCATGTTAATTTAGATCTGATCTATCTGTGTCCAGCTGGGGTGGTACTGTGTAGACTTCGAAACGAACGGCCCGGCGTAAGCTTCGCTGTGGACGTCGGTTGTGCATGTACATGACCGGCTTAATTTCCTACGGGTTTCTGCCAAGTTTACATCCAAGGTTTAATTAACCAGCATAATTATTAGATCATGGAAATTTGTTAAAGCACCACTGGATTATATACAATTATAAGTCAAGCATGTCATGTCTTATTATTATGTAACTAATTAAATCAGGTAATATATACCTGAAGTCGTCTGGGCTCATGATCTGGAAAACGTTAGGCATGTTGGAATCACTACTGCAAGTAGGGAGTTTCTAACTGACATGACAGATTGATCGTATTCACGCGGAACGCGTTGGGTTGTTTGAAACCTTCAACAATAGTACACCAGTCTAATTAAAAAGGATTTGCATTTCCATTTTTTAGATAATTATATGCATTTGCACATATAAACCGGCGAAGAAAGTATTCGTCAGTTCCATAACTTTTTGTATATATATATATATATATATATATATATATATATATATATATATATATATATATATATATATATATATATATATATATATATATATATATATATATATAGATTGTGAAATAGATGGTGTATATATACTTGTATCCATTTCACAATATTTTGTTGCATTTATATAGATGCCAACAAAACTAGGCATATAAAAACACTATACATTGATATATACATTGATATATATAGATGAATTTCATTGTAGCCAAAACATCCTGCAATATGAACGGAAGGCGTGTGTGATTGACTAGCTATATGTGGTCTAATTAATTCAAAGCTAAAATTTGTCAACGCTGTTTTACTAGCTGTGCATCAGAGAAGACGCGCGTACACCGCTATAAATAGAGGTCACAACACATCCTAATTACCACTCACAAGTACCAGCTGGCTGTAGTGATCACTTCACGATACGAGAGCTAAGCTAAGCACAGATAGCTAAGTTACTCCTTAATTTGACGCACGCGCGATCGACATGAGGCTGCCGTCGTCGTTCGTTAGCTTTATCGTTCTCCCTGTCGTGCTCGCCGCCTCGCTCGCCATCGCCAACGCCACCACCGCGGCAGCAGCAAGCCCGCCGCCGCCGCCGTCGCCGGCGGCGGCGTGGACGGCCGTGAACGTGAACGACAAGAGCATCCAGCAGGTCGGGCAGTTCGCCGTGCACATGTACGGGCTGAGCACGGGGAGGACGTACCTGCGGTTCGTGAACGTGGTGAGCGGCCAGACGCAGCCGTACAACGGCGGCGGCAACTACCAGCTGGTGGTCACGGTGGCCGGCCCGGGCACCACGACGGCGAGGTACAGCGCCTTCGTGTGGGGCATCCTCGGGACGACCAGCTGGAAGCTCTGGTCCTTCACGCCGGCCAACTAACTGATCGATGTGTGCATCTATCCTAGCTCTGCATGTCTTTCAATGTTAAATTTCTGCATCAGCTCAGTAAAAACTGGTTTTTGGCTTTGATTGGTTTCAATATTCAAATATATGTTTGTTTGAAGATATTCATGGAGATTATAAAAAATAAGCAAAGTGAAGTGGTGGGTGGGTTTCATTGGTCGATACTACAGAGTAATTTGAGAAAAGTTGAGATGAGCAAATTAGATATATTTTTAGATAAATTTGAATGCTAAAGGTAGTTAACGGACGTAATAATAATACAGATAATATACATCTGTGGAAGCATGGGCCAGTGCCCAGTGGTCGAGACAAACATCGATCTAGGGGTAGGGGTGGTAATGTGTCTAATTATGTTGCCTATAAAATTTAAGGGACGGGTTCAAAACGGATTGAAAATAAAATTGTATAGAATTTTGAGTTAAAATTTTTTTAAGAATTAAGTAAGGTTGTGAAAGAACTCACAGGCCTTGGCCCATTCCCAGTCTTACATCGAGCCCAGGTGAGAGAAGGACAAGGCGTGGATGAGCCCAACTCATTGTGAGACTCCAGCCCAGTTGAACGCCCGCGTGGTCGCGTTTTTCGCTTGGCCCGCCCGGTTTCCAGGATTCCGTCGTGGAATTAATCAGAAAATCGTCGGTCGGATCGATCCAAAAATAGCGCCGAATCGGTAAAAAACTTAGCAGCAGCGCAGCGTGGCGAGCCCCTCGCTGGCCGCCTGCACGCGCGCGCGTCGCCGTCGCTCCCCCCTCCTCCAATTCCTCCCCCGCGATCTCTCGATCTCGCCACGCCACCCAACGCACGCACGCACGCACGCAGGCGGCGCCCAGCGCCGGCGCGCCGGCGGTGTCGAGGCCGAATCAATCAGTCGACCACCGCCAGGATCGGTTCATCCCATGCATGCGATGCGCACAAGGTAACCAGGGTCGTCTCGTCCGTCGCCGACGCGTAGCCCGGCCACGGCCACGGCGGGGCCGGCGCGCAAGACTAGCCAGCTAGCTGTACCGGCGGGCGGGCGGGCGGGCGGAACCATGGCGGGGTGCCTGTGGCCGTGCGTGACCGGCGGCGGGGCGGCGGCGGAGGGGGGAGGAGGATCGGGCAGCCTGTTCCGGTCGAAGGCGAGGTCGCCGGCGGAAGTGGTGCGGCACGCGAGGGAGCTCCTCGGCTTCGTCGCCGCCAATCACGAGGCGTGCGGTGCCAAGCGCGAGCACAAGGTGATACGTGTAGTTTCCCTTTTCTGGCGTTAATTTTACCGTGAAACTAAAATTTTAACGTAAAACTTTGCTAATAATAAGTTTTTATCTCTGAAAGTGTGGTATATCCACATATTTTCTTAAGAATGGTAAAAGAGATCTCCTACTTTCTTTTCTCAAAAGAGATGATGCGTAATAAAAGCTTGGATGATTAAAAACACAGGTCTAAAAACTATTATTATTTTTTTCAAATTTGACGTGGAAGTATTTTTAAGACAATTTAATAATATCATTTTCACATGATAAATTAATGTTTTTTCGTTCCTCACACGAGATGAGAGGTGGTAAAAGCCTGGTCTGAAAACATTTTTCCAAATTTAATGACGTGGAAGTATTCTATCTAGTAAAAAAATATTTATCATTTAGAAAAATATTTCGTCAAACTTTTAAACTTTTGACTATTGATCATTTCTTATTTCTTGAATACAATACACATAGATTCTCTTTGAAAATTACTATCATAATATCAAAAACTTATTATATTTTATAAATTTATTATAACACAAAACTGCTTGTAATAATTTTAGAGGTTTGGTCAAATCTTATTCTAAATAACAAATATTTTTGACCGGAGAAAAGTATTTTTCAAGACAATTTACTACCCCTGTTTCCGCATGATAAATCGATGATTTTACCATTATTGATTCAGATCGTTTGCGCGTATTCTAAGCCCACATTATTTCCAAACCAGAGGTAACATTATTGTAAAATTAAGCTGAGTCTATTGCCAAACAAACAGAAGATTGACTAGAATAACTAGTCATGGTTATGATCATATAACTTTCATCTGAATGACACAAATACTTTGTAGAATGACAACAAAACGAAACACATGTAGGAGAGGTTGTGTTTGTCCAAAACTGTTAAGGTTTAACTCTGCAATTTATATGTATAAATTATTTATATCACCAGATCGTTTTTGTAAGTCCACTTTTCAGTTAGTAGTTGAACTTTTGAGCGAAATGTTATGAATTTGGGGCTAAATACGATATTAAACTAACATGTAGATGGCCGATCTAACTAAAACCATCAGGGAGATCAAATCCATTCTCTATGGAAATGGTGATGCAGAGCCGATCGATGAAGCTTGCTCGCAGTTGACGAAAGAATTTTTCAAGGAGAATACCAATTGTCTACATCTACTAATTATTTGCCTTCCACGTATGGACCTTGAAGTATGTCAAAAGATCCCATATATATTTAAATTTTTCAAGCACATTTCCTTGGGAGATTTTCTGAATAAGAAGAAGCCATATAGGCTCAAGAGTCATGACCCAGTTTATCATCGAGAAACTCTGTCTTTTACCGAGATATATAATTTTAAACTTCTCATAATTTAATAGGGCGTTTCTTTCATTTTTCCTCAGACTCAGAAGGATGTCACTCAAGTTACGGCAAATTTGCTGAGGCAAAAGGTAGATTACAGGATGGTTGCCTCTGATTATTTGGAAGAAAATCAAGATATTATGGAAGTTTTAATTTCTGGGTAAGTAGTCAATTGCTTCTTCCTTAACCATCCGTTTGTGTGACTGCAGTTTTGAACTTTATTCTTCAGATGCAGTCCATATAAGGGCTATCTGATCTTCACTGAAAATCTTGTTATTGCTTATTATTTGGAACTAATTACATGACATTTACATAATTTGTGTACAGGTATGACAACATGGACATTGCAATACATTATAGTGCAATTTTAAGGGACTGCATACGGCACCAAGTTGCTGCAAGGTGGCAAAAGCATGCTTTACGTTGCTCTTTTATGAGTAAAAGGATAAATGCATGGATATTTTTATTTTAAAAATCTAACATGAAGTAAATTTCACAGGACCAAAAAAAATGTCATCTTCTCATAATCTAAACCCTGACTAGCTAAGCTAGCATCACCGTTAATATCACGTTTCTTCTTTCTTTATCCAATATAGCATTATTTGCTTGGTGAATGAATAATTTATATGTCACCACTTCCTTTTCTCATGGTCTTTAATCAGTATAAATTTATTCCTTAATTTTGCAGGTATGTATTAGAGTCTCAGCATATGAAGAAATTCTTTCACTATATACAATATCCGGACTTCAACATAGCATCCGATGCCTTCAAGACTTTTAAGGTGATTGATTGTGTCGTCCATTCTGTACTTAACCTTCTTGACGAAGAACATTTCCAAAGGAGAGTCTCGTTTTTGTTCTCTGCATTTGTTGGGACCCATAAATGATTTTTAGCAGGACATGAGCAATCATCATATATTGTGTTGTCTCAGGCTCTCAGCAAATGTTTCCCAACGTTGGTGATTGCATCTGTTCTTGTTTTTAACTTGTAACAGGAACTCCTCACAAGGCATAAATCAAGTGTGGCTGAGTTCTTTTCAAATAATTATGATTGGGTAAGATTTCTCATTGCTAGCAAGCAAGGGAGATGTTAATATTCGTCAACTTTTGGTTTGACCTTTGGCAGTATTTCCATTAACTCAATCCATGCATGTATCAGTTCTTTCCAGAATTTAACTCAAAATTGCTGTCATCTTCCAACTACATCATTCGAAGGCAAGCCATTCAGGTATGTTCCTCCTTTTCTCTCTTCCTCTTTTTTATGTTATGTTACTTATCTCTTTCTAAGCTTATTAAATAGAGTTTTTTTATCATCTTTGAAAAAATATCTCAAGTTACCACCATTTTTAGTGTAAAAGGTGTGATACATTGAGTACTCAATACATTGCACCTTGAGGTACCAAAAATTTATACTAAAATTTTTGATACCTTAAATTACTTTTTAAGGATAGTAAAAAAGGCCCATTAAATATCTTATAACATTACATATTATTTCTTGCGTTAACCGTATCATTCACCTAAATCTGACTACTGACTTCAATATGATGGCTTGATGGGTTCAAGTTTTGATAATTTGTCCTATGCACATGATTTGTTTTTTCAGCTACTAGGAGACATTCTTTTGGATAAGTCAAACACAACAGTAATGGTGCGGTACGTAAGCTCAAAGGATAACCTCATAATTCTAATGAACCTTCTAAGGGTAAGATCTCATATAATATATAATAGTGTGATATCTTGATCTAAAGTTTCTTTTATTATTTTTGAAAAGATATCCTGATCAAGATACTATATTTTCTAGCATAAAATTGAGTATTTCAGGTATCGAGTGTACTAACACTTTTACATTAAAAGTTAGTACATCTATGTATTTTCTTAGGTATCATAAAATTTCTTCATATGTGTGTTCTATATATATGGCTTGGTTTATAATAAATATCACCCTTAACTTTTTTACATATATTTAATTGTTGATTTTATTTAGAAATTTTATACAAATATATAAAAATGTAAGTTGTGCTTAAAATATATTTATTAATAAATCAAACAAAAAAATCATAATCAAATACTCAATCTGTCATAAAATATAATAATTTCTAGTATTTGAATTTTAATTTAAAAATATAATCATTTATAGCAGTATTCATAGAATTATTTGTCCTAATAATCATGTCTTATTCAAGATTTTTTTTTCCCTTCTACCCCTAACCTAGCCTCTCAATCTCATATATTCCTCATTAATAAAGGGAAATGTAGCATTTTTTCTTAATTTTAATCTCTGCTAAATAATTTAGAAATACTTATATTTTGAAATAGATGCAATAATTTTTTTAATAAGATAAATGTTCAAATGCATGTTTAAAAGTTAACGGTGTCGTCTATTAAAACCGAAACGAGAGTATGTTCTTAACGTGAGTTTGCTACTAAAAATTAAAACCATCAGTAGCTTCTTGGTTCTTCAATTCTTCTATTTTAGTCCCTAAACATAGCTGATATGAGTTTTGTTTTAATCTGATGTGTCACCAGGAACAAAGCAGGGCTATTCAAGTTGAGGCCTTTCGTGTCTTCAAGGTACAATTCAGCTTTACAGACAAAATGTTCGCGAGTTTACCAAACAAAAACTGAGCATATTCGTGTATGTAACATTCAGCTGTTTACCGGCAATCCGAAGAAACCACCTGAGATCGTCGGTA
This sequence comes from Oryza brachyantha, assembly GCF_000231095.2. NCBI lineage: Eukaryota > Viridiplantae > Streptophyta > Magnoliopsida > Poales > Poaceae > Oryza > Oryza brachyantha. Next base: position 3,238,848 of record NC_023165.2, on the reverse strand, counting down.
TACTGGTGACAAACAAGAGCAAAATCCTCAGGTTCTTGGCAGACTTCACAATAGAAAAAGGTAATTAAAATTAACCACTCCTTAATTAGCCACTTCTGGTTAGGATAAAGGGATGATTGATTGTTTTCTTAGAAAAAACCAAACGGCAACGAAAAATAATTTTTAAATAAAATTTCTATAAACATGTTTTAACAATATAAAAACAAAATCTGAAAAATAAAATACGATAAAAACCGTAATATCAACTTCAAATTTCGTATTAGGATAAAGCTAAAACTAGTTTTTACTGAGTGATCCCTCTTTGTTGTGTTCATGCAGAGGATCAGCAGTTCGAGGCCGACAAAGCTCAGGTTGTCACCGAGATCTCGGCCCTGTGATCAAAGAACTGGACCTGTGATCAAAGAACTGGACGAGCCTGGAGCCTGACATCGAGAGAGAGGGTGGATAGTCTCTCTAGCTTGTTTTTGTTTACATGTTCATATAAACCAAAGGGAAATCAACGCTGATTCTACTGGGATGTGCTTGTGTTTTGGGCCGTGAACAACTGGACGCCAACACGCACCCAAACTGGGCTACTTCCTTTCGATTTATAAGCGTCGTTTCTACTGATTTCTGCGCTTTCCCCGACGCGTTCCGGCAGCTCGAACACGAGAAAATGCACAGAGAAAACTGAAACGAAACGAGATGAACGAAGAGGAGCTTGTTCCAAATCAAAAAGCGCAGCGGCTAATATTTACATCGTCATCAGAGAGGAGGGGAGATGGATAATACTTTCCTCCTAATTAGCTTTTTTTTTCTTCAGTAAAAGAGGGAAAAAGAAAAGAAAAAAAAAAGCGAGAATCTTTATGCGGAGAAGACGCCGTCCATGGCCGCCACGGCCGGCCCCGACCTGGGCTCGACGTTGAGCAGCGCGACGTTGACCTTCACCCCGGCGGCGGCGGCGGCGGCCGCCTCCACCCACGAGCCGCACACCTTCATCACCGCCCCGAAGTTCCTCCTCGGCTCCGCCGCCGCCGCCGACGACGACGACTCCCCAGGCGCCCCCCTCTTGAGCTTCTTCTCGAACTCCTCCGTCACCAGCAGCGCGATGTCCGCCATGGCAACCTGCTCAGCTCGAGCTCACTGTGTGTGTGTGTCTGTGTCTGTGTCTGTGGGTGGCTTTGTGCCATCCTGTGTGTTTCGGGGAGAAATTTATAGGGGTTCTTGGGTTTGCTTCGGCCGCGGAAAAGCTTGTGGATTGGGAGTGGAATGGATCAACGAACGGGTGGCTGTTTGTTTTGGCGTTGTTTACTGGGTGCGGGGTTTGTCTGTTTTGCGACCCAGGTGGTAAGAAGACGCATCCTGTGCTGTGCTGAGCCGCCGTGCGTTTTTTGGTTTGTGCAGCCTTTTTTTCGCAATTCCGTTGGCCGGTGGTGGGTGCGGCCGTGGGCTGAACCGACGACACATTTTCCTGCGTGCCAAACCGTACGATTCTGTCGGTGACGGAGCCACGATATAGCTGATGGGGGCAAAATACATCTTAAGCGAGGATTAAAGCGGTTGGAAATGGTATTATTATTGTATTAATTTAATTTTTTATATTTATTAATTTATCCGTCGGAGAATTTCCTTATTACTTTTAACCCTAATCTTATATATATAAATAGTGGAAAATTTGATGTGTTGACGCGAGTAATAATTCATTAATTCTTTTTAGCTGGGGCTGATCAAATTTCATTAAGATTAAGAAGGGTATATAAGTGGATCAATTACAAATAGACATCGGCAATAAAAGTGCAGTCGTCCCAAACATCATGATAAGACTTATTGATAAGGGATATTCTGTTTTCATAGTTTGTATGCTACCATCGTGTCTTTTTTTTTACTCTCTAGGTTTTTTAGGACGACGGCGACGACAAACAGTCACATGTTACATGTCATCGGCCTCTCTCTCTTGCTCCGGCGCTTGTGCTTCCCGTGCGCGTTTGCGTGTGCGGCCATAGCGTTTTTGTCCACCATCCTGGTGATTTGTACTCCGAGATTTCCGACTACGGGCTTTCTTGGGGCCTCAGCCAAGATTGATTCTTTTTCTTAGGCAATTTGGCTTAATAGCGGTGTCATTTCGCTGGTAGTTATATTTATAAGCTAAAACTTTAATATCAAAACTTAATTTTGAAATAGATTTTAAGGATCTTTTCATCGTGGTTTATTTTATAAAATTTATTGTTAGAATGACAATAACAAAATTTAGCCATAAATTATTATTTAATTTAGGACGGAGCTATCCATGTTGTTAGAGTTAGATGACCCTAACGAAAATTTTAAGATCTCTACTAAAACTCTCTCTATTGTGATCCACGATTCTCTATGCTATGGAGGTGTTATCAGTGATATCTTCATTTGGCTTTGCCTTCAATTTAATTACTGATATATACCATTTCATTTATGCTTATTATAACCGAAACAACGAGGGTGTAGGAGTAAATACTAATCTATTCCAGGTGCAGCTCACTTGCAACAAATTTCCGAGTCAAGTGGCTGCATTTGTATATGCTAACTGACGTGAAGTCATATTCGTTTGATGCACCACCGGCCGGCAGCAAGGACGAAGTGTGGAGTCAGTCTGTGGCACTCAGAAACAGACGGATTTTGGTATGGTTTTCGGTTGCAGAAAATAATTGAGCGACGGCACAGGATGCTTTTGGCGATGTTGCGAGTGGGAAACGCTGCTGCTGTACCCTGCATTTATGCTTTGTTTTGTGAGTGATTACGGGACGAAAAAGCATGATAAAAGAAGACGAAATCCGGGTTTATAAAACCAGGAATCTCGGTTAATAATGCAGGGAGCCTACGTTTGCTGTCCACAGTATTGGACCTCAGACAAACCATATAAACTTCACATGCTTCTGCTCTGCAAAAGCAGTTTTCGCTCACTCCAACGGTGTGATTTTCCGTTGAATCGCGTGCACGGAGAAGAGAAGCGGCTGCTCCCTCAGATTAAAATAACTTTTATATTTCACTTATCACATAAGTACTTTTATAAAAATAAAAAAAATAATATTTTTATTTAATCAAATCTCAGTACAATTATTAATTACTTTATTATCTATTTTTAATGTATTTAGCTTTTACTTTTTACAAACTTCACTACAATAATTACTTAGAATAAATATATTTTAGCACAAGCTACAACGGTAAAAATAATCTTACGTTGTTTCATGCTTTTCCTAACGAGCGTTGCTATGCGCATAACTTTTGTTTATGATAGTCGTATGACAAAACGTTCCGGCGACCACCGTTGTTCGGCTTTTAGTCGCAGCGTGCGTTCTTCTGTGTAATCATATATACGATAAAATCATATATATAATTATTCTTTTCCTAAATAGAAGTTGTTTCGTATTTGAAGCAGTTCTATGTGTACAACTCTACGATTACGCGACGTGTTGTACGATACTATATACAACAATTTACAGTTAACTAAACTTCTTAAGCTTCCAGAGTACGTCGATTTTAACTGCACCGTCTTCGCTGACTTGGAGCTTTCATCGCTTATCAGACAGAACAAAAGAACTAGTACTTCACTGAAGCTCTTTGTGCAAATTCAGAATCAACGGATAGCTACATAAACTGGTGCCTACAAAAGAATCCCTTAGTCTTTAGTACCGATGAGTAACCCATTGTTCGACACGAGTAGTTTTTCCTAACCGGATAGCTTTGCAGTCCTAAAAATACTTGGGATATGTTTGAAGCTGAGCGTTGAAAAAGGAAAAGATCATCACGCAAAACGAAAAATCTGGTTAAGTATCCATCTCATCTTTTCTCTTTTACTTAGGCTTATAACCCAAAATTTAAATTTTCAATAGTTGATTTTGGAGGTTTTCATCAACGTTTATTTTCTAACATTGGCTTTTAGATCGCTAAGAATACGTATATAAAAATTTTATTCACATATTATTTTTTTTATTTGCAAACATGCCATAACAACTATCTCCGCTCCAAAATAAATACACTCTTCTAGTTCAAGTTTAAATTAGGAGAGTACACTTATATACGGGTAGTATTATTTATCGTAGACTTAAAATTAGATTAGTATAATTGTTAAATCAACTTTTATATAGAGTTATTTTTATAAAATATACTATTTATTTAATAGTTTGGAAAATATGGTCACGAGAAACGAGGGAAGTTTCACCCCACAGTTTAGTTGCAAACACAATCACCCTCATTTTTTCTCTCTGCTGCTTATGCTTATAAACCAAACTTTAAATTTAAAGCTGATTTTAGGTTTTTTTTTGTCATATTTTATCAGCATTTGCTTTTAGATCGCTAATAACATGTATATAAAAGTTTTATTCATAAATTATTTTTTTTACAAATACGTCATTTGGCTTTTTCCCTAAAAATCCTAAACAATGACCCCCAACCTTATAATAGAGTATTTGTGGTAGATGTTGGTAGGATTCAAATTTCATATAATTTATTTCCATCCACCTTTGTGGAAAAAAGATTGGAACTTTCCAAATCCTAGAAACTCCTTAGAAACTAATTACATGCAGATTTTGAAAGAAATGTTAGCATGAGGATGAGGTACAATCTTTTGTTGAATTATCTTTTGAGTTTCTCTCATTCAATTTCCAATTTCTATATCCTATGCAAGCGGTTATTGTATTCTTTTTCTCTGAAGCGACCTACGATTTGCCATTTATGTGTTCCAAAGAAAGCCTTAAAAATCCATGCTTTCTTCGAACTACACGATGCAAGGAATTAATAAAACAAAATGAAAAGGTAAACTTCACGAAGCTGCAGATATTTCAACCAAATTATTGTAAAATTTGTAACGTACCAGACCTCGATCTTTAGCTCTTGACCAAAACATACACACACGCCGTATAATGAGTTGCTACTTTCCGTAGTAACAGTATATTACAGTACAAAGACGAAGAAAGCTGATGGGTTACATTTGTTCAGGGGTTTGAGGAGCATGACAATTACCTGCAACATCAATAGCTGATCCTACATTTCCACTGCACCCGGGCAAGGTAACTTTTGGAGCTCTTCTGTGTGTTACTGACTCGGGAATTGCTGCACCCCATATCCCGTGAATGATCACAACAGCCAACAGGTCAAAACGCTACAGATCAATCAGGAAAACTTCCAACAATCCGTCAGATGGAATGTCATCGACCTTCAAGCAATAAAGCATCAATCCCTGCAAAGTATGTCGGTGAAAACAGAGACCGCTTCTTGCAGGTAAGATGACCTGTGGTCATCGGGCACAGGAGCGTTGAGCATCGTTTGAAAGCAGCCCATGTAGAGATTTGGCGCCAAGCCCTCGCCGGGAGTGTTCATTAATAGCTCGCATAGCTCCTCTGCCATCTTCGAGAAGCATGCCCTGCATACTCAAAATTGAGAACAATCCTGAGAATAGATTCCAAAAGAAGCATAGAAACCAGTATGTGCTAATGAACCCAAAATAGACATAATCAGATCAAATGTACGTGATCTTGTAATTAGCAAATTAGCATAAAAACTTTCTGCACTGGCCAATTAGCTAGGCTTTAGATTTGATTATATATGGGAAATTATATAATCCAGTTGCTGTGAAAATAGCTTATTGCAAAACTGGTTACGTATCAACACTGCGTTATGTTCTTCATACTAAGGATTCTTCAGTTAAAACTTGAAAACAAGTGGCAGTGAATTTCGTGCGGAGGTCAATATTTGGTTTCTAAGCTCTGGGTCTGTTACAAGATAGAATCACATCTTACCTTGCCTCAACAGGTAATTTACTTCCCCATATTAGCAATGAATCATTTAACCGGCTAAAGAAAGTGCTGCATGATTCATTTTTCTTCTCAAGCAGATCCTGAAATGTTAGGTTATGTTATCCACAAGTCTTCAGGAAAATGTTGAAATTGTTCAAAAATAAAAACTTACCGAATCATCCACAGTACTTTCTTCTTGCATGGAGCTCCTTAGAATGAAGAAGTCTATGTATATTCCAGCACCAAGTTCCCAATCAGCAATTTCAGACTTGTGATCCTCCAAAGCACTTGTGATGTCCCAGATCTCTTGATGTTTAGCTGAAAATGTATGACAGAACGACTGATTGAAAACTCAGACCACAATGTCAACCACGTAATATTTATCAAAAATTAGCCAAGAATCTACAAGACACCTCCATCAAGCATATGAAAAAAAAATATTTAAAAGGGATTGCTCAGATATCTGTAAGAAGCTTCATATAATTAGGTTTGGGAATCAGATATAGTTGTGCATTTGATAGAGTAAAGAAAGCACAAAACTGAAACAGAGTGTTTACAGAAGCTATTTGTTTAGACTTTAGACTTTAGAGTAATGTACAAAAAACTTACATGATAGAAACAAAGAATGAGCAATGGATGTCATAAAAATTGTATGAGCTTTCTTCCAGTTGCCACACCGGATATAATTCTCCAGTGCGCTTTGCTGATCTCCATAGTATTCGTTGTAAAGAGCCTGTATAAAGATAATCAGTTACACAAGGTTGAAGTGTAATATTTCTCTGGTTGTGGCATTCTTAGGAACTTGCAGTGCTCAATTCACATTTTAAGGCATATGCATTTCTATAAGAAGATTTGTAGAAAACGAAGTTGCTACTCACCAGAGCCTCATGCATCCATTCTGCTGGAACGCCAAGTTCTGCAATATAATCTCGCTGAGTTTCATCCTTGCTCCATGATTCACAATATTGTGACAAAATTTCCCTGATCAACTTCTCATGGATGTATGGGGCGTCATCAAGATGAGGCATATGTAGAATGATATAGATAGCCCAATGGCACTTCCCCAGACACAATAGTTGGTAAACAAAACTCAAATCTAGCACGTGAAGATCATCTGAACTGAAAGCACCAATAGCTTCCAGAATGGAACGCTGATGCCAGATCATATGGTAGTCCAAGGGATCATATGAAGATGAGAATGCACTGAACATAGTTTTCAGCATCCCAAACTTCTCATCTTGATTTGCATGAAGAAGCATTAGATAAAAAGATATGTCAAAGCGGTCACCTGGGGACCACTGAAGTGACTCATCAAGAGGTCCTTCGTCTATATATACAGGAACAGGATATGGGACTTTGCCCTCACCAAGGAGCTGGTGATAAGAGTGAATGATAATATCAAGTGATGTATCAGGCGATAGTTGGTACCACATTATTAGTCCAAGGTACCGTTTCCAGTCAATTGATAAATCCACCAAGGCACCTTGTACATTACCGGAAAGCAACTCATATATCTTTACCCTGTCGTCCTCAATATAATTAAAATCTAGACCATTTGCTTTCCATAGATCCAGTTGCTGAGCAAGGTCAGATCGATTTAGCATTGACCCACCTGCCTGGCTTAGCAAAATTGCCAATCGAACATCACCCCTTGAAGCAGCAATTTCCATGGCCGTGTCTAATTGGCGACCGGTCAAAAGCAGAATAATATGTTCCAAATACCTGGCATCATTTAAGGAACCTGCCTCTCCTTGAACCCGATGACAAACACTGTCCTGTAACCAATTGCTGAAGTCTGCTCTTCTAACCAAAGGGAGCGCTTCAAGGTCTATCGCAACAGAACCTTCTTTCTTATCTAAAATCATCCCCTCCTGGTCCTCATCGCCAGTAGGTTCTAACTGGGTGCCAGTTGCTCTTTCTGAGAACAAGACCCGAATTAGCTCCCAAACTGTAACCTGATGCATTAACAGAACACGCGAAGACAGAGATAAATCACTGACTTCGAGCTGCCTTTCAATGATGTCAATATAAGACCTGCAAATATCTGGCAGCACAAAACGACTTGTCACAACCTTCTGAAGCTTTAATTTAAACAAGTCAGACTCAGTCTCCAGATATTCCCGATCAAGCTTCCTATGGAGATCCATCGGTTCTGAGAAGCATAGATCTGTCAGTTCCTCCTTAACTTTGTTCTTCTCATCACGCACAACTTTGTCACACACAACTTTCTCTACGTGAATCACAGAAGATAGACCGGTTCCAGGTCTGTTGACAAGACTACCAGAATGAACAAGGATGCCATTTGGTCCCCAACCAACACGAAATGACTTACCCATAAATAAAGCAGCATCAACAACACAGTTAGTGTATATTTTCCCAGTAACAGGCGTTGTTTGATTAGCTGGCAACTTAAAGCCATCCACCTTGGTCATTCTCACTGGAAATCCCTTGTTTTGCCCAGACATAAGAATACCATGAGAAGATAGGCCAAGTTCTGAAGAATTTGCACTGTATTCCAGCAGTGCTTGTGGTTCTTTCCTATCAAGAACACCAAATTTCCTACCGACCTTCAGAGAAGAACCATGCAAAGGAGAGAGCGACCTCAGCCTCAAAGCACTTGAGTTGGGTGAATCCACATTCATCCTTTCACTGCTAAAATATCTCTGATCAGATGGGAATCCATCCTCCATATCTTCGTCACCATCCTCATTGGAGAACATTGTCATCCGCATTTCTTGCATCTTTGCAGGGTCAAGCCCAAGATGAGCAGGCAACGAACGCGAAAGCTCCAGTTCATGACCATTTGCAGGTGGTTCTCTTACTTCGGCAATAGGCTGCCGAGCTACCACCTCATCCATCACAACATCCTCTTCCTCCTCATCCACAAGACCAAATCGACTAAAATGATCGACCTCAAACTTCCACCTGCCACTCAAGTGGTTGAACGAAACAAACCAAGCACCCTGCTTTCTCGTTTGACGTTTCAGCACCTCAACAAGAGTGCCAGGCTCTGGGATTTCACTCAAATCCAGCATCAACGTCACTTCTGCTGCCTTGTTAAGACCTTGCCCTAGAGGAGGCTTGCTATCCTCATCCTTGTAAACCTCCACACAGTGCTTGCCAAACTTAACGATCTCATTCAGGTCCATCCCCCTCACATCGGTGTCGCCGGGGAAGCTAAGCTGCCCATACCCTACCCTCCCGACGACGAAGCCCGGGACCCTGCTGCAGTAGCCAGGGTCAGCCGCCTCCATCTCCACCAGCTCATCGATTGACGGCCTGGTGAAGTAATCGTCGTGGCGGAGCACGGGGAACACCGGGGCGGAAGACATGGTAGGCAATGAGGCGACCGAGGCAGTCCCAGCAGCATCAGCGAGCCCTAGCTCTGTGGGACTCCTAGCTCCATCCGCAGCTAGCCCCGCTCCATACGAGCGCTCCAGATTCCTCTCCTCTTCGGAAATCAGCCGCCGCCACCAGCACTCCACCGCGCAGAAAACTGCACTGGTTCGAGAGCAAGAGAGATTTGGATTAGGTTTTGCTCCGCCAATCAACCCTAGTGCCGGTGGTCCGTGGATCTCCACGCTGAGCCGGCGCAGAAGGCCAGGGGCGGAGGAGGGCTCGGGAGAAGAACGTTTACCTTCGAGGCGAGGAGGAGGGTTCGAGGGCGCGCCGGCGGAAGAACGCCGCCGTTGCCGCCGCCGCGAGGGGAAGAACGGAGGAGGAGGGGAAGGGGGGTGGGAGCGGCGGCCGGCGAGGAGAGGGGCGCGCACGCACTAAACCCTGATTCGTTGGCCATCGGATTTATCCTGACCGTTGGATCGAGCGATGGAATTCGATCTGCCGTTCGTTTCTCATTTCAGCCTCTTTTCTCGCACTTCCCCACTGGTCCAAACCAACCAGGGGCTAATGTGAAAAATTCCAAGGAGCTATCAACAGTAGACTGCCCTATTTATTATTGTAAGTTGGACTATATAAATAATCTGAAACAGATTATCTTATTATAATCTATAGTCAGATTGTGAAAATTTAATAAGCTTCTCGGAGAATGTTTTTTCTAGATTATTGATTATTGACTGGCTAAAGATTCAATGACCCTACATACTTTAAGTTAATTAACACCTTACCGTGCATTACGTACTTTAACTTATAATAGGACACAAGAGGAAGGGAAAAGTCGAGGGCAACCATTGGCATATGATTAATTGAATATTATTTTCTTCTTTTTTAGCATTGCTGACTTTTGGGTCTTATTCAAAAAAATATACTGTTGTTAGTTATTTTGATATAATTTGATATATCGCTAAAGAAACTTTAACTATAACATAATTTTGAATAAGGCGAACGGTGCCAAATAAAATACCCGGATGGAGCAATTATTTTGAGCTCAAAAATTGATTAACATAATTTTGATGTAATATTTTATAAAATTTTATTGCAAAAAACTCACTGTTGAGTACTTGGGGAAAAGTGCTCATGGGAAAAAAATATCTTTTTACCCTTTCCATCTATAACGAACGCAGCTTAGTGATGGAAACGGTATTATTTTTATATTACTTTTATAGAAATTGTTGAAAAATCATTTTAAAAAAATTGAATATTCAGATTCAGATGGGTATATCGACACCACAACAATTTCCGACTGTACCTGCATAAGAACAGTATTTTTTTAGAACTAAGAACAGAACTCAGAAATGATTCTACAGCCTGCAGGGCCCTCCTGCTCCCGGTATGTGACCATATTATGGAAAAGCATGCATTTAACAGTTTTCTTTCCAATCTCCATGCCCTTTTTTCAGAACCACCTCTTTTACAACGAGAATGCCAGAGCAACATGGTGTTTTTCTTCATTTTATTAGGGATTTTCTACTTCACCAGAATCACCACGAGACACAGTGTCACCATTACACAGCACATCAACCAAGAACATGTACATGTAAACAGGCTGGGAGGCTATCGGTAGCATCATGACATGCATCTTGTGTAGCGGATGACAGACGGCACGCTTTGATGTTCATGGCGGATTTCTCACAGACCTGACATTGCATAGTCCATGGCGTCCACCAAGAAATCTGCAACAAAGGTAAGCATTTTTTTTTTTGTTGGTTGCTGTCCATAGGAAATGTGGTGATGGCAAGCTTTGTTAACGATTCATACAGACCTGCATCATCCCTTGAAAAGCACATTGGTGGTTTTACCCTGAAGACATTACCATGCAGGCCACCTTTTCCAACTAAAATGTTGAGATCTGGTTTAAGACAATGAAAAGACAAAATGTTAAGAGGGCTTGACACCCAATAATGCAATTATTCAAAATAGAAAGGTAATAAGGTACCCTTGAGTTTCTCAAACAATACACTGGTCTCAGCCTTGGCGGGTGTCTTCTCCTTCCTATCGGTCACAAGCTCCACCCCAAGCATCAATCCCCTCCCTCTAACATCTCCAATAACTGACAACAGAAAGATCCAAAAAATGGATTAGACGTATATTTAAGAATAATAGGTAAAAAAAGGTAAACAAATCATCAACTAAAGTAACAGTGTTGAATCAAGCAGAATGTAAAAAAGCTCTGCCGTTATACGAATATAGCAAAGACTATAAATTATACTTTCATGCTTTTGCTGGAGCTCTTTTAGACGATTCACCAAATGAGATCCGACATCAGCACAATGGGCCTGGCGCTTCTCCTTGTCAAGAACCTTAAGCACAGCAAGTCCACCAACGGAACAAACAGGGTTTCCACCAAATGTGTTAAATTGGATTTTTTGTGCAAGCACATTTGCAATCTCAGGCGTTGTTACAACTGCCCCCAATGGTAGACCGTTTCCAATTCCCTACAAAGAAAAACACCAAACTATTAATAATGAGCAATTTTACAGTACTTGAGTAGGTATAGTGAGAAACCAAAATTTTAGTGTAAAATTACTCGAGCACTATAAAATTATTCATCAACAATAGATAACGGCAACCCAAGGTCCATTAGAATTAGAATGTACTACTATCTGTGTGTTGAGTGAAGACCTTTGCCATTGTTACAATGTCAGGAATAACATCTTGCGTCTGAAATCCCCAGTAGTGACTTCCAGTACGACCAAACCCACTCTGCACTTCATCGGCTATGCAAACACCACCAGCCTTCCGGACAGTGTCATAAGCTAACTTTAAGTATCCAGGAGCTAGTTCAACTGCACCTCCTACGCCCTACATTCATGTTCATGTATCAACAAGATAGCCATACCAGTAAGTTCTTTCGTATAAAATGCTGGAGGAAAGCTACAATCTCTGTATATAGAAATCATTCATACTTGAAAAGTTTCTGCAATGAAACCTGCCACTCTTCCAGAGGTGCCATAATTTATATGTTCTTCGACTTCCTTGGCATAAGCTACAGCATCAGACCCGAAAGTACCACGGTAAGGGTCAGGGTTCATGACATGATGTATTTCTCCCTGCAAATGTTGTGATAAGAGTATGCTTCACTTTCATAGATGAACACTAGTTTGCTTGGTCAGGATAACAGCTTAAAGTACAAAATGAGTTTGCACAAATATAGCTGTACTGATAACAAAACACAAACCTGAGGAATTGGGTACTTCCACGTCTGCAAACCTGTCAATCCTATTGTTCCAGCACTGCCACCATGATATGCATTTCTCAATGCAATCATATTGAGATTCCCACTGTACAGCCGAGCCATCAGCATTGCCAGTTCATTCGCTTCAGTCCCAGAATTCACAAAATACACCACCTGCAGCATCCTCAAATATGCATCAATTGTTTGCACACGTTAATGAGCCCTTCTGCATCACCGTTTTATCGAGGAACTGTCAAGTGCTTTTACCTTGAGATTGCCCGGCATTTTGGACACGAGTGCTTCTGCAAACTCGACAATGGGTTGGTTCAAGTAGATGGTCGTGGTGTGCTGGAGCAACTTAGTCTGCTCCACCACAGCATTCACAATATCCGGATGGCAATGGCCACATGACACTGTTACAATGCCTCCGAAGCAATCGAGGTATCTCTTCCCATGCTCATCATACAGATACTGCATCTTCCCTTCCACAATGTTCAGCTGTAAAATGGAAAAAAATACATTCTTTTTATAGTGAAAAAATTTTTAAAAAATATATTGCACCCCAAATTGACACGCATACTTTCTCCATGATTCTTGGAATGGATTATCTTATCTTGATGCGTTCATCAGACATAAAAACGAAATATTTTATTGATGAAACAAAAAGAAAAGGAGAGGAACAGATACGATCAAATCAAATCGCAGTTCGTACCGGCTTCTGGTAGTAGTAGAACACAGATGGCCCCAGAAACCGCTTCCTCCTCTCGAGGATCTCATCGCCGCTCCACCCGGCGTACGGCCTGGGCCGGTGCTCGAACGGCGGCATCTCCGGCGGCGACCGCACGGGAGCCTTCTCGGGCGCCGTAGCCCCCGACGACGACGACACCAGCCGCCGCACCACTTCAGCCGGACACCACCGTCTCCCGGCGCCCACGCCGGCTTTGGCTCCGCGGCGAAGCAGCGACGACGACGACGACGCCATGGCAGCAGGATCGGGCACAGCTCCACCCCAACAACTCTCGTACTCAGTCGAGCGGATTGCTACGGTGGCGGATGAATTCGCTCGGGGTCGGGTTGGTGAGAATGAGATGAGACGAGATGAGTACGAGATAGGGTGCGGGGAGGATTAGCACTCGCCGCAGTGTCAGCCAGCCCGGCCGCCCGCCGTGGCAGTGACGTGGCGCATCCAGATTCCCATAGAAGATAGCGACGCCACTAGCAAAATGGAAAGGGACATTAAAAAACTGTTTCTTTAGAAAAAAACATATAAAATAGTTTAATGCACCTTACTCCGTCATTTTATATTATATAAAATGTACTGGGTCTCACATTTTTTTTATATTTATGATTATAAGCCAAATGTAAAACTTTAGCTCTAAATTTAAGTTCATTTTAAATTTTTTGTTATAGTTTATTTTATATAAAATTTTTATTCATATTTTTTAAAAAATACATTGTTTAGCTTTTTTCTCTAGCACCCAAACCCTTTCATTTGAACTAAATTTATTAAAAAGAATCAACAAGATTCACTATACTAAATTAGTATTATCTAACATTAAATATATTTTAATACTATATGTCTGCTTTACGTTGAAAATACAATTATATTATCCTATGAAGCTTATCAAATTTTATTTTTTAAAAAAATAAAATATCTTATAATACGACAAAACGAAAGAAGTAGCTTGTAAAGACATCTTTTTTTTTCTTCTATCTGTACAAATTTCGATATGATTCGGGGTTTTTCTCCTCTAGACTCTAGTGCATAAATCTCCATGCAATATGACGGTTCAGATTTTTGAAGCTTACGATATACTCTCTTCGTCCCTAATATTTGACCATGTTAATTTTTTTATACACGTTTAACTCTTCGCCTTATTCAAAAAATTTACATAATTATTAATTTTTATATCATTGTATTTATTGTTAAATATACTTTTATGCACATATATTTTATATATTTAAAAAAAATAAAACGAATAGTCAAACATGTATAAAATATTAACGATGTCAAATATTTAGGGACAGAGGTAGTAATTGTATTACATTAGAAATTTTTCGTGAAAATTCTTACGGTAGATGTTTAGCAATTCCAAAAGTGAAGGTTAAAAGAAAGAAAAGAAAAGGGATCCTCGTGGGTATTTTGGATGGTTGCGGTTGCGACGCGAGGTGAGGTGCGCTCGAGTCACTGGCATGTGGGGACCAACCAAAGATACTTTTGCACCCGTGAGCGGGATGGTAGGATCTCGTGTGATTACCCAGCTTCCCAACAGAATCTTTGCTGAACTTCGTCCGACCCTGACGTAAGACACTCCGAGAATCACGTGAGACTATTAACATCTCAAATGAATTACTTCTCGTGTTTTTAGCCTAATAGTACTAGTTACTCGCTCTCTCCATCCAAAAATATAATTATTTTCTACTACTCCCCTCCAACCAAAAATATAATTATTTTCTATTATTTTAGTTTCAAAATATATTCATTAGCACACATATAAATCTAAGCAAAAGCTAAAGTCTTATAACATGTAACGAGCGAATGGATTCATATGAATGCTAATATATATATAAACACTATATATTGATAATAGATACTATATATTAATAAATAGATAAATCTAGATATGGCCAAAACGTCTTGCAATACAAAATCAATACAAAATGGTTGGTGTAGTATTTAAATATTGACTAAAATATAATATTTTTAGTATTATTTATAATATCACTTGTCTCATGAATTACTTCTCATTTTATCTCACATACCTTTCAACTCTCATCCATTCCTGATTTATTAAATTACATCAAACTCTTAGAATTTTGAGACCGAGTATATGAAACTTATAAATTTTGGACTTTAAAAATTAATTTTGATATATCTGTTCATCGTGGTTTCTTTTTCATTATTAATGTTTTAAGTCAGTAAGGTCTTAAATGTAAAAGTTTTAATCATGAATTATCTTTTTACTAATAATATGTTCGGTGTATTTTCTGCGTATGGTCATCCGATAAGTCCCTGGATTCCCGGGAGAATCCAGTGCGTATTTCTGTCTTAC
Source organism: Oryza brachyantha (assembly GCF_000231095.2). Classification (NCBI taxonomy): domain Eukaryota; kingdom Viridiplantae; phylum Streptophyta; class Magnoliopsida; order Poales; family Poaceae; genus Oryza; species Oryza brachyantha. The sequence continues at coordinate 3,223,480 of NC_023165.2, read as the reverse complement.
GTTTTCGTGCAGCGTTTGCGTAAACAGCCTTTCCCCGCCTCCCTTGCTCTGCCTGCCTGCGTCTCCTTCTTTGCGGTGGAGTTCCTTTTATCAGTTACTGGCCTCCTGCTGCTGCTGATGGAATGCACTCTCTGAAGTCTCCTTAGGCCATGTTTAGTTCCAAAAAAAATTCGTTTTTATCTGTTACATCGAATTTTTGGACACATGTATAGAGCACCAAATATAGTTAAAAAATAACTAATTGTACGGTTTAAAAGAAATTTGCAAGACAATCATTTTGAGTCTAATTAGTGCATAATTAGTCATAACTGCTACAGTAACTAGCATATGCTAATTATGAATTAGTTAGGCTTAAAAATTATTTTGTGGTATCCTAATACTCTATATAATTAGTTTTTTAATTAGTCATCGAAATAATCTTCCGATATTCAATCACATGTAATATGACGCTCAACTCAAAAATTTTCGGGAACTGAACATGGGCAGGGCATGTTGAACGGACAGTTTGGTTTGAGAATCTGTGATGCAATATATATTCAGTCAATCTTGGGTTTTCAGAGACGAGATCTCTGGCAGACGCAAAGATTGAACACTCATCGAATGGCTTTCAAATTTTCAATCACTCGTTGATGAAAGATACTACCATGATCAGCACAGTTGAAATAACCGAGTGATTCGATGCTTAAACGCGTGAGGAAACTGTCACTGACGCTGTGTCCTTGTACGAGCTGTCTATCTAGCTTACCACTTGCCAAGTAGGCGGTGGCGAGAAAGACGACTTGCTAGCTGATGCTAGTAGTAGGTATCTTCTGCACATTTCGTCGTCTTCCTTGGGCGGTGCAGCCACCGAGGAGGATTCCAGCGAGTAGTTGCTGCTACACTGAGACCTCATTCATCTCTGTCACCAGTGACTCATCAGTATCATGTGATGATATTCGTTTGCGTGCAAGGAAATGCACTGCTGACAGTAGATCTTATGGCTGTTTGGATGATCGAGAGGAGATGCAGTGGTTGGCTTTGTTGGATTCAGCTTGATCCGGTTTGGTCACAGCGAGGTTAAACCTTGGATCTGTTTCGATCAGAGTGAAGATTGGTTCAGATTGCAAGCTGCTGCTGCTGCTGCATCACGTGAAATAGTAGCCAAATAGGAGAGTGCCTTGTGTTTGTTCAGAGGATTTGGTGCACTTCTTCAGATGATTCCTTCTCTAGATTATTTCTGTAGCGGGGCATGAAAATGAAAGAGGTTTGGTACCATAACGTCCAGGTTCATCAACACAAAACAAATTGTGGGTATCTGATGCATTATTTAGTTCTTGAAGTGATTGATTTTCAGTTGAAACTACTTCTTCAGCCAGGAGCTTCTCGTACAAAAAAAATATATAAAAAAATTGAGAGAATCGCAGGGGTTGGTTGGCCTTGAATTAGGTGGGGTTTAGATTGAGAAAATTTTTGGGAGAAGTGTTACGCCAAATGTCTGATCGGATGTCGGAAGGGATTTTTGGACACGAATGAAAAAACGAATTTCACGGCTAGTCTGGAAACCGCGAGATCAATCTTTTAAGCCTAATTAATCCATCATTAGCACATGTTGGTTATTGTAGCACTTATGGCTAATCATGAGCTAATTAAATTCGTCTCAAGATTTCTTTTATAACTGTGTAATTAGTTTTTTGGTTCATCTATGTTTAGTGCTTTATTTAGATGTCCAAAAATCCGATGAGATGTTTTTGGAGAAAAATTTGCCTCATTATTGTAAGATTACCCGGCCTCGTATTTATGAGTACGTGGACTGATCACCGGCTACATCTTTTCCATTTCAGGTGTACTTTTCCTCTCTTAAGTTTCAATTCAACAAGGGAGTTAAAAACAGATCCGTGAGTCAAACACCTTTTAGACACAAGTAACTTTTCTCTCGGAAGAGATAAATCTGAGCAAATTCTCCGGGCTAAACAAAATTTAACTTTTTTGTTATTCTTATGGGTGAGTGGCAACTAAGAGGGATTAAACCCTCCTGCTAAAGAGTGTTACTACGTAAAAAGTTAAGACTCGAGGAGAAAAAAAAGTTTAAAACTGAGCATCGTGTTCGACGACAAGGCGCCAAATTTGTGTCAGTTCACTTGCCTACACTGTTGCAACAGCAACTAGCTCGGCCGTTGTATACTTGTATGAGCCGTTGTGTTCGGGCGCTGTTGGGCTCTAGACGCTGCCGATGCCATGTCGCGCGCAGCACCAAAGACGGTAGTGTTCGTTAGTTGATTTGATCGTCCGGCTAGCGGCTAGCCCGGCAAGGCTACAGCAGCACGTCGGTCCGTCGTTACCTTTTCGCTGAAACGTGAGTGACGCCACCTCCTTTCACGTCCCAGCGGTGGGTGTGGAAGAGTATCCGACCTGAAAAATTAGTACATGATTAATTAATTATTGATTATTAAAAAATATAAAATAGATTAATATAATTTTTTAAAATAAAAACGAGATAACTTAGTTAACTTACGCGGGAGGCGGAAGCGGCCATATTTGACTGCATTTCTACCAGAGTCTGGCCGTGTTACGGGAGCGTTTGGGACCAGTGACTAAATGTCCCATCAGATATTCCTCGTCTGTTACATATATGCTATCTAAATAATTATCAAAAAATATAATTTTTTGTAAAGATAGATTAATATAAGATATATCATTACATAAACATATAAGTTTAAATATGACTTCTTCAATCCATAAAAAAATAACAAATATAACTATGAGTATGAGTATACTATTTTGAGTCTAATTTGTTATTTTTGTTATGAATTATAGAAGTCATATTTGAACTTGCATATTTGTGTAGTGATATATCTTATATTAATCTATCTTTACAATTTTTTTAAAATTTTTTGACGATTATTTGGATAGTATGAATTAGACGAGGGGACATCCCCTTAAGGGCGTATAATACTTTCCCCAATTAAACACTACAAACTTAAAAATTTTTAAAATATAACCTTTTATACATACATATTTTTTTTAAAAAATATATAATTAAAAAAATATGTACGCATGAAACAAAGAGAAAAGGAAACTTTATAACCGTACCATTATAATTTTATAAAGTTAGAAATATGTCATTGAAATCTCAATGACATATAAGATATGCATGAGTCAATGATATGGGGTCAGGAATTAGATGGCATATCTTACCATGAAAAAAATGAAATAAAAATCTACGGAAAGAACACAGCCGCCGTATAGATCAACCCAATCATTCAGGTGCAGGCCGGCCAGGCCCCCCTCGCCGCGGGCCATGTCGTCCGCCGGCGCCGGTGGTGCGCGCGGGGGGACTAGATCCGACAGCGATTAGACGCCCCCTGTAACGCATGCACGCCACGCCCGCCGGCCGGCCAACCCTCGGTCCCTTCCGGCAACCAGCAAGCGCCATGCGTCACGGTCATCCCGGCTGCCGACTTGGCCTCGTCACCGGCCCGACCGTTCCAAGAACAGCACGGCGTACGACGACGTCCTTGGGCACAGGCCAGCCATGTCTCGAGCTGCTGCCGGGGCAGATCGAGGAAGGATCCGAGACGACGCAGGCTGTCAAAAGAGGGCCTTTTTTCCTTCTGATGCCTGACAGACTGAATGCGTACGTCGTCGAGCCACACTGTAATAATCGCTGTTCAGAACTGAACCATCATATCTTATCGGCGATCGAGCGGTTCGATCGATCGCCTCTCCCATGAAATGATACGAGTTAATTAGCTGCCGCTCCGGCGACGTCGTGCCCCGGCCGGCCGGCCCCTACCACCGCTGTCCGGCACTCCGGCACCCCGTCGCCATCAGTCATCAGTTGCCGAGTCGCCGGTAGCGAGTAGCTGCATGCGAAAAGTGTCCAAAAACATTTGCATGCATGGTCGCATGGAACCCTAGGCCCACCGTGCAACGCGTGCAGGCAGCAGGGCAGGACACCAGATCTGAGCTCGTCTACTGCCACGATCGATTGGTATCAGCCGTGCAATCCTCTCCCGCCGTGTCGTATGCATGGAGTATATGCTCTACCATGAATGGTATTCCTCTCGCCGTTGGTTTATTACTCACTATAGTTCTATGGTTCTGGTTGTCTTTAATGATATGGTCTTCAAAATTTATTTTTATTATGATTTTTTACTTAAAATATATAAAAGAACATAAATAAATATTAGTTATTAATGAACTACTTTTTGAAGTAACTTTATTAATAGCCAAAGTTTTTAAGCTTAATCATATCCTTATCCAAAGCTATAGGAATTATGGAACTAATGGGGTATTAAAGTTAACATAAGTACAATTTACATTTTTGCATATTGCATATTTTTTTATAAAAAGATGAATGGTCAAATGGGTAGAAAAAGGTAAAAAAATATCATCTATTAAGAACATAAGGTATTAATATGCAAACAATTTTGATAAGAGAGACGTATTAAAGAGTAAGGATAGATGTGGACAAACTCCACATCCTTCCTTAAATGGTGGTGCGAAACAGGAAAACAATCACCATTGTTGTTTTTGGTTTCCTGAATCCGGTTGAATCTAGCTAGTAGGTATAACATCTATTTGTTTGATTCCATGTACCTAGGCGTTGAGCCTGGCTTGAACGATTCCCTATGGAGTACTTGGCATAGTCCATGGAAAACGCAAGTGAGTTCCATTTCTGGTGAGTCAGGCTCAAGCTAGCCAAACTAATGATAAGATTTGGGAGTGGTTGGTATATATTAAGTCATATTAATTAATACTAATTAAATTATATTAATAATTAAAATGCTAAGTATTATCCAATAAATTGTTTATGGGACCACTAAACATTTTTTAGTATATTTTTTTTTATTTATGTACTTATTTAAAATCTTTAGTGCAATCAACCAAACACCATCCCGATAGATACATGCTCATCACAGCCAACCAACCAAATAAGACACCATTCTATTCCCGCATCCGGGTTGAGTGGTTGAGTATAGCTTGTAGAATTCTCATGAGCCAGATTAAAACTATTCTATCAACCAAACACACCCTAAAAGCTCATCGAAAGTTTGGTCCATCTGGGCCAACGTGGCACTGACCGGCGCTCTGCGCTTTGGCGATTGGCCGGTGTACCCCTTTACCCATCTGGCCATGGTCGATTGGTCGCTCAAATTCGAACGCAAGATACGTGCCTTTCTATTCATTTCTTGGTTGTGATTTTTGTCTTTTTAGTTCCTGCGATGATGTACACTCTCTCCTAACTTAATACTACAAAAGATAAGCAGTTCTTTGTGTATTTTAAAAGAAAAAAGCGTTTAATTTAGATAATTAGTAGTATTACCTCGGTTCCAAAATAAAGTATTTCTAAATTATTTACTAGAGCCTAAGAAGTAAGAAGTAAGGAGATATCAAAAGATTTTCTTTTAGCCAATCCATTTTCAAGTATCTGATTGGCCTGGAACCATTAGAATAATTAAAATAACGAGAATCAACACAAATGTTAATTATGATACAAAATATGTATCCTAGAAATTATTACATCGTGAAACGGAGGGAGTAAAGGTTTAGGAAAATTCTGGAGGACAGTCAAACAAGCGTCCATGTTTTAAATTTTCAATATGGGAAACATAGAATACAAAGAATAAGCAATCTTAGTTTCTCCATATTGTAACATTAACCATTGTATCTCAATAAAATCGGCCGACGTTCGACCATAGCTCCGACAAAAAAAATTACAGGGATACACAATTTCTGCCATTTTATATATAAAAAAAGAGAAACATATGAATTTCACGTGAAACAGTTCACCTGTTGCACCGCTCGCGAAAATTTAATTAGGGCACCTGTTAGTGCAGCTAAGTGTCGTTTTCGCTGCACCTTGTAACTACTATCAGGGTAGCTCGTCGATCCCTGCATGGTGTTGACCTGACGAGTGACGAGACGAGACAGGAGAAGCACGTTTCTAGGGCACAATCTCCTTGTAACGTGGGCACCGGCCTGGCCTTTGCTACCCTGCTGCAAAGCACTCGACCTCGCAGACAGAAAGTTTGTTTCCTCCCCAAATCGCTCCGAAACCCATCTCCAGCAGACACACATTTGGGACTTGATTTTTTTCTTCCAGCTCTGCTTTCCATAGCCCCTTCCAGGGTTTTGGAACTCTAATCGCTATTTGCAATCTAATTTCAGACTGACAGAGCTGAGCCCGAGCTAGCTACGAAAGCCGGTTGCTTTCTTTGATCTCCGTCTTCTCAGGCCCAAAACTTGTTCCGGATTTAAAAATGGTTCTAAGCTGTGCACGTTCTCCAGCACAGTTCTTGGACTGTGCGTGAGTGAGACTGAGTCATTTCCTAAGTGTGCGGTTTAACCCCATTTTTTTAATTATCTGCCAAGGTCTTGAGAAATGGGAGAGTAATCTGATGATCCATTAGGTTAATCGCCATGTTGGATGGAGGATTTTGGATGCATCTGTACAGCCCCTGAAGATCTTGACTAGATGTGCATATCCTGTGTTCAGTTCTTGAGATAAACCCTGCACAGTTCTTGAGATTTACTAGCACACAGGCGCCGGAAGCAAAACCTGTGCTGCAATGTGCAGCACAGTTACCTGTCACATGAGCAAATCAAGCAATTAGATCACGAGATATATTAGAGACAAGAGAATGACACTGTGCATATATATAGTAGCAGAGATATCAGTGTGCTGAATATTCTCTTTTGCTATGAAGTTAATGAAAAGCAACATGAGCTAGGAGCTAAAGTGTCATTAGTTTGGCACCATCAGAGATCAGACACCACTAATCAAGTCTAGCATAATCCATATGGTCTGAAATTCTGCCTTCTTAAATACTAATGAACTGACCAAATGTCAGTTTGTCCAGTACTCCAGTTTGCATTTTTCAGCATCTTAGAGATCTTGTAGCAATTGACACTTTGCAGGGCCCCATGTCTGTGACTTTCCATGGCGTATAAATTTGTTTAATTTGTGAAGCCCCAGGGCCGAGCCAAAAACTTTGACCCTCTAGGTATTAGGGCCTACGTACATTTGATCCTAATAACCTGCTTAATCAATCGATCAATCTTTATCTTTTATAGAACGTGTTGCCCCTTTTCGGAGTCCTAAGCCATGTTGCAATTTTACTATTCCTCGTTTGCATCGATCTGTTCTTGGCTGCATCGAAGAACTCGAGCTTGCTTCCACTACGTTATGTGCGCACGTACGCGCGCACGAGAGGTCCCAATTTTTTAAACTGCAGATTGCTTCGGCCTTAGCAGTAATTTGTCGCATTTGAACAATATTACCGTGCAAATGTATCTCCAAAACTGTCTGAATTTTTACAGTGGGAGGAACTAACAACAGAGGAAACATCATCAGATTAATTAATAGATAGATACAAACGAAGTGATGTTTATGTACAGTGATTGTGCGTACTCGCTAAGATTGTCGTTTGGATCAATGGCAAAAGGCAATGCAAGCAATCAGCAAAACAAAATAAACAACGCCTCTAGATGCGTCTGAAGCTTATGATCAAAGCAGCTTAAGTACAGTAGCAGTACGTCTACAAGCTAATTAAGTAGCTAAATACCTAGCTACTACACCTCTACTAGTGCCATAGCAGCTAATAGAAATCCACATGTATCGATCTCTTTTAGCCCTGGTACACATACCAAACAAGATAGCCCTTTGCTCCTAAACAATGAAGGGCCATGGATGATTTACCTCAGAAACAAACACTTTTCAGGAGATCGAAGAAAGAAACAAAGATAGATTAAAAAAAAAGATCTTGTCTTCTTCCTCCTCAATCGCTAGCTAGCTCTTCGATCAATCGTCGTTCCTGCATGCAGCTATGTATGGATCATCGGAGGAGGCTCCGGATGATCTCGGCCTGGGGGCTGTTGTTGTCCATCGTCGACATGAGCTCCGACAGCCGGTCGGAGAGGTCGTCGACCTCCCGGTGGAGGCTCTTGATGTAGCTGCACGTCTCCTTGAGCAGCTTCGACGCCGACGACTGCATCACACACGCCATCACCACCCGTATGTTTTTGTCAAGATCAGAATCAATCAAATCAACGACTGAATCCTAGTATCCTGTCAGACTCTGCTGCTCCAGCTAGCTGCATTGACCAAGCATATGCATGTGTGTGTACTAGGTAGAGCTGCTATCCTATCTATCCTAGCTGGTGGAGCATGCAGCTAGCTAGCTGAACTGACAGTACTGGCCACTGCCAGTGAGTGTGAGTGAGTGAGTGAGTGAGTGAGTGACAGTTGGTGCAGCTAGCACTGCAACGGCAACTGACGGGAGCCAATAATGCAGGATCGATCGGTTGATTGCGTGGACTCGGACGCGAGCGTAGGTTACGTACCCGGCTCGTGCCGCGGCTGCGGGAGGACTCCGGCAGGAGGGCCTGCAGCTTGGAGATGAGCTCGTTGATCTCCTCGTCGGTTATCCTTCCACCACCACGGCGGCTCGACATGATCCGGCCCCCACCCCTCCACTCCCCGCCGGCAACAGACACCACCTCCTGTATATACGCCGACCTTCTCCTCGATCTCCGGCAACCACCACCACCACCGAACTCCCTTGCTACCCCCCCTCTCCGTGCGACCCCAGCAAGCTTACGCCTGACAGCGTGAGCACGGCGGGACGGATCGAGCTAGAGCAAACAAAATGTGCAAAGGGGACACCAAGAACTCCAAGAAAGCGAAAAGAGAACCGGAAGAAGAACTCGAGGCCTGAAACCTCGGCAAGCGAGGTGACTCAGCTCAGCTATGGCGTGTCTGGTCTGCGTGTGACAGCGAGAGTGAGAGTGAGAGCACTGGCTGAGTAGAAGCAGGGCGTGGTTGGTTGTCTGGAAAGAGATGGGTGGGGGGAACGTGTATTAATAGGGGAGGGGGAGGGAAGGGGAGGGGAGATGGGCCCACCGAGCCTTCACTTCGGGCCGACCTTCTGGAAGTGGGCCAGGGATGCCCTGGCCTGGCCCATGGGCTCTCTGCTCCGGGTGCACCCACATGGCCGCACCATGGACCAGCACCGCACAGGGTAAAATAAATCTTGCCGTGTCTCAAAAATACACAGCAGAATCGTCACTTTTTTTAAGCATTTTTCTAACGAAAGATAATCTTAAATGTAATAATAGAAAAGCACAGAGAAAGTTAGTAACGTTTGGGTCCCTTTCGAATCAGCTGTCCCATATGGCTGCTCTGAATTATCACGGACATGTTTCACAAACCGGTAAAAGGTACAATTCTTTGTGAAAACTTCCTATATAGAAGGCTCTTGAAAAATTCTACTAGTAGTAATCTCATTTCTAAATTTTATATACTACATCCATACTAAAATATAAATATTTTTTTATTACTTAGCGTACATTAATGTTAAGGATAAATGACTATAGTGTCCATTAATAAATAAGTAATAAATAGATGTGAAAAGATATGTTGGAATAAAATAGAAATAATTTTGGACGAGATATGATTAATGTGACAAGTATTAATGAATAATACTATAAATATTACACAATGGTGCCAGATGCAAATCCTAAATGTTACTTCATGACATAACTATTTTTTTCTCAATCCCATAATATAAGGCGTACATGCAAATATATATTAACTAGCACATATTTAAATTTAATTTATTTTAAATTCATCACCATCACAATGTGCAACCACATTATATGCATGCATATATGCACCTAGGTAATCTAAACAAGAGTGTGGTTATAGCTTTTTCTTGGTCTTTGTGTTTCTGGTAGCTATGCTTTGTATTATGGAACGAAGGGATTATACTTTAACTACCACTCCATCCATTTTCAAAATATAGAAACCTAGTATTATGATTTCAAAATATTCGTCACAAAATAAGTATAGCCTTATGATCTTGTAAGGGAGAATTCTATGACCTATTTGGAGTAGCTTAATATATATTTTGAGAAGTATTTGAGTGAGAAGCTAACTTTTTAAAATCTAAAAAATATGATTTTTTCAGCTTCTGTTTTATAGTTTATTTTCTAAATTCTACCAATACTAGCCTATTAGGAGGACTTGGAGGCATCAAAAGTTCTCTAAGCAAGCCATAAACTCCAGAGACTATAAAACATGAAATCATCTCAACCGGTGGCGCCAATAAATTGATGGACGTCGCCACACAGTACCGACGATATGAAACACCTTTTGGTACAACAAATGACTAACATTGTTGACTTTGGACAACCATTGGAAGGACCAGGCGACTAGGCAGGTCCAGGGTCAAGAACGTAGCAGTGGTTAAAGAGTACTGCACTACCACTGCCACTACCAGAAAGTTTTTCTTTACAGCAAGGTGTAAACTATGTGTCTATCACTTTTTTTTCCGTCATATCGAATATTTATACACTAATTAGAAGTATTAAATTTAGACTATTAATAAAACTTACCTCATACTCTAGACTATTTTACGAGACGAATCTATTGAGCCTAATTAGTCTATGATTAGCGAATGTGATGCTACAGTAAACATTTGCTAATCGTGGCTTAATTAGGCTTAAAAAAATTGTCCAATAAAATAGGCTTTATTTATGCAATTAGTTTTATTATTAGTCTATATTTAATACTCCTAATAAACGTGTAAATATCCGATGTGACAAGTGACTATATTCAACCAGCCCCTATGTCGAACATGTAAGTCAAAAATTCGATCAATAAATGAAGAAACGAAAATAACAATATTTTATTATTTTGTTTCTACAGTCGTAGAGCGAATTTAGCGTTGCATTTTGCTTATGAACTTAAATCAACATTAATCAATGCTATTATTTTTTTTCAAATTTTTCTGCAACCATTTAGATCAAATAAAAACAATAAGTGTGATTGCACCTATGTGTGAAAAACCGTTGTCCCGAGATGCAAACAGAGGAGGCAGCCAGGCAGTTGCCACTACTAACCAAAGGTGACAGGATCACCGGTCATTTAGATCTCATCTAGCTGGGAGCGAGGAAGAAGCTTGGATGCATCATGCATGGCAGATACCTGGCTGCCTCCTCTGTGGGGGCTGGCTGGCCTGGCTTGAGATCGACCAATCTTGATGTGGCGTGATCTCGCAGGGATCGATCGATCGATCAAACGACCAGTTTGAAGGCGGTGTGTGCAGCAGCAGCACTGCAGTGGTGGTGGTCCTTGGGTTCTCCCCGGTGCCGGATCTTTCCTAGTAGCTAGCTAGCTTCTTCTGATGATCTTTACAACTAGCTAGGAAGACGACATCTGTAGGACCCTCTCCCTGCTCGGAGGTTGAAGAAGATTCGTGTCAATTTCCTGTATTTTCGGGCCTTTAACACGCCATCGTCAGATCTGAAGAGGATCAAGCAGGCTACCGGGGACTCGTCGAAATGGCAGTCTTTTATGTCTAGAGAAAATTTGTTCAGAACATGGCATGATTTTGTTTGGAAAAAAAAAGATTTAGTCTTTCCGCACGAGTTGACAAAAAAAGTTGACGTTTTTCAAACGAGGACAGAGAATTTAACCCCGAGAGGTTGGTCTGCAAAATTGGATTCTGTCCGCGGTTCTTGCTCCCAATTTGTTTTCGCAAGTGTAACTGAACCTGAACCCAACGAGTTATCTTGCTCCCATTTTGTTTTCTCAGGCTTAACTGAACCTGAACTCAAGTCGTCTTGTCCCCATTTTGTTTTCACAAGTGTAACTGAACCTGAACTCATTTTGTAATCACAAGTGTAACTGAAAATGAACTCATTTCAACGAGTCGCCGCTAGCTAGGCACTAGTAGTAGCAGCTCCCTTTCCTGTCCGTGGAAGCAGCGAGTTGTAGATGTAGGACCGTAGGCACGCGCGGGCTAACTTGGAGGTGGTTTAATCGCTGTGCAGTCGCCCCCCCCCCCCCCCCCCCCCCCCCCCAAAACCAACCGAGCTGCGTCGCCGTCGCCGGCTTCAGAGTTTCAGACATTGTCCAGCGTTGAAGTCTCGGACTGGTACTCTACACGAGCAGTGTTACTGCAGACAGTCAAGGTGGTTTCTTTTGGTTACGAAGAGCACTGACGAAACGGCAGCCACACATACATATCTCTGCAACTGGAGTTTGATTGCACGGCGGCAGGAGAAATTCATGCAGATGTTGCGTTGCTGCCTGGTCGAATCGATCGAAAGGCGCCCAGCATCGCATCAGCCGGTGCTCGTGACCAGCTCTCGTACGAGCTAGCTGACATCGCCACATGCAGCGGCCTGTGGATGCAGCAGCAGCGGAGATTTCTGGGATGATTTGGGCGTCACGATTTCTCCGGGGAGCGAGCCTGCGAGCGTCAGGGCGGCAACGATCGAAATCGATGCGATGATCGATCACAATGATTGTGCCATGATGCTGCTGCCTCTCTGATGATTGTACTGCGCCGGGGCGATCGACGTACGTGGGGTGGGGGGGACTGGCCGCGAATCGTCGAGATGATCCCGGCCACTGTGGCGACAACAACCAGTGATCGGTCGAGCACATGCTGATGCTAGGACCTGAGAGTTCGTCGTATCCTTCCTTCCTCTCTGGTTTCGAATTTTATATCTTGCTTTTTTTTGATTGTTTAATTAGTTAATTAATACCACGTGTTAGAGCAAGTACTATGACACTCTAAACATACATCTAATGATGTCATATACGATTAGACGATGAGTTGGAGCGGAGAGGTGAGAAAATAGAATAGGAGCCAACTCTCAGCAAAGTTAATTTAATGAGATTTATTCTAGTTCAATAAAAAGTATCAAAAAAAGTACCGGTATCTTGTGATACTAGATCGTTTTTGATCGTTGGATCTAACAATGTTCATCCTACTCGACTACATTCAATGCTGGAAAACAATTTAGTACCGTGAGATGCCGGTACCTCGAGGTATTTTTTGTTGGACCGGAGCAAATCTCTAAATTAAAAAATCAGATATATGACCTATAGCCATGGTAAAAACCTATATATATTATCTTAATGTATTCGTTATTATACAATGGACAGTATATACCCAAACTCCAATAGATATTTACTATGTTCAGATTTTTTGGTCTTGCCTAGACTCACGTGTGCTAATAAATTTAGACATATATACAGAACATATATATGAATACATGGATAAATCTAGACAAAGCCAGAAAGTCTTATAATATGGAACATATGGAGTAATAAATAAATAAAGTAATAGATTAGGTTCTAATGGCTAAAATAAATACTGTAGTGTATTAAAGCTAGATATCCTATTTGAATAGGGTAACGCTCCGGTGCATATTACTAGTAGTATTATACTACCCGTAGAAAAATGGTATTTTTGTACTTTGTTAATTACTTGATTAGCAGTATTCTGTAATTTTATTTTTATTTTTGCAATAAAGATCACAACAAAAATGACGATATTATCCAATAAATTTCTACTACACCTAATATTATTGGTAGTATAATTTAATCACAGCCGTCCAATAAAAATAAATCAACAATATGGATTAATTTATACTACCATTAATATGCACCGGAGTCGGTTCCATGGTAACCTTTAATTGACAGATAGAAGATGTGAACAGAAATAGAGATATCAATTACTTTAAAACTTGCTCAAGAGCGAGCGAGTTCTAGGGCGGTGCATGCGCATGTAGCGGAAGAGATGGATGGATTGGAGAAGTGTACATGTACCTGAAAATGGTCGGCACGGCACGGCACGGATGGGAAGCCTCCGGAGCGGTGCCCATACTGCGCCGGTGAATGGCGAGCCGGACAAGCCGCTGGCTAGCTATGCCTATGGCTGCAGACGACGAAGAATCAGTCCAGGAGCTGCTATTGCCAGCGTCCTCCTCGAGGTGAAAAAATGCTGGACCTTTTACGAGACGAGACAGCCAGACTATGGTTTCAGTTCGGCAACTCTTTGTATTATTCTAAACATAGTAATACTGACAGCCGATGGTTGTATTTCCATCACTTCATATGGCATGCCAAACTATACTAAAATTACGCATGGTCAGATTAGTTACGAACCAAACAAACCCTAAATCTAACATATAGACTTGCTATCTAAAGCCGTGTCAAACGAGACCTTATTACAAAGACCCAATGATAGCTTCAATATTTGTGGTTCTCCTTTTTGTTTTCACGGTTCGAGTTGTTATATTGCCCCCGATGACTGGGATGATGTGAAAAGGGTGTATCCAACAGTTACCGCTCGATCCGTTTACAATATAAGATTTTCTAATATTATATAAATTTTAATAAATCTATATATATAATATAAATAAATAGATGAATCTAAACATGATAAAAAATGTTTTATAATATGAATCTGAGAGAGTAATTTTCTTAAGGAACGGTTAGTACTACTGCTGCTGCTGCTTTTTAAAGGGACTCCTACAACTGATAGTACCCTGAGGTCTGAGCCCAATGCCACTAATCAACCTGGTCTCATTAGAAGATTAGAAGCCCATGGCCATAGCTAATCTTCTTCAAGCAGGCCTAAAATCAAAGCATCCATCGGCAGCCCAGGAATATATGCCACTCCAAATGTCTCGCTTGAAAGGAAAAATGAAGACCACCAAAAAACGAGGCAAATTCAAGATCGGCACGCATACGTATTTATCTTGCATTGCATCGCCAGCCGCAGACGTGGACTGGGACGGTCAGACCGGTCCGGTTCGGCGAGGCCACCGTCCGTTCGTCGCCGAGGGAACGGCGGCGGCGACCGACCTCGTGGGGTTTGGCCGGACTCCGGAGAAAGGCTCGAGGATCGTACTCAGGGGGTGTTTGGAATAAGGGGCTAAACTTTAGCATCTTGTTCTATTAAATGTTTGGACACTTATTATAAATAATAAGCATGGATTATTAATAAAACTCATCCATAATCTTGGACTAATTCACGAGACGAATCTATTGAGCCTAATTAATCTATGATTAGCATATGTGATGCTACGGTAAACAGCTCTAATTATAGATTAATTAGGCTTAAAAAATTCATCTCACGAATTAGCTCTCATTTATGAAATTAGTTTTTTTATTAGTCTATGTTTAATACTTCATATTAGTGTCTAAACATCCGATTTAACATAGGGCAAAAAGTTTAGTCCCATCTAAACAACCCCTAAAGTAGCATGGAAAAGTTCTCTTGCAAGTTGAAAGGGGCATCGTTCCGAGGGAAATAGATTATAATTCCTTGAGGGAATTTTTTTTTTCGTGTTATCAGAATAAACATTTTTTCCATTCTTCAGTAGGTATCATGAGATAGATATCACTGTTATCTATGTAAAATTTGGTACCTTATAGTATCTAAGGTACCAAGAGGTACCAAATTTTATATAGAAAATAGTCGTACCTCGGCAAAATTGCTCTATCAAAATAGCTATAAAAATAATTTTAAAAAATTGATATTTGATGTTGGTATGTCATAACATCATTAGCATGCATATCCCGGGGCGGAGCAAGAGGGTATGACAGGTATGTACATACCCTATACTCCATATACTCTATACTTGGTATATATGTATTTTTAAAAAAACTAATATGAATATAAATACATGTTACTTAGTGTATATATATTAAATCATGATATCAATTTTACAATCATTACTGATTTGATAAATTAGATTTATCCAATTATATATGATAATTTTTAGATGGGCATACCCTTAGCTAAAATACTAGATTCACCATGGTGTATATCCAAATTCGATCCCTATAACTTGTAAAAAAAATGGAACTCTAATTACTATACACATAGAGTCATATTTATTTCTTATGCAACATGTAAAAATCAAATTTGATATTGCATGTTTATGTAATTATATATTACGTATTAACCTATCTTGTAATGTTCTTTGTTATATCAATATGAAAGTATGGTCCGGTGTTGTTTGTTTTTGGGGAAAAAGAACTAGGTTGGGAGCAGCAGGAGAGCACTAATTTCATTGAGCACGGTGAAAAGGCTCTAAAACTGGACCATAGTGCTGGTTTGAGAATAAAGGAGATGGGCATAATAGCTCACATGCTGAGGCATATTCTCCACTAAGTTGTTCTCTAATCTCATGTCCAGCTTCTATTTATGTAGTCTGTAAAACGACACGGATTATTCGGTCAGGACAAGGTTCTGGAAGAACAAAAGCGAATTAGCTAGACATGTTTCTTGCCTGTCAAAGCTATGACAAGCATGGCAATGGCGCACTCACAAATCCGAATCCTTCTACCTACGCATACATTTCTGAAGAACACGGGACAATAGGTCAAAACGCGAATGCACTTCGGGATACGGCAGATTTGCAAGTTTGAGACAAAATATCTGAAGATAACTCGTCAAGAAACTGAAGAACAGTGGTTGAGACGATCAGACAGAGCACCTGCAAAAAGGGAAGAGAACAGCATGCTCAAGCAAATAACTGTAAAAATACGAGGAAAAAAAAGGACGGCTTTTGTCACAAGGGCAGCATGCACCGATGAAGTTGCAGCAGTAACCGCACGACCGTGCAGTCTTAACTTTTCGTTTCTGGTAATGTTTATAAGATAAAATTTAATTTTTTAATCTTATATTAAAAATATATTTTAGGGGATTGTATTTTAATTTTATATTGCTAAGAATAGATATATAAAAGTTCTATTCACAAATTATTTTTATTTACAAATATACCAATCACCCCTGTAATTCGATACCAGGGCTAGTACAACAGCGACTGCTCTCAAATTATTGAGATCCTGTTCCAAAGGCAGCGGACTCTATTTGGAATTATTGGCGAAGAAGAAAGAGGCGTTGCTCTGGCATATGAGCATGGCGGGACGCCCAGAATGGGCACCCCGTGGAACGGAACGGATAGGAGGAGCTGCTCCAGTGGTCAACAGAAGAAAGCTTCACGCAACACACCACAGCAAGATTTCTTTCAGTAGGCAGGCGTGCATCTCTCCATTCCATCGATCCATTGTACTGGATTCTCATTTCCTTCTTTTGCTCTGCTCCAGGAACAAGTCAGCAATTTCCAGCTAGAAATTATGGGAGAGTTCCATCAAGCTGGCTCACCTGCAAGGGGGAACAAACATCTGGTTCTACCAGACTGACTGAACAAGTGCTTTGTTGACCTGCTAACCCACAGAGATAGCACCAGTCAAGATTCAGAAACAGACAGCACAAGTTTCATTCAGCATGCAGTTATCTGCCTTGCAAGGAAACCCGTCTCTTGTTCTGGTCAGTAAAGAACGATTCAAGATATCTGGAAACTTTACTTCTCAAACTGTAACTCCACTGGAAGGTCGCATTCTTTCGTTAGGAGATCACACGCACACTTGCTAACTGCTATTGCAGAATCAAAACAAGTAGGATTCCACAAACAGAATCGATGCAAACTTGTCAGTGGTAATTTGAAAAGAACTTCCAGGCTCCCACAGACCAGAGTCATATTTCTACGTTTCCATGTTACTGATAAAGAAGGCGCTAGGACAGCAAATTAAATAAACCAAATCCTCAGTTAATAAAAAAAGGCAACCAAGTATAGTATTTTGCACATAAAATGATCACAGTTGTTCATGTAAATGCCAGAATGAAGCATGCCATGCAAATTTGAACATAATGCGAGAAAGATGCTATTGAATAAAAACACGAGTCTAGTACTTCCACCAAATAAAGATGAGAGACAAGTTTGTCCCTCCTGCCCCATAGATATTTTATGTTTCATGAACTCCACATTCATGGGGATCCCTGATAGAGTTTCTATTGAGTTACATCTAACCCTTCATATAATATTTAGGCGGCTAAAAGAATGGTCTTTACTTCCAAATAGTGTGAAAACATAAATGTACTAATATACAGTAACTAGGATGTTTTCTAGTGAACCAGTTCAAACCCTGCAATATTTGACCATTCTTCACTCAACACTGCTATTACTCCAAATGAGAAGATCACCACATGCACTAGCACAAATTTATGCAAGTCACTAGACAAGGAACACAAGAAGGTTTTATAAATATTACTTAATGCCAATTAGTTTATTTTCACAGAATTTAGTATGCTTCCTTGACATGATGTGAGACTACATTCAGAATCACCGAGAGTTACTCATCCCAAATAAGTTCACATAGTCCTGTAACTCCAGCATGCAGTAACGCAGAAGAAACCTCAAGCCAAAGATTTCAATGACAAAAGGGTTTTTGTACATTACTATGTCTTCTAATGAAAGCTTTGTTAATCACCCAGAATAGCAACAGAGACTGATATTTAACTAGTGATTTACTAAAAAGGAACCAATGAAACAAATCCATCAGAGTTTCTGTGGATCATTCAATGATACAAAAAACATATGAGAAGCAACTAAACTAGAACAATACCAAGCAAGGTCAGCACAGGCATGTCAGAGAGTACACAAACGAAATTCACAACTGGGATATGAAACATATCGTTATCGCTATTAACAAACTTCATGAAAGACAAACTATCATGAAGCATGAAAAATTTGATAACAGAAATTATACCAGCAAACATAAGGCATGGTGTTCATAATTGATGAATATCTTTGTTGCAGACACATACTCCATATGAATCAAGTATTGCCTAACAAGTTCATCAATAGTGAAAAGCCTTCTGAAAGCTGTTCCTAGATTATTAATATAAGACTATTTTGCATAGTCTCGTATCTTTCAAATCACAAGCAGTTGATCCAAATGCAAATGTTGAAATTGATTAGCGACGAAAACTGAAGTATTACAAGAACTCAGGTTGTTACATGACTGCTGCCACTGAACAGATGTCCAGTTGAATCTGAAACCAGACAGAAGGCAGAAATCGCTACGAAGCATCAGGACTGAAGCAATTGAATATGCTTCCTTTGGGCATACCATCCTTTATAAATATCCACCGTATTGAATCTTTGATCAGTGGATTCAACAGCCCATCACAGCACAATTATACACAAAGTTCCCAGATGGCCTTCTGGCAACCAAATTCCAAACAGGTGGTCGCTCATCGGGGGTCCATGAATTAAGCTCAATTGTACCGCCAATAGAAGTCCTTGGGCCACCGATAACAATCAGCCGATCACCACATGCTCGGAAAGCAAGGCCCCACCCATTCATTGACACAAACCGTTCAGGTAACTTACCAAGAGTAATCCACTTATTGTTCTGCTTGTCATACTTCTTCACGTCCTTCTCACTATAATCAGCAGCGTAAAGCTCATTGTTAACAACAGCAATAAGTGGAGGAGCACCAGTTACTCCATTGAGATCCTCAGACATGTTTTCAATCACCCTCCAAGATCCTCTCTTCAGGTCATATTCCTCCCCACATGTTAACACCTTGTTGTTGCTGGCCACACCACCAATCACATAGAACTTGCCATCCATGAACACCCCAGAGCACATCTTCCGTGCCCTATTCATGCTGGGAAGGAGTGTCCAAGAATGTGTCTCCGAGTCATACATCTCTGCAGAGCTCAATATCCTGCCAGAGGAATCAGTGCCCCCAGCAACATACGCCTTTGCCCCAACGCTTGTTGAACCAAACAAGCACCGTGGCGAGATCATCGGATCAGCCCGTGTCCATGAATTGGTTAGGATGCTATACCTGAACACAATGTGTGTCATTGCAAACACAAGGAGCTCAGTGCCCACAGCGAGTGACTCCTTGTCAGAACACATGAAGCATTCATCCGGTGGCATCTTGGGCACTCGGATCCAGCGCCCACGGTATGGGTCATACGCATCCCACTCTAGGACGTTGCAGGAGAAATAGACCCAATGTTCTGCCACCCCATTTTGGCGCCGCAGGCGGTAGATCTCTCCGCTGTGCACCAGCGCCCGGAAGTCCTTGTTCAGGGAGGCCACCGAGCCATAGTCCGAGCGGGACAGCCGGAGGAGGCAATTGATGGTCAGGTCACGGCCAATCGCACCAATGAGGCTGCTCCCGTTGCCATGGCCCTCCCCGCCGCCAGAGGAAGCACGGCGACTGGAGCCGCCGTGGCCCTCAGAGATGTGCGGCTGCGGCGACGGCGGCTTGCTGCGCTTCCCGCCACCGCAGTCAACCCCATCCATGTCCTCGACTTCCGCATCTTCCGGCGTCGGTCGCTTGCCGTTGAGCACCTCGTGGGTGAGGTACGCCCACTCGGACTCCAGCTCGCAGGAGCTCGGCAGGGAGCGCGAGACGAGGCAGGACTTGCCTTCCAGCATCATGTTACGCCCAAATGGGAAAGTCTTTCTTTCTAATCTCCTTGCCGTGATCTGCAGGAATCGAATTTAGAGATAAACAAGAAAAACAGTAAGCAACGATGAAATCGAACAAGAACAACGGGATCAAGAACCGGAAGAAACAGCTGAGATTTGAGAACGGAGTGTGAATAAAACGAGGCATAAAAATCGAATCCTCCACCGATGCCTCAATCGATCTCCCCGCTCCCCAGATCCGTCCCCGCAAAACCAAATCTTTTAAATCTCAAATAACACGAACCTAAATCGACTGAACAAGCCGAAAGAACGAGATAACACAAGGACGCACCTAAATCGAACCCATATGGAGGAGATCACGAACCCCAAATCCCCCACTCAAAGATCGCGCCTTTGAACCCAATCAACTCGTCCCCATAGGCCTGAGCCCAAGAAAAATCCCCACCCCCACACCCAATCTGCCCCCTCCCTCATCCTCCATCTTTCTCGCCCCTCCCATCGATGAGATGAGAGAGGAAGGATTTATACCTGTACAGATAGATGGCTCTATCCACTGCTGCCACTTGGTTGCAGCTGCCGCTTCTAATGCTTCTGCAGCTCTGCCCCCGCAGCCTCTGCTGCTGCCCCTCCCCCTCACTCTCTTGTAGGAGTAGTAGTGTGCTGCTCTGCTCTCCTCCCTTCTCTCTCTCGTGTACTTGGGGAATTGGGATTCTCCTCTCACTTTATTTCTTTCCCTTTTTATTCCTCCATATATTTTTTTTTCTCTCCGTCTGTTTTGGCTCGTTGAAATTGGAAACCCGGCAGGCCTCAGAAGTAGAAAAGGAGGAAGCGGCCACCGGCCAGCTCACCTGAAGCTTAGGTGGATTCTGCGCAGCCTCCGCTGGCTGGCTGGCCGGGCTGTACAGACACGGCGTATGTCTCTCGCGTCTCCATCCATCCATCGCCTCCTTCCCCCTTTCCTTTTTCATTTGCCGCCTTGCTGATTGGCAGCATGGATTCGATTACTTTATTTATTTCTACATGTCCTTTGCACAAATTCCATAGGAAGTACGACATACGAAGAGGATGCGTGGAGATAAAATAAAAGAAATTTTGAATGGTAAGCGATTAACGTGGAGTGATTGCTTAGAAAATGCCAAACAAAATGGCTGTAAATGAAAAATGATTTATGCATCGTTTATATATGTATTTTTAGCGGTCTAAAAGATAAAACTGGAAAAAAATAGCTTATAAATATAAGCAGAAGCGAAAAATTAGGATATTATATTTTAAAATAAGATTCAAACACTATAAATTACTATATTTTGACACGAAGAGAGTAGTATATATTATGTCAATGTGGAGGGTTTACAGATTTGATCTCTTTTTAAAACCACAAAGTGTTCGTGAATCTGTTGGTGATCGGTATATAAAAACTAACCGTTTATTTTTTTTTCATACAAAAGTTATCGGTTTTTGGCAAATCAATTAAAAGCATTTTTTATCTTGAAGACGGTATGATAAACCTAATAGTTTGTCAAATTCTAACTTACATTTATTTATTTTAGTGTCCTGAGTTAAGTATGTATGTCAAACATATGTGTTTCTTTTTTGAAAAATGGATTGGAAAAGATAGTACTATATCATGGGTTATATGGTTTTCCTTTAAAAAGTTGGCCGCTTTTTTATGGCTACGATGATTTTATGATATATACTGTGAACCTATCTCATGCCTAGTCCCAATCCTTCCAACTCAACCTAGCCACAATATATCTTTTTCTATCACCTATATCTTTTCGTTTCTAATTATGTTTATAAGTTAAAATTTATATTTTCAACTTTAAATTAAGAGTTGGTTTTAGGCTTTTCGCCGAAGTTTATTTTTCAATCTTAAACTTTTAGATCACTAAAAATATATATATAAATAAATTATTTTTTGTTCCTAAATATATCGTTTAGTGACCCCTGTATCGCCATTGTCAAATGTTCTTGCCTCTTGTAGCGTGGGCCAACACGACGTGCCTTTTCCATCTTGCCTTAACCTTTCAGCATTGTCACATCCATGTATACTTGTACTTACTAACAATCAGTCTACCGATGATGCTCCTTTGCACAGAGGAGTCGGTGCCATCGTTGCCAATCAGAAGAGAAAACAATCTGCCTAGCTAGTACAAATTTCCAGAGAAAAATCCAAATGACTAGTGGTTGGAGCGAGCACATTTTGTTCGAACCACACGTAGGATTGATCCATGGTATTGTCTATGTAAATTAGGTACGTGTACGCGTGTACGGTGTGATATGGTTTAGGTATGAGTTATCACTTGTACTCTTGTAGATAGGAAGTATACAGATTTCCAAATCAACCAAAAGTTTCAAAAATGGATCGACTTTTGTGAAAACCTCGACCTAGCCACTGGACAGAAAAATCCATGGAAATTAAAGATAATTAAGCACAATTCTAGAGTTTTTTTTGGGTTAATTAGATTTATGCCATTGCAAATATGCCAATTTAGAAAAATAACATTACAATTTCTGTATTCGTATAGATGCCATTACAATTCTTACTCGATCACACAAATGCCATTTTTCTCTTCATCTGTTCAGGCCTAATGCAGTAAACTAAATTAAACGGCGCCATAATATAAACTGCTGGTATATATACATTATCATTAGTCCAATCCTGCAATAATCCGTCGCACAAGCTACGGTGTCATTTTCTTTTGCCAAGCTGACAATCATATATTTCAGTCTCTCTCTCTGTCTCTCTCGTCATTGTCATCATTATCATCTCAACTGATGATGTGAGATGTTGCGGCTGTCAAGAATAACAGAAAATACTCTATCAGCCGCAACCAACAACAAGAACTTTGGTAATGGTTGGCCCCAAACCTGAAAAATACAGATTTACACCCCGTTTGTTTCCAAGAATTTTTTTTAAATCTATGTCACATCGAATGTTTTGATATTAATTAGAAGTATTAAATACATACTATTAATTAAACCCACCACATACTCTGGACTATTTCGCGAGACGAATTTATTAAGCCTAATTAGTCCATAATTAGCGAATATAATGCTATAGTAAATATTTACTAATCGTGGATTAATTAGGTCTAAAAAATTTATCTAATAAAATAGCCTTTATTTATGCAATTAGTTTTGTTATCTATATATATTTAATACTACTAATTAACGTCAAAACATTCAATATCACAGAGAATGAAAAAAAAATCCCTAGATCTGAGCAACCACTCTGCTTGATTAACCGGCCGTGAAACCGACGTCTCCGCACAAGCATCTGCCGCTGCAACAAGTAGAGTGCTACTGCAGCTTCCAGGTGAAAATTTTCACCTTTCACTCGTGGGCTCGTGGCCGCACCAACCTCCAAGCCGCCATTGCTGCTTCTACTGCTACTACCGCTGTCCTTGGTGCTGAAATGTAGAAAGGCTGTGAAAGCTTCGCGTAAAGGTTTCTCATATTATCTTTATATAGCAAATTTTTAACTATATTGTAGTTAATTCAATCATTTTAAACTCTTAAATAGCTATCACACAATCAAATAATGCACTTGATTAGAACGAGGTCTAGTAAGAAAAGAACAAGGTCTTAATCATGATTCCGAAGATTTGTTACTGTGACATAATCCTACTGTACAGGAGAGGATCCTAGGAGTTTTGAGTGAAAATTGGTGCCTAAATTTAGCAGCTGTGCTACTGGGTTGCAAACCTATTTGGACTCTCGTCTTTTATTTTTCTTATGCTTATAGACCGAAATCTGAATTTTAGACCTTAAATTTGAAATTCATTTTTTGGTTTTCGTCGTAGTTTATTTTTCAGTTAATGCTTTTACATCGCTATAAATACGTAAACAAAAGTTGTATTCACAATTTTTTTTTGCAAATATGTGTATGGACTCTTCCTAAAAAGCCAAAAAATGGACTCCTTGTTTGCAGGTGATCCAGTACTTGATGAAAATGTGCTGGTATCCATTTATTTGGATAACTGACAGATGTTGGAATCTCAACAACTGCATTTGTGCTAGTAGTATCAAGTGGTGATCAGTTTCAGTTTAGATGTTAAGGAGGAGTACTAATAATACAGTAATGCACTCCCATTGTTCTTGGTCACTGGGACTATGATTTCTGCTAGTAGTGCCCACTGGGTTTTTGCGTTGATTACCCTTGTTAATGAGTGGGATTAAGGGATCTGTCCTGAAAAGAAGTGCCCTCCCATCTATGACACCAAGTGCAACAACACTTTATGCCATTTTTTCTTTCTTCTTTTCCTTTTCTCTCTCTTTCTGTACTGCCTCCTTTCATGACTTGGCCAAAAAATTCTCTCCTCCCAACTGTACTTACTTTAATTAAAGAAATCGGAGAATGACGACAACCTAACCCACCAATCGGGAATAATTCTAAAGCCTAAACTTTCTCGCTGCCTTGGTGGAATCAGGGAGAGAAGAAAAAAAAAGGTAGAATTTTTGGGAGGTTAAAAGGCAAAGATTAGCCAAATGCATCAACCAACCGGAGAATGAGAAATGACGAAGAGAAAAAGAAAAAGAGAAGAATAGGATTCTGTCGTGTCAATGTGAAGAAAAATTAAAACTGCGGCTTAAAAGAATGAGAACATGGGCACAGTATATGAACCGTGTCACTGTCCTGCCCTTGAGCTAGCTAGATCAACTCTCTGATTAGAGTTTTATTTGACCCCGTCTCAGCTTGTGCCGCACACGATTCCAACGTGTTCCCCCCCTTTTTTTTTGACGGCTATCTATACCTAGTTATCGAATTTTTTTTATTTTTTAAACCTTTTAAAATAATTTTAGTACTAAACCTCGGGAGAAAATATTTTTACCGAATAAACCTTTTGACCACGCCAGTGTTGATGACGTGGCAAGACAACGCTACTACACAACACGGTCGGCGTGGCAGTCTTGCCACACCAGTGTTAGCGGCATAACAAGACAACGCTGCCACACCACTAACAATGGTGTGGCAAGCCTGTCGCTCCAAAAACCCTGCATGGTAACGCTATTTTGTCACGCCAGTGTTGGTGGCGTAGTCAAAAGGTTCATCTGATAAAAATATTTTCTCCCGAGGCTTAGAAAATTAAAAAATTTTCCTAGTTATCTACATACCCACTTGAACCAAGCGAAGTCAATCTATACTCACTCTGCTCCAAAATATAAATATCTTTATGATTTGAATTTTAGATCATAATATAAGTATTTTTGCACCGCTTCTTATAATTTTAATTATTCTAATAATTACAGAATCAATCAGATATTTAGAAAAAGAACCTAATCAATTCAAAATTCAAACAATTATCATTAAAGTGACTAAACAAGAATCTTTTAACATCTCCTTAATATATACATAATAATAATATAAAAGATGATTATATTGGAAAGGATGTGGTATTCTTTAATAAATATGGGAACATGCATGGAGTGCCTCTTATAAGCTTACATGACAACGATTACTGTTCAATTTATTTTTTTAAAAAGAAGAGAATCATTATAGCTCTCTTTAAAATTTCCACGTTCCAAATATGTCCGTTCTACCTGGCACGAAGAAAATATGTAGCAATAAACGACCACACATATGTTAAAGTCGGTGCCATAAATACACCTTTCATTTTAAATATTGTATCATGCATGAGAGTCTTGTGCAAGCCTCCGTAAGAATCATTACAACTCACTTAAAAATTTCCGCATTCCAAACATGCACCTCTATTTACGCCTTGTTTAGTTCTAATTTTTTTTCCAAAAACATCACATCGAATTTTTGACATCTAAATAAAGCATTAAACATAGATGAACCAAAAAAACTAATTGCACAATTATAGAAAAAATCTTGAGACGAATCTTTTGAGCCTAATTAGTCCATAATTAGCCATAAGTTCTACAGTAACCAACCTATGCTAATGATGGATTAATTAGGCTCAAAAGATTTGTCTCGCGGTTTCTAGGCTAGCCGTGAAATTCGTTTTTTCATTTGTGTCCAAAAACCACTTCCGACATACGGTCAAATATTTGACGTGACATTTCTTCTAAAAATTTTCTCAATCTAAACATCACCTTAGCACGAAGGAAATATATAGCAACAAGTGACAAACGACCACACACGATGTTAAATCAATGTCCCAAATACTTTCTCAATTTTAAACATCATAACATGCATGATAGTCTTTTAGGTCATTCCCAATCTAGAACTTGTCATGTCATATACTACTCCATCCAAAAAACAGATTCCTTAGTTTTGTCTACAGAGCGTTTGACCATCCGTCTTATTTGAAGAATTTATTAAAAAATTAAAAAAATAGTCACATGCAAAGTACTATTCATATTTTATCATGTAATAACAATGAAAATATTAATCATTAAAAAAATTTAAATAAGACGAAGAGTCAAAAATTCAATCAAAAACGCAGGAATTGGTTTATTTTGGGACAGAGGGTGTAGACACTATGGGTAGAAACTACGTATTCAATGAATGATGTCTTCAAATTAAATTCTCATCCAATCATCTCTCTTTTCTTCCATTTTATCCACATATCACCTTATTTTTGTTCTTGATTCTTGTCTAGAGATGTTTCTTGCATGATAAATGGTTTCTTCATCTTTTTTCCTCTTTGCTCATTAACTCCCTTGCCACGTATGATTTTGCTTATGTGGCAATCTATTTAATGCTATGGAAAGTACATGACATGGAGGGTTGGGGATGGCCTACTGCTCTGTCTCAAAACACTTTAAGATGTTTAACTCTTTGGTTGTAACGTTTGACCATTTGTCTTATTCAAAAATTTAATACAAATATAAAAAATGATAAGTTGTGCTTAAAGTTCTTTTGATAATAAAGTAAACCACAAACAAAATAAATGATATTTTCATAATTTTTTGAATAAGACAAACGATCAACCATTGTATATAAAAAAGTCAAACATCTTATATTATGAAATGAAGAGAGTAGTATTTTGAGACGAAGCTAGTATAAGCATATGCAACGTTGTGGATACATATTGCCAGCAGGATCAGTGAACACACGAGTACATGTATACAGGGGGAGAGGAGGAAAGGGAAGGTGTACCTTAGATGAGGTGAGGTGAGAGCAAAACCCATGGACGGGGAGGAGAGCCACATGCGTGGTGAGCTGGTGTGGCTAGCTGTGCCCACTGATCCCTCAACCTGCCCTGCGCTAAAGCAATTTGTTCTCACATGGATGGCTAGCTAACCACCGCCCCGGCCTCTTGCTCGCTCGCTCGCGCTGTTGCGATGTGATGTTTCTTTCTACACAAGCATGTTTAAGGCCCACACCCAAACACCATCATCCGTGTAATCATGCTATCTAGAGAGATAGAATGAGAGACGATTTGTGCATGCTATCTTATGCCTCTTTTTTTTTTGCGGTTTAGAACAAAAACGAAATCGCTTATTAATTATTAAAAAATAATTTATGGATAAAACTTTATATACATGTAGTGATGTAATATCAAATGCGAGAAGATAAACTACAATGAAAAAACTTAAAAAATAATTTAAAATTTAAGTTCTTGAATTTAAATTTTGGCTTATAAGCATAGGTATAATCGAAAATAACTTGTAGGACCTCTCTCCTTTTTAAAAACGTAGCTATATATAATGTGATTTTAACCTATTTTGATACTGTCTAAATATACTGTAACTATATTTTTGAACGGAGAGCACGGTTCTCCCTCCATCAGAGCTCTCTTCTTGTTGCAAATTAAATGTCACTTCAAGGGAAGGCTACCACTGCTTGCTTTGGTTGGTTGTTTGCTTTTCGTTGATCGACCCGTGCGGGATTGGTGAACGGTGAAGTACGGGAAGCGGCTTTTACCTTACCTCCTCCCTTCCAGTTGAAGCCACTCTCTAGGGCTCAATTTATTTCATCATCTGTACTAATTAACTTTCTACAACCCTGTTTCATAATACAATTAAGGTATTTTATGTAAAATATATAGCCAAATTTCCTTATATCACGAGATAGTGACAGCAGCTACCATTTTTCTTCAATTCCGTTGGAGTATGTAGGGGTAGTAGCAGTGTAGCACTAACCATGTTATTTCTCGGTTCAAATTACACTAACCATGTTATTTCTCGGTTCAAATTGTTTACGCAGTCGCATTAGTAGTAGCAGGAGTATACTTTACTCTTATACACACTCCGAGTTATAATGTATATTAAACAACCTGCCAAAAACTAAGCCCATGCTCGAATGTCAGGATTGTTCTTTGTTTTTGTGGGCACATGGTTTTCAAACTTCATGTTTCATGTAAAAAAATTATATATAAAATTTCCTTCATTGATCTTTTACTAGAATTTTAACTTAGAAAAGTTAATTTAGGGTGTGTTTGGTTCGATGTGATATCGTGATCCATATTTTGTTATACGTGATAATTTATGTTGATTGTTTGCTTGTATGGATGAGATGAACTAGTTTTATTTTTTTGTTTGATGGATGGATGAAGGATGGAATGAACACAATGAATTATTAATCTATATCAAAGTATATTAATTATTACTAGTCTTTTATCATAATTTAATGCTTCTTAACAATATAATATGCTAATTATTCCTAATCTACATAATTTGAAAATGATAATAACCAATCAATAACAAAACATTCTAATTATTATCCCTATTTAGTTGCTAATGATTGACGTTAGTAAGGGTAGACGCCATTCTCCGGCCATTTAATCAGATCCATCCATCTAACATATTTAAGAAATATTTTTTGATGACCATCATATTCACCATTCGCCCATGAATCAAGTACCGTAAAAAAACCCTAAATATCATATCCCATGCACTCGTATCCACTAAACAAACAAACCCCTATTTTATTTACACCCTCGAATAGCTATAAAAAAAAGATAATTCTCTCCTACTTTAATGCTACAGTTATCGGTAGTATAAAAAACTGTATTGTTTTTTTCAGTTTGGTCGTTATTGACGTCAGGTTGAGCCGCCAGTCAGGTTCTTGACAGGCTGAGGTTGTAGTGGGGAGAAATCTGGATGCGGAGCAACGCTACGGGATGGGTTAGCCAGCCAGCCGAGCCTACCAGGCTACCAGCAGCTGGCGTCCAGCCAAGGCGATTTTGGATAGATATATTGGCCGCGTGCATGCGTGAGGCCCCCTTTTAAATTCTAAAAATATTTAGAAAAAAGGTCACGTCAGATATTTTATCGAATGTCGGAAATAATTTTTGGACGCGAATGAAAAAACGAATTTTACGGCTTGTCTAAAAACCTTGAGGCGAATCTTTTGAGGCTAATTAATTCGTCATTAGCACATGTAGGTTATTATAGCACATATGACTAATCATGCACTAATTAGTCTTAAAATATTTGTCTCATGACTCTTTTTATAACTGTATAATTAGTGTTTATCTTCATTAATATTTAATGTTTCATTTAGATGTTTAAAAATTTACGATGTTTTTTAAAAAATTTTTGAGGTGCCGAATCGCACGGCTGGCTGCACACCAGGCCGCGCCGTTCTGGCCTGTCCAATCCGGTCCAAGCTGCCGCCGCCGCCGCCGCGGCGCGGCGCAGCGCGGTGAATAACTGCCTGACCCGACTGACCGATATTGCCGGCCGGGCGGCCTCCGCCTGCGCCGCGTGCGTATGGACGCAGCGGGCGTGGGGTCCAGCCGTCAACCCCGGTGACGCGCGAGACGATCGGCGGGCGGCGGCGACGAAGACGTGGGGCTGGTTGGTCTGGCGCGCTGCAGCTGCTGCTACTTTGCACGGGGCTCTGTTCACACAGGCGATCGAGCGATGGATCGATGGATCAAGTGAGCTGGTCAATCGGATGGAGACGTCGCACCCGTCCCTCACCCCCAGCCGCAGCGCACCGCACCGCAGCAACTGTGTATGCACGTACAAAACGGTCCAGTACTCCTATGGACGGGTTTTTATTAGCACGCCAATGAAGATCCATTCGTTTCTTATTGTCTAAATAGTTAATAGAAAATTGAGAATATAAGATTAATATGAGATGTGTAACTCTACCGACATGTAATTTAAATTCAATTTCTATATATTATAATACAAAAAATAGCTAAAACTGTATGCATATTTTTACATGTATATTTGTTATATTGTCGAATCTAAACTTTCATGGTTATGAAACGATATATTCCATATTAATCTATGTTACTATTTTTTTTATATTTTTAGTGAATATTTAGATGATATACATAGTTTTACAGCTATATTTGTTATTTTGTTACAAATTGATTTTAAATTTTTCTGGTTATAAAATGATATATCTTATATTAATCTATGTTACTATTTTTTTTATTTTTCTAGTAAATATTTTGATGATATGTAAGAAAACACCAAGTTATTGAAAGAGCACTTCTCTAAATATTTTCCCATACAAATAAGCACCCGTACAAGGTTACGATTCAACTGCCGCACGCTAAAGTTGATCGGAAATTGTACACGGCAATACTAGCTAGCTGAAACATTCCGATGACGCTACTATTAGCAGCAGCCTGGAGGAAGTGAGTAAAATACGAATTAAGGAAACGGGTGGCAGAGTTTTAATGGGACGGTTGTGTTTTGGTTCCTCAGTCTCGACGTGCTAGCGGTAGCAGCCGAGGTGCGTGGTCCACGAATTGCACTGCATTTGCACGCACGCACGCACGTCCTGAAAACGCGGAGAAAACGCGAACTCAAGCGCGTGCCCCGACCGACAAAATGACGATAAAAAGCGTACCGCTGCTGCTGCCGCTTTGCTGTCTTGGCCAGATCGAGGATCATCACGTATCACCTGACATTATATCATTAAAGTATAAGTTAAAGGTGATAATAATCGATGGCACAAAATCATTTGGCTTTAGGTTAGAGGAGCTACCTCTATCTTATCGCTATTGGATAAAGGATGGTGTTTACAGTTACGCTTAATCTTTGGTTGTTTTTTTGTTTTCTTGCTTGACGCACGGCGACATGGTGTAGGAGTAGGACACAAACACAAGGACACTGGCACGAGTTATGATCGGCATAAACCCGAGTTCCCTCGGCGCTCGCTCGTCCGGTCCGTTCCGTTTGTCCATGGATGCTGGCGTCGGATGGGCCGGATCGAGACCGGTCGGGAGGAGGCGTACGCGACTACGCGGTGGTTGGTCGCCGCACGCGGCCACCACGCCAGCCAACGAATTATTTGTATTAAAAGTTTACGAAAATAAAATTTTATTTTAAAAAATTACGAAAATCCTCCAACGTCTAGCAGAGTTGGAGTTGGTGGCCGTTTTACATACGTCCTCTACTACGTCATCTCCAAAATAACTAGTTTTAGCCCACAGACCTATAACCCCGAATATCATTGAAACTTTGTAGGCATCCCTCCGCCGCACATAAAACACCCAGTAGCTGAACGTCAAAGCGCGGCCTGCAAATTTGTAAACCCTGGCTCCAACGGCTGTTACCACTTGCATATTCGTCATTTGCCACATCATCTATTGTGCCCTGGCCCGTGGACATTTTATATTTTGCGGCAACTGGCTGAGCGTTGAGGCTTAGTTTTGGGATTTTTTCAAAACAAAAATCTATTTTTATAAAATTTAAATAAAAAATCCCAGCCAACGACCTCGTCAAATCCCGCCGCTATTGTCTCGTCCCCCTGCTCCCGCGCCTATTCGTCATCTACCACGTCGTCTATTATGTTCAGCTAGTGGACGTTTTATATTTCACGCCAAAGGGACATCGGCTTAGTCCTGTAATTTTTCAAAACAAAATCTATTTTTATAAATTCTTAATAAAAAATAAAAAAATCGCCGGCCAACGACCTCGTCAACTCCCGCCGCTGTCCTCTCTGTCGTCCCGCCGCACTCCCGCGCCGCGCCACGGCCCACATAATCTGGGCCGCAACACCGGCGGCCCACTCATGTGCGATACGCGGAGGCCACGTTTGCCGGCCCAACACCATGTCTAAATCACCGGCCCACGGACACCGAGCGCCACCTCCTCCCTCCTCTCGGCGGAGCGGGCGGAGTTGCTTCGGTTCCGCCTCTGCCCTCTCGCGAAATCCCCCGCGAAGTCGCCGTGGATGATTTCTGGTCTTCTCCGGCCACCGCGCCGCCGCGGCCTCGCCGGTGCCGCCCCGGATGGTGGCGCGCGTTCGCTTCGGCATCGGTTTCCTCATGCGGCCTCCCCGCTAGGGTTTTTCCTCGCGGTAAGTATTGTGATTACTGTCCCTTCCCCCTCCAGAATTTTGGTGGTGCTGTGGCCTGTTCCGTCGATCTTGTTCGCGTGGGTTTAGCTTCGTAAGGTGGGGGAAACTTGCGGTTTAGGAGTTTCCTTGCTAGTTGATGCTTGAGCGGAGCCCCGGGCCTTTGCCTGCGTTTGTATGGCTCCTGTGCTTTGAGTTAGGGTCAGACGATTGCTGTCCTGGTACGGATGGTTGGAGAGGTGAAGCTTCAAGTTTGGTGGGGATTATGATGCTAATGACTTGCTGGTTTGTGAAATGCCCTTGATCTGTTTCAATGTATTTTGAATGGGTTTAAAGTGCCTATCCAGGTTTTAGCATGCAAAAAGAAGTAATCAGGAACATTCATATGCTAATTTCGGTTCTGGCCTGCATCTTGTTTGTTGGGCTCGTCTCTGGGAAGGATGCATTGTTTGATCGTTAAGTCTAGAATACAACTTGTATCCTTGTAAGTCCATACATTATCCTGTCAGTTAAAGCGTAGAGTTGTTTTATAAACCTAATTATAGGTTATGGAAGGATGTGTCCTGTGCTTTCACTAACTCGTTTATCAAGACATGGTACATAAAAATAGGACAGGAAGTGAAGAATACATGAAAGCTTCAAAGTCTGAATAACTTTCTTATTCATTACTGCAACAAGGATTACCATGTACCTGGAAATGCGGCATCTATTAAACTATTACAGGGACTGAATATTATATTCAAGTGAAATTATGGAACTTAAATATTTTTCCCAAGTCCTAACTATATTTATACACTTCAAAATCTTGAGTTTCTTTTGGCTCTTTTAAATGAATTAAAGTTCCGTTTTGTGAACCATTCGAACCTTTTGATCTTTATGCATAGACAGGTGCCATGTGTCTTAATCTTGGAAGGATTTCCTTGTGATGCTCTAGATGCTGTGCTATCAACTTAGCTCTATGCTAAGAATGAAGCTTTAGGTAGACCTAATTTGCGAAATATCTATTGATCTTGAACCTGCAATGATCTTATTGCATTCCAAAACTGCAAGTGACCTGGAACTGAATAGATACTCCTTTGTCATCTTTCAGCAATGCTGTTGAACGTAGAAGTCTTGGATTCAGGAAACATCTTTCCATAAACAATGTAAAGCTTCATTCACTAGGGACCCAATCATTGGGAATGAAGCTTCTCTAATTTTTGTTTTGAATGTCAGCATCCACTAGTCTACTATCCACTCATAGGTTGCAACTGTTTTCCTTGATTATGTTCTCCCTTTTCACTGATATCCAATGATTCCCTTTACACAGTACTATCCTTATGAGTTATGACCCTGTTGGTAACATCTTGCTCTTACCCCTGCCTAAGTGTTTATAACTCAGAATGCATCAGTAACCTAAATAGTTAGCCAGCTTGATGAAAAAAGTTCAGTGTAGCTTCAACAGTATATCTAGACATATTATCCAGCCTTTGTACAAATGAATAAAATAGGTTTGTTCTTAGTTGTTCCTGTAATATCTCAATGCAGCTTTCCAGTGGTTTAGTAGACTGGAAAATGATTTATTGAAGGTATACACACTAACACACAGCATTTTTTTGATCAATCATTTGATCAAACAAAAATAATTTAACGATCAATACTAGAAACTATAATAAAAAAACTCCAATCCAAACGTTTGCATGTTAGTTTCACTTGCACTTTTGTTAGAGGATACATCATACAGGAGATGGTAGAAGCATCTTCTTGTTAAAATTCTTGGGAGTTGCCACTTTTTTGAGTTTCCACTACATGGTTACAATTCCCAATCGCTAATTGCATATTTAGATGGGAAATTTATGAAACATCATATTTATTGTGCTACTTTATTAGTTTATTTACCTATTAAGAATCAGCTTAACAAGATGAGGCTACAAGAGTTCCTAGCTTTGAATATTTGTGGGTTCCCTTCCCTAGCATGGTAACATTTGCAAAATCTTAAATTGCTATGGCGACTCTGTTAAAATTTTAATGCAGCAACGAGGTGTTGGGCCTTTTGTCATCATATACTTGTTGAAAAAGTTGAGTATTTGTCATGCTGTTGGAGAAACTACGTGCTGTTTTAAACCCTGAAAATCCTAAAGGTGACCCAGGGTAGTTTTCATGCAAGAAGTACATTACAGAAGTTAATAGCAGTTTATGTGGTCAAGTAACTTGTAGCCTTTATTATCATGAAAAGTTTTTCAATTCATTGGTCAATGCAGATTCACCTTTGGCTAACTAGGGTTTGCCGCTTCCTAGATGAAGCAATTTGTTTGAATGAAACAGATACACAGCAAAGTTCAGTGGTATGCATTCAGCATGCATGTAAATGCTGCCTGAAGCTTTTGGTGACAACAAGTATACCCCATGCCCTCCCTTCTTAATCCTCCCTTTCCTTGAACTCCCCTTCCAACTCAGCACATTCAACTCTATTTGGCTTTTCTGGAAACCTACAATTTGCTTTCTTGTCCCACAAACATTAAGGCATGATTATTTACTGGAGAGTACAGAAATTTACGAGCAGTCACTTTGGTGCCTTTCTAAGCTCTTGTTACCCCCCCCCCCCCATCATTGATACTCTGAATGGTTTCCTTAATAGATGGTTACTAATAGCTTTGGTCTAAAATAATTTATTTTAACAACTGTTTACCAACCGTCCACCCTAGTATAATCTAGCTTTCAATGATGAGCATGTTGGGGTTCTGCAGCAAGATCTGGATTCTTTTCCTTGATAATTGAAATAGGTTTATTGTATTCCTTTGGGCTATTGTTGGCACTAAGAACGTTGTCAGAACTTTAGTTTTAATATTCATCAGCAAGTAGTCTTGAATTTCCCAAAAGTGGCTGTATATTTCTCAAGTGTGTTGAACTGAAGACAGCTGACCTTCAGTATCTCCAGATCAGATGATTCCTCTTGTGTCAGAGTAATACCTGTCAATTCCAGCTCCGATTAAGACCTCTCATAGTTATATGGATAGTGGAAGCTTCTTGCATACAATATCAACCTTGGTAATTTTTTTCTATGTATTTACTTGTCTAGAGTCCTGGTTGCGTTCCTAGGTGTGATGATAGATGGCATTCTATTCTGTAGCTCACTTTTAAATCAGCTGAGATAGACAATGCTAAGCATTTTCACTACGATTCATTCTACCATGCTGTCTGAATGTCAATGACCAAAATATTGATAACTGATTGGCAAACTGCGCCAATATTGATGTTAAAAACAGCCAGTTTATCACGGTATTGGTACATACTAATTATTCCTGAACTGGATCAGTCATGGGGATGTTTTAAGTATCAAGCCATGAGGTTCTATCATTGCCCTATTTGATCTGGTTACAAACAACTTAAAACACATTATTCACATAAAGCTTTTCACTTACACATGAACAGGGTTTCAGATTAAAATATGTAAAGCATGTGACTGCCCTGTTAGTGTTGAGCAATATGTTAAGATAATGCATGTGATTCCTAGCATCTGTATGGCAGGGAGGCCTACTTGGCCTATTGTTTAGTAGATAGGAGGTACTCTTGATTCTCTTCCTTGATCAAGTGTGTATTTAAACAAGAGACTGATCTCACTTGTGTGTGTGACGGTGTGACCTTGGGTGGTGGTGAAGGGGCTCAGCATAAACAAACTGCCTCCACGTGACAACCTGTACGTGCTGTTTTCTACTAATTGGATTGAGCTACATGTGACCCATGAGACATGCTGCAGTCCAGATACGCTTAGATCATCGCCCACTAGCTGAATTTGATTGGTGATTTGATATATTATACTGTTTACATCGTACTTAATTAAGAGTTACATAGTCATTTACAGAGTTTCTTACCTTGCAGCTGGTATTCTATGCAACTATGCAAGAGCTATGAGAGTAATTATGCTTGGAACAAAGCTAGGGCTAATTAACTTTGCGAAAAGGTCAATGGGACCATTTTATAAACATGCAGTACCTAACAGTCATGATTGTTTTATCAGTGGCAGTGGATCTTGTGAAAAAAAAAAGAGAGACAAAGAGAATTTTTAGCGCATGAATATACTGTGATTGGCTGGCTAACCTGATGTTCACTAGGCTAATATATGTATTGTCTTAACTCTTGTGCTCATCCTATGTCATTAGCTCGTCATTTCTAATTTACCTTATTATAGTATAATACGAAATGCAAGCTCCTCATTATCGTCAAATTTCCCACCAGTATCATAGATACCCTTCAAGTTCTTAAGCATTGCTGTATAATCATCATTTGAATGTCTTTAGCAGTTTGCCAGTGAACAAGTTTAATTGAAATGAATACCTGCTTATGAGTTAGTGCAATGCATGCATTCTACAGATCACTTTGATCTGTGGCATTGAACGTGACACTAGAATGAGTAAAAGATGGAGAGATCTTGCAGCTGGAATTTGCTTTAGGAGCATTAGGGATCTTGGTATCAAATGCTAGTGCACACGCATGCACATGTTTCCATTGGAAATGTTATTGTCATGTCGACATTATAATAACATCTCTTATGCGCCGTTGTCACTAAATGAAGAAAGAGCTTGGAATACACCCAGTAGTTGCACCTTTACCTGCTGGACGAGATGCATTGACTGGTCAAATTCTGAATGATTGCTCTGAGTTGTGCAGCAACAGTTTCCTGGAATGATTTATTTGCTTCAAGATCTGTACATAATACTTATACTATGTAGTTTGTTTACATATCTGGTGCCATAGTCTCCGGCATCTAGCCCTCATTACATACAGAACTAAATGTTGTGGCTGACAAATTGAAGTGTTTCTGGTAATTAACATCCGCAGATATGCAGATACCTTACATTTGTTAGAGTTTCTTGGAAGCTGAGGTTACATGGTTATGTATGCTAATTTGTCAAGATCAATGTGTTGCAGATCGCAACTTCCCAAAAGCCAACAGGCTATGTTTTAAAGCCCCAAAGCATGGATACCATAGCCATAAAATGTTGATACTTATCCTCTGTTTCCATTCTTTAACATGTAACTGACTTGCCAATTGTTTAACTTTTTGTTTAAGAAAAGGTTGGTCACAGGTCTAACTTGAGCAATAGAACAGAAATGACTGAAGTGGGGGTGTCAAGACTCCAGAAGTTCAGATAGTAAATACTTTTTGCCACATGTAAGAATTTACTTATAATCAGACATGTCCCTTGTTTAACTCCAATTACATACCCAAAAGCTGAAGTATTGCAGGGATCTGATGCATCTGCCCAGGTCCTCATGCTCCCTGATAGTTTAAAGGAGTAATAACACCTACAGTAAGACCCATACATGTATTGACTATCAGGCGCCACAAGACATGGCGTGTGGATGCCAGATGATTGGAGAAGAGACCAGCCAGCATCGTCACACTTCTGAATCTGATATGCACTGTGAGGTAATCAGCTCTTTAAAATTATTTCATCCGGATACTTATGTTAGGTCATCAACTGATTGTCTCGCCAGCAAGCTTACTACTGGTTATGTACTAAATCTGTAATCTGTAATTCTGTATGACACAGGAGCACATGTTTATAGGACAAAGTTCCGTGATGCTATTTACCCTTGTTTGGTACCACACTACCACAAGTGTTTAGAACCATTTGTAGCTTAGCTATACAAACAGGAACTGAACTATAAGCGAAGTGCATCCATTAGAATGTATAAGTTGCCTAGGAAGCAAGTGCTGTTGAGTGTTGACTGCTTCACCCAGCGTTTGCTTTTTCTCTGGGCCATGAGTTCTCCTAGTCCTGTTGAGGAAGACAAGATATCTATGCTTCATGCATGGGTGTATACTGAATCCTAGACATGGATACAGAGCCATCCATCAATAAATGCAGACTCGCTATTCTTTTTTCATCTAATAAGCATATATAAAATACAAATGTGGGGCAAAAACCATTAATTCACACATTTTTGGTAGGCCAAGTAACATGATTTGCGTGGTTCTTTCCGACAATGC
Organism: Oryza brachyantha; assembly: GCF_000231095.2. Lineage (NCBI taxonomy): Eukaryota > Viridiplantae > Streptophyta > Magnoliopsida > Poales > Poaceae > Oryza > Oryza brachyantha. Next base: position 3,185,242 of record NC_023165.2, on the reverse strand, counting down.
AGGCCTCCAAGTCTCCTTCTCACCAGCATTTTATCTCCTCTTGTTCAGAGCTTCTCCCACTTGCAGGGGCAATACACGAGTAGCAGAACATACACTACACTCCCTGGTATGGCCTTTCTCTCTCTTCCATCTATAGAGTTCCCCTTTCCCATTCATATTTCTGGCCTCTCTGACTGTCACTGGGGCCACATTATAGTGTTGTCCCTATTGGTCAGGGCCTTGAGCTGGGTGATACACTGTGTAAACAAAAAGCTCACTCCCTCTTGCCTGCTCTCAGGTTCCTCTACTTGTAGCTAGCCTATTTAACACCTCAGTAGCTGCCCATTTCTTTCTCCCGTGCGGCTGTCTTCCTTCTCTTACTCAGTATCCCCACGTCACATTCTGTTTTCCCAAACTGTCTTACGCCAGCCATAAACCCTCACCATATCTGTCTCTCTTGCAAGCACAGTCCTCCCATCTCTGATCTCTCCTACGTTTCTGAGATTGCTGCCACCTACATTGGCCGATATGTCAAGCCGGAGGTCACGGTCGAGGCAGTCAGGCTCGTCAAGGATCACCGACGAGCAAATCAGTGATCTCGTATCCAAGTTGCAGGATCTCCTCCCTGAAGCTCGACTCCGAAGCAATGATAGAGTATGTAATTCTATGCACTAAATGGTTGCTCCAGAAATTCCCATTCTAAATAACAGCGCCAAGTTTATTCTGCTTATAATTAGCATCCGCCGTTCACTCTTATCTTTGACCACATTAAGATGGCCTAGAACATGATCGGTTGTTACACCTACTGAGTTGGCAAAAAAATAACAGCGCAAGTTGAATCCTCCCCCCATCAATAATTCCTATGCAGAAGTTGAAGATCATATGAACTAATCAAAACAATCCTCATTGTAAGCATTCAAACTTGAAAACCTGACAGAGATCTTGTTCTCTCTCCCAACCCAGATGCCATCTTCGAGGGTTCTGCAGGAGACTTGCAACTACATCAGGAGCTTGCATCAGGAGGTCGACGACCTGAGCGAGAGGCTATCGGAGCTGCTGGCCTCGTCCGACATGAGCAGCGCGCAGGCGGCGATCATCCGCAGCCTGCTGATGTAAACCAGGCGCGTGCTGGCGCGGAACAGATGGCCGTCGTCGCCTCATTGCCGCCCTTGGCTGCCTTGCTTGCTGTTGCTGGGCAGTGAGCACACCATTGAAAGTTTGTAGCTTAGAGAGTGATCTTAATTAGTACTGGAGGGGCAGAGGCTTCCTAATTCACTCTGTACTACGTCTACGTTCATAAGTACTGTAATGTCGCCGTCATGTCATCTTCTAAACCAGATCGATCTTTTTTTGTGTACTTAAATCAAAATCCATCCTGATTCCTGCAAAGTCGATGCCAATTTTTGCGGTCTTTTTGCCGCTCTGTGTACAGTATGTTACCAACCTCGCCGGTTTGCCGCTGCAAAGGAAGGCGCCAGGTCGCCAGCGAGTTACCTCTTTCGGCGCTTGCTGGATGTACGTTGCTACCCCTTTTGGCACAGGAAGATTCTTAGGAGTATTTGGCAAAATTGGTGGTTTGCTAATGCCAGATTCCTCCTTTTCTCTATTCCTGTAGTATCTTATAAAAGCGTCGCAATTATCATTTCACGGCAACTGATTAATCATTTGATCACACCAAGTTCATCAATTACAAAATCAACACCTGCTCGGTTGCTCCATACGTAAAATGCCAGTTTGTTCTTAACCTTAGGTCAGTCAGAGGACTTATTCGTTTGGAGAAAAAAAAATAGATCCCTAAAGAATAATTGCTGAGTGTCCTTTGATTCTTAGGAATAAAGTATAGGAAAAAACTCTTTTATTGCAAGTTGTAGAGAGAAGTTATATAAAATTTTACATCCATTTAAACTTGTAGAAATAATTTATACGGATTGATGTGTACATGCATTTCTATTCTTCTTTTTTTAATTTCTATAAGTTAAAATTCCTCTAATCCGTACCATCTCCGAAAAAATACTGTCCCGTTCCAAAACAAGATTATTTTTTTCCTATTTTAGCTTATCCCAAAATAAGTTTATTTCTAAGTAATTATTTCACTGGAGTTTACGAAGACAATGAATAAATGCTAGTAATGTATAAAGTATGAGATAATTATATTGAGATTTGATATAATGGATAATATTCTAGTTTTTTAGTTTTTTATTGGTATGTGTTTGAGAGCAGGTACACTAGCAGGCTATAAGCCAGCTATAAGTATATTTTAAAGAGATAAGAGGGGAGAGAGAAGAAATGTGTGAGCCAGCTGCATACGGGCTCCAAGACAAAAAGTGTGTATGACATGTGAGACCATGTATTGATGTTTTGTAGCTAACTATTGCATGAATTGACTATAGATGGATTGGAGCCAGTAGTTGGCTATACTATTGAACTTGTTCTAATGATTAGAAAACAAAGTTATTTCGGGGACGAAAGGAGTATCACGTAGGAGCAGTAAACCGTGCCAGCCTAGCGGAGCGTGTAACATAAAAATTACATTGGCCGTTGAAAGGATATCATTACCTGCAGACCCGATAACCTTTTCAATTGCTTCAAGGTGGGGAGAAGAAAGAACCGAGAGATGATTCGATATATCTCTAGCATCATTTTAGAAACGAACCCTAGAGATTCTGCTATCCTCCGTGCATGTTTGCTTGCAAGAACCCTACACTTTGCACCTCACCCTATCGCTGCAAGTCAAATGATGTAGCTTAGCTAGGCACTAGCTCCTAATTATAGCTAGTATTCTACTATCAACAGAAGATCAAGAACCCTCGTGTGCAGCTGCCACTAGTCCACCACGTACTGAACAACAACGAACCAGAAGCTTGCAGCATGCCAGAATCATATCCTATCAGAGAAAAAGCTTGCAGCACGGGTGCATGTCTCGCTGTTTTTTGGTTAAGATTTTTAGGGTGTTTTCTTCAAGGATCCATGGATGAAACTGGCCAGCTAGCTTGCTAGCTTCATCAGGTTGGTGCAGACTGCGGAGGCTAGCTTTCAGAAACTTTGCAACTCCGGCTAGTGGAAAATTGCAGAGCTGCTTGCGCCTTGGTGGTTGGTGCGCTCCATTGCTGGTCAAGCTAAGAGCAAGTTCAATTATATGAGATCATCTATAGTTAATCTAATAGTTAATTTATACAATAGTTATCTACAAAATATATATTACTTTGTCTCACATGTCATATACACATTGTGTCTTTGAGTCCGTGCTACAGCTAGCTACAAATCTGTAGATCATTGCTCTTATCTCTCATCTATTATTTCTTTAAAATATATCTATAACTGGTTTATAGTCTGTTATTGTACCTGCTCTAAGTGAGACCAGACGAGAGTGAACACGCCGAGCCACCGACCCGTAACGGGGTAATCTTCGCTCCTCACATGTGGGAACTAATCCATTTTATATCCCTTAACCATCACGTTCGTCTTAGGGGATTTGAGGCCCCAAAACAAAATGCATGTCGGGGTCCTAAATTTTAGAAAATTAATATGTCAAATATAAACAATAATTTTATTAAACTATATAACTCTAATATATGTTATTTCATATAGTATTTAAGAACATATGAAAACATAAATGCTAAAAGAGTAAAGATAGTATTGACCTTACGCTCTACTGAAAAACATCATGTCTATTGTTTCTTGAAACAAAATCCCGTAAATTTGTAAGCAAGAGACAATTTTATTAAACCATATAACTTTAATATATGTCATTTCATACAATGTTTAAAAATACATGAAACATAAATGAAATAGTACTGACCTTATGCTCTACTGGGAATCATCATCTGTCTATTGTAATTTACTAATTCACAATCAATAAATCATTGAAATTGGTAAATGCCAATTTGATTTAAATTACCCGATGCTTGATTTGATGAATTGATTTGAGGGAAGAAGCCAAGAAGGGAGGCAGTGAGCCAGCTGCCCAATTAAGCCGGCACTCACCTTGTAACCCCTCGCCGATCGACGCCGCTGCGGTCGTGTGGTGTTTCGGGAGACCGGGAGTCCAGGAGACCTCGGCATCTCTTTTTCTCGTTGGCTCATCCCGACTCACGATCGTTGCCTTCTTGTGACTCGTTCGATCAGTCATCGCCTATCGTGGCAACTCGCCACTTTGGCCTAGGTCGCCGATATGCACAAGCCCATGGGGGGAAAGGGGCAGGGAGCCTAAAATTGGGGGCCTTGTGCAGCCGCGAAGATGCACACACTCAGGTGACGAGGTGGTTACATGTGGGAGGTGGACTCGCGCTATCGAGCGCTCTTGCTAGCTCTCCAGGCCACGGTGGAGGTGGAGCACTGTCGTCATCGTGCCTCTTTCCCTTGCCAAGTCAGCAGGAAGGAACGTGGAGACTGAGGGAGAGCATGGTAGGGGTGGAGAGAAGAGGGGGAAGACGACGGAAAAAAAATATGAGGTGACCACTTACACGCGTAGGGGTGATAATGAGCCTAACCATTTTACCTATAAAATTTAAAGATCGGATTTAAAACGGGTTGAAAATAAAATTGTATAGAGTTTTAAGCTAAATTTTTTTAAAGAATTAAATAGTGTTGTGAAAAAACCCACGGACCTTGACCCATTTCCACCCCTACTTACACGTGGGGTCCATATGGGTCGTAATGCTTTTTTTTCTCTGACTAGCATATCATGTCAGCCAAACACTCTGAATACTATTCAGAAACCCGATTTGCATTGGTTGCAGAAGTTACTCAACACCCCTGTATCTGGTGGCCCATAGTGACGGGACGTATAATCGACTTTCTCCGCCCGGCCGCGTGACACGTACCGGAGAGTGCAGTTAGACACCGAGCGTGCAAAGATGGGCCGCGCGTACGTCCGATCTGGAGCAGGCGACGGCCTATCCAGCCCGCCCCGGGAGAATGATCCTGGGCTCCGGCCGCGCGCGTGACGCACGCGCAGTGCAGAGTTATTACCCACTAGCATCATCAGCCGCGGACGAGGAGGAGGAGCAGGCGAGGCGAGACCACCGACCACGCTCCCCTCCCCACCGCGTCGGCCCAAAAACGCCGGAACGGTAAGCCCGGGATCACCGGCCGCCCACGCCAAATCCCGCGCCGCGTGCGCGCGATCGAGCGACGGAGCGAGGCAGCCAGCAGAACGGGTCCGCGCGCGCGTCCCCCAAATCCCCCCAGCCCGCAAACCGGCCGGCTGCGTGCGGCGCGCGTACTGCAGTACGTGCGTCTCGCCACGCCCAAAATCCCGTGT